>NC_057925.1:62008469-62665969 GCF_018873765.1 Telopea speciosissima
TTTTTGGAGTTTTTTTATTCAAAAGCGGTTGCGAGTTCAAATCAAGAAATGACCTCTCCATAAAGAGAGGATAAGGTTGCGTACATTATAATCCTTTCCAAACCCTGCAATAGTGTGGGAGCCTCGTGTAGTGGGTATGCCATTTTTTATTCAAAATTCTTATAGGTCTTACAACAAGAGCTAAGATATAATATTATATTGCCTTCCCAGTTCCAACTATTTATTGGTAAAAATAATAACAAATGAAACAAAGAAAGAATGATGTAAATGCATTCATAGCTTATTTTTTTGGGGTAAAAATTGCATTCATAGCTGACTTGTAAGAAAAAAGGGTTATCGGACATAATTGAAATCCGAGTCAACCGATTCCATAGATTCTGATTAGATTCTTTGAACCATGGCCCCATGTAACATTGACAAGGAGACTGATGTGTCCCGGCCACTGCTTACAAGGATAAGGATAAGGTCCAAACTCCAAAGTACCAAATTAAGATGCGCACTAGTTAAAGCAAGCATTTAGCAATCATCTCTCTACGGATTGTCGGATTTATTCATCGATCTTTGGCTTTCTTATTTTATAATTGTTAAAGATACCCTTTAATTGTCACTGATTCAGTGGCACTCGTGATAACCGTGAACCTTTAGTCAATAAAAGTAAAAATCAAATAGGTCTTCAAGTTGATCGATCTCCTTCTGGTTATTAAAAAAAACAAAAAGGGTTTTTGTCAAATGTCTCCTCAAAGTGCCTATTGATACAAATGCACCTTTACAATCTTACAATCTTGACATGTTCCTATTTTCAAAACATTGTAACACTTTAGTTCAGTCTGTTATTTTGGGACGTTAGATGTTAATTTCAGGAAATCTAATGATCAAAATGTTCTTGTGATAAAAATCTACCAAAATTATAAAATAAAGTAATCAAATTACCCTCATCTTCCCCAAATCATTCAGAATTTAAAATTGAAAATCAAACCTTAAACCATTTGGGAAAGTTGAACCCTAAATATTTAAATGCCGAAGATGAGTGTAGATTTCAGATTCAAAAAACTTTTAATTAATCAATTACAGTTCCCCAATGCCTGTAATAAAGGTGGGTGGACCCCACCCAGGTAGAGTGTTCGAACAGGGGTAGGGTGGTCATTGTGCCCCTCCCCCTTCTTACAGGCTTTGGGGAAACTGGAGGGGACACAGATCAGAATATGAAGATATTAACATGATTAACCTTCTTCGTTCTTGATCTTAAAATCGATGGAACTCCATAATTGTTGGAAGGTGCAGGAAGAAGCAGTTCACCTCTACATATTCCTATCCCACTAAATATGATATACTGAAACATAGAAAGTCATTTTGACAGTGATCCCACAAATAAATTTATGATTGAATTACTCATTTTTTATCCATTTCCAATCTTCTTCTTCAACAGTAGGGAAGGAGGGAATGAGGGGGCCAGCATTTGGAAAGCACCCTATCCAAATACTTTTAGAGAAAGGGAACCTTTTAAAAAAGAGATGATCAATGCTTATGATTATTAACCATTGGAATTGTATAATGAATTATTCGTTCTTTAATTGCCCCCTATCACTCTACAAACGAAGTAGGGTTTTTTTTTTTAACATATAAAATACTTGTATATATCTCCCATATCTTATAAGTGATGACCAGCCAAATGAATTTGGCTCTATCCAACCTACATTAATGTAGCAGATGTCAGAGTCAGACCATACTGGAATGCCTTCTTAGGAAACCATTCCTCGAAAATCCTTTATATAATACATGTATATATATAGGTTATGTTTGGATGTTAAGAAAAGAAGAAAAAAAAAATTCAAAAAAAAATTTAAATTTGAATTTGAAGAGAGAGATAGACATATAAATTTATCATTGCATCATCATGATTTTTGTTTCATTATGTTTTTTTTTTCCTTGACATCCAAATATAGCCTTACATAATAATACATACTAGGAGATTTTGTGTACAAGGATGGAATGGCTTTGATCCATCATCACCAGCTACTTATTTTGCCACATGGAGATCGATCATGAGTAGGTGGTTACTTTGTCTGTTGGAATTATTAGTGGAATGTTCCTTGCTATGGGTCCTATGGCTAGCGCTTTTTATTTTGCATTGTTTTGTTTTGTTTTTTTTTTTTTTCAGAAAGGGGGGATGGGGTTAGGGTTGTGTACTTGTGTGGTTAGGGTTTAGAGACAGAGAGAGAGAGAGAACGCTTTGCAGAATGCTACTTCTGATCTAAAACCTGTATTAATTGGGAATGGTTTTGATCCCATCCTTATAAGCATGCTGAAGAAAGATTCCTTTATTGGCTTTCCAAGTCAGAGAAAGGAGGACAAGAAAATTAAAGAAACTTTGTAGGTAGTGGCAAGGCAATGGAGTCGGGCCGGTAAACCGATGAGTGGAGTGGTCTCATCATCTCAATCTTTTTTCATAATGTATATATATATATATATATAATTTAAACAAAATTCTGGGATCCAATCCACGTCCCAAGGCACATATAGGAGAGGGGATTCAGCCAATTCAGTGCCCGCCCCCTCCCCTCTTCAGGTCCCAAGGTGCTTGGACAGAGGTAAGACGGTCATAACATGCGGTCTTGTGTTTGTACAGCACAATCACATCGTAGAGGATCTGAAATCTGGATCCATTCAGACGGCGGATCTTGGCCTCTTTATTAAAAAGGGTCATCAATCATTTAATTGATGATGTCATCAGAAATCCAGAGGGGCTGCAAGAAGGAAGGAAGGAAGGAAGGAAGGAAGGAAGGAACCATCTTATTTGGATACGCTTAAGAGCCTAGTTAGACACCACATACACTTGAGATTAATTATCAAAGCAAGCATGGCAACAAGAATGGGGTTTTACATGCCTAAACATTTTCTCATGAAGTAGAGGTTTCTTTCTTTCTTTTTTTGGTATAGAAATTTGGCAGTACAATAGACAGGCAAAAAGGAAAGACAGAATAATAATAATAATAATAATAATAATAATAATAATAATAATAATAATAATAAGCCACCGTAACACGAGATTAACCCCGGTAGTCCACCTCAAATCAACCACAATCCTCCTTCAACGTCCACCAATAAGAGGAGTACTACTGGAAGTAGAGGTGAACCCAAAGAAGTGGGATCCAACTGATCATCGATCATCAGATTTGGTTTTAATAAGAAGAAGTAGTAGTGAAAGTTTCATATATATATATATGGAGAACAGTTCAATTAATAATGTATTGAAGTTTCTCGTTCGTTTTAATAAGTGTATGTATTTGCTTTTATTACCACCTCATGAATCAAACTCTTCAACTGATCACCTCCTCCATTACCAAAGAAAAAACAAAAAAAACCTGATCACCTCCTCCACTCTCTTCAGTCGATACATACTACTCAAGATACAAGTGATCCAGTGCATCCCTGGTTATTTCCGTTTTTTCATAAGGGGTGTGTCGATCATTTCGCATGCAAGGACATGCTACAATGCGCAACTGCATGGCGTTCCTTTTTCTTTTTTGGGTAAGAGATCTCTACTTGATCACATGGTCTCTACAGAAGCATCTGAGCCAATGGATGAGCATACTTGGGTATATATACTCAGGCGGTAGAGGCATCATTTAACGGTGCCCCGCCTCTGAGAGAGCATAGGAAACACCATAAATTAAATAGAGATTTTTTTCCCTTTCACTTATGTCATCTATAACCACTTATATAGGTCATTGGTAGAAGGAAATCAATAATAAACCATAATTAATTAATACAAGTATGGCAATTAAAACCCAAAACTCCGTCTTTTTTCTCGTGTAATAATCTAATCCAAACACCTATCGTGGGTTCACCAAAGGAACCGAACCCAACCACACAAAAGGCCTTTACTCCATGCCAGGTTTGAAATCCTGGAATTGAACCTGGAATCGGCCTCCATCAATTTTGAATCGGATTGGAAACAGTCAAAACTGGCCGGAATCGACCAAAATCTTAGAAAATGGAATATTGAGAAAGAATAAACAAAGATTTTCACTTATGAAACACAAATAAAAAAGTGATCAAAATTATAGGTCTATATACAGTTTCAGAAAATTATCAAAATTACCAAATTTCCTACAATTGACCTAGGACCTGGCTCTCCTCTAGCCGTGGTGGGAGCCGGAGAATCCAGCTCAGCAAAACAGTAACATTTCATGATTTTATGATTGTTTCGGAGGCAAGAAAGAGAACAGATAAACGGACTGAAAGGGATTGGGGTGGATGGGTTGCATCGGCTTATCCAACAACTTCTTGACCGGCCCAATTGCTAGTCGCCATGGCGAGGCTCGCCGGCTGCTTCAACGATTTTGGACAACCCTTACAACCACCAAGGATCTACTTATTGAACGGGCATTATGGCCCTCCTCCCCCCTTGAAATGACCAAACTCCCCCTTGTTTTGCTGGGCTGGATCCTTCAGCTCCCGCCACGGCTGGAGGAGAGCTAGGTCCTCAGCTCAATTGTAGGAAATTTGGTAATTTGGATAATTTTCTGAAACTGTATATAGACCTATAATTTTGATCACTTTCTATTTGTGTTCCAAGCTGAAATTTGATGGTGGGATCTATTAAAGAAAAAGAGAACCATTTAAAGTCCTCACACAACGTTAGTGCAAACCGGGTCCTACACTGTCACTGGCCAAGTTCCTGTTCTATCTATGTGAACATGACCAGAGAAAGTAAAGTTTATAACAAACACATGCTTGGAATCCCTTTAATCCATGGTCAGAATTCAAACCTTCAAAGTTGAATAATTAAAACCAAAAGACCCAAATGATTAAATGAAGTGGAAAATGACTGGAAGTGGACGTACTCACTGCTTCACAAGACTCCCTTCCAAATCTAATTCTTATATTTTCAGGGGAACTATAGAGAAGATCATATCTAGACACCAACTCTTGGTGTAAAATTTTTAGGCAAATCTAGAGAGAGGTTCCTGTTTCTATCATCTTAATTATTTTGTTCATATATGGGTCAATCCTGTGTTTTCATGCCTAAATCCTTATTTCTTTTCCCCAATCCAGCAAGACCCATCAAACACCAAAGCAATATCATGTAAGTTAGTACTGAATTATAAGATATGGAACATTGAAGATGGAAAGGGAAGATCATGAATTATTTACTTTAGAAGTCCATAACAATCTTTTGCAAGCAGCTATTACAAAGACTTCGACAGAAAGATATTAAACACTTCAGATCCTTAGTAATGTACCATAGAATATAAGATGACTATTTCTTGCATATATTACTTGTAGAAGTCCCTGCCCCTTTAAGAAGAACAGAAGCAGGGAGCAAAGAGATTTCTAAAATACCCTCTCATGTTAATCATTAATATGAAGCACTCTCTTTAATACTTCCAACAGTAAAGGATAAGCTGTGAGCTGAGGAAGGTGGCCTTTTGTCTTCAATATCTCAACCTTTGTGTCATCACCAAGCTTATGTTTCATGTATTCTGCAACTGAGATTGGAACAACAAAGTCCCTTTCAGATTGGATGATGGTGCAAGGTATCTTAACATGTCTCAACACCCATCTAAGATCACTCAAGAACACAGTTTTAGCAACATGAAGTGTAATATTGGGTTTCATTCTCCCTAAACTGCACTCAAACTCATGTATTGATGCTGTATCATTGACACCAACAGCCTGTGGAGAAAAATTTTTCACCCAAGCATGATAATCCTGTTTTATGTCTTTGAAAACCATCTCAACATCTGATCTCTTGAAGCCCCCATAATATCCTTTTGCATTGAGGTACCTACAGATAAAGAAGTTACAATTAAACTGCAGAAACTAAAAGCATATATATATATATATATATAATAATTGGTTGAGGTAATTAAATAATAATGGAGAATGCTGAATTACATATCCCTCGGTCTATTAGTGAACTATCTTATCAGGGATTTTCGAAAGATATTCCACTATAAATATTCTTGTTATTGCTTCAACTCGTATTCCTCCCAAAGTGGATCCCACTCTAATAATTCCGAATAAATCAAATACATGCATTAAGATACAAAGACGTCTTGTCTTACAACAACGAAAGCACTTTTTCACTATTTCATATACTAGGGGATTTTACTCAGAAAAGAAAAATGATCCATACTAATGGATTCGGATCCATAACCATGGGTTCCAATGCAAGAGATTTTGTACATAGCACTTACCAACGAGGCCCTATCAATTAGTATTACACAAAAGAAATCAATTATAGACACTAATACAATTAGATCCACTCTTCATAGACAAATTAAAGAGAGAGAGAGAGGGAGAGAGAGAGAGAGACCTTGGAGAGCCACTTAGTAAGATAATATGTTTAAAGAGGTGTGGCCTATGTGTTGCAGCAATGCACCCAATCATGGCAGACATTGAGTGACCCAAGTAGATAGAACTGGTCACATTGAGCTGGTCAAGAAGACAAATAAGGTCTTCAGCATAGGAATCAAACTTTGAATATCTATGAGGATTGTAAAGCTGAGGATTGACATTTGCTGAAAAAATCATGTCGAAGACCACCACCTTGAAGTAGCATGCCAAGTAAGGGAGGATATAGTGCCATACAGTCTGGTCTGAACCAAACCCATGAGAGAGAACAAGAGTTTCTGTTCCATTGCCATAAACTTTGGCGTTTAGGGCTCCCACAATTCCTCCCTCTCCATTCAGAAAATCCATGGTTTTGCTGAAAAATGTAACTGTGGTAGCTACAGCTACCAAACAGAGAGTTTTGAGGACTTGTAAATTCTATAGAATGATATGACTTCCATGCTAGCCATTTATACAACTAATATTCTAATAAATTGTGTATTTTCCCCTTTTCTCATTATTTTTTAAAATGAGTATAAGGGGGAGAGAGAGAGAGAGAGAGAGAGAGAGAGAGAGAGAACTCTGTACATAAATTGCAAAGGGAAATGTACACTTTTCTTATGCAGCATATGTTGATCAATTTGTGCATGTGAAAGTCACAAGTACGTACTGCTCAGTTGTACATTTTCCTTTGAAACACCTATGTCCACACCTTCAATTTGTACTAATTTTCTCAAGTATGATACATGGGTCTGGTTCTTTCTTTTATATTCCCCCTTTTTGGGTTTTAAGACAACAAAATTGCTGTATAATATTGAGAGGTGGTAATGGTTCTGATTAGGTTGGCAGCATATGTTTTTTTTCTTGATTCTGGACTTGTCCACATCTCTTGATTTGGACATAGACTGGAGGATTAGGGATTACTTATATAACCTAAATTTATCTGTAATTGTTTTTAATTCTCCTTCTGTGTTCTTTAATATTAAAAGGAATACTGTGGTTAGGTTGGCCCATTCAGTGGTTACTAATTCTACATTTGGTTTTGATGATAGAAATTTTTGTTATGTTTCTTGCTTATTAGTTTTAGATACATTGTCCATTTTTTAGGCATTATTTGTTTAAATGGGAAATATCTTATCAGAATCACTCAAAAAACAAAAGAATATTATATAAAGCTAGCTACTTACATAATCGAAATATTAAGAAATGACTTTTATTTTAAATTTATGAATGTTGTTGCCAAAAAAAATTAATGGCATCTTAGTGTATGAAACGTGTATCATCAATGGAGGACAGTAACCCCATCAAATCATCAGATTACTTCTTCACTCTACCATGCCTAAACATGGTTCATTCTCATCATAACAAATAAATACAAATTAAATTTTATAATAGGAATTGATAAATGATATCCCACTTAACCTCACCCACCATGCTTTTCCCCTCAAAAAAAAAAAAAAGAAAAAAAAAAAAAAAAAAAAAAAAGAAAAAAAAGAGGGGGAGAGGGGGGGGGGGGGGGGGGGTGTGGGGGCAAGCAACTATGCATAGGCTTGGTGTGGGCTGTGTAGCTCTTTTGTGAAGTGGTGAAAATACATTTTTTTTTGGTAAGAAATCAAAATTATGAGAACCAATATGTATCTTGTAGAACTTTCTCTTTCTTGTTAAAGTTTCCCAAAATCATTAGTAACTATAAAATTTTAAAAAAAATTTCAAGAAAGAGAAAGAAGCTAGGAAGAAGTTAATTGGGAGTCAGAAATAATCCCTAGCTTGTAAGTTGGTCTTATGTAATTGTGTGTCACGTGACATCTGCTCTGCCGTCGGATGTACACCACCGCCTCACCGATTTTACAGAGGATCTTGATCCCAATGTGAATTGCAGAATCAACTATAAATGCAGGCCAACCAATTTGCCATCCAAGAGTTTATGATTGCAAGCTTTTTGAATTGAATGTGGATATGAGTGTTCATTCAATTTTATATGCTGTTATAGGTCATGTCTCATTAATGATTTATTCACCAGTTATCTACTCCCAACAACTCTCTCACCCACATAACTACATGCTATGAACTATCTATCATGGCATACTATATTATTATTAGTATGATGGTATTTGTTTTCTTCACTCATTTTTTTTCAGCACTTTAATTTTGGCACCGATCCTATAAATGTATGTGTTTGTATTGTATTCATCCACTGACTTACTTCATGTCGGGATGTAATTAATATCCCAAAATTTGATCCCATCTGAATTGTCTGTTTAATTATATGAATTTAGATATTGCACAAAAGAAAGAAAAAAAATCCCATTAAAAGAAACAAAAATGTATTTCTAGTCTTAAGTAAATCTTTCAATTTTTTTTAGTTTGTAGGTATATGAATTTAGATACCGCACCAAACAAAAGAAAAAGAATATTTAAGGGGACTTGAATTATGATATTTACATATTATATATTCTTATTCAATATCAATCAACTTGCATTCTTAACTTTAGGCTGTGTTTGGTATGCATTCTTGGAATACATTCTAGGTCGATTTTGTATTCTCGGACAATAAAAACAACAATTTTTATCATCCGAGAATGCGAAATTGACTTAGAATGCATTCCAAGAATGCATGCATACCAAACATTGCCTTAATAAGCTCCCTATATCAAGAAGGTTGGAGAATATGGATTAAAGGATCCGTAATGTCTTATTGGAAGCTAGACTTGTGAGGATTTTAGATCTTTTTACCTAATCCTTTCCTAAAAGAGATGTTGCGTCTATTGTTCAACAATTTGTTGGTTGCATTTGCTTCTATATTTTGACAAAGACTTTGTGTGGTTCGATAAGGATTCCTATTGTAGTTGATGGATGTTGTTAGCATATTGTAATCTTTTTATTCTCCTCCTTATTGTTATTGTGTGTTTTATTTTTATTTTTAAAAAGATAAATTAGAAAAGCATTTACACTCTCACATTGTTCGGGACGGAAATTTATAATCAGTTGATTTATTCAACTTTAATGTTTGGATTAAATGGCATCCTCACTTCTCAAAATTTATTGGCCTATCTCAACTACATGACTCACGAAATATTGAAATCTTTTATATATATAAACGTTCCAATTTTTAATCATGGAATTAGCATTTGGGCTCCATTTGTTTTAACTTGAAAACTTCTTCGTTAGATTGTACCCAAGATTTGACAAAGGAAAAAAATCAACCATGTAATGGAGTTGCTGTCTTCCCAAGATTTGACAAAGGAAAAGAATCAACCATGTAATGGAGTTGCTGTCTTCCATGAATAGAAATTGTGCAAACGTTTTTCTTTGAATAATATTAAAAAATTTTAAATGAAACCATGCCATTTTCATTTGTATTGTATGTCTACAAATCAATTAGTCTCAATTTATTCACCCAAAAAAAATTAGTCTCAATTTTTTTAGACCAATATAATTTATTCAAAAAGTTGTATAAAAAAAAACTGTTCAAAATAAAGAACATCACAATCATGAAGTTGGGAAACAACCAATTTATCATTGGTGGATAGAAATGACAATAGAAACACGAAACGGATTGACACAGATGGGACCCAGTTTTACTTCATCTGTTTTAAAGAGTGAATCTCTGTACCATAGAGACATGACCATGTGATTACCATGGGAAAAAGTATTTTCGACCTTCTACAATAAGGGGTGGGAGTTAATTTGATATAGGAGTCCAATCACAGGATCATTCCTTCTCCACGAGTGAAGAAAAACTTAATCCACACAAATGTATCTTATTGATGGCTCTGGATAAGGATCCTCACTATTCATCAAAGAAGACTGATCAGAAAAAGTAGAGCGGAGATGAGGAGTAGGGGACCCCTTGGAGGACAGTGGTTCCCCTCCCCTCCCCTCCCCTCCCTGTTTTGTCTTACTAGTCTTTGAAAGGAGTCACACTTCCCTCTTGGATGGTGATCTTGTCCCCTTTGGTGGACACCCAGCCATTTTCTGACTATACATGAAGAAAGCATTATTATGAAAGTGCCTTGGTGCCTATTCTGCTCAATAAGCTGGACGGTTGAGCCAAGGACCCCATCTTTTTCGTTATGGGGATATGATCATTTAATGAAAAGTGATAATACATGAAGGGAGAGTGTTTTCTCAGTAAATGGCATAGCCGCATAGGGTAGCTCATCAAATTGTGTGGTAGGGAGATGGGGAAGGAGCAGAAAAATTTTGAAAATAAAGGGTAGAGAAGTCATTTCATGTGTGTGTGAGAGAGTGAAGGTGCTAGTATACCCTCGTCCAATGGCTCAGAGAACTTTTTCCTTTCATAAATACCACCAATGTTGTGGATATGGCCAATGGTTGAGAACTTATGGGAACCCAACTCCACTTTAAACCTGTTATAAAAAGGCAATAGGGATGGTGACGAATAAGGACCCTCCTGCGGAATATTTTGGTTATAGCTCTAAATAGGATGTAAAAGCCAAAGAATTTGAACTTTTCTCCTTGGACTGAGTTTTCCTAAAGCTCCAATGAAGAAGGAATTCCATCACTGATGGTCATCATTGCACTTGGATAAGTGTCTACAAATAGTAAAGAACATTTTGGATCAGAAACATATAGGAGGGGAGCAATAATGACCTTAGATTCATGGGTGAACGTAAACTTTTCTCCTTTTTTGTTAGTCTATTATATTCAAGAAAAAAGGAAATTCAGCCACGGATTTACCATCATAGTTACCTGCCTCGTCACCCTGAAACCATTCCTTAGAGGCAACTTACAAAATATTGTTTGCACAGCACATATACCACCTTCTTTGTTGCCTCAGGTTCATTGGTGATGTGTTGTACCCAGAAGTCAAAGGTTCAAGGCTTGGTATATAACCCGTGTGAGGAGAGTCGTTACATAGATAACTATCCAGAACCCCTGAGAGGCTGAGAATGGTGATTTAATAAAAGAAGAGTAGGGAATGTGAACAAGCATAATAATTGCGTGAAATCCTGGATCTCTATCAACAAATCAGTGCACCATTAAGAGATCTTTGAGATTAATTAAAATGAATAATATGCCCGGGAGAAACCATGAACAAACCAAGTTGGAGCATAAAACTAGAAAGATGTTTAATCAAAATGAATAATATGCCAGGAGAAACCATGAACACAAACCAAATTGGAACAGAAAACTTGAAAGATGTTTAATCAAAATGAATAATATGCCGGGAGAAACCATGAACACAAACCAAGTTGGAACAGAAAAATGAAAGATGTCAGTTCCTGGATTAAAATTAAATAACCCAAACATCTTTCCCACTTTTTTCTCTTTTTCCTTCTTTAAAAAAGGGTGGGGTGGGGGAGTAGGTAGAAAGTTACTGTTATATGTTACAAAAGGTATTACAACTAAATCTCTGAACTCAAAATAGCACCAAAAAAGAATCTATGAACTAAAAAGCCCAAATTTAGGTTGAGATTGTCATTGATTCTTCTTCAGGGAGGGCATCTAACCAAATAATAGATATTTTTTTTCCTTCACGCAAAATAAGTTACCTGTTTACAAAGAGACACAGTGCATTCACACATTCCTCCTCCTAGCAGCAGCCGCATGAAGATCCTGATGGTTGCCAGTAGAAATCTGATTTTATGAGCAGTTATTCCAAATGTAGCTCCTATAATTGCTAGCAGCAATCCCCTTGCTGCCACTCATATGGAGATAAATATTGTACCTGGGCTCAGGAAGATCTTTGCTTTCTTTCCTTGCTTGAGCAAAATGTATAACTGAGGGCTGAAAATAGCAAATCTTTTGCTGTTTAATGCTTAGTTAAGGGCATAATGAAGTCGTTCAAGCAACTGTACAACCTTATTGACAGGGATAGGTGACTGAGAGGGTGGCTTTGAACTTGACGATCCCACATCCATCAAGCCAAATGATGATGCCAGGACAGCTTCTTGTTGCATACTTGTAAGCTCCAAGAACTGGGCCAGCATGTCCCCATCAAGCATCTTGGGTACATTAGCCTGCAGAGGAACCAAAACATTTGGACCCTGAGAGTCGCGATCACCACTAGAATAAGGACGTTAAGTGTATGCAACAGGATAGAACCAACTGAACTCAGAGAACCAACGATTGCATTCATTTGACATTAACTTGAATGATGTCATGTGAGATCTGTTGCTCTATAACCGTGACAAGGTGAATGTTTAGAAACAAGCGAAAACCCAATTAAATTTGTGGCACAAGTAAAATCAATTTTTTGCTCCAACAGTACCATGAACTGTACCACTAAATTTCAGGTAACATTTGATCAAAGAAGGATAACAGCCTTGTCATACTTAATCCAATTACAAAGAAGAGAAGAATGTAACCACGTGTTAGAATGCATGTATCTAGAGCAGCAGGCTGATCTGAAGTTCTTTAAGCAGCAAATACAGTTTGGATACCCTCCCAACACCCGGCCCAAAAAAGGACAATGCATAAGCCATTTTTAGTGAAAAAGCCAGAGAATAATTTGAATCATTAGTTTCAGGACACATCCATCTGAGCAGTGGATTTTAAGAAGCTTCCATGCTTTTTGTTTTTTCTCCCCCCCTTCTTCATATCGTAGTTTTATAATGCATTCTTTCATCTTTTGTGAAGCAGACATTCTTAGTTTGTATTCTTTCTGAATCAGCATAATCTATTTCCGGAGTTCTTGAATTCAACAACAAATATTTGGTTGAACAAGTACAGAATTTTCCTTCTTCATCTATCAACTCACACATGGTACATGGATTTTCCCCCCCTTAATCTTATCTATAATGAAACACTATCAAGAACAGGTAATATGTATAAAGCAAGAGAAAGAAGGAAGAAAGGAGAGAGAGAAGAGGACCGCAAGTCTCTTAGAGAAGAAACAGGCTCATGGTTAGACTAAATAGTCTAACGGTGGGCTATCTTATGTATTTGTTATACTGAGAAACAACTATAGGACAATAATACCTTTGTCTACAAGACATTACTAAAAATACCCTAAACAGCAGTAATATTTCCCCAAACCCTTGCGGTAATACTCAACTTGATAATACTAATCTCAACACTCCCTTCAAGAGAGAGCATATACATCTCCCATGCCCAGCTTGGAGCAACCTCAAGAAAGACTGGACGAAACAAAGGTTTGGTGATAGCATCACCAAGTTGATTCCCAGAAGAAACAAATGGAGTAGAAATCAGTTTCCTCATAATTGCATCCCTCACAAAGTGACAGTCGTCCTCAATGTGTTTGGTCCTCTCGTGAAACACTGGTTTACTGGCAATGTAAAATGACAGCTTGATTATCACAAAACCTATCTATAGGTTTAGTAACCGAAAATTTAATCTCCTAGAGAAGTGATCTCAACCACATCAACTCAACATAGTATAAGCCATAGCTATATACTCAGCTTAAACACTAGTTCTTGCCACTGTTGTTTACGTCTTGCTCATTCATAGGACAAGATTTCCACCAACATATGTACAATAACAAGTGGTAGATCTCCTATCACCTTCAGCACCAGCCCGGTTTGCATCATAACACCCAACCAAATCAATATGCTTATTAGAACTATAAATAAGCCCCTTTCCTAGAGCATCCATAAGATACCACAATATCCGACAAGCTGCCTCCCAGTGAACCCTCTTGGGTGTTTCCATTAACTGACTGACAACTTCAACAGCAAATGAAATAGCTGGCCTTGTAATAGTAAGTTAAATGGGTTTACCAACTAATCTTCTGTACTGATACTTCGTCTGCAAGCTCCTCACCATCATTTGCCCCAAATTTCTGATGTGAATCCATAGGCATATCAACAGGTTTGGACACTAGCATTCCAGTTCCAGACTGTTAAGAATTATCGAGTTTAGGTGTTTGGAGTTGTTTATGTCTCTTATTGTGCTTTCTAGTTAGTTCTAATTAGCTTTATGTCTTAAGGGTATTTTGGGTACTTCATATTGTAATTCACTTAAGTTATGTTATAGATAAATCTGTCTCTCACGATTTAGTTAACTTAACTAAATCGTGAGAAGCCTTCTTTACTCTCGGTTTTTCCTTCTTCTTCTTCTCTCGGTTCTTCTTCTTTCTTCTTTGCTTTCTTCTTCTTGTTCTCTGACTGCAGATTATTTTTAGCTTCAGTTTTGTATTTTTAGCTTCAGTTTTGTTTCATGGTATCAGAGCATTAAATTCTGATCCACGAGAATCATCTTGCTGCTGTTTTGAAGGTTCTTTTTCATCCTTTTGGTTATCGTGGTCTACAGCAACCTATGCTGCCTATGTTGATCTAAACTCTAGTCATATATTCATGAAGGACTAGAGTTCCCTGCTATGCTGCAACTGATTGTGTATGTTCCTGCTGCTGTTCGAAGTCCTTGAAGATTGGTTATTTGCTTGCCCCTAAAACCCTGATAATCGATATTCCAAAACCCTGTGGAAATCGATTTGTTTTTTCTTCTGGGGTTTGTTCTTCATTCTTGTGGCTGGACTTCTAGTCATTATACATCACTATTGCTGGTTATATTTATCAAAGACTATACTTCTGTATTGGGCTGTTCTGCCCTATTCTTCAAGGCTATCGGTTTTACCCTGATCAGAGATTTCTTTCTTTTGGGCTGTTATCGACATTGGAGTTTGCACCTTTTTATTTCCCTAATGGCTGATGCTAAGTCTTCTACCGACAACTTTAATATTCAGATTACCAGTGTGAAGCTGAATGGTGCTTCTAATTATCTACTTTGGTCTCAAGCCTTTGGGGTCTATGTCACTGCTCACCGGAAGATGAAATATCTTACGATGGAACCAGTGGATTCCATTGATACCAAATATGATGATTGGAAGGCTGAGAATGCAACCCTTCTTTGCTGGCTTTGGAATAGCATAGAACCCTCCATTGCTTCCAATGTTATGTTTCATAAAACTGCCAAGGGTGTTTGGAACGAACTTAAAAGAGAGCTACTCTCAAGATACAAATCTGTCCCGAATTTATGATGTCTATGAGAAATTCTTTTCTTTTAAACAAGATGGAAAATCCCTTGGTGAGTATTACAGTTCATTGAAGGGGATGTGGGAAGAACTACATGCATACCAACCTATCTCTACTGATGCTGCTGTAATCAAGTCCCAATGATCTGAATTTTTGGTTGCTAAATTTCTCTCTGGGCTAGATTCTGATCTTCAATCCGTCAAAAGTCAATTGTTGACTGGAGAGAAGATCCCCTCTATGAATGAAGCATATTGTCGGATCCAGAGAGTTGTATCCCCTTTTGTGGTTAAGTCTGATTCAGCTCCTACCAACAAAGATAATTCTGCCCTTTTCACTTCTACTGGAGAGCGTGGTCGTGGTCGTGGTGGTACTTCTTCTCGTGGTCGTGGTTCTAATTTTGGGCGTGGCCGTGCCGCTGGTTCTGGAGGTCGTGGGGTTACATCTAACACTGCTGGTTCTGGTGCTGTTGATACTAGTTCTCGATGGTGCACTCATTGTAATCGGTCTAATCATACTGTTGATAAGTGTTGGCTCAAACATGGCAAACCACAGTGGGCCCGTGAGCAATTAGCAAACTCTGCCATATCTGATGGAGGGACTGATTCTGTGCACTCTTCCGACCCTGCCCCGAGATCCTCTACAAATGGTGGTACCTCTTCTAATGATTTAGTCTCTCAACTCTCACAACGAGTCTAGCAACTTGAGGCTTCTTCTTCTACATCTACAGCTGTCCTTGCCCACTCAGGTACTACTGCTTGTTTCGCATCCTCATCCTCTCCGTGGGTCATTGACTCAGGAGCATCCTCTCACATGACTGGTAAGCCTACTTTGTTTTCATCTTCCACACAGACTTCTGTGTCATCTCGGATTTCTATTGCAGATGGATCCTCTATGCCAATCACTAGTCATGGGAAAGTTGCTCTGTCTTCTAACATATCTTTAGCTAATGTTCTTCATGTTCCCAAGCTTCCTCTTAACCTCTTGTTTGTTAGTCAATTAACTAAAAATTTGAATTGTTCCATAACCTTTCACCCTTCTTATTGTGTCTTTCAGGATCTTGCAACAAAGACGAAGATTGGTGGCGGGTATGAGAAGGGAGGCCTTTATTACCTTGATCTGGGAACTACATCTACTGCAACGGTTGCTACTTCTCCTGGCGTATCTCCTTTACATTGGCACTATCGGCTAGGACATCCTTCTCTATCTAAGATGCAGCACCTTGTTCCCAGTTGCAAGTCTGTCTCCCGTATCGAGTGTGAAGCTTGTGAGCTTGGCAAGCATCATCATACTGTTTTTCCTTTGAGTCCAGAGTCTAGGAGTACTTCTTTATTTCAGTTAGTTCATTCGGATATTTGGGGTCCTTGTAGGGTCAAAAGTCGGTTAGGGTTTTCCTATTTTGTTAGTTTTATTGATGATCATTCTCGTATGACATGGCCGTACCTCTTGAAGGATCGATCTGAATTTGTCTCTGTCTTCAAATAGTTTTATAATGAAATTCGAGTTCATTTTGGTGTTTCTTTAAAGACTTTGCATACTGACAATGCACTTGAATTAATTCAGCGTGAGGTCTCTCATATTTGTTCTGACAATGGTATTCTTCACCAAACTAGTTGCTCTTACACACCCCAACAAAATGGTGTGGGAGAGCGCAAAAATCGCCATTTGTTAGATGTCACTCGTTCCTTGATGTTTCATATACATGTTCCCAAACTCTATTGAGCAAATGCGGTGCTGACAGCATGTTTCCTTATTAATCGTATGCCTTCGTCTGTCCTCAATAATCAAATTCCTTTCAAAATAGTTTTTCCTGATCGGGCAGTTTTCTCTCTTCCTCCTCGTGTTTTTGGTTGTCAGTGTTTTGTTCATGTGCTTCGCCCAGGGCTTGATAAGTTATCTCCTCGGGCTGTTAAGTGTTTATTTCTTGGATATTCTCGTACCCAGAAGGGGTACGCCAACAGTTTATTTCTGCTGATGTTACCTTTTTCGAGAGTTCCCCGTATTTTGCTGGTCCCACAGTTGATGTTCCTCTTGATGCCGTTGATCGGGTTGTTGCCCCTGCTCCTCTTCCCTTGCCGATAGTTGCCCCGCCTGTACAGGTTTATGTGCGTCGTCACCAACAACAGCCGCTGCCCCCAGTTCAATCTATTACGACCCCACCTCTACCGCCACCAGCTGATTCTTTGCCTGCAGATCCCACTGTTAACGTTGATGATCTCCCTATTGCTAAGAGAAAAGGTACTCGTGCTTGCACTACCTGTCCTCTTTATCCTCTGGCCAACTATGTGTCTGTTTCTCATCTTCCTCTTCATTATCGTGCTTTTGCTATTGCATTACATTCTACTTTTATTCCTACTTCTTATCATGGTACTAAATCTCGTTTCGTTTCGGTGTTTCGGTCTGACCGAAATTTTCGAGATACCGAAATTTCGTTGAAATCTCGGTCGAAATATGGTATTTTTCTGTGGGTGTAAAATGCCAAAAATGTCCGAGATTTCCGAAATTTTCGAAACGAGATGACCGAAATTACCAAGATTTTCGAAATTTCCAAAACGAGATGACCGAAATTTCCGAAATATTCGAAATATTGCATTTTTTCATTTCGGACTTGCATTTCGTTTCGGACAGGTCGAGATACTCGAAATATTCGATATCTCGACCGAAATATCGCGAGTTTTAGTACTATGCTTCTTATACCATTGCTATGTCTCACCCTGAGTGGAAAAATGCTATGGATGTGGAGATGGAGGCTCTCATCTCTCGTAAGACTTAGTCTTTGGTTGATCTCCCACCTGGTAAGGATCTTGTTAAGTGTCGTTGGGTGTACACGGTGAAGTACAATCCCGATGGTACTGTGGAGCGGCACAAGGCCCGTTTGGTTGCCAAGGGGTTTACCCAAACCTATGGGGTCGATTATTTTGAAACCTTCTCTCCTATTGCAAGGCTGAATTCCGTTTGTATCTTGCTTTCTTTGGCCGTTGACCTTGACTGGCCTCTTTTCCAGATGGATGTGAAGAATGCTTTCTTATATGGTTACCTGCAGGAGGAGGTGTATATGGAGCAACCTCCTAGTTATGTTGCTCAGGGGGAGGATAGTGTCCGAGTTTGTCGCCTTCACAAGGCAATTTATGGACTGAAACAGTCCCCCCGTGCCTGGTTTGATAAATTTAGCAATGTTGTTGCTGGTTGTGGATTTTCTCAGTGCTACTCTGATCACTCTATCTTTGTTAGACGACAGGGGTCTAATGTGGTCATCTTAGCCGTATATGTTGATGATATTATTATTACTGGTAGTGATGCTTCTGGGATTGCACAGGTGAAGACATATCTACTTGACAATTTTCAGATTAAGGATTTGGGTAATCTCAGGTACTTTCTTGGCATCGAGGTTGTTCGCAGTTCTCGTGGTCTAAGCTTGTCCCAACGGAAGTATGTTCTTGATTTACTTGATGAGACAGGTATGATGGGTTGTAAACCTATTGATACTCCTATGGATCCTCATGTCAAGTTTGGTGCTTCTGATGACACAGACTTTGGTGATCCACACCAGTATCGACGCCTGGTCGGTAGACTTATCTATCTTACAGTTACTCGCCCTGATATTTCTTTTGCTGTGGGTGTTATCAATCAGTTCATGCAGACGCCTAAGCAAGTTCATTGGGAGGCTGCTTGTCGTATTTTACGTTATCTTAAGGGTGCTCCTGGCAAGGGGCTTATCTATCGCCGTCATGGACACACTAGCATTGTTGGATTTTCTGATGCCGATTGGGCTGGTTCTGATGGTGATCGTAGGTCTACTACGAGTTATTGTACTTTCTTTGGTGGTAACTTGGTTACTTGGAAGAGCAAGAAACAAACCATGTTGCTCGTTCAGAGTAGGTGAGTACGAGCTATGGCTCACCGCTGAATTGATGTGGGTTCGTTCCTTTGCTCATGAGCTTGGTTATTCCAGTAATCAGCCCATGGAGATGTACTGTGATAACCAGGCTACTATCTATATTGCCAACAACCCTGTGTTTCATGAACGAACTAAGCACATTGAAGTGGACTGTCATTTTGTTCGTGATGCTGTTCTGAAGAAGTTGATTACTACCCCTTTTGTTCGATCCCAGTTTCAGCTCGGCGATATGTTTACCAAAGCTTTATTTCGACCACAGTTTGCAAATGGCTGTTCCAAGCTGGATCTTGGTGATGTCTATGCTCCAGCTTGAGGGGGAGTGTTAAGAATTATCGTGTTTAGGTGTTTGGAGTTGTTTATGTCTCTTATTGTGCTTTCTAGTTAGTCCTAATTAGCTTTATGTCTTAAGGGTATTTTGGGTACTTCATATTGTAATTCACTTAAGTTATGTTATAAATAAATCTGTCTCTCATGATTTAGTTAACTTAACTAAATCGTGAGAAGCCTTCTTTTCTCTCGGTTTTTCCTTCTTCTTCTTCTCTCGGTTCTTCTTCTTTCTTCTTTGCTTTCTTCTTCTTGTTCTCTGGCTGCAGATTATTTTTAGCTTCAGTTTTGTTTCACAGACAAAAGATACAGAACATATATCCTTTGTGAGAGACTAATTCCCTTCTTACTTCGAATAACTTCAATCCAAGAAAATACCAGAGAGCGTCCAAGTCTTTCATCTGAAAATGCTGTTGTAGGATTTAACCTCCGCAATACCAGAAGAAGCACTACCAGATATAATAATTTCATCAACATACGCAATCAAGACAATTACCCTAAAGTCACAGAAATGGACAAAGACTGGATGACCAGAGTAACACCGTGTGAATCTACACTGAGTAACAATGGATGTGAACTTATCAAACCAGGCTATGGGCAAATGTTTCAAACCATAAATTGCCTTAAGCAATTTGCAAACTTTGCCAGCGTTCTCCCCTTGAGCAACATACCAAGGAAGTTGCTATGTGCACAACTCCTCATACAAATCACCATATAAGATTACATTCCTAGTGCACAGCTAAAGACGTAAGTACACAAACTAAATTAAGACAAGCAGCAGGAGAAAAAGTCTCAAAATAGTCCACACCATAGGTCTAAGTATATACTACAGCCACCAAACAGACCTTTAACCACTCAACAAAGCCATCAGGGTTACAGTAAATAGTATACACCTAATGACACTTCACGAGATCCTTACAACAGAGTTCATGTCTTGTGAGAGAGCAAGGCATGCATTTCCACATCCATAGCTGACTTCCATCCAGGATGAAACAACACCACAAGGTGGGTTTTAGGAACATGAGTAGATAAGGATAGAGCAAAACTATGTAAGAAATACGGGAGATGTGATATGGAAACAAATTTATTGATAGGGTAAGCAACCATGGACTTTTGAGTACAAGGGCGGATACATTTACCAAGAGCCATTGTCTATACAAGTGGCTCTTGTATGGGAAGGAAAGGACAAACAATGATGCTTCCCAAGCTCACATGCTTCACACTCAAGGCAAGACATAGACTTGCAACTAGGAATCATTTGTTGAAGTTTGGATAGCAAAAAATGCTCTAACCGACAATGCCCTTGAATGGGGGAAACACCACTAGTGGTAGTAGTAGCAACCGTAAAAGACCCATCACAATCAAGATAGTATAGCCCATCCTTCTCACGCCTTCCACCAATCTTCTAATTTGTCTGGAGATCTTGAAAGACACAATAAAAGAATAGAAAGTAATAGAACAATTTAATGCTTTGGTGAGTTGACTAACAAATAAAAGATTCAAACGTACTTGGTGTACATGAAAGACAGAGGATAAAGACATGGAAAAAGTATGGGAAATTATACCATGACCAGTCATATGGGTAGAAGACCCATTAGCAAGAATACTAGGGGATGGATGATGAGTCTTATAAAGGGAGGAAAACAAACTTCACTTAACCGTCATATGGTTAGAGGTACTAGAATCAATAACCCATGAAGTGGGAGAAGTGATAAAAAGCATGGTTGTACCTATAAGGACCAGTGTAGCAGTGAACATGGTTTAAAGTATCGGTCTGTATCATATTGGCCAATACGTATCAGTATCGGTCGGTAACGATACGATACATATCGATACGTATCATTTTTTTTAAAAATAGTATGTCTCGAATTCTCGATTGGTATCATATTACATCGGTTGATAATGCCCGATACGATACGATACAGATCGATACTTACAATACGTACGTTAAAGGATTCTATGAGAGTACCGACATGTGGCGGCTCAATACAAACCGATATGGTTGATACCAATCGATACACGTCGATATGGCCATTAAAGGCCCATGTGACTATTAGACTACAATTTTGTTTTTAAGATCAGACATTGAAGGAGATTTCACAGAAAAATGTAGGTTTCAGAAAAACTTGATCTTTGTGTTCAAATCACGGTTTTTATACCTATTTTTTTTTGCTATAAATCGATAGATTTAGGTAAAACTAAGTTAGTTGATGCATCAAACTTGATCATTTGCAAGGATTTGTACTCAAATCGATGAAAGTCTCTTGTTTTGTTACACAATGTTCTCCATTTTAGCGTTTATTAATGATACATGTTATATATTGCTTATTTATAATGTTTTTTGCTCCAAAAGTGTATTTCCATGTGTGTCTTGACCATTTCCGTGTGTATCTGTAGCATACAATATGTATCTTCGATATGATATGTTTCTTAAAATCACCATTTTGATATGATACCCGATACTTTAAACCATGGCAGTAAATGAGGCAGAGGATCACTCAAGCTGTTGAACACACTTCAATAACTGAGTAACCAGATCATAACGAGACAAGGATCCTGCTATCTCCAGATGAAGTAGCAAGATTAGTGTTGTCAGATGACACCATTTCAACACTCCCAAAAGACATGGCTGTACTGGCCAATTGCTGGGCCCACTGAGGCTTGCCATGTTTTATCCAACATGAATCAATTGAATGATTAGACCTGTCACAGTGGGTACAATGTTGTAAAGTCTGGTTTATTTGTTGTCCAACACGACCACCTGTACCAGGTCCACGTCCTCCCCCTGAACCACGACATCCTATCCCAAGAAAGTCACAAACATGACCACCACTACGAGCAACAAAAGCAAAACTTTTCTTAGAAGCGAGGATGAATCAGCTATGGGGTAAGGAGAGACAATACGCTGAATGCAAGAAAATATCTCATTCAAAGAAGGCGCCTTCTCACCACCAAGTATTTGCTTTTTAATCGGATGCAATTCAGGATTCAACCCAGCCAAGATTTTTGCAACCTGAAACTCAGTCCCCTGTATCTTCAACAGACCCAGGTCACTGGTAAGAGGTTGATAATATAGTTCTCAAGGCGCCTAGGCGAACCAACGCGATCGAGGGGTAAAAAACCAACAACAAGGCGACACCAGAAAACAAGGAGAGAGAAAGGCGCCTGGACGCCTAGGCGTCGCCTTGACAACTATGGTTAATAAATATTGAGCTCCTCCCACATTCCTTTAAGGGAATTTTAGTACTCACTAACAGATTTGCCTCCCTCTTTGAAGTTGAAAATTTTCTCATAAAGATCATAGATATGAGACATTCTTTTTCTAAGAGAAGCTTTCCTTTAAGTCATCCCAAACTCCCTTAGTTGTGGTATGGAAATAGGATTTGCTGCAATGGCAGGATCCATATTGTTCCACAACCATATAAGTAGGGCAGAACTAGTAAAAAGACACATCAGAGGGCTTGAACTAGTGATATAGGCTCAAAAATCGGCAATTGAATTGAGAAGGTTTTCCGCAATTGATAGAAGATATTTAAGCTTGCCTTTGGCATTAATATAAACCACAACAGCTTGTTTAATAGAAGTAATCTGGACATTAACATTGTCCACTAGAGGCTTAGAATCAGCCATTATACTAGAAAAATAATTAATAGCAATAACAAAAACTGGCAACAATAAC
Organism: Telopea speciosissima; assembly: GCF_018873765.1. NCBI lineage: Eukaryota > Viridiplantae > Streptophyta > Magnoliopsida > Proteales > Proteaceae > Telopea > Telopea speciosissima. The sequence goes on from NC_057925.1 coordinate 62,031,664, forward strand.
CACAGGTAATAGGCAATCAAGAATGTTGAAGTACTGTTCACGTGACACTGTTCACGTGACACTGGTAGTACCTCAACAAAGAAAAAATATGTTGATCAATATGGGATTGAAACACACCCAATTGAGTCTTCAATCAATACACAACATGCAAGTCCAGCCACAGACAAAGATCAGAAAACCCAAACACCACAGGGAAGAAAATAGAGTGATTTGGAAGAAAAACAATAGCAGCCAATCCACTAACCAGAACAGCACACAATCTTGATCAAAACTTGTACATCAACATTTGAGCGCAATCTGACAGATGGATCTCTTTGTAAACAACCATAAAAATACAGGTTTCAAAGAAACTGTCAAGAACATGATCTAGTGATCAAGAAGAGTAATCAGGCCTTCATATGCTAATCACAATCCCATTTGCAGGTGATGGAGATAAATTAGTGTTGAGGGTTGATATCTTGTATTTTGTGGACTGGGTGGTGGGTTGCCTCTGAAGGGTGTTAAAAGCCCGGAGAGCTTGAGGCACATAGGCCTAGAACATGACATGCTCATTACTGCCGAGAATACACATGATATCATCTCTCTCAAGCCTATGTTGAGTGTTGAATTTGATATGAAAGACCTAGGTGCTGCTAAAAGAATCCTACGTATGGAGATCCATAGAGACAAAAGTGTAGGTTACCCGAGATGGAGATTGTCGGGATTGGGTTGTGCGCAAGTTTACATGGGTGTACTTCGGGAAATTTGTATCTCTATGTTTCCCTATAAAATGTTCTAATGGGGGTTATTAAGGTTACGGGGAATTCTTTATAAACACAGAAGCATGAAGAAGAGAGTGTGTAACCCTTTCTCCATTGTTAGTGAAAACTGTTCTCAACTCTCCGTGGACATTGGCACCTTGCAAAACCATGTAAATCCTTGCGTTGCAGTTGTGTGTGATTGTTTCTTTTTTTGTTTTGTTTTATTGTGCTTTCTGGATCGTGAATAGGTTTCAGTTTCTACATATAGATCATAATCAGCCTCCAGAATCAGCCATCCATATGTATATCTGCAGGAAAGAACCTATGCGCAAGTGAGAAACAAGAAACCACCAACTGCAAGTACCAACAGGGGATAATAATGACAGAATAATCAACCGTAGGTCTTCATCAACAATGGAAACCCTAGTTCTTTATGTGATCCCAACTAGGGTTTCATGGCGCAGCATTAGGTGGTGGCACACCACAGAGAGAGAAACCCTAAAATGAGCCTCTTAAAATAAAATAAAAGAGACTAACAGAGAGTGATTAAACCTGCTCTGGTACCATGAAACAATATCAAGAATAGGTAATCAGTATAAAGCAAGAAAAAGAAGGAAGAAAGGAGAGAGAGAGAAGAAACCGCAAGCCTCTTAGAGAAAAAAACAGACTCACAGTTAGATAGATAGTCTAATCGTGAGCAATCTTATGTATTTATAATATTGGCAAATAACTGTAGGACAATAATACCCCTGTCTATTAGACATTACACAAATACCCTTAAGAGCATCAACTATTTCCCCAAACTACCCCTACAGTAATACTCAACGTTTCCGTCTCCTTTTTCTCTTAAAAGTAAATTGACTCTACAAAGTATCCAAAAAACGCACAGAAAAAGCAATGCAAAAATGATTTAAAACCTCATAGCCCTCTATTAAGAGCTAATAAAATAATTACTAATTTCTAAAGGATTCACTGAAGATGCATACCAGTGATTCACGGCCCCGGAACTCACTATGGTCATTTCCAAGTATAGGAGAAGTCAGTGGGTGAACAACAAGTCTAGCTTGTACAGCTTCCAATAGCTCATGTTCTTCCCTGCAGACGCATAATAAATTTAGAGGGATCAAAATTAAATTAAAATAAGAGAACAAAAAAAAAAATACTACAAAACCATCTGCATCTAAACTGTAACATATAAAAAAAATCCAACACAAATCAAACAAAGCCTACACAACGTCAAAATATTGGCCCTTGCTTTTTGGAGTTAACCATAAGGATAAAACAACAAATTCCATCACCAACAGCCTATTGATAGAGTAGTGTTTCACATTAAGAGAATTATCCATCTCACTTGAAACAGAATTGGGTGAGTAAGGCAAATAGTCATTAGAATGCACAAATCATTAGTCATTATAATAATCCAAGAACAGAAGTACCACAAAAAATTGTTAGAGTTCATGTAGTAAGGGTAGTATGGGTACTTTGTTAAATAAGCTTGTATTTTACCTCCCTAGGAATTCTTATGTCAGTGTGAAGGTATTGATGTAATCTTGCATGTTATTTCACAAGTTTGTAAATATAACGGAGCATAGTTGTCAAGGCGTCGCCTATGCGTCCAGGTGCCTTGCTTGCCTTGTTGGTGTCACCTTGCATCTAAGCTCTCTCTCTCCATCCTAATGTAATTCCAGATGGATGTCAATCCAACTAAAACCAGAACCAGAATCTGCTTGGGTATAATGCAATCGGTTAGGGCAGAATGGAGGATTAGATGAACTGAGGGTTAGGGTTAATGGAGTTAGGGTTTGATGGTACGGATAGGAGAAGAAGGGTTAGGGGGTTGGGATGAAAGCTTACTTGTGTTGGATGGATCCTTGGACTGAGAACAGATTTGAGTAACTAATCTTTGAACCTTCACACAATCGGCAGCAACAAACTTGACAAACTTGAATGCACTCGAAGGAGAGAAAACAGTGAACTAGTGAAGGCTATCTCAGCCTCACCTTCACAGCCTATCTCAGGACAGTGGAATGCATTAAAGCAATAATCTTCTTCATTAAATCGTGGGGGGCTCAATGGAGCTCTTTACATTATATAGCCTTCAAGGTTGGACATAAAATAAATCCTAACTATGACTAGGACTCAAAATAGAAATAGGAATGCCAACTAGGACTAGGATTCAAAATAGGAATGCTAACTAGGACTTAGGACTTCTAATTAGGATTCAGATCAAATACTAAAAATCCCCACGATTGTTGCTAGTGTAGGGATTCATCCCTACACCTACCCGATGGTTACTTAGGCTGGTGTAGGGAAGAATCCCTACACCTGCGGCTGGTTTTAGACAGCCAGTTTACATCAACTCCCCCCTTCTCAAAAACATTCGTCTCCGACGAATGGATGAAAGACATGTAGCGCTCGTAGAGATCAGGATCAAGGCGCCTGAAGTCGTCGGCGTGAATCCAGGTACTGTCACTATCAGGGCGATCCTTCCATTTAACAAGGAAAGAGTAATAGCCGCGACCACCCCGCATAGTAGTAAACTTGTTATCAAGCACATTCTCAATGACATCAACAGTAGGAGTGGTAAACTGTGGGAGGCGGAGAGCATGTGCAGTATCACCGTCGTCCGAATGGTGGCCGACATAAAGAGTGAGATCGGCCACGTTGAAAACATTGTTAATCTTCATAGACGGAGGAAGCTCGAGCATATAGGCATTGGTCCCAATGCATTGTCGCACCTTGAAAGGACCCATTTTGCGAGGGTGGAGCTTGTGATTGGCTCCAGGAGGAAGTCGCTTAGGAGAAATACGGACCATCACCAAATCACCAGGTTGGAATTCCACATATCGGCGATGACGATCAACTGCTGCCTTGTAACCTTCATTGTTAATAGCAATGCGTCGGCGAACGTCGGTATGGACCTCGGTGATGTGGCGGAGGAACTCATCAGCGTCCACACTAACACGAACATGAGGAGGAAGAGGAAGCAAGTCCACGGGGCGCTTGGGTTGCAGACCCAAAACAATCTCAAATGGAGTACGGCCAGTGGTCCGATTAACAGAACTATTGTACGCGAACTCGGCAATATCAAGGACAGAAGGCCAATCTTTAGCATGATCACGAACAAGACATCGGAGGAGATTGCCTAAACTGCGATTAACCACTTTAGTCTGCCCATCTATCTGAGGATGAAAGGCGGTGGAGAACTTCAGCTTGGTATTGGTCTTCATCCACAAGGTCTTTCAAAAATAGCTAGTGAACTTGACATCACGATCAGAAACAATAGACTCGGGTAGCCCATGAATACGTACGACCTCTTTGAAGAAGAGCTTGGCAATGTGACTGGCATCAAATGTCTTCCGACAGGGAATGAAATGAGCCATTTTCGAAAACCTGTCCACCACCACAAATATAGAGTCATGACGCTCCCGTGTAGATGGGAGGCCGAGAACGAAATCCATGCTGATATGTAACCAAGGTGCATGAGGCACAGGAAGAGGTGTGTAGAGGCCCGTGTTTTGCTTATCACCCTTGGCAAGCTGACAATCTCGACAACGCTGAATCACCTATTGGACGTCATGCTGAAGATGTGGCCAATAATACAAATCAGCAACTGCAGCATATGTCTTGCTAATGCCAAAATGCCCTCCCATGACACCGCCATGTAGTTCCCTAATGAGGTGCTGCCGAAAGGATGTGTTAGGGATACATAGGCGTGTCCCGAAGAAGAGATATCCATCACGTAGGGAGTATTTGGCATTAGTTCCGCCTTGCTGTAATGTAGTATGAATGGGGGAAAAATCAACATCAACTGTGTACTCATCTCTGATATGTTCGATGCCTGTGCTATGAGTAGAAGAAGTGGATAGGGTGAGAACTTTCCGACTTAGCGTATCAGCGACCTGGTTCTCTTTGCCTGCCTTGTACTTCAGAATGAAATGAAACTCCTGGAGATAGGCGATCCATTTAGCATGGCGGTTGCTTATGGATCGCTGAGAATGGAGATACTTAAGGGCCTCATGGTCAGAGTATAGAATAAATTCTTTGCCCACAAGGTAGTGTCTCCAATGCTTTATAATCTGGATCACTGCATAAAGCTCCAAATCATAGGTCGAATAACGCCGCTTAGCATCGTTGAGTTTCTCACTATAGAAGGCAATGGGATGATTTGATTGAATGAGAACTCCTCCAATCCCAACATGGGATGCATCTGTAGCCACCTCAAATATGACATCAAAGTTTGGGAGCCGTAGAACAGGTGCCTCGGTCATCTTTTGCTTGATCAAGGAAAATGCTTTGGTAGCGACCGGTGTCCACTGGAATTTGCCCTTACTTTCTCTCATGCACTCATGAATGGGTGCCATGATGTTGTTGAAGTTCGAATAAAACGCCGATAAAAGATGCTAGGCCGTGGAAACTCCTAACCTCTGTCAAGGTGTGTGGCACTGGCCAATCGACTATGCTTTGCACTTTCTCCGGATCAGCTTCAACCCCGGCTGAAGATATAATAAACCCAAGGAAGATAACCTTAGGTAACATAAAAGAACACTTTTTGAAGTTGATGAAGAGTTTCTCTATACGTAACACTCTCATCACTTGCTTTAGATGATCGAGATGCTCCTCGGTGGTGTGGTGTAGATAAGAATGTCATCAAAGTAAACCACAAGAAACTTACCGATGAATGGACGAAGTACTGTGTCATTACACGCGTGAAGGTGCTTGGAGCATTTGTGAGACCGAAAGGCATCACCTTCCATTCATATAGACCATCCTTTGTCTTGAAAGCGTCTTCCACTCATCTCCTGGCGGACCCAAATCGATGATATCCGCTCTTTAAGTCAATCTTCGAAAAGATGGAAGCACACTGTGAGCATGTCTAACATGTCGTCAAGTCTTGGAATAGGAAACCTGTATTTGACGGTGATCTTGTTTATTGCCCTGCTATCAATACACATCCTCCATGTACCATCTTTCTTTAGAGTAGTAATGCTGGAACAGCACATGGGCTCATGCTCTCAACAATAAACCCCTTGCGAATCAGGTCATCCACTTGTCTCTTGAGCTCGGCATGCTCAGTAGGGCTGAGATGATAAGTGGGCAGATTTGGTAGCACCGAACCTGGTACTAGATCAATGGCATCTTGAATATCCCTCATAGGAGGTAGCTCAAGGAAGATCGTCGGTACTAGATCCGAGAAATCATCAGCAGATCTTTTATGGATTTGGGATGAATAGTGGTAGGGGTTGGTGACACTTGCTCTTGTGACCAGGGCTAGTATCAACCCTGTCTCTTCACTTGTAGTAAGGAATTCTCGGTGAGGCAGGGACAGAATTCGTTGCTCCATGGGTTGTGCTTTAGTAGTACTAGTACTAGCATGTGGTGCCTTGCTGCTTGACCCTCCTTTCATTGGCTGTCTATTGTCAATAGTTTTCAAGACCTGTTGTCGCTTCAGCTGGGCAACTCTAAGCCTTGGCCTCATCAATGGTACATTGAGGGGGTTGAGAACCAGTGGTTTCCCTTTGAAGTCAAAGAAACACGATTTTTTGTACCTCCCGTCAATACATTGTTATCATACATCCATGGTCTCCCAAGTAAGACATCGATCGAATCATAGGAATTATATCACACCAGACATTCTCCTCGTAACCAGAAATCTTGAGTGGCACTGAGCACCGCTGATTAACCTCTAAAGTAGCATTATTAAGTAAGGATACCTTGTATGGTTGTGGGTGAGGTTCAGCTTTAAGCTTCTCTTCAATGACAAAAGCTTTAGAAACCACGTTGACACAACTACCGCTGTCCACGATCACTTGTGCCGTTGCTGTCCCGCTATCCATCAGTGTATAAAAGATGCAATGTCGATGCCAGTCCTCTCCTTTAGATTCGGCAACCAGAATGCGAGTTACTACATTTACCTCATAAATTTCGTCTTCCAAAGTATCATCATAGTCTTCTCCCTCAAGAGCAGCATTAACAGCCCAATTGTCATTAAACTGCAGGTCACAAACTTGGACATCTGGACTAGTTTCCATGGCTGCAATCACTGAATTGGACTTCCCTCTTTGGGGGTAGTACCTTGCATAATGACCATCTTGTTGGCAATGGAAACACTTGTTAGGTGTTTGACTACCCATGGGGGCCTTACCCTTTTCCTCTGTAGTTGGTGGAGCTCGGGTAGGGAAACCACTAGATCTGTTAGGAGTAAAGGTTCTCCTAATATCATCGGACTGCGGTGTGAATCTTCGCGGGGCAGCCTTGATTAAATCTTCAGCATCCATGGCCTTTTCAAAACAGTGATTCAAATTATATATTTCAACCACGCCTATCTTGTCTTTAATGTCAACCCTCAATCCCAACTTGAAACGGGATATAAGCTGGTCATCATTCTCATCTGCACCCATACGTGAGAGTAAGTCATTGAATTTATCAATATACTCCTCAACTGTTAAGGTACCTTGTCGTATAGTGTTCAGTTGATCATGCAAACGCCTCTGATAAGAAGGAGGTAAGTACTTCTCTTTGAGAATCTCTTTCATAGCTGCCCAAGTAATTGGTTCCATGTGACGACGGATCAACCTGTCTTCATGTGTACGCCACCAATCTTTGGCTCCTCCAGTTAACTTAGTCGTGGCCAGCTGCATCTTTCGATCTTCAGACAACCGAAACCACTTGAAGTAGTCATCTAGAGCACTCAACCAGTCATGGAATGCAATAGGGTCATGTTTCCCGTTATATTCCTTCAGATCCAGTTTTACCTTATGCTTATCATCACGGTAATACTGATTTCCATCGTGATCTTCATCTTCTTCATAGGTAGAATTGTTATTGATCCGTATCGTAGTGTGGGAACCCTCGTGGTAACCTACGTGGATGTCGGTTGTTAGTGTATGAAGCAGCTGACTTGAGTTTGTGATATTTGTTGTGGAGGTGCAGTAGGACCTTGTTGTGGCGATACATCAACCTTGTTGCTTGATGGTCTTCACATCTTTAGATAAAACCTTGACTATCTCAGCCGATTCTTGTAGAGTGGTTGGATCACTTGATTTTGGAGAACCCATAGCTAGGCTTTGATACCAAATAATGTAATTCCAGATGGATGTCAATCCAACTAAAACCAGAACCAGAATCTGCTTGGGTATAATGCAATCGGTTAGGGCAGAATGGAGGGTTAGATGAACTGAGGGTTAGGGTTAATGGAGTCAGGGTTTGATGGTACGCATAGAAGAAGAAGGGTTAGGGGGTTGGGATGAAAGCTTACTTGTGTTGGATGGATCCTTGGACTGAGAACAGATCTGAGTAACTAATCTTTGAACCTTCACACAATCGGCAGCAACAAACTTGACAAACTTGAATGCACTCGAAGGAGAGAAAACAGTGAACTAGTGAAGGCTATCTCAGCCTCACCTTCACAGCCTATCTCAGGACAGTGGAATGCATTAAAGCAATAATCGTCTTCATTAAATCGTGGGGGGCTCAATGGAGCTCTTTACATTATATAGCCTTCAAGGCTGGACATAAAATAAATCCTAACTATGACTAGGACTCAAAATAGAAATAGGAATGCCAACTAGGACTAGGATTCAAAATAGGAATGCTAACTAGGACTTAGGACTTCTAATTAGGATTCAGATTTGCACTAGGAATCCTAATTAGATTACAACTCAATGAAAATAAAACATAGGACTTCTAATTAGGATTCAGATTTGCACTAGGAATCCTAATTAGATTACAACTCAATAAAAATAAAACAAATACTAAAAATCCCCACGATTGTTGCTAGTGTAGGGATGAATCCCTACACTTACCCGATGGTTACTTAGGCTGGTGTAGGGAAGAATCCCTACACTTGCGGCTGGTTTTAGACAGCCAGTTTACATCACATCCTCTTTTCACTCTTGTTATTTTCCTTCATTACTGTAAACTTGGTATCAGAGCTGGTTTGTGAGTCGACCAACATCTTGTCTCTCCATTGTGCCTCTTGGTTTGGAACCCTAGAAGCGTAGAGGGCTTCAACTGAGATCATGTAAGAAGAGTGGTTTGAGGTGTTCTCTCATCAGCTAGAAGACTTAATGGTTAAGACTTGAAGCAATGAAGGAAGATCGAGCTATGGACCATGGATCCTAGTCCCTCAACAATAGAAGATCAAGAAGAAAAAACAGGGGGTACCACAAGCTTTTTGGTTCAGACTCTCTCTCTCACATCAAACATCTGTTGAAGGTGGGACCTAGCCCATTGGAATCGCCCTAGAGATTTCTTTAAACTCTTCAAGGTTCCTTCTGTGTAGGTGGTGCTATGTGAGTTCACAACTCAATTTACTACATCCCTGTTGTACCACCAGTATCTGGTTTGCTAGTTATTCTCTCCCTTAAAGGCTATTTGAGGTAAATTATTGTCAATTGCTGGTGAGTTATGCTATTTAGAGTTTGAGTTGTAATAGGATGGACTCAAACCTTGAAGCTTGAAATGTGCATTCGATCTCAAGTTTTATGACCTCTTTGCAAGCTGGAATCGTTGTTTGAGTGTTAGGGAGTGTCTGGATAGAGTGTATTAATGTAGCTCTAGATAGGAGAAGGATCTTACTAGAGGCCAAGCAACAAGATCAAAATGACAAAGGACCAAAGGGGCTGCTGGTTCTGCAGTTCCAATAGAGCAGAATAGGAGTTTAGGTCAATATTTAGGGTTAGGTTTGGGGGAATCGGGGTAAATTTTTATATGGTAACACTAGGCAGGTCTAGGGGAAGCTAACAGTGAAGGTTTGAAAACACTCAAGCATATGTTTGTGGACGAAGTGACAATAGTACAGTTCATAATGTGATGCTTTGGCTATGAAATCGCTATGAAAAAACAATTGTCCACTTGTTTTCCTCTATTTCAATTCCCATGTATTTCAATGTGAACCATATTTGTCTACTAAACATTGTTGTTCTCATTATCTTTACCATGGTTGTCAAGGCGTCGCCTAGGAGCTGCCTAGGTGTCAAGGCGGTTTTGTTGGGGCCTAGGCGACAGCCGCCTTATTGCAGGGCGCCTTGCACTGGTTTTTATTGGTATCGAACCCGGTATTGGCCTTATTTATGCCAAATATCATTTAAGTGTTTTTATATTTGTAATTTCATTTACTTAAGATATTATCCATAAATAACCAAATACCCCCCTATTTGAATCCAATAAAAATAGTTAAATAATCAAATTCCAAAAGCATAAAAAGTCAACCCCTCAGTTTAAGAACAAAAACTAGATTTTTGTCGGTAGGTGAATTTTTCAACTTTGAAATGCTGAGGTTTTCTCAAATCTAAAAATTCTATAAATCTTAATATGGTAAAACATGGCTAAAAAACACAAGTGTGGTAAAATATTCATTTGTTTTGATAATATAAAAAAATATTTTCATTGTTAACAAAACAGAATTTAGTGAATGGCTTGAATGATCAATGTGATCACCAAGCAATATATATAACTTTCAAGAAGGGAACAAAATTACAAATAAACCCCCCCAACATAGCCGACTCTACTGGCTATGGGGGAAAACACCCAAAAATACCAAAAACACCCTTTTGGGTTACATAACTCAATACTCCCCCTCAAGTTGGTGCATAGATATCACATATGCCCAACTTCACTAAACTAGGATGAAACAAATTTCCACTTAGTCCTTTAGTGAAGACATCAGCAAGCTGATCACCTGACTTCACAAAAGGTATACAAATCTGCCCACTCTCTAACTTCTGCTTGATGAAGTGTCTGTCAATCTCCATATGCTTGGTACGGTCATGCTGCACTGGATTGTAGGCAATGCTGATTGCTGCTTTGTTGTCACAGTACAACATCATTAGACGATGAACAGAACCACTAAGATCTTGGAGTAAACTCTGAAGCCACAATAACTCACAGATGCCTTGGGCCATGGCACGGAATTCCGCTTCAGCACTGGACCTTGCCACACATTCTGCTTTTTACTACGCCAAGTGACAAGATTACCTCCTACAAACGTACAATAACCCGAAGTAGATTTCTGGTCCGGATTACCACCCTAGTCAGCATTGGTGTAGGCCTCAATACGAAGATGATCATGCGGAGACAAGAGAATCCCTTTTCCGGGACCTGACTTCAAGTAATAGAGAATGCGAAGAACAACAGCCATATGAGTGGAGTAGGGATCATGCATGAACTGATTGACCAAACTTACTGCAAATGCGATGTCTGGTCCAGTGTGGGAGAGGTAAATCAATTTTCCCCTCGTTGATATCATCCCTTATCAACCGGATCACCAGCCTTTTCTTTTAGACGAGTAGTAGCCATAGTTCAAAATCTCGCGAAATTTCAACGATATTTCGCCAAATTTCGTATATCTCGAGCTGTCCGAGATATGATACCAATCCGAAATGGAAAAATACCATATTTCGACGATATCTCGTGAGATATCGACGAAATATCGTGGACTCACGATATATCGCGAGATATTGAAAAAGTCGTGTGCAATATTTCGAATATTTCGAAAATTTCGGTCATCTCGCTTCGGAAATCTCGGAAATTTCGGTAATCTCGTTTCGAAAATTTCGGAAATCTCGGTCATTTTGGCATTTTACACCCACAGAAAAATACCATATTTCGACGAAATTTCGGTATCTTGGAAATTTCGGTCAGACCGAAACACCGAAACGAAACGAGATTTAGTACCATGGTAGTAGCTTCCAGAGGAGTGTCACAAAGATGACACCCTAACAAACCAGTCTCTGAGAGTAGATCAAGAACATACTTCCTTTGGGAGAGAAAAATGCCTTTGGGAGAACGGGCAACTTCAATCCCAAGGAAGTACCTTAGCTGTCCTAGATCTTTTATTTTAAATTCTCATCCCAAGAAAATCTTTAGGTGAGAAACTTCATCTGCATCATTACCAGACACAACTATGTCATCGACATAGACTATAAGAAGGGTGATCTTATCTCCACAGTGGTTGATGAACAAGGTGTGATCAACATTACTCTGTTGGTACCCTACAGAGATCATTGCTTTATGGAACCTGCAAAACAAAGCCTGAGGAGACTGCTTCAACCCATATAATGCCCGCTTCAATCTGCAAACCTTCCCATAAGTCTTGTCACAAGAACAACCTGGGGGAATCTCCATATAAACTTCCTCTTCCAGCTCTCCATGAAGAAAGACATTTTTTACTTCCAATTGCTGCAAATCCCAGCCTAGATTGACAACATATGACAGTAAAAGCCGAACAGTATTCAACTTTGCAACGAGGGCAAAAGTCTCCTCACAGTCGACCCTATTGGTTTGAATAAACCCCTTGACCACAAGTCTGGCCTTGTAGCTATCTACTGACCCATTCATCTTCTGCTTGACAACAAATACCCATTTACAGCCGACAGGTTTCTTGCCCGTAGGAAGAACCACTAGCTCCCACGTCTCATTTTTGGATAAGGCCTTCATCTCTTCCATCATGGCTGCTTACCACTTTGGATCTGCAATCGCCTCCTTCCACTTCGGAGGAATAGAAACAGAGGAAAGAGAAGACAAAAATGCACGATAGGAAGAAGACAAAGAATCATAAGAAACAACATTAGAAATGGGATGTTGGGTACAAGACCTAATGCCTTTACGAACAGCAATAGGTAAGTCAAGAGAAGGATCCTTACCAGATGGTGGAGTCTAGATCTGGATCAAGTTCTTACGATTGGAGAAGAGGTACAGTAGTGGTAGTCTCAATTTGCTCCTTGTACTTCTGGGTATAGACTTTATCAACAAGAATCTGACTCACAAGTCTACGCTCCCCTAAACAGGAACCAAGCTAGAGGTTGGAGTTGGAGGGTCTGGAGGAGAAGGCTCCCCCTGAATAGGAACTGGTAGTATAGCAAGCACATCTTCAAAACCTGGATCATGCTAAAGAGGTGGCTAAGAAAAATACACCAAGGATTCATGGAAGACAATATCCATTGTGACCAAAGTACGCCACGTGGGAGGGTGATAGTACTTGTATCCTTTTTGGGTGGAGGAGTAGCCTAAAAAAATACACTGAATGCTACGAGGATCGAGTTTGCCATGAGGATGCTGGTTGCGAGCATAACAAACACAGTCAAATATTTTCAGGGGTACCACAAAAGAAGAACCCTGGAGGAGGTCAATAGGGGCACGGCCATCAAGAACACGGGTAGGTATGCAGTTTATGAGGTAGGCAGCGGTAAGGACAACATCACTCTAGTATTGAGAAGGGACCTACCAAGCAAACATAATGGCCCGAGCCACTTCAAGAAGGTGACGATTCTTTCTTTCAGCCACACCATTCTGGGCTAAAGTGTCAACACAGCTAGTCTGATGAATAGATCCCATTTTCAGCCAGATATTTATGGAACTGACCCTCCATGTATTCCCTGCCATTATCACTCTGCAGAATTTTTAAGGTGGCATTGAATTGGGTCTGAACCATACAATGAAAGAGCTGAAAACAATAGAAAACCTCATTTTTGTGCTGCATCATGTACACCCAAGTGGTCCGAGTAAAACAATCTATAAAAGAAACAAACCATCTATGGCCAGCAATGGAAGCACGACAGGCAGGGCCCCACACATCAGTATGAACTAAAGCAAAGAGAGAAACACTTCTTTTATTTAAAGAGAATAATTGGAACGAGTTTGTTTGGCCAAAACACAGGCCTCACAAGCTAGTCAGTGGAATTGGCTGAAATTTTCAGCATAGATTCTCCTCACTGCCTACTCTACTCGATCAGCTTTGGAGCCCATTCCCACTACTGGTTTGCCTAGTATTTGTTACCTTCTATTTTGGTGTTTACCTTCTAATTCTGATTTGCTTCTATTATTGTTGTGATATGCTGCAAACTATTATCGATCCTACTGTAGAGTGGTTCTTAGCTGAGCCCCTTCTACATTAGTTAGGTTGCTCCATTGTTGACCAAGTGGTCACGGGTTCAAATCTCTGGAAACAGCCTCTCTGTGAAGTAAGGGTAAGGCTGCGTACATTATGACCCTCCCCAGACCCCGCAGTGGCGGGACCCTCGTGCACTGGGTACACCCTTCAGATCTACAGAAAGTATATATCGCAGGCTTCAATTCTTCATAAACTTGGATCGAGATGCTTGAAAACCATAATCTTCATATGCAGAAGTGTAGGTATAAGAGAATGCCCTAGTTTAATTCATATTTACCAATAATCAGGGCAGATTGAAGTAGTTAGGCAGCTTTATGGTAGCTGCAACCAAGCTTGAGAGGACTTGAGAGAGAACTATCGACCAGGATTTGAAGAAGAGAGGAATAAGATGTCTTGCTCTGATACCATGTAACGAAATCAGACAAGAAAACCAGCAACAGAAGAGAACCGAGTGGGGAGACAGCCAGAGAGACTAAGAGCCGATGGAATGAAGGATGCCTCCCCCTCTCCAATCTTATTTATATATCAATCAACATAAAAAATCAGCATGAAAGTGTACTACTAATATACTATAATTTAATTCATGAAAGTGCAATATCCATTAGTGTACATGAAAGTATGAAAACATAGATTAGCCTATCAAATAACTGTGTATGTGTGCTGTGTGCAAGGTAAGAAGAAGAAAAATATAAAAAAACACCATCTCTGTGGATGCAAGCTGCAAATCGAGAAGCAAGAAGAAGGGAAAAAAAACCGAGAGAACTACGCTGTAATAAATCCCTCCACTTCCCCCATTCGTCTCTCGACTCTCTCCCTGTCTCTGTGTGTGTAATTGTGTATGTGTGGCTGTGTGCGGCAAGAAGAAGATAAAAAAACACCTTCTCTTTCTATGTGCAAGCCTGAATCGCAAGGCAAGAAGAAGAAACAAAAAACCGAGAGGTCTATGATTGTGTGCAAGCTCGCAATCGCAAGGCAAGAAGAAGGAAAAAGTAAAAAAAACTGAGAGGTCTCGCGATCGTAAGCAAGCTCGCAATCGCAAGGCAAGAAGAAGAAAAAGGAAAAAAAAAAAAAAAACTGAGAGGTCTCACATCGTGTGCAAACCCGCAATCGCAAGGCAAGAAGAAGAATCAAGAAGAAGAAGAACCGACGGAGAAAGTTGTCGGTAGTGAAGAAGACGAAGAAGTGAGAAGAACTGAAGAAGAAGGATCAAGTCACACTCGCCGGAGGACTGGGAGGAGATTGGAGAAGAAGAAGAAGAACCAAATCAATAAAAAATAAAAAATTACTTACCTGGAGGTTGCCGGAGGGGTTCGAACTTGCTGAGAGTTGCAGACTTGCAGCTTCAGTTCTTCTTCTTCTTCTTCTTCTTCTTCTTCTTCCTTCTTCGTCTTCTTGACTCCTTCAGTCTCCAGACGTCTCACGAAGTCTCTCTTCTGTCTCGACAAACTTTGCGATTTCTAAAATCCCCAAATTTCAATTCCAATTAGGGATTTAGGGAATACTACTAAAGTGTACTGTTTAATCTTTAATGGTTTTAATTTTTAATGTGACCAATACAAATGAAGGAAAAAGCATTTAAGCTTTTAAATGGTTTAAAAAAAAAAAATTTAAAACCTAAGTTTTTTAAACTAATATCGACCGATATGCCCATATATCGTGATATGGCGTCCATGGCGACGCCATGTACGCCACATCGGGCGATATTTATACATTAGCCATGTCGAAGGTCGATATGCCAGTTTCTCCAGCGCCAGGACGCCATGGCGGCGCCATGACAACTATGATGATAATGGAATAAATTCTTTACGTCGCCTTGGGTAGTTAAGCTTATCTACATGGCCTATCACTTATAAGCCCTGTGGAAGACCGATCTGGCTGATTCTACCATTGGATAGAAGGAACACCCTTGGATCTTCCACATGTCAAATTGCATGCCTACAACAACTATTTGGGCCACCATCTCGGTATTTTAAGCTGTCAAATTTGTAGAGCATTGACGTAGCAATTCTAACCAGTGGATAGATAGGGGGACATGTCGAATGGCCATCTAACAAGTTTTGAACCCAAATTCAATCAAATGGCCCACGTTTTTTTGAATATTTTCCCCAGCTGTCCAAATCTTGACAAAAAGTAATCTGTTAACCATTCATCATGGTTCGAGAACTCGCGAAATCTGGCCGAGTTTCTTGGTATTTCAAAATCCCGAGACGAAACACCATACGCATTATTTTTTTACAATTTCTCGCCAAGCGGTCTCGGTTTCGGATATGGGTTTTGATGAGCACATTTATGTGTGAAATCTTAGGGCATAAAGCATACATTTTACCACATTGGACAGAGTTACTTTGGTGCTTTCTTGTGTTTTTCAGGTTTTGGGCTATTCTGGACTATCGGGAGCTGCATGTCCCAAGTTTCACGTAAAGTTGCCATTTTTCCTTCCATGGTTGTAAAGAGGACTAAATTTGGAGCAAGTTGGACGTGACGGAACGCAAATACGCATTCGTCTAGCCCACCGTACAGTTGATTATTCTTTTCAGCCCAAAAAAGGATAATGGGCCAAAAAGGAGCTGTAGTGCAAGCCCATAGTCAGTCTACCACTGCCCAAGGACATTTTTGACATTATAGAAGATATTTCTAAGCAATGGTGGAAATCTACTGCAATTACAGGGCTATTTCGGCAATTTTGCATACTTGAAGAGAGAGAAGGACTGCTACCCACATGGAGGGACCCACACTGCCATTAGATTCCATTAATTTTGAAGGCCCACAAGGTGTCCACAATTTTTATGGGCTGCATTTAATGCCCCATGATTTTTAGAGGACACATTGGGGATTTTGTTATTTGGTTGAGTGGAATCCTAGTCATCGCTCTCTCTCTCTCCTCCAACTTTTCAAGGGCATTCCTGGAATTTCACTTGGGATAGATTTATTTTGAAAGATATTTTCTCATCTATGGAAGGTTAAAAAATCAAAGATGCTTTGATTTTATTGCTTGGAGAAGATATCTACAAAGAAAAGGAAGCGCAAGTTAGACTTAGAAATTTACTTTTCCAGAAATAGAAGGTTTATGTAAACAATATTCTCTTCTTTTCTTCTTTCTATTTTTTTTCTTTTTCTTAGGACCAAGGCAATGTAAAGGAGGAAGGAGAAGAGAATATTCTCTTTTCTTAGGGAATATTTCTCCTACACTTCCCTCTTCTCTCTTCTCCCCTTTCCCCTATATATACCCCCTACCTCTCTTGTAAAGATTATTCATTCACTTAGTGAAATTTCCTCTCTTCTTCTCCTCTCAATTTGTGATTTTTGGCTTTTCTAAGTTCTAGTTTACTTTTATGATTTTTAGTTAATGGTTGTAATAGGTTTAATTTATGCTTTGATTCAATTTAAGTCTTCAATTGGGTTGTAATTTCTTAATTCTAGTTTAGGTTTTAAGCCTTCTAGTCTAAGTTCTTAAGTTGATGACAAGACTTGAAGATTTAGAAAAGGAGGCCATGGTGAGTTTATGCAAGTATTCAAGCTTTTCAATTACATTCATGCAAGCACATCCAGGTTTTACTATCTAAACTCTCAATCTCATTCTCCATCTCTTCTATCTCTCTCTATCTTCTTCTCCCTCTATTTCTTTTATTTTAATTTTATATGGTTCTGGTTTGTGGATGCACTTTTATTCCCTTATTTCTTTTTACGTGGTTAGTATATGTGGCTGCATTTTTATTCCTTTCAATTCGCTTTAGTTTGATAGGTTAGATGCTCATGTGTTAGGACGCCAATTTAATTCCTTAATTTTGTTAGATGCTTATGAGTTAGGATGCATTAATTTTCATTAGTTTAATTAGTTTAATTTAACACTTTAATTTGATTCACTATGCATTATTTTTAAGTTAGTTAAATAGAATGGCGTATATCTCCTCGTGTTCGATCCGTAGCTACGATTGACCCATACGCTTGCGGTTTTATTTTAACTCAAACAAGTTTTTGGCGCCGTTGCCGGGGAGATTATTGTCCATTTTATTTATCTGATTTTTAAGTAGTTCGAAGTGTTTTAGTTTATTATTTTCTCTTCTTTTTCTGTATAAAAAAAAAAAAAAAATTCAGTTTTTCAAAACCTCTTCTAGTTTCTCTTCTATTTCAAATAGTGTGCGCCCAATCTAAAGTCCTTCATATGCTTCAACCCTCCATCTTTTGGTGTCTCTCATAGGATTGAGTTACCTATGACGCTACATCTTGATTTGGTTGGGTGGATTGGCATGTGACTTATCTTTGAAGGTGACCACTCTTGATAATAGGAAAGCAACATAGTGAGAGCGTTGGAAACATAACCGTATAGTAGACCTCCACTCTACATCAGAATCCATTTAGAGTCGCCCGTAGGTGGCTATAGAAGACTATACGGGTTCCCTTGTTGTCAACCTATATGGCATCCTTACAGCTTTGGACCATTGTTTCGATTCTTGAGGGATAGATGCATTGTCTACCTTGGGCTCCCTCTTATTTTTAGTACTTTTTTCTTAAGTTTTTTACTTTTTTCTTTAATTTTTCTAAAGGAGACCTCATATCTGTTTAAGTGGCTACGGTGTGGACTCATGATTCATCTAATCGTCTTATTAGAATACCACCTTCTCCACTACCCTTAACCCCACCGTTGACCATAGGTGACCAACAACCCAAGACTCTTAAGGATAGGTTTTACCCTATTAGGGCTGCACAGCCTTCTTGCATCAACTTACCACCTGTTACAGGAAACAATTATGAACTCAAGACCAACTTCATTAGCATGCTACCCCACTTCCATGGGATGGCCAATGAAGATGCATATTTTTTCCTTAGGGAATTTGAGGAGGTTGGTGTTCTAATTAAGGTCCAGAATTTGACTGATGATGCAGTTAGGCTTAGGTTTATACCCTTTGCCCTGAAAGACCAGGCCAAGAAGTGGCTCTATGGACTGCCAACAAACTCCATTAATACATGGGATGAGTTCACCATTGTCTTTTTGAGAAAATAACCAATAAGTTTAAGAGTGACATCCTCCAGTTCAGGCAAAAATCACATGAGTCCTTTTCTAAATTCATGGAAAGATTCAAGGACCTCCTCTTAGAATGCCCTCACCATGGTTTCGCCTTGTGGCAGCTATGCCAAATTATTTATGACGGTATTGATTATCAGACCAAACAACTTGTAGAGTCCATGTGTCTTACAGGCTTTACTTCTTTTTTTGAGGAAAATGATGCATGGACATTCTTAACCAACTTGGCTGATAAGACTAGGGCATGGGAATCTTCCCAAGAGGCTGAAAGGACCACTAAGGGGTATTTCATTGAGGGTATGCCAGCCAAGGAGGCCAAACTTGACAGCCTCATAAAAAGGTTGGAGTCCATAGTTCTTAAAGAGTCTATACCGGTTAATCAGGTCAACCAGGTCAACCATGTGTCAATATGCAGTTGGTGCCAAACCCCTAGACATATTTTGGAGGAATGCCCCAACACCTTGGTGGGCATTTCCAACACTGAGAATGTAAGTGCTCTCTACCAAAATAACCCATATAACAATACTTACAATCCAGGATAGAGAAATCACCCCAATTTCTCCTTGAATCAAGGGAACCAAACAGGCCCATCCAACTTTAACCATCAAGGCCAGCTTGGTGTCCAAAGGCCCAACTATGCACCACAAAGCCAAGGAAAGTCTCCTAACTCCTTTCCCCCTCGTCCTCATCTAGGACCTTCTATAAACTCTGCTAGGCCTCCTCTCCTTGCATCTTATCAGCAACCCCCAGGGTTTACCAATACAGGAGAAGCAGCAAGAATAGGTGAGATTAAGAAAAGAATGGCCATTATGGAGAAGCAACTCACCTAGCTTGTCACAATTTTGCATGAGAGGGAAACAGGGAAGTTATCTAGCCAACCTGAACTAAATCCTAGGCATCAGGTTCATATTCAACAAGGTACCCAAGCTCCTTCACTCAACCCGATACAAGGCCAACAGCTTCAAGGGCCCTCCAGCCAGGTTAATGCTGTCTATGCTTTAAGGAGTGGCCGTGAGTATCAACAGGCTAGTATACCTCAGTCTTTACCATCTCATACTCCTATTGACTCTCCCCCTTCTGAAGAGGCCATTGAAGTACCTACTATTCCTGGTTCGTCTGTTGAACCTGAAGAGATCCCAGATGATTTGGTTAAGGAAACCAAAGATGATTCTGTTGAGAAAGTAAAAGAGACCACCCATGTAAGAGTTTATACCCCACCTGCCCCTTTCCCAAATAGGTTGGTTAGCAAGAAGTCTCCTTCTATGGAGAAAATTTTGGATGTTTTTAAATAAGTTCAGGTGAATATCCCCTTGTTGGATGTTATTGCCCAGATCCCTGCTTATGCTAAAGTCCTCAAAGACTTATGCACCCAAAAGCGGACCATTAATGTGCCCAAAAAGGCATTCTTAACTGCTAACATTAGTTCTCTCATCTCACAGCCAGTAGCAGCCAAGCATAAGGATCCTGGAAGCCCCACCATCTCTTGCACTATAGGTAATACCACTATTGATAATGCCTTATTGGACCTTGGTGCAAGTATGAACCTCTTACCCTTTCATGTCTACCAACAACTAGGATTGGGAGAACTGAAACCGACCAAAATTACTCTTCAACTTGCAGATCGGTCGGCTAAAGTTCCTAAGGGAATGATTGAGGATGTCCTATTAAAGGTTGGGGAATTTATTTTTCCTGTGGATTTTATTGTTTTAGATACCCAACCTACTGCCAACTTCAAGGACCAAATCCTTATCATCTTGGGTACGCCATTCCTAGCTACCAGTAATGCTTTAATCAATGCGGAATGGTCTCATGAAATTATCTTTTGGCAATACTTCTGACTTCAATGTGTTTAGGTTGGCGCACGATATGGATGAAGAGGTGCATATGCTTCAAGGATTTCCGATGATATTGATACGTTCTTTGAGATTGATTTTGATTCGGGATTTCAAGAATGTATGCAGGAATTGGAGGGTGTTGATGATACCCCCTTATCCGAGGTCTGGAGCATCCAACCACCTTTGAAACCCCTTGGACCCCTATCCACCTCCATTCCCAAACCCTCTATTATTGAGCCTCCCACATTAGAGTTGAAGGCATTGCCCTTCAACCTCAAGTATGCTTTCCTAGGGCAAGATCATACTCTTCCTGTTATTATTGCTTCCGATTTGATTTCTATTCAGGAAGAAGAGTTGATTAAGCTTCTACGGGACCATAAGGAAGCCATAGGTTGGACCATGTCTGACATTAAAGATA
This sequence comes from Telopea speciosissima, assembly GCF_018873765.1. Lineage (NCBI taxonomy): Eukaryota > Viridiplantae > Streptophyta > Magnoliopsida > Proteales > Proteaceae > Telopea > Telopea speciosissima. The sequence goes on from NC_057925.1 coordinate 62,052,572, forward strand.
TTAGCCCCTCCATTGTTCAACATTATATCCATCTGATGGAGAGTGCCAAACCTTTTAGGGAACCCCAAAGAAGGGCTAATCCTGTGATGAAAGAGGCAATCAAGAAAGAGATCCTAACGTGCTTGGATCATGACATTATTTATCCTATTTCTGATAGCCAATGGGTGAGTCCTGTGCAGGTTGTGCCTAAGAAAGGAGGAGTCACTGTAGTTGAGAATGTCAATAATGAGTTTATTCCAACCCGTATCCAAACGGGATGGAGAGTGTGCATTGATTACAGGAAATTGAATGCGACAACATGGAAGGACCACTTCCCCTTGCCTTTTATTGATCAGATGTTAGAGAGACTAGCTGGCCATGAAAATTATTGTTTTCTTGATGGATATGCAGGCTATAATCAGATCCCTATTGCTTTAGAGGACCAACACAAGACCACATTCACATGCCCTCATGGAACCTTTGCTTACCGGCGTATGCCTTTTGGGCTTTGCAATGCCCCTGCTACATTCCAAAGGTGCATGATGAGTATCTTTTCTGATATGATAAAGCACTTCCTAGAGGTGTTTATGGATGATTTTTCTATTCACGGCTCTACCTTTTCTAATTGCTTGCATCATCTTTCTTTGGTTCTTAAATGATGCATAGAAAAGAACTTGGTCTTAAATTGGGAGAAGTGTCACTTCATGGTGAAGCAAGGCATAGTTCTTGGTCACATTGTGTCCAACAAGGGGATCAAGGTTGATAGATCTAAGGTGGACCTTATTGTCAATTTACCACCACCCAAGAGTGTGAAGGACATTAGATCTTTTCTTGGCCATGTAGGTTTTTACAGGAGATTCATCAAGAACTTTAGCCAGTTAGCTAGACCACTCACTTCCCTTTTGGCAAAGGATTGCCCATTTGATTTTTCTTCTGAGAGTCATAAGAGTTTTGAGCAATTGAAAAGAACATTGACCTCAGCCCCCATTATTCAAGCTCCAAATTGAACAGTTTCATTTGAGCTTATGTGTGATGCCTCTGATTTTGCCATAGGGGCTGTTCTTGGGCAAAGAATCAACAAATTGCCCCATGTGATTTATTATGCAAGTAGGACTTTTAATGATGCACAACTTAATTATACCACCACTGAAAAAGAATTTTTAGCTATTGTGTTTGCTTTAGAGAAGTTTAGGCCCTACTTGGTTGGATCACATGTGATTGTTTATACTGATCGTGCAGCTATCAAATATCTTATGCAGAAGAAAGATGCCAAGGTTCGCCTCATTAGGTGGGTCATTTTGTTACAAGAATTTGATCTTGAAATTAAGGATAAGAAAGGCAATGAAAATTTGGTTGCAGACCATCTATCCCGGCTGCCTAATTCCTTGACTGTCGATTCTCCAGTCAACGAGAACTTTCCTGATGAGTATCTGATGGCAGTGTCTAGTGAACCATGGTTTGTTGATATTGTCAATTATCTGGTTACGGGTGTGACACATGCACATTGGTCCACCCAAGATAAGAATTGTTTCTTTTCGCAAGTTAAATATTTCTTTTGGGACGATCCTTATCTTTTTAAGACTTGTCCGGATTAGGTAATCCGGATATGTGTTCCTGATCATGAGCAACAATCTGTCTTATCTTTTTGCCATGATCCGGCTTGTGGAGGCCACTTTGGGCCCAATAAGACGGCAGCCAAGGTTTTACAGTGTGGATTTTATTGGCCTAGCCTGTTTAAAGACGCTTTACTTATTGCAAGGCATGTTCTTCATGCCAATCTTTAGGACGTCTTTCTAAGAGGAATATGATGCCCCTCAACCCAATTTTGGTAGTTGAGGTGTTTGATGTATGGGGTATTGATTTCATGGGGCCTTTCTCTAACTCTTTTGGTAACTTGTACATATTACTTGTTGTGGACTATGTGTCCAAATGGATTGAAGCTATTGCTTGTAAGACCAATGACCACAAGGTGGTTGTGAAATTTCTGAAGGAGAACATCTTCTCCCGTTTTGGTACTCCCCGGGCTATCATTAATGATCGGGGCAAGTATTTTTGTAATCGGCCTTTTGAGGCCCTCATGAGAAAATATGGTGTCATTCACAAGTTAGCTACACCCTACCATCCCCAGACTAGTGGTCAGGTTGAGGTTTCAAATAGGCAGATAAAGCAAATTCTTGAGAAAACCATAAACCCGAACAGCAAGGAGTGGTCTAACCGGTTGGTAGATGCTTTGTGGGCCCATAGGACAACCTTCAAGACCGATCTTGGTCAATCTCCGTACCGTCTGGTGTGTGGAAAGACATGTCACTTACTTGTAGAGATTGAGCACAAGGCCTTTTGGGCTATCAAGAAGCTTAACTTTGACCTACCCACTGCAGGTGCCCATAGGAAACTCCAACTATCTGAGTTGGAAGAGCTTAGGAATGAGGCATATGAGAATGCCTGGATTTACAAGGCAAAAACCAAGGCTTTCCATGATAGACACATTTTGAGAAAAACTTTTGAGGTAGGCCAGAAAGTTTTGTTGTATAATTCTCATTAGCACATCTTTCTAGGTAAGTTGCGCTCTAGATGGGATGGCCCCTATATAGTTCAGACTGTCTATCCTCATGGGGCTGTTGAAGTCCTCAATCCAAATACAGGAACTACTTTCAAGGTAAATGGCCAACGTTTGAAGCCATACATAGAGATGCCTACTCCAGTTGAGGAAGAGGTCATGGATCTCCATGAGCCTCTTTACCTTTACCACTGATATCCTGGTATGTATCCCCTCCCTTGTCCTTATTCTTTCTTTTCTGCATGCATTAAGGACACTGCATAACTAAAGTGTGGGGGGGGGGGGTGTTGGACTTTATTTGTGAATTTTGTGAATTTTGATTGTGGCGATAGTTTGGTTATGTGCATAAGTCTCTTTGATTGTAAAGCGAGAGAAAGAGGGAATTAAGTTCCCTAGCATGCGTAGTAATAAAAAAACCCTTTTCAAGGATGGTAGTTGGTTTGTATCCGGTGATGGGGATTGAGTTTGAAAATATGAGTGCTATTTCATTTGATGGTTAGATTCCTCTATGTGTTTATGGACCCTTTGATCTTTTGGCTAGTAGTTGAGACCAATTTGTTTGTGGCAAGGCAAGGCATGAAAGTGAAAGTAAATGGAAGAAGAAAAAAAAGAAATAAAAGAGAAAGAAAGGAAAAGTGGAATTCCTTGGGACTAGACAGGGCACTGTGCCTCATGAAGCAGGGTGACTTGATCGAAATTCCTTGGAAGGAAACTCAAAAAAAACTCTTGCATCAATGTCTTAAAGTCTTCATAGATACATGCAAAAAGCGAAGCTACATCAATGTCTTAAAGTCTTCATAGATACATGCAAAAAGCGAAGCTACATCAATGTCTTAAAGTCTTCATAGATACATGCAAAAAGCGAAGCTACCAAGTATTTGGGTGTCTGGTGTATGCTCCACCATGTCATTCAGGGAATAGTAGTGGAGTAGAAATAGAGTTTGTGGAAAAAGAAAAAAAAAACTTTTGCCTTAATGCCTGGAAAAAAAGAAAGTATGGTCAACAATACTCAATACCTAAGTCTTTGGTTCCATCGATACTAAGGGGGGTTTACTTGAAGGTGAGTAGTGTTCAGAAAATAAAAGGAGATCCCTTAATCTTGATATATGCTAGTTGCTTGAATTGATGTGGGGTGATAAAATTCAAGTGTGGGGGAACCTTTGGCTCCTTAATCTTTAGTTGAGTAGTTCTTTGAGACTGTGTGCACTATCTTACTTATGCCATGAGAAAAAATTTACATCATTCTTTTTGATTTATTAAATTTTGGATGTATATTCACAGCAAACACCCACGAGACACAACTCGTCCACTAGGGGTAACCTAGGGGTTTAAAGCCTTGTTGCACATGCTAAGTGCAACCGTGATTCCTACGAAAGTGAGTTAGGATTTTCTACATGCTAGGTTAGTTTTTCTTTTGTTTACTTGAGGACAAGTAACGTTCAAGTGTGGGGGAATCTGATGAACAAATTTATGTGTGAAATCTTAGGGCATAAAGCATACATTTTACCACATTGGACAGAGTTACTTTGGTGCTTTCTTGTGTTTTTCAGGTTTTGGGCTATTCTGGACTATCGGGAGCTGCATGTCCCAAGTTTCACATAAAGTTGCCATTTTTCCTTCCATGGTTGTAAAGAGGACTAAATTTGGAGCAAGTTGGACGTGACGGAACGCAAATACGCATTCGTCTAGCCCACCGTACAGTTGATTATTCTTTTCAACCCAAGAAAGGATAATGGGTCAGAAAGGAGCTGTAGTGCAAGCCCATAGTCAGTCTACCACTGCCCAAGGACATTTTTGACATTATAAAAGACATTTCTAAGCAATGGTAGAGATCTACTGCAACTACAGGGCCGTTTCGGTAATTTTGCATTCTTGAAGAGAGAGAAGGATTGCTACCCACATGGAGGGACCCACACTGCCATTAGATTCCATTAATTTTGAAGGCCCACAAGGTGTCCACGATTTTTATGGGCTGCATTTAATGCCCCATGATTTTTAGAGGATACATTGGGGATTTTGTTATTTGGTTGAGTGGAATCCTAGTCATCACTATCCTAGTCATCGCTCTCTCTCTCTCTCCTCCAACTTTTCAAGGGCATTCCTGGAATTTCACTTGGGATAGATTTATTTTGAAAGATATTTTCTCATCTATGGAAGGTTGAAAAATCAAAGATGCTTTGATTTTATTGCTTGGAGAAGATATCTACAAAGAAAAAGAAGCACAAGTTAGACTTAGAAATTTACTTTTCTAGAAATAGAAGGTTTATGTAAACAATATTCTCTTCTTTTCTTCTTTCTATTTTTTTTCTTTTTCTTAGGACCAAGGCAATGTAAAGGAGGAAGGAGAAGAAAATATTCTCTTTTCTTAGGGAATATTTCTCCTACACTTCCCTCTTCTCTCTTCTCCCCTGTCCCCTATAAATACCCCCTACCTCTCTTGTAAAGATTGTTCATTCACTTAGTGAAATTTCCTCTCTTCTTCTCCTCTCAATTTGTGATTTTTGGCTTTTCTAAGTTCTAGTTTACTTTTATGATTTTTAGTTAATGGTTGTAATAGGTTTAATTTATGCTTTGATTCAATTTAAGTCTTCAATTGGGTTGTAATTTCTTAATTCTAGTTTAGGTTTTAAGCCTTCTAGTCTAAGTTCTTAAGTTGATGACAAGACTTGAAGATTTAGAAGAGGAGGCCATGGTGAGTTTATGCAAGTATTTAAGCTTTTCAATTACATTCATGCAAGCACATCCATGTTTTACAATCTAAACTCTCAATCTCATTCTCCATCTCCTCTATCTCTCTTTATCTTCTTCTTCTTCTCCCTGTATTTCTTTTATTTTAATTTTATATGGTCCTGGTTTGTGGATGCACTTTTATTCCCTTATTTCTTTTTATGTGGTTAGTATGTGTGGCTGCATTTTTATTCATTTCAATTCGCTTTAGTTTGATAGGTTAGATGCTCATGTGTTAGGAGGCCAATTTAATTCCTTAATTTTGTTAGATGCTTATGATTAATTTAAATTAGTTTAATTTAACACTTTAATTTGGTTCACTTTGCATTATTTTTAAGTTAGTTAAATAGAGTGGCGTATATCTCCTCGTGTTCGACCCGTAACTACGATTGACCCATACGCTTGCGGTTTTATTTTAACTCAAACAAGTTTGACCCATTTTCTTTACCCATTCTTGACCCATCTACCCCATTTAAATCCACCTAACCCTGGACAGAACTCGCATATCTCGGCGAGTTCTGTCCTAAAGCTCTAAAACTTAGAAAAAAAATACCTCCAAACTCCATTTTCTTCTTCTTTGCTTCAAATTTTGGATGGATTGCATGGTTTCAAGTGTGATTCAACTACTAAATTGAAGATTCAGCTCCAATATTGCAAGAATCATCACAGATTTAAAGATTTTTCAAAGATATTCCCTCTTTTCCTAAATCTATTTTTTTTCAATAAAATTTATGCAATCCTTGATAGATTCATGTGATTTTGAGATATGTTAAACAACTTTGGCCAATCTATCACTTGATGGAGTCGGAATTATTTTTCTGTTATTAATTTTTTTATTATAATTTCTGAAAAAATAAATGATTTATTTGAAAACAAAAAATTGAAAAAAATAAGATGAATAGTGATTGTTTGGAAATGATTTTCATATATATTGAACAACTTTGGATGCTCTACAGCCTCATGGATCAGTTTTTTTATTTTCACCCATTAAAAAAATTATTTTATTTTTCAGATTTAATAAAAATATTATTAAAATTAAAAATATATATATAATATTGGGAAAAAATACTTGATGTTTATGAAAAATTATGCACAACATATGTACATAATGTTCAACTTCAAATGATGTCAAATACATCATTACATTATATTTTTCTTATACTTTAAGGTATAAATATTTTTAATAAAAATTCTAAATATTATTTTTAATTAAGAAATAAATACTAGGGTTAGGGGATAAATAAGAGAGTTATTTCATAGTTCTAGTAGCTTGACATTATGTTTAACAGTTATGAATAGCATACTTTAAGTCTCGAATACATTACTTTAAGTGAACCATGGTTATTAATACATGTTTTTTTAGGTAACAGTGTAAAATATAAAACATTTTGTACACAATGTCTGATATAGCATGGCAACATGGAGTCCCGATATCCGAAGACAAAAAGAAGTCCAAATGCAATTATTGTGGAAAGTTGCTATCTGGAGGAGCCACCAGGTTAAAGCAACATTTGTCTGGTATAGGCAAGGATGTTGCCTCATGCCCAAATGTTCCTACCCAAGTGAAACTGGCAATGGCACAACGCTCGAGAGGAAGAAGAATAAAGAAAGCTGAGAGGAAAAGAATGCAACAACAATTTGATGAGGCAGTACTAGAGAAACCTGGTGTAGAGGTCCGTGGAGGAGATGATACTGAATTTAGGCCTCCACCTGGTGAGTTTCAATTAGAAGCCAAATGGAGAATTTACCAGCAGACTTTGGCAGAGAGTAGACAAAGTTTGCATTTTGAGAATGTGAAAAGATATGAGCAGGCAAACGGAGCTGGTGGATCTAGCTCAACTGCACCAATGCAAGAAGATGAGAGGAGGAAAAGCACTGAAACAAGAAATATACCACGGCCCCCAACCCGACCACGAGCACATTCTCCAGATCCCATTTTTTAGCAGGATCCAACAATTTTTAAGCAACAAGATGCCTACCAGCCAACCATCCCACAAATGTTTGGTGGTAAACAAGAGGAAGCACGGAAAGCCTTCAGCAAGTTCATGCTTTACAATGGCATTCCAGCAAATGTAGCACAAGGAACATACTATAATGCATTCCTTGACGCTACAAGGAGGACTGGCCCAGGATGGAAGGGGCCTTCACCACATGAATTATATAATGTATATTTGCCTCAGGAGGTACAGGAGCTGAAAGAGTACATTGATGGTTTGAAGCCAATGCGGGAGACATATGGGATTACTCTTATGGCTGATGGTTGGACTGGACCTACTAGACTATCCATTATAAATTTCATGGTGAGTTGCAATGGGAAGACTGTATTCTTGAAGTTTGTCGATGCATCAAGGCATGTACAGGATGCATCATACTTGTATAAAGAGTTGAAGCAAGTGGTGGACGAGGTAGGAGCAAAGAACGTTATCCAAATTGTGACGGATAACGATTCCAACTTTAAAAAGGCTGGGAGAAGTTGATGAATAAGAAGAGTAAGAGGATCCGGCTCTTTTAGACTCCATGTGCAGCGCATTCTATTGATTTAATGCTGAAGGACATGGGGAAAAAAACTTTGATGGCGGGTGTGGTAAATAGGGCAAGACAAGTGATAAATTTTGTATATAACCATGGTTATGCTTTAGCCTTGTTGAGGGAAAAATGCAATGGAGATTTAGTGAAGCCTGATGTCACTCGATTTGCCACCAATTACATTGCATTGAAGAGCTTTCAGACGAAAGTGATAGGTCTGAGGTCTATGTTTGCAAGTGAACAATGGTTTGGTTGGCAAGGTTCTAGGTCGGAAGAAGGGAGGGCAGCACAACAGACCATTGCAAGTGACGGATTCTGGAAGGACTTGCATAAAGTGGTTATCATATTAAAGCCAGTGGTGGCAGTACTGAGGATGGTTGATACAGAGAAGAAGCCTACCTTGGCCCACATTTATGCTGTCATTCAAAAAATGCAGGAAATGGTTAAAGTTGCTATACCTCGAAGTGCAAAGTCCTACATTAACATCATTGATGAGCGGTGGGAGAAGCACTTGAGTCATCCATTGCATAAAGCTGGTGAGTTCAACATACTTTACACTTTAAATGTTAAAACTTTATTACATTTACATATTCAAAACCCAAAGGCATTAAGTCACTAACAAATTATATTTGTGGTGTCTACTTTACCAGCATACTATTTGAATCCAAAGTATCAGTACTCCCATGATTTTGGGCTAGACACAGATTTGTTAGTGAGAGTTCAAGCTGTTATTGAGAAGTTGGAGCCCAATCCAAAGATAAAAGCTACCTGCAATGATGAGGTGAGAGTATGGGATTTTGGTACTTTGGTAGTTAATTTATGAATGTAATTACTAAATAGCAAATACTAATGCCTCTAACAATGTTTGAAATTTAAAATGAAAATAGATCAAATACTTCAAAGAGGCCTCAGCAAGTTTCGGTTGACAAGCTGCAGTGGAGGATAGGCAAAAGTCAGACCCTGGTAGGTGGCATGATATTACATTTATGAATTATAATTTTATCCCTTTAGAATGTACATATTCTTAATATTCTATATTTGTAATGCAGCCGACTAGTGGGTACTTTCTGGTACAAGTTCACCCAACCTGAGGAAGGTAGCAGTGAGAGTGCTCTCACAAACTTGTTCATCCTCCGGATGCGAGCGCAACTGGAGTATATTCTCATTGATACATTCAAAGAGGCGGAACAGGTTGGGTAGCGAACGACTGGAGCAGCTTGTGTATGTGCACTACAATATGAGATTAAGGATGAGGCACATACGTGAAGGAATTGAAGCCAATGACAAAGAACCCATTGAACTGTCCAACATTTTCCAGGACTCATGATGATGAGGATCCCCTATTCCAGTGGGTGAGGGATCGTGGTACACCTGATATGAATCAGCCTGGGGGTGGTCCTAACCCCACCATTGCGTCTGTAACCGGTACGGATGTTGAGGACTATATGTCGCAAGAGGGGCGTGCACATTCAGAGTCATCGAGACCTTTTGAGCCTGTTGTAAGAAGTCCTGGTGGTGATGATGACAGTGGTGATGGTGGTGATGGTGATGGTAGCGGTGGTGGTGGCATGCAGAGTGGTGGTTATTATGATGATCGTCATGAGGGGATGCGCGAGGAATACCAGTATGAAGTGGAAACGCAGAAGGACCCTGTGCATTTCACAGGTGAGTCTCAGTTTACGCATGCCACTCAAGATCAAGACCATGGTGGCCACACTAAAACATACAACAAAAAGAAGGGTCGCAAACACTCACATGCTCAGGATGATGACAACAGTATGAACACCATGCTTGCAAGTTTCGGAAGCATGAGTATAGATACTACTAGTGAGCATCAGTCATGGCATTCATCTCAGCATCATCATGGCTATGACTATGACCAGGAGAGCACCGGTTCTGAATATAGTGGCTATGGTTAGTTTGGGCAGTCAGCAGTTAAGTTTGACAATCAAAGCACTGGGTCAGGTTTTGGGTACATATTCCCAGTCTCAAACCAGCCATACACGCCTCAAACTCAATATGACAGTAGCAGTGGATCTCACACCTCATACCAATAGCCTCCCATGTACCCTAGGATAGGGAGTTTGGTATATGTTGATGACAACACTTATATGGAGGTTGTGTTACACTATGTGCAACACTTCAGCAATTCTATGACATGGGAATTCTTTGTGGATCAATATGGGGAAGAATTCATTACTCGATCACATTTTATGTAACAAATTCAGAGAAGATTGATGCAATGTACTTTTTATTTAAATGTTTTGATTGATATGTACTAAATTGAATGTTTTGATTGCTAATTTGCTATTTATTACTAAATTATGTGAAGAGTAGGTTGTTTTAGTACGACTCGTCGCCTACCAACCTATGGTCCAAAGTGAAACTCATATTTGGACTTGTTTTTTGGGAAATCTGGGCATGTCATTGTGTTTAAATGGCCTGAAATAGGCTGAATACCAAGTTTCAGACCCAAAATATGTGTAAAACCCACCGGTTGGGGGTCCAAGTCAAAAAAAATAAAAAAATGCAGTAACTCGCCGAGATCTCGACTCGTCTCGGTTTTGGCTGGGCCGAGATGCCTCCTAGACCTGAGTTTTCGAACCTTGACCATGATTAGGATACCTCTGCTCAGCCCCATGATTAAGAAATACATTAATTTCCTTTATTAATATCAAACAACAAAAAGTTTCAACTATCTGGGCTAAATTTGATCGTACCTTGTAATAGGAATGAAGATCATTACACTCCCTAACAGTGTACTAGCCACAATAGTGTTGTGGGACGAATCCATGACTGTGTTAGTACTATCATAGCCCTTCAGAACATCATCTGCTGGAAGTTTGTACGAAAATGAGCCCTACAAGAAATAATAAGTAATTAACTCAGGATTATTGCAGTCTTACCAAACAGGTTTGGATGTGAAGGGAAACTAGGGAGAGAAAGATCTTCACATGTTACAAGTGAAACATATGCATGACAACAAAGCAGTGCACTATATATCCATTTTACACACCATCTTAAATTTTAACCGTAAAAAAACCTGAATGAAACAAGGTTTTCTCTAGTGGAATGGATTTCAACTTTGAGGAGTTCAAGCTGATTCTCTTAGGGATGATTTCAGAATTCAGATCCATCACATGGGACTGATGGGAGTGTTTTTTTTTTATCTGAGAATGCGACATGGGAGTGATTAATTTGTGAATGCGATGTATTTTCTGTACTTAGTGTGTACAGCTCATACACAAGTAAAGATGTACAACTTTTTCTTTGCCTCAACAAAATACTAAATTACTAATGCATAATCCAGTAACAGAATAAAAAATGGAAGGTATAGCCAACAGTGACAGAAGCCACACAACTACAGATACATAACTTTAATGAAATAACAACAGAAAACTTTTACCTTTTTATTTTTATATATATATATATATATATATATATTGGAGGGGGGGGGGGGGCATGACATATAGCAGACAGTAATGAAATGGCTTCCGTCACTTTTGGTGCCTATAGTAATATGGGATATAAGGGTAGAATTGTCCTAGGTGTTTTATGTTGTGTTGCCCTAAGGGCATTTCTATCCTTGTACTCTCATTGCATTTATTATAAATAGACATGTGATTGTGTCTCATTGACACAAGTCACAATTCCCAAAGTCATCATGGTATCAGACCAGAGAGAATCAACCCAGGGTTTCCCACCGCCACCGCCATCTCTCTTTCTGTCTTCCTTTCTCCCTTTTTCTTTCCCTAGCACCGCCATCAAACTTTTCTGGTTTACCCCAACATTACCCACCTGTCCAAATGTTGCTGAGCAGTTTTTGGATATCAAACAGACCTCCCCAGAAGGTACTTTTAATGTGGCCGATTTACCCTCTTTTGCAATCACCTACCGTTGCCGCCATCTCCCGTGTGACCCCCTCTTTCTCGGTTTCCTTTCTAGCGTCACCGAGAGGCAGGGAGTTGCACCTCCCTTGTTCTGCCACCCCTCGGTGGTGTTGGTTTCATCACCAAGGGCTTCTTTTTCCCTCCTTTTTTGGCTTCAGCCTCTCCCCATGATCTAAATTGGCTGTGATCTCTTTTTTGAAGACCTTTTTTATCAGATCTGTTGATGATCAGAATTTTCCCTTTTTTTTCTCTGATCTGTGGTTGAGTGTTTTTTCCGCACCTTGTCATGATAGGAGACTAATTCTTCTGCTACATCTACTTTGGAGATGCCAGTCCGTGGTTCTCACAATGGTGTTCTCACTTTCCCTGCTTGTGCCGTTCGACTGGATGGCAGCAACTATTTGACGTGGCCCAGATCTTGCTATCTCAACATCGATTCTCGCAGATTTGTGGGTTATCTCACTAGTGCAAAAGAGAAGCCCCTCACTACAGGTCCTGAACAAGACAAATGGAGTTCTTCCAACTCCCTTGTGATGTCTTATTTGCTTTCCAGCATGACGCCACAACTTGCTCGTGGTTATTTGTTGCTTGACACTGCTGCAAAAATTTGGAAGGCCGCTCAGGAGACTTCCTCTCAAGTTGGGAATGATGCCCAGGTCTATGAGTTACAAAAGAAACTTCATGAGACCACGCAGAAAGAACTCAGCCTGTCCCGAAGTCTGTGGCAACAGTTAGATTTTTATGACACTTTTCAAGCTTCTACACCTGAAGATACGATCAAGTTCAAGAAACGGGAGGATAAATTCAGGGTGTACGATTTCTTGTTGGGCTGAATGTAGAGTACGATCAACTCCGTGCCCAGGTTCTTAGCAGGGATCCCTTTCCCACCTTGGAGCAGGCAAATTCACTGATCCAACTGGAGGATAGTCGACGCAATGCCATGATGCCCCCTTCTTCCCAGGAGAGATCGGCTCTTCTATCTGGTTCTCCTGCACCACCTAAAGGTAACCCTTCGCACCCCAGTGATCGTTTTGATAAAGAACCTACAAAATGTGATTACTGCGGGAAGGAGAGGCACACCAAGGATTTTTGTTAGAGGCTTCATGGGCGCCCTACCACTACTAGTACTAAGGGTCGTGGTCATGGGAGACCAGCTGCCCACATTACTGAAACCGTGGTACCTGATACACCTATTGGTACCGTTCCTCCTCCCATTGGTCCTCCCGCCGATGCTCCAGATGAAATGGCTAAGTTGTTGCGCCATTTGGTTACAAAGTTGGACTCCAATGCCAGTTTTGCTTCTGGTTCTACTTCTACTTTGATTTCTTCTGACATACTAGGTATTTCTTTTGCTTATTTATGTCACTCTACCATTTCCAATTGTTGGATCCTTGATTCTGATGCCTTCGACCATATGACTGGTAAGGCAAATCTTTTCTCTACATATTCCCCATGTTCTGGTAAGGATAAAGTTCGCATTGCTAATGGTTCTCTTTCATCCATCTTTGGGAAGGGAACCATCACTTGTTCTCCTACCATGTCTGTACATTCAGTTTTACATGTTCCGAATTTTGCTACAAACCTTCACTCCATTAGTCATCTCATAGCTTAATTGCAAAGTAACTTTTTTTCCCTCCCATTGTTTATTTCAGGATCTTGTAACAGGAGAAACAATTGGATCTGGTAAAGCTGATGGAGGTCTTTATTTTCTTGATGTCACTTCTTCTTCTCTGCGACATGCTTATCCCACTGTTGCGTAGTCGTCTGGTTCTCCTGAGTTGTTGCTTTGGCATCGCCGTTTAGGCCACCCTCCTATGGGCACTTTAGTTAAAACTTTTCCAAAATTATTTTCTGGTTGTAAAGAGAAGGATGTTTTTTGTGATGCTTGTGTTTTAGCCAAGCAAACTCGTTCTTCATATTCTTCTTTAAATTCTAGAAGCACTTCACCTTTTATGTTAATTCATTCTGATGTGTGGGGCCCTACCCATTGCTCTTCTCTTTCTAGGTATAAATGGTTTGTTTCTTTTATTGATTGCTACACCCGTGGCACTTGGATTTATTTGATGCATCATAAAAATAAGGTATTTTCCTGTTTTAAAAACTTTCATTCTTTTGTTCAAACCTAGTATGATGCTCAAATAAAAACTCTCCGTAGTGATAACGGGAGAGAATATTTTGATGGGGCATTCCAGGCATATCTTGCATCTCATGGTATTTTACATCAAACCAGTTGTGTTGACACTCCGGCTCAGAATGAGGTAGCTGAACGTAAGAACCGTCACCTCTTGGAGGTTGCCCGTGCCCTTTTCTATGAAATGAATGTCCCTTCCCATTATTGGGGTGAAACTGTTATAACTGTTGCCTATTTAATTAACCGCATGCCTACCCATGTCCTTGATTTTAAATCTCCCATTCAGGTTCTTCAGGGTTCCGCCACCTTTATTATTCCGCCCAAAATTTTTAGTTGTGTGTTATGTTTGAAACCACTAACACCCCAGTAAATTAGCACCGTAGGGCTTTAAGTGTATTTTTGTGGGTTACTCTCCTACCCAAAAGGGCTACCGCTACTACCATCCCCCTTCTCGTAGGATGTTTGTCACCATGGATGTTATGTTTAATGAAGCTGTCCCTTTTTATGATATGGCATCTCGTCAAGAGGGTGAGCTGGTTAGTGTCGATAAGCCTGATATGCCTGTGTCATCTCTTCCCATGTCTTTGGTTCAGGGGGAGTCTTCCATTCCAAAGGAAACTCAACCTACTGTTATTCCACCCCCTGTTATTCAAACCTGCACTCGCCAACGCTCTCGTCGTGCGTTGCAACTTGACACCACTACAGCTACTCCAGATCCAACGGCTCCTCCTGCACCAGATCCATCACATCCAGGTAACATTTCTGATCCATCACCGCTTCCCATTATTTCATATACTTCTTTGGACTTACATGTTGCACATCGCAAAGGGGTTAGAACTTGTACGCAACACCCTATTTCTCAAGTTGTGTCGTATTAGTCTCAATCCCCTGTATATCGTGCATTTGTGACTTCCTTGTCCTCTGTTTCTATTCCTAAGAACTAGCAGGAGGCCCTTCAAGACCCTAAATGGAAGGCAGCTATGATGGAGGAAATGCATGCCCTTGCAAAAAATGGCATTTGGGATTTAGTACCACTTCCTCCCCAGAAAAAAACAGTCAGTTGCAAGTGGGTTTTCACAGTCAAGCAAGATTCTGATGGCACAGTGGAAAGATACAAAGCTAGATTGGTTGCTACGAGGTTTACCCAAACACATGGTCTTGGCTATCAGGAAACCTTTGCCCCGGTTGCCAAGATGAACACCATCTGGGTAATATTATCATGTGATGTCAATATTGGTTGGGAGCTGCAATAGTTGGATGTGAAGAATGCATTTCATGGGGAGTTAGAAGAAGAAGAAGTTTACCTAGATGTTCCTCCGGGATTTGCTACTAGGGAAACTCATGGGAAGGTATGCAAGCTCAAACGTGCTCTCTATGGCTTAAAGCAGTCTCCTAGAGCATGGTTTGGCAGATTCCACAGTGCTATGGTGAAGTTTGGATATACCCAGAGTAATGTTGATCACACCCTCTTCATCAAAAAGTCAGGAACCAAAATTGACATCCTCATTGCTTATGTGGATGATATAGTTGTCACAGGCAGCAATTTGAAGGAAATTGAAAGCTTGAAACTACTTCTTGGGAAGGAATTTGAGATACAAGGAATTGGGGCCCCTACGATATTTTTTGGGCATTGAGGTTGCCCATTATACCAACGGAGTATTTCTCTCTCAGCGGAAATACACCCTGGATTTACTATCAGAGACTGGAATGTTGGGGTACAAGCCAGCCGATACCCCTCTTGAAGCTAATGTTCGTCTCTCTAGTAAAACAGGTGACCCTGTAGACAAAGGGAGATATCAGAGATTGGTTGGGAAGCTGATCTACCTTACCCATACCAAGCCGGATATTGCATTTGCTATCAACATGGTGAGTCAATACATGCATGATCCTTATTCCACTCATTGGGATGATGTACTCCGTATCCTTAGGTATTTAAAGGCTGCTCCAGGCAAGGGAATTTTATTTTCTCCTTATGATCATTTGCGGTGGAAGCTTATACAGACTCTGATTGGGCTAGTTCCCCTGATGACCCTCGGTTTACTTCTGACTACTGTACTCTTGTTGGAAGTAATTTGGTGACCTGGTGAAGTAAGAAACAAATTGTTGTTGCCCGTTCTAGTGCTGAGGCTGAATTTCGTGCCATGTCCCATGACATATGTGAGTTGATGTGGCTTCAGGGACTACTGCACGATTTGGCAATTCCTACTTCACTGCCCATGATGTTGTATTGTGACAAGTCTGCTATTAGTATTGCCCATAACCCTGTCCAACATGATCACACCAAGCATGTGGAGATAGATCGTCATTTCATCAAAGAGAAACTCGAGCAAGGACTGATCTATATTCCCTTTGTCAAGTCTAGCGACCAGTTAGCTGATATCTTTACTGAGGGGTTGAATAGTAAAGTTTTTTGTCCTCTTGTATGCAAGTTGGGCATGTGTGATATCCATGCTCCAACTTGAGGGGGAGTGTTGTAATATGGGATATAAGGGTAGAATTGTCCTAGGTGTTTTATGTTGTGTTGCCCTAGGGGCATTTCTGTCCGTGTACTCTCATTGCATTTATTATAAATAGACATGTGATTGTGTCTCATTGACACAAGTCACAATTCCCAAAGTTATCAGTGCCAAAAACCTGCACCCTAATGTTTCCTATGAGTCATTTCAGAATATTTTTCATCATTTTCATTATTTTTCTTTTTATTTTGGATTTTTTTTTATTAAGGATCAGATAACTCAAAATTGGCTTGCCAAAAACGACAGATCTAAAGTAGAGTTGAATTATGGATCCATAAAAGCTTGGCCATGTTTTTTCAACTTCTCTATTTTTTTTGTTTGTCCCCTCCTGTGTCCTTTCCTCTTAGGGGGGTTTTTTTTTTCTGCACCATGATTCACACTATTTGATAAGTGCTCAATTCTCTTCTTAATAAAGCACAACTTGCCACCACCCACCTCTCCCCCCACCCGAACCAAAAAAAAAGGGAGGGGAGAATTGTGAGTAGAAGAAGAATTTTTTGGCATTCGTTGAATTGCAATCACTACTGATGGCACTCACTGCAACCCACAACTTCCAGTCTAATGTGATCATACTATTTTAACAAGACCTAAAATCTGCAGAACTATTTCAGCATAAGATACTCAGATTGCAACTCAATAGTCATAAAACTTACCTTCGTGATGCTCATGGCTATCTCCCCTATGTAATATGAACAACTTAGAGTTAAGTTGGATTCTGGGCTTGCGTTATCTGAGACATAAAATTAAAAGACAATAGGAACATATAAGAATGCAGAAGTAATGAATACTAGAAGAATTTATAGAAATGTCATCTAAAACAACACTGCTGTAGTAAAGTTAATGAAGTTGAAACTGAAAAAGAAGAATACAGAAGGGAGAGGGGTGAGAGGATGCTTGAAGAGAGCAGAGAAGGTTCAAAACCAATCTTCATCTACTAACCATTAACTGCTGACACACGATCATTAAAAAATAAATAAAATAAAGGGTCTGATATTAGTATTAACCCCATTTAGCTGAGATTATCCTACGTGTTGGGCTGTGCCTTTTTCCTCTTACTACCTTTCATCTTTCCTTTATTTCCCATCTTCCATTTGTCTTTTCCTTTGTCATGTCTCATCTCTTTCCCATCTTCCATTTATCTTTCCTTCCCCTTTTGTTTTTGAGAATAACTCTGGTTTTCTCTATTTTGTTTTGTTTGGATCCATGTAGCCAACCCTATTAAGTTGGGAAAAGACTGAGTTTGTTGTTGTTGTTGTTTATGGAGCAGTAAGGAGGATCAAAGACAAGAAAAGAAGACCAGAAATTTAAAATTTAAAAGTTAAAAAAAAAAATTGTTTTTTATTAGTCAGTGAACTGTACAATCCATGTATTTTAAAGCATAGCATCAGAGAACTGGTTATTCCATGTAGAGATCCAATCTGAAGTGCAAAGAGCAACATTGTAATGGTATCGGATATTTTAAACCATGGTAGCAGTTCTTAGAGATTAAACTGGGAGCATGGAACTAAAACTCGGAACTCGACCAGATTTAGACTTTGGAAAAAACCGAGATCTCGGTCGAGTTGGTGTATATTTTTTTTTTCAACTCAAAGGCTGGTTTTGGTGGGTTTAAGACCTAGTTTGGGTCTGAAACTTGGTACTCGGCCTATTTTAGGGGTTTTAAATACGATGGCACTATCAGATTTTGCAAAAACAAAGTCTAAATAGGAGTTTCACTTCGGACCCTAGGTTGGTGGTCGATGACGTACTAAAATACCTTACTACAGTCTACCACATAATTTAGTAATAGAAAGTAATCAAAACATTCAATTAATGTAAAACAACTAAAATAAGCATTAGAAATGTTAAAGTGCACAATACATCAATCTGTTTAACATATCACATTTTATCATCCCATAAAATGTGATTGACACACGTATTCATCTTCCCATGTCATAGTGTTGATGCAATGTTGCACATAGTTTGCCACAACACTCATATAAGTGTTGTCATCAACATATGTCAAGTCCCCTATCCTAGGGTAAAGAAGAGGCGGTTGCCATGAGGCGTGAGATCCACTGCTACTATCATATTGAGGCATGTATGGGTGTAGCTGGTTTGGGACTGGGAATATGGGCCCAAAACCTGACCCAGTGCTTTGATTGTCAAACTCAAGTTCTTCAAAATTGATGTACAATAACAACGACAACAACAACAACAACCATAGCCTTATCCCAACTAAATGGGGTCGGCTACATGGATCCAATAGATGCTAAGCCAATAAAGGATGCAAGAGAGATAAAAAGTAAAAAAGAAAAATAAGTAAAGGTAGGAGTCGAAGCAATAGAGATAAAAAGTAAAAAAGGAAAATAAGTAAAGGTAGGAGTCGAAGCAATAGTCAAAGCAGCATCCTAGGAACATCCCCCTACAAAGGGTCGGCTATACGGATCCTTGTCCTCCAAACAACTCTATCCGCAGTCATACTAGGGTCGAGCCCTACCACATGCATATCCTTTCTTACCACTTCACCAATAGTCATCTTAGGCCTGCCCCTACCCCTTTTAGCTCCATTAAGCTGAATCTGGTCACTTTTCCTTACTGGTGCATTCATGGGTCTCCGTTGGACATGACCATACCATCGCAGGCGGCTCTCCCGGAGCTTGTCTTGATGTAAAAGTAATCTGGTCACTTTTATTGATGTAAAGAACCACAAATCATGCACTAATCTTGCTGTGGTGTATCTGAATGATGCCGGCAGCAGCTTCTCCGAAGAAATCCAGCTCAAAAATGGTGAAAACCCAAAGGCAGCAGCTCATGGAACAGCCTCTCGGTCGAGATACTTAAAGATCTGGAAGTTTTATAAGCTGAGTTGGGTCGAGATCGAAGTCAACCAAAGATCTCGACGAGATATTGCACTTTTTTGTTTCATATGTCATCTCGTCTCGACCCTAGGAAAAACCGAGATCTCGCGAGTTTTAGTTCAATGACTGGGAGACACACAGAAAACATACTGGCAAAATATCAAAAAAGCCACTGGAACAGAAAAAACTAAAATAAATGCATTATAGGGGAGGTATACATATAAAGACAAGGAAACTCTTAATAATATACATTATTGTTGGAGCTAGAATCAAGAAATGATAGATGAAAACTACACAAGAATTATCAAAAGAAAGTGTTGAGCAACTCTAGGCATACAAATATAAGGGTTTAAAATTCAATGGAATTCAAATAACTCTGAGATTTCTCACCAGTTGTCACGGTCACCTGAATGAAATCGGTACTATCTCCAACAATATAAGAAAGAAAACCAAAGATATAGAGAAGAAAAACGTAAAAGAAGATTTAGGAAAACAGGAAAGTATGTGGGGGAGTAGGCCAAGTGGCCATGAATAAAAATTCCAAAAGAATTAAGATTTTTTTATCTTTCTTGTTAGATTTGGACATGCTCTAAAAATTCATTTGGAATCCTGAAAACAACTTTGTTCTTGATCCAGGTCAAACTAAGACTTGAAAACTTACAATTGCAAGTCCGATCATTCACCAAGCCATACTAGCAAGAAAGTACAGCATGAATTAATTTCCAAACTTATAAAAAGCAACAACAAAGAAAACTACAAATAACAGTAGATTTTCAATAACTTTTAAAGGGACAAAAGAGCAGAATAAGCTTAAAATATGAATCTGAACCATAGGAGTCTAATCCATACTGGCAGAAAACTATGGTCACTATTTCACCCCAAAAAAAGGAAATGCAGGTACAAAAATTTATCCGGAAAGGGTTAAATCACCTTCTAAATGGCTTGTCCGTGACAGGACAGCAATGCTACCCTTACGATCTGAGACAAAAGCAGTGTCCATGTCTATTAGAGTACAGTCGGCAACTAACCTCAGCATTGGATCACAGTAGAGCTGCTCTAGTTTTCTGAGATCCTGGTACATAAGAAAGCACAGTAGGCAAGTCCAAGAGGACCAGAATCAACCCATCAGACTTTTATCCTGTTTTGCATATCTAAAGAACACAGTCAAACACAGTCAAACACACGAACTAATAATAACATGATACAATTTGCTTAAGCAGTGGAGGCCTGAAGACATGATATCTGTAACACTAGATTAGTAGATTGTCCTAAGTGCATTGGTCCGTGTCAAAGAACAGACTGGTGTGGTGTTCACCATGCTGACTGCCCATTACAAAGTAGATTGTCCTAAGTGCATTGGTCCGTGTTAAAGAACAGACTGGTGTAGTGTTCACCATGCTGACTGCCCATTACAAAGTCTGATTTAAGAAATCCACCAGTACATCATCACTAATGGTAAGAATAAACAACAAACTCAGCCTTATCCCAACTTAATGGGGTCGGCTACATGGATTCAATGAAACAAAGTAGTTAAAACTCAGCCTTATTGCACTCCCATGCTTGACAATATCCACAAGCGTCTCCAGCTTTGGAAGGGCAAACACCTCTCCTATGCAGGTAGGCTTGATGCATCAGATCGGTTCTCCAATCATCTTACACTTACTGGTGTGGCATTTTCGGTATCCCCAAAGCCACTATTAAAGCCATGGAAAACCTCTTCTGTGCCTTTCTCTGGAAAGGGAAAGAAACCTCCAAATTCCTGCATCCAATCAGTTGGAAATCCATCTGCCTCCCAAAGGCTGAAGGGGGTTTGGGCATTCGCCGCATCCGGGATTCAAATACTGCGGGAATCCGAAAGCTTATCTGGAAAATCTCCCCCAAGCATGACTCCATCTGAGTCAACTGGGTCTACTCCCATCTCCTCAAAAATGATTCCATCTGGATTGTTCCCATCCGCTTTGATTCCTCTTGGGTCTGGCGAAAGATTCTCCTCCTTCGCCCTTTTGTCCTTAGAGCCACCTTCACGGCTATTGTTGATGGAACATCAACCTCTCTTTGGCTCGACCCTGGCACCCCCTAGGAATCCTTTACAATGTCTTCGGTACTAGAGCGGTCTATTCCTCTGCCATCCCCAAATCTGCCCCCCTCTCCTCCATCATCTCTCTTGGCTCCTGGCCCCCCCCCCTCCCCCCTTACTAACATCCTCTCTCAGATCTGGTCCACCCTCCCACCCTCCTCCCCTTCCCCTCAGCTCTTGCGAATAAGGTTATTTGGCTCCCCTCCCCCACTGGCCATTTTAGCTTTAGTTCAGCTTGGAATTTTGTTCGTAACCCTAGCCCCCTGTCCCTTGGCACAACCTAGTCTGGTTCAAAGGCCTATCCCTCGCCATAGCCTTACGAACTAGAGATCGCTTAACCTATGCCTCGCTACCCAAGCCTTCCTCCTCCATCGTAATATCCTTGTTCCCCCCCTTTTGCATCTTCTGTTGGAATGGTTTTGAGGACACTGCCCACCTTTTCTTTGCTTACCCCTTTGCATCTACCATCTGGAAAAAAAAACCTTTTGTCCATTTGGCCCTGCAGCAGGAGACATTTACCCTTTGATAGAGAATCCCTCTGGATGATCGAGACCTTCAAAGGCAACACTCTATGTGACATTGTTAGAAAGCTTGTTTTTAGTTCCGCCATTCATCAGATTTGGATGGAGAGGAATCTTAGGAGATGGACTTCCAAATCTAAATCCTTAAGACTTGATTTGAAAAGACATCTCTTTCGATGTCTCCTCTAAGCTCAGCACTATCCCCCATAGATCCTTTATTGACACCCCAAGGAACAGGCACATTGTTGTTACCTGGGGTTTAGACAACTCTCTTTTACAGCCTCCTTCCCTTTCTAGGATGGCTTGATTTTGTATCTTTTCTCCCCCCCCCCCCCGGTCTTCTCTTCCCTCTCCCCATCTCCTTGTAAATTCCCCCTCCCCTTTCCCCCTGCCCCCTCCTAGGGTTTGGTAATATATTTATTCACCAAATAAAAAGGGAAAGAAGAGATGGAAAAAGAAGGATGGGAAACGAGATGAGAAGCGAAAAATGGAAAATGACAAAAGAACAATGGAAAATAAAAGAAAAGTGAACACTAAAAGTGACAGATAAAAGTAAGAGGAAAGAGGCACAGCCCAGCAAGTCAGGAGAATCTCAACTAAATAGGGTCTGCTACATGGATCCTTCCCCTCCAATAGGCTCTATCTGAGGTCCTCCATGGTACAAGACCTAGACTATGCATGTCCTTCCTCCCAACTTCTATTGTCGTTTTTTTTTGTAAGAATATGTGCAAAACAAAAATGAGTTTTGCACTAGCAGTTGAATTGTTGCTCATTAGACGAGTTTCAGGTGTGCATTCCCCACTAGGTTAATTATTTCAATTCACAGCTTATAAGAATGGTCCATACTCCAACGTTTGACCATCCAGTCTAAATGGTCTGCCCCCCAAAGTGAATTTATCCTCCTACCTCTGTGATCAATTACCCAATCTCCTCCTCCCACAATCCATAAAAAACTGGATTAGACATTTATTTAAGGGATTTTCTTATTGACACCGCTTAAAGTGTCAAATCATTTGCAACCATACTTGTTTACACTTTTAGCATAACACTTTTTTTCTGAAGAGGGGAAATAATGTCATTTCATATATGTATTCGAAAAATGCGCAAGATAACGGCACAATGATAAATCACTTTCAAATTATTTTTGAAAACACTTCCATACCCCTAATTTAAAGAACTTTTGGGAATAAGATAAGGGACAATTAAAAGGTGTCAAGTTCTAAATACACCTATAGAGGTGTCATTTAGACAGTTCCTTTATTTGAAGACCTAAGCAGTTCTAACATACCTCTTGATAGGAATAGAAAAGGATTCCGTCACGGCAATCACCAACTGCAATCCTAGTAAATTGGGTGGTTAAACATGTTATTGCAAAGCGTGTCCTCCCCAAAGCAAACCTTTTCACCCGCTGAGGATTCTCATGCATAAAGCAATATACATAAAACTGAGAGAAAGAAATTTGAAATCACCATCAGCTCTTCCTATGATAAGCAAATTCAATAGACAAAATAGCTTGGAATCTTGAGAACAATATAGTTGACTGCGAACTTACAATATTACCAGCAGACGCCAAGAAGTAACGATCAAGATATGAACATACAGAAAGTACCATTCCAGGCAATGTGGTTTGGTAAGCTACCCGCCACTGCCATACTTCAGATTCTTCAAGTTTAACTCCCTCACAGCTATTATCATCAGGGCTGCTGCAAAGGCTACTGCTTGAAAGTTGTTCAGTGGCATACCCAACTATTTCACGAAATGGAGAAGTTAGTTGAGAAGATGAACTCGTCTTGGAACAAAAAATCCATGAACTGCTAGCAGAATTCTGTGTATGCTCAAGGCAGAGGACAAGTAGACGCCCCTTGGTACTGTTAAGAAAATAACTGTTAGACTAAGTATAGAAATGCAACATAGGCATATATTCGTATTGAGGTTTGCCAAAAGAGTTTGCATGAACAGGAATGAAGGCATGAAGCAGAATATAACATAACATACATATAACAACAAAGAATAGGCATGCAAAGAACTGAATTCCCCCAGAATTAGCCACATTATATTGTTAATCAAGCATCCAAATGGCATAGAGGAGTATCTCTAAAAGAAATTGGTAAGTTATTCACCTACAGCAGCAAAACCTAAAAATTAAGGCACACAATTGACAAGATATAATGATAGGAAAGCTACGCAATACAGTACAAAGTAAGCAGAAAAAAATCAAGGCAAGCAAAGAACTAAGACATTACAAATTGATATTGATCACAGGACTTCAAGATTGCAACAACAGATAAGTTCCAAACTGAATAACAGAGGAACTCAAGACATTTTTGTATAATGGCAGATGCAAACTTTCCAAGTTACAAGAGAAGGGAGGATTACCAGAGTCCTGAACGATTTTTTGCAGTTTACAACAAAGAGGGCAACAGGATAAGAAGAACTACCACTCATAACCTGAAAGGGGCAAGGGGAGAGAAAGAGAGAGATGTCACCCCCTCCCCCTCCAAAAAAAAAAAAAATTAAAGGTGATTCTTTTTTCCCACCATTGAATAACGATAAAATTCAATCGGGCACCCAGCTAACCATAAATGTACAGAAAACGTGTCACTCCTTAAGGGAGAAAAGACAGCAGAAAAAGAAAATCTGATACCCTCTACTTCTGTCAGCTCATGTGATAGGAGAAGCACCCAATATGCAATGACTCCCTCCCCAACCCTTCTCTAGCCAATGAGTCACCAAGAACTGCCATACCCCCATTTCCAAATGAATGATATGGTCCTTTGTCCACACAAGGATCTAGGTACTGCAGATACTAGGGCTCAAAAGTCCTAATTCTGCTGATAAGAGAAGGAGAGAGAGAAAACTTGCAAGAAACTAACACTGAGAATGAAAAAACAGATATGAAACTTAAGAGAGACTTAACATTTAGCAGGGAATCTGATATGTGAGGATAGATTATGAAATCAGAGCTGAATGTTATGCTACAACTGAAATCAGAGTAGGAAAAATTAGAAGAAATCAATGTAATCAGAAAGAGGACAGAAATATGGGAGAGAAGGAGAGCTGAAGAAGCTCAATAACTCGCAAAAGAACAGATCAGATGGCAATAAAATAGTCAAGTTGCCTTCTAGACAGAACCTTTCAGCTATGTTTTTTTTTTTTAAATTACTTTATTTAAAGGATGCAATTAGGGCTGCTTTTTTTTTTTTTTTGGTCTATCCTGACTTAAGCTACAAAGGGAAGGCTAAGACAAGCAAATAGAAACCTACAACTACCAGGGGGGGAGAGGGTGCCCTTTTTTTTCCGCACAAAATGCAAACCAGGAGAGTCGATCCCTTGACCTCCTGGGGGGCATGCACTCCAACTGGCAAGCCACCAACCAACTGACCAAGCAGTTGTTTGCATTAGGGCTGCTGTAAGTTTAATAGAAATCAGAGCGGGTATAGGGCAGCAGCTATTAGAGGAGTTTAACTTAGATTTATTAATCAGAACTATTAGGAAACAAAAGCAGAATTTTAAATATTAAATCTCAGATTGATACAATCACTGACAGTGAGTAGGGAGCATAACAAAGATTGATAAGACCAAAACCTCCCCAAAGACAAGAATATTGGCAGGAAAGAACTGGGAATATAAACTAATGAAAACTAGGATGAATCAGTTACCTGAGATCAAGAAGAAACCAGCTATCAGAAGAAATAATTCACCGAGCCAAACCTGGGATTTCAGCAGCACTAATGTAGTCATGTGTGCGCGTGCGCGTGCACGTGCACACACACACACACACACTCACACAAGCCTCCATTGATTTCACTAACTAAATCAGAATCCATTAATCAACAAGAACCATAAGCTACAGCAAAGAACTAACCCTTAATGGCTTAATTATATACTAGACTGACCCCTAAAACCCATTCACATGATGACTTAAATTAGAAAGCAAAATTCTATTAGTAAAACCAATTACAAGACCTCAATTGGACTCCTAGTACCATTAGAAATCTAAAAAAACTTGACAAACCAACTAATTTTCGTACTTGACTTTTAAACCTCATATATGGGCTTATATTTCACGCCCAATACAAAAAATAACCCACAACTGCACCACCCCCCCCTAAGACCCATATAACATAAAAATGATACAATGGGAGCTTCTAAACAAAACCAGACCGGAACTCTTATAATGAGGCCCAACTCCTTAGCGAAAGAACCCCAGCATTTTACGAGTATGAGGGGAAAAATACCTCCCTCGAGGCTGTTTGATACCCTGTCTAGTTTGTCTTCCTGCATCACTAGCTCTCCTATTTATTTGTTATAACCTTATTGGGAAAAAAGTAAAGGTGTCCTGTGACTCCTGTCATACTTGAACCTAACTAAAACAACAAAGGTTCAGACAACTATACCCCGTTGGCCTGTTCCACCAAAGTAAACCAACCCAAGTTATTTGATCCATATTTATACTCTTCCAGTCTGACTACCCAGGGTATGGGAGGGATCCAAAACAGCATTTTTGTATTTAAAAGTTCAGGGCCATACATGGGTGGAATCCTACTTAAAAATGTCCAAATAACATGGAAAAATATATCAAAAAAGGTAGATCTGTCAAACACATTTACAGTTTACCTGTCACTAATTTTTCCAACTTAATTTCAGAAGTTTAATTATTAAAACAGCAACTAAATGGCAAGTGAATTTTTGGAACTAACAAGAAAACATATGATAAGCTTCTGGTAGGTATTTAACCTTTCAGCTTCCCCACTGGGCATTATAGCTCTTCCAGAAGACAGACTGGTCCCAACTACCAATACTTGTTCATTTGCAACCTTCACTAACTGCATAGATTTTCCAGTTTCTCCAGGTTCAAACTTGTATGTTGAAAGAACTGAACCACTGAGAGGATCTACACAGCAAATGTCAGATGAACTTGACTCAGTGTGTAGGTCTGTCCTCATAACAAGTAATAACCTGCTGTCACTGTGATATAAGACCTTCCGAGGTGTGCCACCAAGATAAAACTTCTGAACATTAAGTCTCTTACAGTGAACCATCTCCACCTGTACTAGAAATTTAAGAAAAGTGACTTTAAGGCTAACAATGTAGAATGCAGAATGCAGAATGCAACTGATAATGACAACCATAGTTATCAAGGCGGGAAAGCGACCATGGCGTTTTAGAGGGGCAAAATTCAAGGCGACACCGCCATGGCGGCAAGGCGCCCGCCATGGTGCCCAAGGCGTCCAAGGCGACCAAGGAGCCTGGACGCCATGGTGTCGCCATGGCGACGCCTTGATAACTATGAACATTGACAACTAAAATAACATATAAGAAAATCCAGCCCCTAATATGCAGTCATAGTAGTTCAAAAACTTTATTTCAGAAATACAGAAGTAATCCAGTTTCTGCCATTCTGCAGACAGCTACAATGTTATATATTTGAAATCAAATGACTGCTACAGAAAACATAGTTTTGATCTTTTATGTTCTACAAATGACACCATCGGCTGTGCATGATTAACAACCAAAATGCAATCCCAGCAGTCCAAAATTTCTTCTGAAAAAAACAGGAAGTTAATGTGTCTCTCTGATATCTCCAAAGAATAGAAACATGAACCTATTTCCAAAGAGATATTTCAATAGAAAATGGGTGACTAAGATGATAACTCTCAGTCGCAGTTTTCAGAAACATGAAGAATGTATTTCAAGAAAGGTTGTTCAAAACACACTAACAAGAACTTAGAAAAATATACTGCTGTGAACAAAGGAAGCAAGTTCCAGAAATTCGATCCCTTTCTACAAGATCTTTGACATTAACATTGCTACCTATGTCAAAGTTGAGCACCCCTTTACAATATAATGAAGCTAACTATCCTAGTTTTCAACTTTCCTTTTTGTTAAGCATAACAGGAAAAGGTATACTGCCATAATAAATACCAATTCTTCAGGCTTAAATGGTTCACATCCAATTAAAAAGCCATGGAAGTAAAATATCCATTGTCTAGGCTTCCAATGAAATAATTCAATTGACTTTAGACAAATACCTCTTGCAAAAGAACATCTTGACGTTGAGATAACTCAAATCAGCCAATGAGGAAAAATAACCTAGAAAGGAGTGCTTCACAACCACAACAAGAAAGCTTACCAAATGTAGGCTGTTCTCCGCAACAAATAGAATTCCCTTAGGGCACTCCATAGAACAAACAGGGGTGACATGTGTTGCAGGTTGGAATGAGATAGAAGTATATGAAAGACTGCGCCTTGCAGTTTGCAATAACCAGGGCCTGTCACTAAGAGCAATTATATCTGCATCAAGAGAATCACTCAAAGGAACCAGGAAAACAGGAGTAATGCCTATCCGACGGATGGCAATCAATTGTAGATCCACAGGGACATTATCCTCTGCTCTTTGACACTCGTTACTGGCACAATATCGTTGCCCAACTAAAGCTGGAGTTGCCATACTTGAAGGAACAGCATCCGCATTTCCGAAGCAGAAAGGAATGAAAGGGCTTTGGTTAGGTAATTCTGATGGAAATGCCATGGATGTAGCAGGCCACTCCATCCTAAGAAGCATTCCATTTCTCAAACCCGAAAGGATATAAAGTCGATCAACCAACACAAGCCTCACATCTTGAGGGACACACCCACTGATAGCAGTTCCTAGTGTATTGGTCAGGGAAATGACCCCTCTAGCAAGGATTCTTATGCCTTCTTCAGGTACAAACGATAGAATTTCAACTGAAGGTCTATGTGTACCAATAACAAAAGAATTACCAATCTCAACCCCAGTTGGCGTGGCAACCTCACAACTATTATCAGCCATATTTAAAGTTAGCTGTTTGCATTCAAATCTTTTTTGTGGTATAGATATGCACGATAACTCATTCTGCAGCTTCACATGTTGCATTTCATATATTTCATAATGATACACTGATAATGATCTAGCCCCAAGAATATATAAGAAGCAGGGATTAGAAGTAGCCACAATTATCAAACCATTTCCAACTGCCCCTGAACTGATACTTGCTTTATCAGGGGACCAAGATGTAGAAATCGCAGCAGATAAAAGGATGCCTTCAGAATGAGCAGCAACTGTTGGCAAACAAAGTCTCACCGCATTTCCATGGATTTGGACCAGCAAGCCATCACCCACAAGACCGCATGCTAAAGTGCAGACATCAGGCTGGAAACCAACTGCTTCGGTCACATCAATAAAGCTCACACCAACTGATAGTACCCTAGTCTCTTCAACAAATGATAGCACTAAAAAGGAATGATAAAAATCAGTTAATTTCATCCTCACAGTCCATGTACCAGTAACGCCTTGGTAAATTGGAGCAGTTCTCAAAAGCTTTTCTACACTGATACCACTACGAATAACCCTTAGTGATCCTTCGGGAGCCTTTCCACAGCAGGCAAAAATCTGGTCTTGATTTTCATCATGGTAATCCACAACCGACATGTCCAATATTGGAGCAATGTTTTGAATAGGGCTACTATAAACTAGCTTTCCATTTTCCAACTTCAGGACCATCCCATCCCCCATCTCTACAAGTGCAGCAACTAATCCACCTTCAACCCATAAAAGTGCCTTACAAGTTGGACCTCGGTAAAAACAATCAGATAAGTTAACTCTAATACCATCAGAATCAGAACAAACCTCTATCATAAATAATTCTCCTGTATTCAGACAAAACATCAGCCTTGAACGTGTTGAGTTTCCTGGTTCCCAACTCCAAGCATTCACACATTTGGAAGTAGAATTCACTTTACTGCTTTCACTATCTATACTCATAGGGTCATCACCTTTAATGATTTCCATTTTTGAATCTCTGAGCTCCAGTAATGCACAGGCAGCAACATTAAAAATACCTTCATCATCAACATCAAGTCCTTTACATGGCTCTTGAACAGAAGTTTGTTCCTCAACTGGTGTAGATAAAAGACTTAATGTTGTTTTGTAAACACAGGAGGGATTGTGAGGATCTCTAAGATCCATCAACAAAGCATCACCATCCCTAAACAGAAATGCAAACCCATAAGCATGAGG
Organism: Telopea speciosissima; assembly: GCF_018873765.1. NCBI lineage: Eukaryota > Viridiplantae > Streptophyta > Magnoliopsida > Proteales > Proteaceae > Telopea > Telopea speciosissima. Next base: position 62,082,377 of record NC_057925.1, read on the forward strand.
AACTTCAACGATGTCAAGTGAAAGAGGCCCGGCTTCGGTATACTGAGAGATAACATAAAGAGAATCCTCCCTCATGTTCCATTCCAATAACAACAGCTCATTCAAGATTCCTCCCCTCCTGCAGTACCAAAACTTAGTCTTTCAAGTAGTCAGGAACAACCTCACAGTAAGAAGTCCCAATATTTTAGGTAAAATGAGTAGGAAGACATAAGAAGTTGGATTCAGCTCCTCTCCTGCGAGCCCAGGGCTCAGGGAGTGCCCAGTGAGGCATTCAACAGCGCTGGGCTGCTGGACGTGCCGGGATGTGCACCGGGCCCCACGCAGGCACACATCTCCATGAGCCCAGCAGCCCATAGCCGTTGGATGCCTCACCGGGTACTCCCTGGGTGCTGGGCTCGCAGGAGAGGAGGCCGATCCTAAAAAGTTATTCTTCTACAAGACAACTGTTTGAGCATTGAAAAGCAAGAACATAAAACTCCAAATATACATCATTAACAAAGTCATACCTGTTCAAAACAACTGCTACTATAGGATTGTATACATCCTGATTAAGTTGGCTGCAATCTTTTGATATGAAGCACATGCTCCAAATAACACCACAGATACTGGTTCTCTGGATGTCCATTGCACTGTTTGCGTCCCCATCAATTTCAGGTGGATAGAATATTTTCTGAAATTATGACATGTGGAAGAATCTTTAGAATTTGAAATGAGCAATATATATTATATCATATCACAATAGCCTGAATGAAAGCACACAAGTTTGTTGCACTACCACCAAAACCCTTCAGTGTTTGATTAAATAAAAAATTAAGTAATCCAATGGTTCAACCTTATCAACGATATTGCTGCGAGCTGATATAGAAACAGAAAACAAAGCCAATCGGTCTTCATATGCACTAACAGCAACGAAACAGCCACTGCAAAGTGTGAAAGTAAGAAATATAAGCAAGAGTTCCAATGCAATTTCTATTTGCTTCCCGTGGGCTTATTTTAAAATAAAAAACTACAAAAAAAAAATAGAAGAAACAGAAATTCATCTGCTAAATAATGGAGAAATAAACTACCGATCTGAAACATCAGACCAAACAAGTGAGCTGGGGTACCTCCATGTAATTGAAATTACAAGAGTTGGTAAAAGGAGTCAAAGTGATTCAATCAACATACTCGGACACATAGATGTATTAAAAACATTTCAAGCCTGAAGGGAAGATGAAAAATGATGGAGAGATGAACTGAAACATTTTTTTCTTAGATCCTTCTGCTAGTCCTGGGTAGAGAAGAGACAGAACATCCTCAGATAAAGATAACATAGATAAAGGCAATCTCTCCAAGGATGAAAACCTTTGTTTGGATGGTCAGCCTGGGTGACATTTCAAGTTATATCATTCATATAGACATTAGTTTCCATCCACTGCGTAGATATATGATGTAAAAGCACGTTAAAGAACAATGAGAACTACCCATTTGTCCGCTGGACTTCCTACTCTATATGGAATGGAATGTGGCTTCATTATCCTTTTGGGCTTAGAGGTTAAAATATATAGAATATGGTCCATTTGCACTTTATAGCGGCAAACAAGAGTGTTTGAATAGTAGCAAATCCCTACTAAGAACAATGCAGATATTATCTTACATTTTTACAATTAGTTAAGCAAAACAGGTTAGTAGAATTAGAGATGCATTGATTGTAAATTCTAGATGTTGTTGATACATTGTCAAAGATTTTTCTTCACTCTCTCTCTCTCTTTCTCTTTTACTTTTTCCGGATTTTATAGGTAAGAAAGCTGCTTTATTAGCTTTGAAACAAAAGAGAGCTACAACAAAAGGAAAGAAAGAACCAAAAGACAGGGAAAAAGGAGGGGGCAACAAAAACAAGACACCAAGGAAAATCAAACACAAAAAAGGAGTTACCTAAGATTACACACCAAGAAAGAGGAAGAGAGGAGGAACAAATAACTCAAAACTTCTCTCCAAAGTTTCAGGTTGGGCAGGACATAATTACTCTCCAGAGTTTCTGGCTGGTGGTATTCTTTTGAAGTTTCAGTTTCAGAGAGAAACATCGACATCTAATCCTCCAACATGGGGTCATAGATTCAATCCCAGGTTACACATTGGGGGAGAGATAGAGAGAGCAGTGCATCTCACCACTTATCAATTTCAAGATCCTATATGTCCATTCTCGTAGTTAATCATGTTTTCCTCGATTGCTCATTACTCTAGCCAGCAAAACGTAGCAAGCTTTCATCTAGTGAATGTAATTTCAAATTATTTCAACAACTTTCACCAATTAACAATTAAGAAGAATTTTCAAATAACACTACTAAAGCTACTATGAATTACTAAAACATAATCATTTCCAATTCTAGTTTTTTCATATAGAACTATTCCACATATTGCAGATGGAACCAAAGTGAAAAGTCCATAACCTGGCAGAAGAAATAAAAAGGAAACGCCCAAAAGTGTTCATTCAATACTATTATGGTTCTAGGTAACCAATACTTGTAAGGGGCATAGTTGTCGTTGAGGCAAGGCAAGCCAAAGTGGTGTCTAGGCCCCAAGAAGGCACCTGGTGGCCTAAGGTATTACATATAAAGAGGGGGGTTTAGGTGTATAATATTAACGTTTCTTCTTAATTTTTTTAAAGAGGGAGTTGTGTAAAAGAACAAGTTTCGTTCCTTTTACGTATAAATATAAGGGGCTAAATGGCAAATGTATAAAATGAGGACGTAGTTTGCTTTAGTCATAAAATATACAGTGAAAAACAAATCGATTAGAAAAGAAGACTGAAGATGTGCCTTCTTCCTCTCTCCTCCTTGATGCCTGACGCCTAACACTGGAGATAATACGGAAAACAGATCCAAAGACGGATAATATCTAGAACAGTTAGGTACCAGATAACCCTCCTTTCTTCTGCTGCTGCTGCTTCTGCTTCTGAGAGGCGGTGGCAGTTTGCTGGTGCTGCTTCCTCTTCTTCTTCCTTTCTTTCCCTCATTTCCCAATTCCCCCTGCCCACACCTCCCATTTCCCTACCTTTTTCTCCTTCTTTTGGTCTAGGTGCCTTGACGAACATGGGGACTTACCACCTTGGGGCTCAATGGTTGCCTTGCCACCTAGGCATTGCCTTGACAACTATGCCATGAGGTCTCCCGCTTTATTAAATCCTTTTCAGAAAAAATGCAATTGTACAAGGTTTTCACCCATGAAAGTTGATATAAGCAGTAAAATATTATGCAAGCCAATCCAAATATTGCCTTACCAGAAAGTTTGACTTATCAAATAATTTAACCAAAACCAGTTTTCAGGAATCTCTAGCTGTAACACCAACTTACTTGGAATCAACAGCTAACTTTCTTCCTAATTGATTTCTCTGGTTTCCAGGATTGGAAAGTTGAACATGTGCAACTGGGAAGAACCTATGCCAAAAAAAAAAAATTAATAGACAACCAACATAAGTTCTCCTCGTCACACTCACAGACGCATACTATACATGTGTAGAGTAGATTTTAAGACCAGGGGGAATTAGCTTGCTTAGATAAACAGCACCCTGATGAGCTACATCAAGGGCTGATGGCCACTTCAACCATTGGATTGGTCATGTGTCAAATTCATGGCCCATCATTTCAGCTTCCTTGCAGTTTCAGGCTTCATCTGTCAAAATGTTGAGGTTTTCATCCAAAAGAAAAGGCTTTATTTGGGAAGACGTGACAATGCCGTTCAGCTGAAATTTCAGCATGAGTGCTACATGTGGACCTTGTTCCTTGTTCAAGCCTACCACATTGCAAATGTGGGTGCCTCCATTGGCGGAGGACTCCACACCCATTTCACCAGTTCAAGTTTGAAGCCAAAACGAACATGGAATATTGCTCCAAAGTGGCATCCAAGTGATAAAGAAAAATGCCACATTAAAATCTGTTAAATGATATTTCTGTAGTCTTGAAGCTTCAGACTCCCTTCAGAGAACGTTCCATTTGTCATTTTGGGTTAAAAATTAACTGGAAAGATGGGTACAGGATCCTCTATGGCATTGACCCACCCATGTCTGCCATATGGCAGTTGGTGAACTTTATCAAATCTCTCAGCCACTGTGGTGATTTTACAAAACCCTAGAGAGAGCGGGAGCTATTAAAAAATATAAATATTTTACCTGTGCATTTCATTGCAAAATGTAAGAAAAGAGAGCTTTCCAGACTCAGAAAGAACCACTAGAAGATCTCTTCCCTGTGTCTACAAAAGCAAGAAGCACGCACCATAATTAAGTCAACTTAAACAGTTGAAATTCTGATCTCTCTTTTGACTACTTTTGTTTAATTTCTTTTCAAAGAGACATAACTAGCTAGAAACATCTAATAACATGATAACACCTGTTCCCATTTATCTATCCACAACAAATACTTGGTAATACAAAATGCTTCATAATAAATCTATTGTGCTGGAAAGTTGGAACTGTAAAAAAAAAAACAAACAGACCTGTGGAATTGGTGCACGGAACTTTTCATTCCAGCGCACAACTGCAAGATCCTTAATTGTTCCAAACACAGCCTGTTCACAAATAGACTGTACAACCCCATCCTCACCAATTACTACCAACTCTATAGATGTTTCCTGATCAGAAGACCATCAAGACATTAAATGCCAAATAAAAAATATTGCTCCAATGAAAAGGATCTGCTAATTGTTATATCAGAATATAAAATTCAAAAACAAGGTGATGGTATACTCCCCCCCCCCCCGAAAAAAAAATAAATAAATAAATAAATAAGCCAGAAAGGAACCAGAGGTTAGTGATGTGATACTTCTAAGTATGAATGATATTTACTATCCACATTTCATTTTATGAATAATACTCCAAGAATCAGAATTAAGCAAAATTTTGGGCCGCTAAGAAACAACACATACAAAACGAGTGCAGCTGAGATGCAGATATCAAGATAGACTAGTGACTAAACTAGAGAGAACAGAATCAGGAATTAAAGCATCTGAAAGAACTTTTAAAGGTTGCACCATATGTGACAATATGTGTTAAGTCAATAACATGGTTCTTTAATGTACAACCATGACTGCAAAAAATAAGTCATTTGATGCAGATAAGTCACACAATGGGCTTATTTTATTGGAAATAAGCCTTGGGTGGGGTTATGTATGCATTCGGCCCTTGATTCCATATGTTTTGTGTGTAATGGGCCACTTTAATGAGCCTAAAATGTGGGTACAAGGAAGGCATACGGGATTAAGCTTAGTAGTAGCTTATTTTCATATTTCCTAGGTTTATTCAAGAGTCCTTTCATATTTCTAGGTAGAAGTCTAATAGCCACGAGAGTATCTCCTAGTTTTTAGTATTTGCATTTTTGAATTCCAAGGCAGCATTAAGTGCCTTCCATTATCAGTTTTCAAAGTCTGGTTAGTAGTTCCTATGTCTTGGGAATAGCTTTCTAGGTCTTGGGGGTCCATGTCTAGGAATTGTTATCAATGTATGGGGAATTCCAAAGGGGTTTTGGAATTCTAAGAGTTTCTTAATGTTATTGTGATGTACTCAAGATTTCCATCTCTATATAATGCAAAGGCAACCATGAATTGAAAACAAACTACTCTCATTGAGAATTTTTGCTTGTGAGAGTCAAGTGGGACCAAGGTGGAACTCCTTCGATCGCGACATCGGTGGGACTCCGACGGTTGGGCAATAGTGGGACTCTAGGCTGCCACCTATATATCTTCATCTTCAACTATCATCATCCTCATCATCTCCATCATCCATTCCTGCAACCATACTCCATCAGCCTCCATCATACCTACCCATAACCCACTCAAACCAGATTCAGATCAGAATCCTCTTCCAGATTCGATCTTGGCTTGCTTACCCTCTCGGGTTTGCATCATCATTTGCTGAAAGTTTAAGGCAAACAGACAATGGGAAGGTCAAAAATCAGTTAGAAGTGTAGTGAGGGAGGACAAAAGTGATTATAAACATAAGAAATGGCCCTAGACAGAGTGGAAACAGAAGGACACGATCGTTGTAGCCAACCCCATGCAGTTTGGGTGAGGAACTAACTTGAATCATAGAATTACAATTTTTTTGCAATCAGTCAGAAACTACCTCAACATTTTCATTTTATATCACAAGGTGCAATCCATTTCAACCAGAATCCTCATTTTAGTTGAAAACCTCTTAATATCAAAACGGGTGAAGGCAAAAAAACTACTTGTATTTTCCCTTTCCCTTCCCCTCCCCCCCCCCCCCGACACTTCTTTTAGGCACCATTGAAAGATGTGTTGGTATTCAGAGATGCAGTCTCCTATACTCACTATGATTGAAGATTTGCAATCTTAACTAGATTGCACCAGCCCAACCATATTTTAGCTTTCTTTTATTTTCTTATATAATTCCTCCTTCAATAGATTAGCATAAAATGGGCACAAATACATGTCTACTTGTCAATTTTATGCATTACATTAACACTATTTTCAGTAAATCATATTTGTAAGGTGAGAACCAAAATAAATAAATGAATAAAACTGGAATTTCATTTATGATCTATAAAGCTCGAATTTAGGTATATGTCTACTTACCAATTTTATGCATTAAATTAACACTATTTTCAGTAAATCAGAATTGTAAGGTGAGAACCAAAATAAATAAATGAATAAAACTGGAATTTCCTTTATGATCCATAAACCTAGAATTTAGATCCTAAGCAAACTAATGTAAAACAATTTTAAATAACACAAATCTATTGCTTATTGGCAATTTAATTAAACATTCAACAAACAGTCTGTTTTTTATGCAGAATTGGTACATCAACTGGATTTCAAACCAGGTCCATACCTGGCCCCTATTTGGAATTATTTAATTCCAATTTCCCAGCCGATATTCTGCCCAAGGATAGCTATCGGCCAGCCTTATTTGGAGGGAGAACATTGTTCAGTTTTAGAAAGGAAGAAGAAGGAGAAGAAGAGAGGAGAAGAGAGGAGCTAACACGGTTTGGTGATGAATCTGTTGTCTCAAACTAGAGACTAACTTGCTTATATTGAAAAGAATTAGAAATTACACAGGGGCCCCTGGCCTTATACAAATAACAGAAGAAACATAAAATACATGGGGTTATGTACAAGAATACCCCTGAAATTACTATTCTTAACACTCCCCCTCAAGCTTGGTGGTATATGTCATACATGCCCAGCTTGTTCAACAAACAGTCAAAGTGATGAGTGCTAAGTCCTTTGGTGAAGATGTCAGCCACTTGTTCATTTGTCTTCACAAAAGGAGTACAGATGGTCTTTGACTCAATCTTTTCCTTGATAAAATGTCTATCAACCTCAACATGCTTTGTCCTGTCATGGTGCACTGAGTTGTGAGCAATACTTATGGCTGCCTTGTTGTCACAATATAAACTCATAGGTTTAACAGTCTCAAATCCCAATTCTTGAACAAGTTTCTTCAGCCACAAGATTTCACACACTCCGTGAGCCATGGCTCTAAATTCTGCCTCAGCGCTCGACCTAGCCACCACAGGTTGCTTCTTACTGCTCCAAGTAACCAAATTTCCACCAACAAAAGTACAGTATCCTGAAGTGGATCTTCGATCAGAAATAGATCCAGCCCAATCAGCATCAGTGTCTGCTTCAATCCTCAAGTGACCATTTCTAGAGAAGAGAAGACCTTTTCCGGGGCATGACTTTAAATATCTGAGGATCCTGTAAACTGCATCAAGATGTCCCATTTTGGGTGCATGCATAAACTGACTTACCACTCCAACAGCATAGGCTATGTCAGGTCGGGTAAAGGAAAGATAGATTAGCTTGCCTACCAATCTCTGATATTTTTCAGCATCTACAAGAGGTTCACCACAATCTTCCCCTAGTTTGTGATTCTGATCAATAGGGGAGGAGACTGGTTTACATCCTACGTATCCTGTCTCTGTAAGTAGATCAAGGACAAACTTCCTTTGACAAACATTGATCCCTTGCTTGGATCTTGAAACTTCAATCCCCAAAAAATACTTCAATGGACCAAGATCTTTGATCTCAAACTGCTGAGCCAAGTAAAGTTTAAGTTTTGAGATTTCAGCCTCGTTGTTTCCCGTGACCACAATGTCATCAACATATACAATAAGAGCTGTAATAGTGTTGCCCTTCCTTTGTATAAACAAAGTGTGATCGGCTTGACTTTGGATGTATCCATTCTGTAGGATAGCTTGTCTAAACCTCTCAAAACAAGCCTTAGGAGATTGTTTAAGGCCATAAAGAGCCTTCCTAAGACGACACTCTTTTCCATTGCCACCAGGATGCTGGAACCTAGGAGGAGAGTGCATGTAGACCTCTTCTTCTAAGTCACCATGTAAGAATGCATTCTTCACATCAAGCTGGTACAATGGCCAATCAAGATTTGCAGCCATTGAGAGGAGAACCCGAATCGAATTATGCTTGGCCACTGGAGCTAAGGTTTCCTGATAATCAATGCCATACACCTGGGTATAGCCCTTGGCAACCAGTCTTGCCTTATATCTCTCTACAGTACCATCAGACTTGAACTTGACTGTGAATACCCATCTGCATCCAACAGGAACTCTCCCCTTTGGGAGTTCAACAAGATCCCAAGTGTGATTCTTCTCAAGGGCCACCATCTCTGTATTCATTGCTTCTCTCCATTTTGGACCAGCCCTAGCCACTGCTACATTCTTAGGAATAGAGATGGAGGAGATAGCCACAGTGAAGGCAACACCTGTAGGGGAGATAGAATCATAGGAGACAAACTTGGCAATGGGATTAGTACAAGCCTAAGTTCCCTTGCGGTGAGCAATAGGAAGATCTAAGTCTGAGGATGTAAGAGTAGAGGAAGGTATACCTGTCTCAATGGATGGAGGCTCAGGATGAGGAGACGAAGAAGGATTTTGGCAGGTCTTCTTTATAGGAAGCCATTAAGAAGGGTTTCTCTTGTCCTTTGTACACACCAGTAGCTCCCCCTATTCTCTGTTCACCTGTGCATTCGGAGGCTCCCCCTCAACAACAATATCCTCAGAACTTTTCTTTCCCTTGTCAATCTAAAAAGGGGAAATGGGAACAAGAGAGGAGGAAGGAAAGGAAACAAACTCAGGAGCCTCTTCAACCTCACCACCAAGAGATGAACACTCCCCCTGAAGAGGTGACTGAAAATACAGGATGGTTTCAAAGAAATTGACATCTTTGGAGATAAGCCACCGACAGGTAGGAGGGTGATAACATGTGTATCCTTTGGAGATAGAGGAATACCCAAGAAAGAGGCACTTCAAGGCCTTAGGATCCAATTTAGTGCGGGCAGATTGGCTAATATGGACATAGCAGATGCAACCAAAGACCCGTGGGGGAAGGGAGAAAGAAGAAGAAAGTGAGGGTAAGACCTCAAGAGGGACTCTGAAGTTCAAGACACTGGAGGGCATATGATTGATAAGAAAGAAACCAGTGAGTAAGGCATCGGACCAAAAGATTTTTGGAACATGCATTGTAAACCAAAGGGACCGGGCCACTTCCAGCAGGTGGCGGTTTTTTCTTTCGGCAACCCCATTTTGTTGAGGGGTATCAACACAAGCCACCTGGTGGATAATGCCATGGTCAGAAAAAAAAGACTCCAAACCACCATACATATCCTCTCCACCTTTATCAGAACGGACAATCTGAATACGAGTTTGAAACTGGGTATACACCAACTCATAAAAATTTTTAAACGCAGCATAGACATCACTCTTTTGTTTCAAGAGATAAACCCAAGAAACTCGAGAGAAGTCATCAATGAAGGAGACAAAGTAGCGAAAGCCACGTAAAGAAGTAACGGGGGAAGGACCCCAAACATCAGTGTGAACAATGTGAAAAGGTGAAATAGATCTATTACCAGAAGATGGATAAACTGCCTTACAACTTTTTGCAAAAAGACAAGGTTCACAATGAAAAACATGATTAACAGGAAAAGAGGTAAATAAATGTGGCAACAGTTTCCTCATAACAGAAAAATAAGGGTGTCCCAAACGCCGATGCCAAAGCAAAATATCCTCCTGTGTGCGTCCGCCATGTTGCCCACACACATAAGATTGAGCTTTCGCCACAAGGGAAGCACAAGTGTCCAGAACATATAATCCATCAGCCTCACGTCCACTGCCAATCACCCTCTTCGTTACCAAATCCTTAAAGAGACAATGGGTAGGAAAAAAAGTGACAAAGCAGTTCAAAGATTTAGTCAATTGGCTAACTGAAAGAAGATTAGTAGCAAAGTTGGGAATATGAAAGACAGACTTCAAAGGGATAGATGGAGTAACTTGGACATCTCCCTTACCCGAAATGGAAGCAAGAGAACCATTAGCAATCTTTACCTTATCTTTCCCAGAACAAACAGAGTAGGAATTAAAAAGTTGAGACCTACCAGTCATATGGTCTGTGGCCCCTGAGTCAATGACCCAGGGAGTGGTGCCAGAAAAGGTAGAGACCTGTAGAGCAGTGGAAGTAGTGGTAGCAGTAGAGGAGGAACCATCCAAGTGGGCTACAATCCGACGAAAAGCAGCTATGTCTTCCTTGGAGAGGGAGGATGGATCAGACTCATGAACCCCAACATGGGCCTTAGGCCCATTCTTCTTCTGTCCTTTCTGTCCTCTAGATGAAGTAGAGGATGGTTTCCCATGAAGATCCCAAACTTGCCACAGTAGTCACAGGAGAATCGACCTTTACCAGCCCCCTTAGTAAAGGTCGGACAGTCCTGTGGAGTGGATGAAACAAGAGCAGAGCGCTCAACAACGGGGGTTGTCTCCATAGCACCTCTACGGGTCTCCTCACGCTGTAAATAACCACATACCTCCTCCAGGGAGGGAAGACTTGGTCGGCCAAGGATCTGCACCCTTAAGGGTTCAAACTCAGGGTTAAGACCTCCAAGAAGGAACAAGACCCTCTCCTTCTCAAACAACTGATGCACTTTAGGCTCATCAACAAGACACAGCTAGAGGTCTCTGTAGTGATCATACTCCTCCCAAAGTCCCACAACAAGACTATAGTACTCAGAGATACTTTTGTCCACCTGGCGCAAGCTAACAATCTGTTGGAGAAGTTGATAAACCTTTGTAGAGTCCCCCACTCTATCGAAAATACGAGCAACACTATCCCAAATGTCTTTGGCAGTCTCCTTGCTCATAAACCTGCTTCCAATCTCCGGCTTCATCGAAAAAATAAGCCAAATCATCACAAGGGAGTTCTCGGTTTCCCATTTGGAGTAACCTGGATCAGTGGAGGAAGGAGCCTTAAAGCTCCCTGATATATATACCAACTTCCCCCTACTCCGAAGAATGAGCTTCATAGACCGTGACCAATCCAAGAAATTATGATTGCCAAGCTTGACAATAGGGAGCTAAACATTTGGATTCTCATATGAAGGGGTTAAAGGCAAGGCTGCTGCAACAGTTGGGATTGCAGATGTCTCAACAGTTTTTTCACCAATTGTGACTTCAAAGCAAACACTTGGGGACCAAACAACAGCACCACAAGCAAAAACAGTTGGTTCTCAAGAAACAGCAGCAAAAAACAGAGACAAACTAGACCAAAAACCTTGAAATAGCTTGTAGAACTTCACACAATCATCAAACAGCAGCAGAGTAAAAAGGAATAATCTTCCTTACCAAAAAACGATAGTAGATAGCCCAAAAAAACTCCCAAACCAAGTTCTATTGAAGTGCTCTGTTGAATCAACAACTCTGGCTGGCGGAAAAAAGAGCAGAAATGGCCTGGCCGAAATGCAGTGTTGACCCTTAGCAGCTTCCAAGAGGCTTGAGGGAATACAAGGGGATGAAAAAAGGCTTCCAAACAAAACTAGAGCACTTGGTTGCTCTCCATTTGGATTGCAAACAAGAAAGAAACAGATTTGAGAAGGTATTCTAGGTTATCCTTCAAAGATCAACAAGAAACAAGGGAAAGGGTTTGCTCTTCACCTTCCAAGCAGCCTTCTATCACCTTCAAACTCCAAGAGCAAGATGCTCTGATACCATGTTAAGTTTTAGAAAGGAAGAAGAAGAGAGGAGAAGAGAGGAGCTAACACGGTTTGGTGATGAATCTGTTCTGTCTCAAACTAGAGACTAACTTGCTTATATTGAGAAGAATTAGAAATTACACAGGGGCCCCTGGCCTTATACAAATAACAGAAGAAACATAAAATACATGGGGTTATGTACAAAAATACCCCTGAAATTACTATTCTTAACAAATATAGCTATTGGTTTGCTGATTCAAGGAGATAGTTCATCAATCAAGTGCTGCCTAGTTACAGTTTAATTCTATCCAAGGATTAACTATCTAGCTTGCCTATTTGGGAGGATATCGATCAACAGCTAGTTTGGAGATAATTGACCAGATCTTGTGGCCCCATGGCCAGCTATTGTTAAAGACCAATGCTATTGCGTGGAAGGCTGTTAGACAGATTAGTCTTTGTTTCTAATTAGGATATTATTCATTTATTTGATGTAAATATGTAATTAGAGTTAGAGATAATTTAGGATTATTTCCTTTAATGCGGTAAAGACTAAAGAGGAGGTATCTACTCAGATTTGGTGGGTCATGAGTCATGACAGCTTGGGTGGAGTACTTTGACTGCAAAAGGGTTGCTGCCTTGTGTGCGGTTTTAGAGGTTTAGTATTTTAGTTATTTTGTATATTAGGAATAGGAGTTTTATTTTAATTGGATTTTTGTTTTGAGATATTTCTAGAAGAACCTAGGATGTCATCAGTCGGATTTATAAATAAAGGAATAGGCTGATAACCAGCCAAGTCGAGTTTGAAAAAAAAAAAAGAGACTTTTGGTTAAACCTTGCTATGCTGTGAGATGCAGTGGAGAAGGATGAGATGCCTGTATCTGTGAGTGGATGAGAGACCCGCGAGAGAGCAGGATACTCAATCCAATCCTATCCTTATTCTCTATCTTCTATTTTCTTCTATGTTTCTATTTCAATCAATTTCATTGTGTGATATGCTACAGGTTCTGCAATCGATTAAGGAATGTATTCTACAAGTTCATCAATTGTTGCCCAGTTTTGAAGACCAAACCAGCATTAAACTTTGTTCAAGAAGATCCTGCCTGGGGCTATGTCCTTTGTGATCCAGCTCTACATTAGTTTTTCTTAAAATGAGGATACATCTAATCAAAAAATTTATAAAACAGAAGCATCTAGTAAATGTAAACATGTACAACTGGTCACAAGACAGTTGCTAACAGTGACAACAAAAACTTGATATCCACTAATGAACATTCTGGTGTACATTGGTAGAGTTAACACCACCTATAACTCATGGTTTTATTTCCTGGTAAACTCTTCCCCTGACTCATGAATTGGGAAAAGATATTTAGCTGTGCAGAGCAGCAGCATTATTGATGTTCAAGTAACAAAAACGATAACACCACAAGTCAACACACGACTCTATCCCTATGCTATATATTGATTATTTAAATATGTTGGGCCATATATGTGCCTCACCATACAGAATCGTAAGAAAGGTGAGCTTATTGCCCTAGGATAAGGCGATGGAGCTTAAAAGGAGATACTTTGAAATTATTTACTATTGAAGTGGTCAAACAAGGAAAGTGGAACTTTGAGAGAGACACTAATATGATATGGAATGAGATGACTGTTTGTATTATGAAGGTTGTTAAAGATGTCGCCAGTCCTCTAGAGAGACTTGGTGGTGTGATGATGAGGTTCAAGTAGTCATTAAGACCAAGAAAACTAGTTTTAAGACATGGTAAAGGAATAAGGATGTAGAGGATCTACAAAAGTATATATTTGCCATAAATGAAGCTGAGATGATTGTGTAAAAGCAAGGGCAAAGAAATATGAAGATTTTTATAACAATATCAGCACAAAGGAAGGGGAAAAAGCTATCTATAAGATAGCTAAAGTGAGGGAAAGGAAGAGTAGAGATCTCGACCATGTTAGATGTATTAAAAGTGAAGATGGCAAAATACTAACAAGGGATAAGGACATTAAGAAGAGAAGGGGAGGTTATTTTTGCATCCTACTAAATGAAGACACTTCGAGTAATAGTGTTCCGGAACACTGTATTATCCATCAAGCAACCACACATATATACGGAAAATTAGGGTGTTTGAAGTAAAAGAAGCTTTAAAGAGGATGAAAGTAGGCAAGGCACAAGGCCTAGATGAGGTCCCAATAGAAGTATGAAAGAGCTTAGGAATTTGTGGTTTATCTTAGCTAACCAACCTGTTTAATAAGATTACGAACACAAGGAAAATGGTAGATGAATGCAAGAGAAGCATCATGGTTCCAATTTACAACAATAAAGGTGATATTTAGAGCTGCAATAACTATAGAGGCATAAAACTAATGAGTCATACACTCATACTATGAAATGTGGGAGAGGGTTATTGATACCCATCTACGACAAGAAACTACTATTACGGAGAACCAATTTGGTTTTTAGCCAGGAAGATCCACGACAGAAACTATTTACTTACTTAGGAGACTCATGGAAAGATTTAGAAATTGGAAGAAGGATCCCCATATGGTCTTTATTGGCCAAGAAAAAGCTTATGACGAAGTCCCTAGAGAAGAGAAGTGATTCAAATAAATATGTCGACATAATTAAAGATATGTATGATGGTGCGGTGACAAATGTAAGAACTATGGGGGGATCAAGGTAGTGAATTTCCAATTACAATTGAGTTACATCAAGGATCAGCTTTAACCCCTTATTTGTTTACGCTTATCACGGATGATTTACCTAGAGACATTCAAGATGAGGTTTCTTGGTGTATGCTTTTTTCTGATGATATTGTCTTTGGGTGGATGAGACAAAAGCAGGAATTAGCGCCGAGTTGGAGTTATGGAGATCAGCCTTAGAATCAAAAGGTTTTAAGATAAATAGAACTAAGATGGAGTAAATGGTGTGTAACTTTGGTTACACTAGGACGGATAATGAGGTGGTGAAAATTGATGAGAGGGAGATTCCGTGAAGTGATTATTTTAGGTATTTGGACTCAATCATAAATCAAAAAGGTTATATAGAGGATGATGTTTCACAGTGATGGATGAAGTGGAGAGGTGTGTCCAGAGTGTTACGTGATCGTCGTATTCCTTTAAAACTTAAGAGGAAAATTTTATATGACAGACATACGACCGGTTATGATGTATGGTGCGGAATGTTGGGCAATTAAGAAACACCATATTGATAAAACTCAATGTAGCAGAGATGAGGATGTTGAGATGGATGAGTGGTAAAACTAGGAAGGATAAAGTAAGGAATGATCAGATAAGAGCTGGTTTGGTAGTAGCTCCGATACATGATAAGCTACAAGAAAGTCGTTTGAGGTGGCATGGCCATGTTCAACAGAGGCCTTTGGATACTCCAGTACGGAGGAGTGGTTTCATTCAGATTGAAGGAACTAAAAAAGAGCCAGGGGCAGACCTAAAATGACCTTCGAGAAGTGGTGAGGAAAGATATGCATAGCTTAACCCTTGTATCAAGTATGACCTCAAATAGAGCTGATTAGAGGGCAAGGATCCATGTTGCTGACCACGTTTAGTTGGAATAAGGCTGAGTTGTCCTCATTTGACTCTTCCAATTTTGTGAATGAGTAGATGTCAAAAATTTACTAAAAAGGCACAAAAACATTAGAAAGAGTCCCAAGACATAAGAAGACCAATGAATAAGGAAAACATGGGGAAAAAGCAAAGGTCCCCATAATATTATAGAAATCATACAGGGATAAGTACCAAGTATAGCTTAAACATCTACAGTTCTTCAAATATTTATTTAGTTTTGCCCTGTTTCTCCCTTTCTTACTGCTGGTGTTTTGAACTTTGAGAGCATAACAATGTCACTACAAAACGACTCCTGAGTTTCCCTAAAGAACACAATGTTTTTCCCCAATACTGTGAAACTTCCCACAAATTTCAAGGAATCAATTCATTCACTATAACAGAACCACTGTTATTTGAGTAATTACTTGATGATTTCAGGGATTAAATGAATTTCTCCACCAGCATTACTTGACCTAGCTACTTCTCGGAAACCTGGGCTTCTGGCACTAAATGACAGAAAAGTATGGGAAATGCAACCTTTTGGTAAAAGGTCAAAGTATTTGAAAAGAGAGAACCAGTAATATTTTTTAAAAAGTTTCCAAATTAACAGAATATATAAAGATAAGGGATATTAGTTAATGGACCAGTGCTCCACTTTGAAATAATTGAAGGGCACAACTGCACAAGTACAGTAGCATCTTAATATTCTTTGAGATCCATCACTGTGGAAGACGGGATATAATGTAAGAACTCAACTCATTAAGCCTCATCCCAACTACATATCATATGCAGTTCTATAAAAAATAAAAATATGCGGCATACATTTAATGTACAGTTCTATTACACCAACGAAATTACACTTTACCCTATGCCATTTCATAATAATAATAACAACAACCACCACCACCACCACCACAACAACAACAACAGAAAAAAACTAACAATTATAATGGTGAGGGTATTTGTTTTGTGGTGTTTTTGGTGTCTCCGTAGTGTTCCACAATTGCACATCGGGAGCAAACTTTCAATCAACTACCAGACAGTATCACCTTCAGAAAAATAAATATCACCAAGACACACTAGTGAAACAAACAAACAAAGACCTAGGCAGGAACAACACTTCACGCCAAGAAATAACTTGTTTGATGATGATTATATCAGATATTTCAAGTTCCTACTAAAACACCGGGCTTCTTCAGAACATGACAGAAAATGCAATTGTTTCTACTTAATAGGAAGGGCACAAAACTAAGCTCCCATTACTTCCGCATGAATCACCTTTCTGTACTGCATAGATGGAAGGATTTTATTTCAGGTAAGACTCTCTACACAGGAAATTGGTCTGAGCTCCCAAAAGACAACCACGCCATAATTTTAATTCTCTTCCCATTTTTTGTACCATGTGAAACTAATCATAGACTACAAATTTGAAACTCACAAATATATGTCCTATACTAGGGAAAAATTGAAGAGTGAAGCAAACGGCGCAGTGATCTTGGTACGGGGCATCTCCTAATGATGGTTAAAGACGAAAAGCTGTCACTGATGAACCTAGCAAAGAAACCAGTGGAACTAATAAAATCGCAGAGAAAGTAAGCATTTTCTTTTCCGAACTAGAACCTTCCCAAAGACCACGTCGAATGACGAAGAAGAGCGGAGATGTCCATGAACGGCCTGAAGAACTGCAGTCCCCTTAAGCACGCATTTCGCTACATAATGGTCGCCATTCGAATCTGGTCGGTACTGAACAGAAGACGAGTCCTCCTCTGCGGTCGCCATTACCGTTTGTCCCACAACAGATCTCCTCTTAGCAATGTTCTATGGCCTCCTACTTCCAAAGACTTCTATTAACCCCGATAGAGAGAGGACCCGATTCTGGTTCAATCCGGGTTTGGCCAGTTTTATTGATCAAACCATGTTCGTTGAAAGATATGAATAATAATTTAGGGTAAGTTCTATCAATTTGGCTAGTCTCCACGGAGCCCAGTTCTCTTTGGGGTTAGGGGGTGCGCAGGCCACGCCCACACAGAGTGGGGCGAAATGACCACCTCACCCCGATGAAAGGCGGAAATCTCATCCCTTGAGATACCAACATATGTTCTCAGAGTCCGGATCCTCTACTTTCGCCTGCCCCTACTTCCATGTGTGCCCTACACACAACTGGATGCGCAAAGACCGCCTTACCCCTGCCTGAACACCTTGCCTGAGTGGGGGTAAGGCGGTCTTTATGCGCCTCATTATGTGTAGGGCGCACATGGAAGTAGGGGCAGGCGGAAGTAGAGGATGTCGATTCATGTTCTCATTGGCTACCACACACATGTGGCCCCTGTGCTCCCCCAGTGAGAATGCCCCCCCCCCCCTTTTACTCAAACTCCTTTAATTTAAACTTCGTTTTTTATTTTTAAAAAAAAAATCACTCCTCTTTCTCCCTAAATATTTTAAAATCCCTAAATTACATTGTCACCTCTCTACCGCAGTCTCCATCGTTTTCCCCCATCTCTCTATCTCTCACCCTTCCTTTGTATCTCTATCCCTCACAATAATTGAGAAGAACATAGGAGTGAAGGGTAGGGTGGTGTACCCTCTAGTGCCATCAGAGCACTCAAAATATGATCATCTTCATCAAAACAAACCCCTCGTTACCAACAAACACCACCACCGCAGGCCCAACATTGCATCCTCCTCCCTCTCTATCACCAGTACCCAAGCATGTTTCCACTCCCTTCAATCTACCATGTTACAACTGTTTATCCGAGAAGCTTGAGTCGTTGTTACATATAAGGGACCTCCTAGCTCTGACACCAGGTTACGACCACTCATCCTTAAAACTTGAGTTGTTAAGTAAAGGGCCACAATAATGTATATACACACAACAACACGACCAATGAGGGTACAACATCTAATGATAGGCTTTTTATATATCATGTTAAAACTTATAGATTTTCCCCATCTCTCTATCTCCCCCCCCCCCCACCTCCCCTCTGTATTTTTCTCCCTCGCAACAATTGGGAAGAACATAACAATGAAGGACAAGTCGGTGTACTATTCTCTAGTGCCACTATAACGCTCAAAATATGATCATCTTCATAAAAAACAAACCCTCATTACCATCAACCACCACCACTACAAAGCCAACACTGCATCCTCCTCCCTCCATACCACTGCCCTAAGCAAGTTCCGCTTCCTTCTCAGGGGCCAGCCCGCGTCCCAGGTAATATTCGGGTTAAAAAAAAAAAAGTTTCGCTCCCTTTGATGCTACCATGTTACAACCGTTTATCCTAAAAGCTAGCTTGAGTTGTTAAATAGGGGACTTCCTGGTTCTGAAATCATGTTACAATTGCTTATCCTAAAAATTTGGGTGGATAAGTAAAGACCCACAACAAAGTATTTCAACACACAACAACACAAACCTATGAGGGTACAACATCTAATGGCAGACTTTTATGTATCATGTTGAAACTTTTAGATTCACTATCATTGGATTTGTAATTTAGACTGAGGATACAGAAGAGAATCAAATTCGAATTTTCGACTATCCGTTACATTATTGGCCATAATCAGCAAGTTTCTAAGGCTTTGGAATTGGATCAGCAGAAGCGGTGGATCCCAAACCCGATTCCTACTAATCCAGAGGGTTTGGAAGGATCCTGTAGACATAAAGTCACCTCCACGTTATCACTTTCCACCAATATGTTCCTCACATCTTTAGCCAGCGCCGCCAGAACCCCTTTTCTAATGGCCACGGCTTCAACAACCAACACCGATGAGAATTTTAGAGGATCAGACGCTACATAGATAGTCCGCCCCGATGCCTCCCGAAGTCCAAAGCTCACTCCACTTTGGCCACAAGAGGGGTTGAGAGATGCATCACAATTCAATTTGATATACTCAGGAGGAGGAGGAGACCAGCACACATCATTAGAGGAAGGGGAATTTCCAGGAGATACTGCAGGGGGTGGTAGTGCAGTAGAAAGGAAATCAATACAAGCTCACTGTGCAGCTTCAATCACCTTTGCAGGGGTCCAATTCTTCCTACAAAAAACCAAGTCATTTCGTGCCACCCATAAGTACCATCCAATAAAAGAGAATTTAGCAGCCAACTCCTTTGCCATTCTCTTCCCTAGGGTGCCAAAGGAAGACCAGCTTGTGATCCACTTCCTGATCTCCAATGCCGGGAAAAAATTTGCACACGATATCAATGGTTGTTTTGAAAACATGTATCATCTATATGAAACCCACATATTCAAAATAAGAGAAAAAAAAAACAATGTACCGAGTTTCCCTCCACTCACGATGAATGGGGTCACCATGGTGCAAGAGAGGGCAGAAGAATGGCATGAGGATCTTTTGGGGTTTGTGAACCCTTGTATGGTGGGTGAACCGTCCTCTACGGGTGAAGGAAAACTTTGTTCAATAATAATAATAGACATAAAGTTCTCTGCACTTGGGGCGCAAGGTTCGCCCAAACACATGGAGGTGGGCAAAATAACCGGCCTGCCCCCTCATAAGCCAAACCCCGCCCATGTCCTGCCCATTCCCGCCCCATGTGTCTAGACGCAGGCTGCGTCCAGATGGGCTACCGGACAGAGAACTTTCGCCCATAATAATAATAATATGAAAAATTAATAACCTAAAAATGCAAGAGATGGCTGTCTAGCGTTCTTTTTCCCCGAAAATATTTCTGTGAGAGGGAAATTGCACTGTAGCTCGTGGAGAAAATTTTCCCATAGACTCGTTTATAAAACACATAAGACGTTGCAACTGACTTCGTTCCCAAGTTAAGTGGTCCACTCTCCATACGACCACACGGCATATACACGTCAACAATAGTCAGACGAGTGAATCAATTTTCAATAGAATTCTCTTTTCCGCACCCTCTCCCCCTTCGTTCTTTTTAGTTCTTTAAAAATGTGGAAAACTGAAACATTTTGGTGCAGATAATAGTTTCTGTTGTTTTCTTGGAAAACAAGGTGAGTTCCTTTTTTCTGATGTATTTTTCCGTTTATTTATGTATATCGTTCAGTCTATATATAACATTTTGTTTCTCTGAATTCATTTTTTTTTCTTTTCCCGAAATAATTAGCAGAACGAATGCAGTGGATGGCTGCCGCAGTTGGGGATTTGGAAACTCTTTTGATCATATATCTCTGGTGGATCGTAACCATGGGATGGACAATACAAAAAAAGGTTCGATATTCTCTGATTTGTGAGGTTTATTTTGGGATCGAAGATGAAACTCTTCCATCTCTAATGGTTTTTGTTAATTGTTAAACCTTGCATGTGTGAAAATTAACAGTATAAATATCCATTGGAACAGTCTCTGTGGAAACAAAAATTGTTGCTGACTAGTCAATCTTAAGATTATGGTTACTAATAAGCTAATTACAATCTTAAAAGTAGAAGAAACCTCACATTCATCCACACAAGTGTGTGGTGTAATGACTTTAAAATTTCCACAAGAATCAAAGGATTATCTATATGTTAAAAGCTATTAAGACTTAAAAGAAATTATGGGTGAGCACCAATCTGAGAATCTATTCGTTTGATGAGGCTTCCCACCAGGGTTTAAAAACTCGGAATCAAAACTGGATTGGATAAGCCAGATCGGCCAGAATCGAGATCAGCCGACGGATCCAAACCCGATTCTTGAAACGCTGCTTCCAACTACCCTTTAACAATGTAGCAGATCCCATTTAGCTGAGATTCTTTTTCCTACCTTGTTTTGTTTGGATCCATGTAACCGACCACATTAAGTTGGGATAAGGCTGAGTTTATTGTTGTTGTTGTTGTTGTTGTTGTACATTAGCAGAATGTGGTGCCATCTATGTTTCATTAGGGGAAAAGAACATTGCCTGGTTGCGTGGCTCTTGCGACCAAACATATGAATGTGCAAAATTACCCTCCTATTCCCCGTGAAATAAAAAACCCCATCCATGTTGATACCTTTGCAATTATTTTCACCAAAGTGAAATGATCTCATTTTGACCTAATTGAATTGGAATCGAATGACTCTGATCCAATTAATGTCCGATTCTCAAAACCCTTTTTACTGAATCAGTCATGAATGCATTTAGATCTTTCGTTTTTTATCATTTCTCTTTTCTTTAAATTATCAGAAAATCAATTAAATTTACATGTATAGCTAGATCTACAACATTTTTGAATAAAAACTCCAAAATGTGAAATATAAGTGGAAATCATTATTTCTTCCGATTCTATTGTATGGATTCAGCCAATTTCGATTAGATCCGATCTAGAATCAATGGATCTGTGTTTAAACCTTGATTGACTAGGCTGGATCTGATTTCTCAATTCTATTGAGTTAACCATTTTCACTTCATGTGATGGTTCCATGAAACTCTGTAGTGTTGGAAAAAAATATAGCTTGATCTCTTTTCCAAGACAAACTTGATATCAAATGCAGTAACAGGGTAGTTCTGAGCTGTAGAGACTGCAGTTACTACAAGAAGATCAATTGCTTTGCGAGGCTTCCACTAATCTAATGGCAATATAAAAGGATAAAGGTGCGATCTTTGAAACAATCTTTGTCTAAGAGCTTTGTTTATTGCAATATTGTCTGTACTTTGTATAGATTTTTGTCTTATAAATGGCTTGCAATATTGACTTTGTAGATATCTTTGATGCTTTCTTCATAGACGACCCATGTTCACAGCTTATGTTAGAGCAACATAGAGAATAAATTATCTAATTATCTATACAATCTCTGTTTTGAAACGTTAGAATAAACATTGCTTAAGCCTTAAAGAGAGTACTATAGAGATGGCATTTTGGATCAGGGAAGATATGGAGAAAAGGGGGGGGGGGGGGGGACCCAAAACTCTTTACAGAGAAACCAATCTGCCAATGAACACTCGAATCTAGCTGGAATCTTAGGTTTGCTGAGTTGCAGTCCTAGGATTTGTTGTATTGGAGAGTTGTTACTTTCTCTTTTGTTCTTTTCACAAACATGACATGTTCAAGTAGTTCAAAATATGTTTAAGATAGAACAGGCTTTGGTTATTATATGTTTGCTTTGCCAATATTTGCACATCTGACCAAGGTTATAAGTATAGGTATCGGTTTTGCGATATTGATAGTTTCGGCCGATACAACGATACAATATCCATACTTAGAACCATGCATGTGACACGTATTTTATCAAGTAAATAATGAATATGTCACATTAAAGGAAGTAGCATTCAGGGCTAGGAAGTGGATTTTAACCTAGTCCATCACATGATCAGGAATTCAAGATGAAATCTACTGAGTGAGTGACCAATACTTTGATCCAGGGGGTTTCAACAGCCATGGGCTGCAATCAGCAAGCCTGGGGCTACTTAATGATTGTGAGTGACCAATTAATCTTAAACCATCGTGGATTCTTGCAAGAGAAATGCAAGCTCATCTGTTACACGTGGGTCAACTACGATCATCTCATAGTGTTGTGATTATGATAGTTATAGAGATATAATAGTCTCACATCAGTTATCTAGGACCTTGGATATGTTTCAATATACCCTTGGGCCATCTCTACCTAATACCTTCAGATTTTGGGTTGGACCCCAAGTGGTGTTTCGTGGGCTATCATATTTCTTTTAACATGGTATCAAAGTTAGGTTCGTTCATTGTCCTCCTTAAGATGTATATTCACATGTATGTTAAAGCTATACGTAAGAGAAAATATTGAGATATTAGAAGTTATAGAGGTATAATCTCACAGCGATTATAGAGGTCCTCCACGAAGAATCCATTTGTACTAAAAAAAGTAAATGTAGAGTGGTAGCCCCTTTAATATTGCTTTTTCTTGAACTTGATCTCAAAAGTGATTGACTAGGTTGGATGCAAGTAGACAAAATATCTTTGTCAATGGATTGTTATCCACTATTCATCCCTTTTTTAAACCTGTGATGCCAATAGTAAAGCATCAATATCCAGTCCTTATCAATGCCTTAACTAAGTCATACATATGTTCCCTTCAAGCCTTATCCACCAAGAAACCTGAAATATTCCAAGTAACTACCCCTTAAAATATGATGTAATCTCACTAATATTTGAACTTTTTTTATGTGAAGGTTCGTACATGAAATTTTTTTTAATTTTGACTTTACGCGGCAAGAATGGAAATGATTTCTTCTACTTTGTCACACTGTTTCTACACTTGCATCCCACACAAGACTTCCTCTAATCACAGTTAAAGCATTTAGCAACTTAAAAACTTACTCTGTATCCAAAATAAAGTCAGTTATGCTAAACATAAAGCTTTTAATTAGAGTAACTTATATCTTAAAAAATTGAAGCTAATGCTTACTGAATGCCCTTTTTGGGAAGAAAAACTTGCAACTCCTGGGTATAAACCACATCTGCAAATGGATTTAAGACCATCTTTTTATGTTATATGATTAAGTAAAATACCAGAGAATTTCATAAAGATGAAAGAGACGTGTTTCTTCTCATCTTATCTCGAGGATGTAAAGCCTCCCCTTATGAGGTTTTGCAACAATGAATATGCAAAAAATACTGGATGATTAGATTGAATTAATGGAACTCTGGCCGATTTAATCAGAAAAATTATGTCATCTTTACTTATACATGGGTTGATTACTTGATTGATCTTCTTCCTTTCCTTTCTTTCAATCCATTGGCAAGGGTTTATATGAAAAGAGGTAAATCCTGTGGTAATTGATAGAAATTATAAATGGCATCAGTTAATGGTGGTGATCCATTGAAATTAGGAACTATGAATTTCAAGGGTTTCATTAGATTTTATTTTTAGGGGGGGGGGGGGGGGGAGGGTTGGGTTTGGTTGTGGTCTGTGGTTTGAATGTCATACTTTAACCCAGTTCTATTAATAACACAATCCATTACTTCCAAAAACCAGAGTATGGTATTGTACTTCATTGATGATTACACATTGTCCGATTCCTTTTCTATTTAAAGGGCACTCAGACCCAAAAAAATTCTACAAGTTAAATAGAATTTTTCACTAGTGATCTACAAAAAGAATAAAAAATAAAAATTTAAAAAGAATGCCAAAGAATTCCTCCAACAACTTATCTTCTCACACAAAAGAATTTGGCAGGGATTTTCCCTCATCTGAGATCAGATCTCGTGGTTGCTGTTTTTTCTCTCCGCAATATGCTTGGTGTTGACACCTTCGGGCTCAAGCCTGTTGAATTCCTAGGAGAGGAGTTAGCTCCAACACTTCTTGGAGACAAGTTTACTTGCTCCAAAACACGGAATTGAAGCTCTGAGGGGTAGTCCCTCACACAGCCAATACGGGGACCAGCTCCTGTTGTCCATTTGCAAGATAACTGCTTTCCCAATTGATAAGATTTCATTCCTTTATGTGAATTTATCCTCCGGAGGATTGATTCCTTGGAAACTATTTCTTCTTCATTTTCTTCATGATCTAAGTTCTGCTTAGGAACCATGTAATCTTGTTCTGTTCCTAATATTTTTGCTGTTTCATAACCACCCAATGGAGACTCGGCCGATAAATTGTTCTCACTTGTGACTGCACATGGATTGCTGCACTCTGGTCTCTCCAATAGATCATCCCTTCTTGGTATTTCAAGGTTAGTCAATTTTCTATGCAAGCAAAGAGACCTCTTTGACTCTGCTTCACTTGTTGTATCTTGTTCCATTGGATCAGTTTTCTCTTGTTCCAAATCTTCATCCATTATGTCTTCTGTCTCCAAGTAAGTCGCCTTTTGGGTCAAGTCCTCCTCGGATGTATTGCTTCTAAGAACTACACTATTATGTTTGCTCAAAGATTCTTCTTCATCAGGACTTTTCTGAAATAGAACCGAAAATAGAGGTAATCAGTGCCTGCCTAATTGTTTTTCCTTTCCCTATTGGGGATGATATCTTAAATATTATTGAAAGCCAGGTTAGATTGTTTTACCTTCACGTTGGAGAGATCCACTTTATGCTCCTCAAGGAATGCCACAAATTCCTCAAAATTTTCTTCTGTTGGTCTATAATGCCCACTGTGAGGCCACACAGCCTGAGAGAAATTCAAATAGACACTTATTTTAACAACATATCATTGTGGAAACCAAAACAAAGAAGATATACAATCTAATTGAGATATTGGGCATTTCTTTTATACCTTTAGTACACCATTATCTACAACCAATCTTCCTGCTGCAGAAGTGGCTCCTCCAGCCAAGAAACTTGAATGTTGAAACCGGCCTTTTGTCTTCTGGCCGACATACAAGGTCTTTGATGTGCTGAGGACAAAGATCCATTTAGCATCCTTAGGTCCTTCAGTAGTGTCAAGGAGCTTCTCAGTCTGTTTGTAGAAAAATTTTCCATCCTCCACCACAACTTCATAAGCATTTCTTTCTGTCTGCACGACAAACATATATTCGTTAGTAAGAAGATCCATTTGATTTAGGGAAAGAGCAAATGAAATGCTGAGAAGGAAGGCTTACCGGACCGAGATACTTGATGCACTGTTGTTGAAGCTTTGATCGAGGGCATCTGTCCACAAGATTGACCTCCTTCCCTTCCCCTATATCAAGCCTGCGTTTATTAAGTTTCCAAATGATTATTTCTGAATCTCAGAACATAATTTAAACAATTCTTGTTTTTCAAGTGAATCATATTTCGAAAATTACCAGTAGAAGAAGGGTTGTCTACTCTCACAGTTGAGCCATTTAACATAATAGAAGTGAAGATTATGTCCATAACGATGCCTTGGATCAATCTGTCAAGAAGAATAATATCAACATTAATGAATCTCCATGCTCAAAACCTAAATTTGGATTATTCTTTAAAATCCAGGACTTACTGCCTCAAGCCAATGCTGTAAAGCAAGTTTCCGAGCCTTAACATCCTTGGATAAACCTTTCCCCACCTGCAAAAGAAGAGCAAACCTCTGGTTCAGATAAAATTTAAATAGTATCTATAAATAGAATCATATATAGATTCTACTGGAACTTACCTTGGCAACTCGGGTTCTCGCTCTTGACCATCGTGAAATTGCAGTCTCCTGTCTGTCAATGTCGAAGAATGAAATAGAAGTTCGCTTGAGCTCGGCAAAGTCTAACAACTCCCACCATTGTCGCTCCACAAGAACCGCGCAGTCTGCGAGCTTTCTTCTGGTTCTGAAGCTTTTGTATACTTTCTGCAACTTCAGTGCTGCTTCATGCTTGGGGCTGCCTGAATCCAACGTGGGTGTGTTGGGGATCTTCTCAATATTTGTTGCTGGAAATGGGTTGGCGATCTCTCTGCTCTTAAAGCTGCTGGATCTAAGAATCACTTCATTCTCGTCTTTTATTAGGATCATGGATTCCTTATCTAAGGTAGATGGCTTTAGTGACATCATGGTTTCCTTATCTAACGAAGGCGGGTTTAGTGAGATCATGGTTTTCATTTTTGGCATTTTAAAGCTAACCGATCCTTCTAAAAGCATTTTTCCAGAGCGCAGGGATTTCAGTATTGTGGGTTCTGAATTTCGACCATTGAAACTGACTGATCTTAGTGTTGTGCTAACGTTGTCACCGTCGAAACTGATGGATCTCACAATCATAGCTTCGAATCCATCGTTCAAATCATCAGAATCAGAAAAAGGGCAGGAAAAAGATATCCCCATTTACCTTAACAAGAGGGATATCTTATTGAAATCCTGTCAGGTGAAGGACCAGATCTTCTTCCCTGTTAAGGCAAAAACAAAAAAAACAAATCTTAACAACTTTCTAGTGCCTAAAGCCATTAAAGAGGAAACAATTCATCTAAAGCTTGTTTTTATTAAACTACTATTTGCCTTATATAACTCCAAATTAAATGCTACAAACCCAAACCGATCAAAGAAAACCCATTTTGAGTATATTTTTAAAAACAGTCCCAAATGATCAACAAAAGGGAATACCCACCATATTCATACAACCCAAATTGAAAAGAAAACCAGCAAAACCCACTCGCATATTCTCTTATTTCCTCCAACTAACTCCATCAAAAATCTTAATAAGCAAACCAAGAGTTACCCAATGATAGATATGAAAAGAACCCGCTAAACCATGAAAAATGTAGGTCTCAATAATTTACCTGGAATCTGTAGCTTGACACGCAGAAACGAGTTATCTTTCTGTTTTCGGGGGTAATGAGGAGTTTTGGAAGGGGATACTGTAGAAAGAAAAATACTTGGATACAGAGAAGAGAAAGAAGAAAACCCAAATGAGGAGATGGAGACTAGTGGATATTTATCAATGGAGTGGAGCCCGAATATAAGGGGTTGGTTTGGATATTACAGAGTGGCTTCCAGAGCTGAAGCTTGCTTTGATTTTTCAAACCTAAAATAAACGTTGCCTCATTCGGCTTATCTTCTTCTCTTATTATTTAAATAGAATAATAAGAGGATACAGAGTACAGACTAACAAGTAACAATAGGTCAATTACCCTAAAAAAAAAAAAAATTTAACAATAATAATAACAATAGGTCGACTGTTTGCACCCACGTGTTCTTGACTCCAGTACTGGAGGGCCATCTATTTTTTTTTTTTTTTTTTTTTTGTAAATGGCCCCATCTAATTCACAACAATCTAACATTTGATTAAGCTTAATCAATAAATCCAACCAAAAAAAAGAGGTGTGTGTAGGGTGGGGGGGGGTATCTGAGTCCGGATCCTCCACTCATGTTGGCAATAAATACATTTAAAAAATTTTTTTTTTTTTAGGGATAAGGGACTCTATCCGTGAGTATAGTTCCTACTCAAAGACTCAGTTCTCCTTGAAATGATCGCCTTACCCCCATGAAAGCAGAAATCCTACCCCAATTGATGCTTTCACATGCGTTTCTATTTGCTATCACAGTGCCACATGAACCGCACTCTTGGACAGAAAACTCCTGATATAAACACTTTTTATTTCCTCTATTATCTTTGATATTTATTTTATTCTACAATGCTCCTTCCTCACCACTGCAATTACAACTTTACCCAAATGTTAATAATCAATTTCTTAGCTATTTGAATAGATGTCCATGACTTACTGGAACATAATTGTGTTCTTAACACGTTTTGATTCTTTAAATTATTATTACTTACGGACAATGTTTGGGATTTGTGTCTATCTTTTTATACTCACATGAAATGATCTCGTTGCCCTCCTGTGTAAGATCTCATTTTATTGTACCTCATTGGTGTACTCCTTAATACTGCAAAAGCTTGCTGAGAGAACTCTCTCCCTATCACTTATTAGGAACTTGTTGTGGTCATTTATTATTGTTGTTTTTAATTTGGAACACAATCATTGGAAAAAAGCTTTTAAAGGAGTTGAAGGGAAATGCATTTAAGGGAGGGTTCATTAGAGGGTATCTATTATGCCTATCCTTGCATCCTACATTTTGTAGGAGCTAACCTCTTCTATTTTTACCCAAAAAAAAACCTCTTCTATTTAAAGGAAAACTCAATCCATCTTGTTGTCATTGATTTCTTAATTTATTTATTTACATTTGTGTTTCGCCTTGACTTCAAGTTTAATAATAAACACACTTTTAAAAAAAAAATTCTCAATCACCTAATACACATAAATTGAATTGATGTATAATTTTTTTTAAATATTAGTTTGTAGGGCAAGATATTGTTGCTTGGTCGTGTAGCCCCTACACCAACACGAGGGCCAATGAGAATGCTCACAGGGACATCAACATGGATAGGATTATTGATTTCAAGAGGGGTTGGGTGATAATTTTGCATGCTTTCGTGTTTAGGGAGGGGGGGGGGGGGGAAGAGAGATATAGACACAATGGGTGCTATTTTACAATACACCGGCGGTGTACCTAATCTTTAAGGAACAAGAACACTAACTAGTCGCGTGGTTCTTACACGTAGACACAGGGCCACCCGAAATTACTGCTCAGCCCCAGTGAACTAAAAAATCCGATTCACTTAAATGCTTTAGAACGCACACTTGTTGGCCCCACACTAGTACAAGAACTACATGACTGGTTAGTGTTCTCTTCCCATTTCCTTTAATTATATAGCTGTAAAGTTTTTCTATCACTATTTCAATGCTTAAACTACTAGTATAACCAAATCAAATGTATCTGTTATTTCTTGGCTATGAATTTACTATATCTGAGTGTATCATTTATTCTTAGTGTTATTCAAAATGCAAACATACACAAAATTTACCCATTTCCACGTTGGGAGTTGAAGGGGGGAGAAGTTGTTCCACAACCATAATTCTATCCAAATAGCATCTTGAGACATAGCAAAGGACGCTTCATCCCAATGGTACAAAAACAAACATCCTTTTTATGGCTTCCATCTAATAAAATTCTTCTTCTTTATGATCCTATAATCAATGACTTAAAGAGATATGTTTCATATTTTCATATCAATTGTATTAATCTAAATTTTACATGGTTAATCTAAATTTAGGCTACAAATTTTCTATCATGCGTCCAGGCTTGGGAGAGAAATCCAAATGCTCTAAATTAAGAAGTGTTTTTTTAGAGAAGGCATTTTTTTTCTTTTTCTAATTCACTTAAAGCTCCACAATTAATGGTTCCTTAATATTCTTCATTTTTTACTAATAACTAGACTTGTAAGATATTTTTTTTGGTTGACAAGAAATAGGAAAATTTAGCGAATTCTTAAGTAAGTTACTCTTATCACCATATTTAGTATAAATTTATTAGTATACAAGAATTAAAGCATTTTAATTACATAATTAATCATTTTATGCTTATGTAGAACCCTGCAATCAAAATGAATAATGTCAATCACTCGTTTGCAGTTGGTGGTATCCCTTGTCTCTAGGTAGTAGGTCCCAAGAGGTTATGAGATCGATTCCACTACTTAATCAATAACGATTGAGAGTAAATTTATAATGGGAATGTTTGAATGACACCTCTATAGGTGTATTTATAATTCAACATCTTCTTTTAATTGCCTCTTGTTTTATTCCCAAAGTTCTTTAATATCCGAATATAAAAGGGTTTTCAATCATAATTTGATAGTGACATAACATTATGTCATTATTAGATTTATTTTTTGAGAATACGTGTGAAACGGCACCATTACGCTTATTAGGGGGAAAAAAATTTGTGTATAATATCAAAAGAGCAAAAAAAGTTAAATTACAAGTTATTTGACATCTGTAAGGATGTCAATAAGAAAATCTCATTTATAATATTTCTATCTTTGTTACTAATAAAAGAAAGTGATGCGAATTTGCAGATAGTGGCGTGTCTTAGCATTCAAATTTTTTTAATTAATAGTTAACTGAAATTCAAGAATAATTGGAGAACAAGTGATGAGAAATTGAGATGATTATAACATTTTGTCGTTTTTCTTGTACTAAGAATAGTTAAAGATTTCTTTCCTAATAAAGAGTTAAATGAAATTCAAGAACAATTGGAGAGCAAGTAATGAGAAATTGAGATGACTATAACATTTGTCGTTTTTCTTGTACTAAGAAAAGTTGAAGATTTCTTTTCTAGTAAGAGTTAACTGAAATTCAAGAACAATTGGAGAGCAAGTAATGAGTAATTGAGATGACTATAACATTTGTCGCTTATCTTGTACTTAGAAAAGTTGAAGATTTCTTTTCTAATAAAGAGTTAATTAAAATTCAAAAACCATTGGAGAGCAAGTAATGAGAAATTGAGATGACTATATATCTTGTACTTAGAAAAGTTGAAGATTTCTTTTCTAATAAAGAGTCAATTAAAATTCAAAAACAATTGGAGAGCAAGTAATGAGAAGTTGAGATGACTAGAACAATTGTCTTTTTCTTTTTTCTTGTATTAAGAATAGTTGAAGATTTCAACAGCAATTAATCAAACCTTTTGATTAGACTGGTAACCTAAAGAATCCCTCTATATATATTTTTGGTTGGTTATGCTTTGACTACTTTTGTGTTTGAAAAGTTTAATTCTCTTGAGCACCATTTTCAACTATGTGAGAGAGAGAGAGAGAGTATTGAACATTCTATGCATTTTAAGAATGAGCCATGGAATGAGTTTGAATGCGACACTAAACAAAAACAAAGCTCCCTACAAAAGTCTAAAATCCTCTTTTATCATCATCAAGGGTTGCTCCAATATATTAAAACATTTGGGGTGCAAGCAAGGTTATAAGTGTCAGGATTGGATGCTGTATCACTCTCGGGTGATACCAATATCGATACATCCATATTGGTCTGATGTCGGACCATATCAATAAAGATCAGATCATGGAATTGTTTTTTTTTTTAGAAAAAAGATCATGTATCGGCCGATGTCACCAATCAATATCAGTATAGTTGGATTAACCATAAATCATAATTAGCAGAATCATAACATGCATTTCTTTTGATGACATAATTAATGTTTTGCCCTAAAGCTGTGTGAATGACTGACCAAAATGTCATTAGATGATCCAAATCAACTTGGTTCGACCGAGATTAATTTTTAGTGTTGTTTTCTTCATAAAAGGGGAAAAAGAAGCAAATGAAATGTTAAGAAACAGTTAACAAATATAGAATAAAGAGTGTCGGAAAGTAAGAACAGTTGGTGACTGATCTCCACCGTCACCCGCTGGTTCTAAATCCGAGAAGGAAAGAAGCCAAAAGTGAACCATAAAATCCAGAAAATTTAGAAATTTAAGAAAAGAAATCTGTTTAAAAAGTGAGAAGTCAAACCTCAAAAAACCCATTTTGGTTATTTTGTGATGAGAACAAGTGGTGAGTGGTGGTTTCTTTCTTTCACCAAACAACAAAAAAAAAAAAAAGTGGTGAGTGGTGATTGGTGAGGTGTAGAGGAAGGAAGAGCATCAGACCAGATCAGACACTTCATCGTCATGGCCAACTGTATTTTTGGATCCCATGCATCACCAATAATTTTTTTTCTATTTTCCCATATATATATATAATAGCTTTTAAAAAAAAGAAGAAAAAAATAAGAACAGGTGATGTGGCATCAGAATCTGTTTATATCATGGGGAGGGAGGGGGGAGGTACATGGTGCCGTACAAGGCTTCTCTTTTCAGAAGGTCGCTGGTAGTTTCTTTGGTTGGTTGGTGATTTGGGATCTCACCGATCTATATTATATCATCATAATGGGACCGTCAGTGGCATTTTCGTAATTTAGAAGGATGATGTTGTTGTTGTATTGGGAGTAACCGCCAAGGCAGCTGGATAGCAGGGCACGCACACAGTGTGTCACATTTTAATTATATCATTTGAGAGGATTTGAGCATTAACTACGAGGTTGTGAAGGAAGGAACAGCTGTAACCCTTTTACTTTATTTAATATTATTTATATATTTATTCAGCTCAACTCCTATGGATGTTGGAGTTGCAGTGAGCATCAGCGACAGCGAATCTTCTCTCTCTCTCTCATAAGTCTATTCACTGCAGGAGGAGGCATTAACAGTTAACTGTAAGAGAGAGAGAGAGAGAGAGAGAGAGAGAGAGAGAGAGTCCTTCAAATCCAAACGCGTTTTCTAATTGTCTTCGCCACCACCGACGTTGTAGTCAGAGGTATACTAGTCCAAAGAATTTTAATGTTACCGTATAAGAAAATAATAATACAAGAAAATCTCCATTGTCCATCATCTTCTTCTTCTTCTTCTTCTTCTTTGTCAATACAACTACACAAGGGTGTCAACCTGTCAGGTTGGTCGGATTTAATTATTATTGTTTTTATCCATTTAAGAAATCGAGCATAGTAGGCTAATTGACTAATTAAGTATAAATAGTCTTTAAACAACTCATAAATGGATTATAATTAGTGAATCAGGCTACAAATGGTCGCTTACCAAGTCCATCCCCAATCGGGCGACCATTGGGCCATTACTTTGTACTAAGAATGCCCGATTATCAATCAATTGATGCTTGAGCCTGGCATGTTTAGTAATCAATTGGGCTATCCTCAAGATTCAATCCATCGATTTGGGTTGAATCTAATGATTGATGCAGACCAACTTTTGACACCCGTATCTATAGGTATATATGTCAACACATGTCCTGTTTGTTGCCATTGTGGAGGGTGAAGAGAGGCATTTAAAGAAGCAAAAGGGTCAGCTGTTGACACCTACCCATATGTGGAGCATGCACATAGGTGCAGATGATCCGGTCTCTCCAATCTCAACATCTTGTAATGTAATTGCGTCAAAAGGGCACGTGGCCATACTAGGGCTACAACTTGGACGTATAGTTCCATCACTTTATTTATATTTACAATTGTTGTCATTCTTATCGTAAAAAACACAAAAAAAAAGGTAGAAAAATGCACGACTCAAATGTACGCCTTTCACATTCCACTCATAGACCCCATTCTAGCTATCTCCTCAATAAACATCCCATATTGGATGATTAATCACGAACCCCCTATTGGTGCAAATTGCTAGTATAATTGGTTGGTAGTGTTAAGACAGGACATATTCATGTATATTTTTGAAGATTCCTACTTGTATTTTAATGTGCAAAAACCTACTATAGTTGGTTCACCTACATTACATATTCATGCAGGATGGTTTGTGTGCTTTGGTTAATTGGATGGTGTAGTCTCTATTGTGAGCTTGGCCTTCCATGTATGATAATAAGTGACAATAGTCTTGTATATATCATTAACCTTTGTGTAAACCCATCCCTTAGTTTGAAGTATTTCAACACTTGAGAAAATCCATCTTTGGCATGTGGTGACAAGTACAATTGGTTAACATCAAAGGTAAAGTCATTCATGAGTTCATCCAACACAATTGGGTCAAGAGCGGATCAAGAGCATTAAAGGAATCACTCTTCAATGGACACTATCAAAGGGTAGGCGAATCTATTAGTGATAAGAATCCTATTTGTAAATTGTAATACTAATTATAATTCCTTTGCACTCATGTAAGGTGATTCTCAACTTGTGACACCCTCGACACCTTTGACAAAAAAATCCAAAATATAACATATTGGTAAACCGATACTTAGACTCTTGATAAACCGGTCTTTGGAAGCCAAATAAACAAAATTGGGATTTTTAACTTCCAATGTATTTGAAATTAAGTTGTTAGAAACCATATCTTAAATTGGCAAAAATCAACTGATGGCTTGCGAAACCAACAAGTCGATTCTCAACCGGCTCTTGCTTCCTTAGGGCTTTTTAGGTCTTACCGGTCGATGTAATCGACATGCTAGTTCCAACCAGCTCCAAGGACCTGAGAGCATTGTTGCTCAACTGACTTGATCAACTGGCTGATGGACAGAACACCGGATGATCTCCAGCTCATGTGCTGGCTCTAGGCTGAGAGACCGGTTACTATATAACGGTCAAATAACGGCTATATACAGTAATGACCATTGACTACCAGCTCGCCAATTGGTGCAACTGGCATGCCAATTGGAAAAAATTTGTTCGTTGGCGCAATTTTGCAACTTGAATTTTGAGCCACATTGGACCATCGTAAATGCACCAATTGTAAACCATTTCAACCAACTCTTGTGACTACAATTTGCATATCCCTTGTGAGTTAAAACACCATCAAGCCTACAATTTTATATCTTTAATCGTGTCTTAGGTTGTGTTTGGCATGCATTCGAGGTCGATTTCACATTCTTGAACGATAAAAACAATTATTTTATCATTTGAGAATGCAAAATCGACCTAGAATACATACCATATGCAGCCTTAGTACCTTTAGTTGAGATTCACCATTACACATTCATCTTGCATATCCACCTTCTTAGAGATTTTTGTGTTTCATTTGTATATTTGGCTATTGAACCATTATTATAATTGAATAAAAATACTCAAACACTTTTCAAAAGGTGTTCTTGTGGGAGATTGGATAATCTCTACCATTGTAATGTTATTAATGGTGATCCTAGTAAACCATTAGGTTTGAATGTAAACCAAAACACTTGAGTTATTGTAAAATCCAGAAAAACAAACTTTGAGAATAATTGTGATCATTGTCACTCATCTCCTCCCAGTTACATTTTCATACTAACCTATAATTTTGCATTTATCTTATGTTTGGATTATTAAAGTTAAAGTTTTTAATTCATCATTTATATTCTACCATACCCAATTCACCCCTAATAAATATTCTATCAATAGATGCAAACGTCTACGAGCTCACACGCAGGTTTGATTTTCCAACTTTCCTGTCTTTCATCGTGTGCTTTAAAAAGGTATCCAATTGTTGATCATTCAACTAGGATCGTTCAAATCATTGGAAGCTCAGATTGATGGGATGGCCCTGCACCATATGATAATTGGTAGACCGCTGGTCTTGAGGATAGGTCCATAGTCCCCCACCATTGGTTGTGAAATAGGTCCAAGTGTAAATGCCAACCAATTAAAGTATGGGTTCCATTTTTGTTTTTCATGCAAAGTAATAGTGGTGCGGGTCCTCAATAAGGATTGTAAACTCGAATCGGGGGTTGACTTGGTGGATCGGATCCTCTACTGCACGGACTGCCGGAGTATCTTGCCTGAGTGGGGTAAGACGGTCATTGTGTACAGTCTTGTGTCTATACAATACAACACAGTTGAGACAGCGCGTAATACAATAGACGATCCGGATCCTGACTTGATCCCTAAGTTTGATCCGATCAATCTAATTCCGATTTTTTGAAATAGTGGTCCTCTATCATTCTTCTTTTAGTTGAAAGTTGAAACCATTCTTCTACTCTACTAGGATTTCCTGCCTAAAATATGTGCGGAAGATGGATATGACATGTTGGACCTCCGGTTTGGGTTCTTCCCTTTGGGTGGGTTCATGAACCGTCGCCCACTTACCTGCCTATGACTTCCGTTCTACAGGCATATTTCCTTCCTTCACTAACCTACATGAAAAGGAAATTCTGGTGTCAATCTTGATGAAAATTCAATTTAAGACTCTACTCTAAGTACCCTACATAGATTTTCTCACATTATGTTTGGAAGTCAATAAAAAGATGTCTCTGCCCCTGGGTAGATACCCAGGTGTGCTCACCCATTGGTTCAAATGCTTGTGTAGAGACCATGCAACCAAGTAGAGATCCCTTGCCCATATATATATATAATAAAACAAAATCTTTCTCATCTCAATTCTTATTATCTTCCCCTCTCCCTTCCCCTCCGTTTCTTGGCTATGGCTAGGCTTTTGTTTCCATGTAGAAAGTCTAGAAGAAAAACAAAGAGGAAAATATTTTCTTTTTTTTGAAGTAATATTTTATATTCTTGACAAAAAAAGAGAAGAAGTAATATTTTATATTCTTTAAACACGAAATAGTTGGACCACTAAAAATTTTTGTTGATTATTTTTTAAGCAAAAGGCGGGCATGCGACCACGGTGTACATGCCATCTCTCAAGCTCCTTATTTTATAATATGGGTCTCTTGTATACGAATTGACATCCACCGAAACTCATCTCTCTGTCTAGGCATGTATAATGCCAATATAAATGGGTAGCGTGTCAATCCTTCATTTCATCTCTCTATTTTTTATTTCAATGAAACTAATTACATGATTTTTTTACGTTCATTTTTTTGTATTCGTATTTTACAATACCTTACAACATGATTGGAAAATGTAATACGGACTGATCCGGCTCAGTTCCCTCAATTGTGTTAGAGTTCTACACAAAAACAATGATCCCACATCAGATGTGAGTAGCATGATGTAAAGGTTTGTAAGGACTTGAGCATCCTTTATTTAAAGGCAGACTCTTAAGGATGAGTTATACCTAAATCCTAACAAATGGTATTAGAATTTGGGCTAGCTTCAGTGTCCCTCCAAACCAAGGATGGACCCTTACCTTAAAGACACATTAATCAATCCTTAGTTTTATAAAAATAGAAATAAATTATTTTAACTTAAAGAACAAATTGAGATATATTCATTGAATTACTCAAGAACTTGAATCGGTCAAAACAGTTCTTTTAATTCCAGATTTTAATTCAAACAAAAAGAAAGAAATAAAAAAATTCAGTTCCTTCATTCGCAAGAAACATTATCATCTCTAATATCCATAGGACCACGTCTTGCATCACTTTTTCCACATTACTTCCAAAGCCTTGACCAGTTCTTAGATAAAAAAAATTTCCAAGCAAGTGTCTTAATTTTGACCTCCCAAATCTATTAATAAGACTTTGATTGGCTTGTGGTAGCCATGGTTCAAGATATTTGTATCGTATCGGCCGATCCATTATTGGTATCACTAATAACCCAATATCGGTACTGACCAATATGATAGCGATGTATCCGTACAGGCATGGGCAGCTTTCCTGACCGTCCTCTCCTGGTTCGTAACCTTTCCCTAATTCCATTACTTTGTGGGTCAACTCTCTTGTATTGATCCTGAGTCTAACCCAACTATCCTAGGGAGTCAAACCCAGGCCCCTACTCTGTCCCTATTGGTTAGAGTTTAATATGACTCTTTAATGGGGGCTCGAGACAAGTAGCATGTGGCCCTCAAAGTTGTGTCTGACTTCTTTCTTCCATCCCTATATTCTCATGGGGAAGGCAACAAGAAAAGAAGGCGAAAGTTACAAAGCTATTTCTACCTTTGGGGACTTGCAAGTCCCAAGTCCCAACATCAGATAATTTAGGAATCCCTTTTATTACCCAAATGTCATATTTAGTGGCCCATATAACTGTAGCCCACTCAACTTTTATGGGTATATGGGAAAAACCCGGGTCCATGTAAGACATTACAACCCACATAAAATAGTAAAGACTGAGGCTCATAAGAACCATGAAACCCATTTTCATGCATATGGCCCCAAGGGGGGTGGAGAGGAGTTGAACACAGGAAGCCTTCCCTAGGCGTAGTCCCTTTTTAACTAATCCCTTGGGTTTTATTTATTCATTTATTATTATTTTTTAATCCTATCCTACGTATCTATCCAATAGGACTTTAGCTACCAACAACAAAAAAATCTACTACTATCGGGGAGGGGGAGAGGAGGAGAATTTACCATTACCGAGAGAGGGGGCAACCAGGAGAGTCGATCCCTTGACCTCGAGGGCGTGGGGTATTGAATATTTATTTTCAGCCCTTGAAATGGTGGAAGCTGATCTGACCATTCTGACCCTTTTTATTTTACTGAGTTGTTCAAAGATAATTTTCATTGATAGAATTGTCAAAATGCCAAAAATGATCAATACAAGGAGGTAGCAGCCCAAAAGATCAGGGTTCCCTCTGGTTTATCAAATCAAATCTACCCTGGAGCTCATCCAGATATGGTATCCATTCTGACCTGATCATATTCTAAGGGGCGGGGGGATCTTTATCCCCTCAATTTGCTTGGCTCTCAATTTTCTCAATTCCATTTAATAGGAGGGCGGAGATGACCACCCTACCCCCAGTCCTAACACACTGCCCGGGTGGGATCCACCTCCTTCTATTAAAGGGAATTGAGGAAATTGACGGACAGGCAAATTGAGGTGATAATTTTCCGATCGGAGGGGATTAGTTGTTCCACCACATGGTAGATAAAGATATAGAAAATTAAATAAATATTACATATTAAAAAATATAATTATCAATTATATAATAGTTTTAGTTATTATACATAATCATGATTACAAAAGTTTTTTTTTTTTTTTTTTTTCAAAACTGATTTTATTTTCCTTCCTATGCAAACAGATGGAGGAAACAGGGAAAAAATTTTTTATTTTGTTCTTTATCAGTTGGGGGATAGAATGGTTAATGGACTAGTTTTTTTTTTCTTGCTCGAATATTATCTGGGACCGGGGAAGCCTCTAAAATTTTATTAAGATAAAAAGCCAATAAGAACAAAGGGGGGACATAACCCACCATACCCCAACCCATGGAGAAAAAATCACTCTCAACTCGAAATCAAATCATCTTACTATTTTTCATTATAAAACTAAAAAACAAAATTACATACAAAAAACTGGAAGTCAAGCTTTGTCCTCTCAAATAATACAAAAAACTGGGTATTGGACTAATGGTGAGAGTAAGACATGGCTCTCTTATCTTGTGGCATAACTGGAGGTAAATAGGAAGGGCCTAGGGTACTCTTGGAATGCAGGTTAGTAATGACAATGGGATCAGTGAAATTGATAACCTCTACTGTTGGGGTGGATATGGTGCAGGCTTTGAAAGGTAGAAGTCAGTTTTTGGCAACTCTATGACCTGAATGGTCATTATTACTCAGCCATTTCTATGTCTTTCAAGCCCTACCATATCTACCTTTCTGTATATCACAAGTGGTAGGGGTAGATCAATAGAACTATAGTTCTCCATTTCAATTAGTTAGAGAAGAAAAGAAAAGAACAACTGTGATCCTGGTTGTACAAACTCATAGAATTCTATTAGTACCCCGATGAAAAGTTTGGAGCCACTGGTTTCAGACTTCCAGCCAAGTACTGATCCCACAAGAGATCTCTCACAAAGGATATGCCCCCACTCCTCGTCCACTGAATTAAGGTTACTGTGATCGATAATGTTGGTTGAGAGAATGCAGGAGATGCAGCTAAGTTGCGGAAAATTTTTGCTGCTACACTTGTAGGAATGTTCCTACTACAAGACTGGCAACTAAGGATATGGAATAATTCACCAAAAGGATCAAAATAAACATCTTGATTGAAAAAGTGGTTTTTTCATAATTCTTTAAATTTCTTACAATGATGGGATTGCCAAGTACCTTGGCCTCCCAACGGATATAGGTGCAAACAAGACAGCTATTTCATGAAATAAAGTGAAATCAACCTAGAATGCATTCCAAGTATGCATACCAAACACTGCCTAAATTGCATGACTCATCAATTTCTTACCCATGTAGGACAAGAGGTGTTGTTGAAGTGAGTGATTCTGCCCATTTCAAATTTTGTGGCATCCCATTTTAAATTACCTATATCTCACCATGGTTGCATTTTTTTTCGTGGGGGGTGGGAATCATTAAAAATCCATTGGCTATCGTGGCAAAAAATGAGTCATTCTAAAGACTATGGTGGCCTTAGTTTTAAAGATCCAAACTCTACTTACAAACCATCATTGTCTAAGGTGGAATTGAGACTCTTCCACGAGCCACAATCTACTTGGGCTCAGTTCATGAAATCCCTTTATTTCCCCAAATGTGATTTCATGGAGGCGAAGTTGGATAATAGCCTATCTTGGGCATGAAGAAGCATTATAGAAGAAAAGAAAGTTTTGAACGCCGGTTTGTATTGAAAGATTGGTTTTGGTAACATGATTCATTCATGAAACGATAGTTGGGTTCCCTCCCTCCCAGGTTTTAAGATTCATCAACAAGGCAACTCTGAGACCACTTGTCTTTGGGCATTAGACTAATAAACCAAGATAGTCGTCGTTAATGGAATGTGGACCTTTTGGTTTCTTTGTTCAGTTCATCTGTGAAGAAGGCCATTCTTCGTATCCAAGTTTCCCTTTTCCCTATAAAGGACTACCTTGTATTGGGGTGGCCAAGAATGAGAGATTCTCTGTGAAATCAGCATACCATTTACTGTGTAATGCCAGAGCTAGATTTGAAGGGCTAATGAATCTCCATAGCTTTCTTCCTGGTGTAGATGGGCCTCTATTCCAACCACAGGTTTGGAAGGCGATTTGGAGTTGCCAAACCATCCATAAGGTTTGATCATTTCTTTGGAGGGCATGTGCTGATGGTCTTGTCACTGCAGTTGGATTTTCCCAATGTCATGTCCCGATTGATACGTACCCATGTTTGCGGTGTCGTAAGACTATAGAATCAACATACTACAGTTTACTTCACTGCTTATTTGCTCAGGCCGTTTGGTTTGGATTCCCTCTCTGGTTTAAGATTCTTAAAGAGAGATCAACTTTAATCTTACAGATTGGATTGGTGAATGGAATGGATTGCCAAGGCTGGAAAAGAAAGAGCATAGGTTGGTAGCAAGCATCTGTAGTTTCATTTGCTTGGAGTGTTTGGAGAGCCCAAAATGATTTTGTGTTCGGTGGGAAAGACTGAACTCCCCGAGAGGTGATTTGAGAAGCCCAGGAAGCCCATCATGAATTTCTTCCGGCCCAACACCCCCCTAAGGACTGTGCCTCAGTTCCATCTCCTATGAGGCCTCACACACCACAACCCTTCAATAAGCAAAATTTTGACACATTTGTCCAAGGAATATTGATGATTAATGTACTTTTTGTTCAAGGGAGGTTGCAACTTAGTCTTAGTGGCATTTATTTTTTTTCATATGATTTTTGTAAAAGGATTTGAGTTGTTGGGCCATTAGGACTTCGAATTAAATTCCTCCAATCATCTTCTAGCAAGTGCGGACTTTGTCATCGACCTTTCTGATTATTAAATCGAGGGTAAAGAGATAATTCCCTCGATTAGGAATTGAAATAACCAAAACTGGAATCGTTTTGGATTATGTCCATTGTATCGATTCTGTTGTTAGATTCGCTTACTTGAACCATGGCCTAGACCCAATTACTAATAAATATTCAGGGAGGAGTAATGTTTTAGTAATCGGTATTGATGTTGGTCTCGATCTTGGTCGATACTAATTTAGATCGGATAATTTTATTTCTATTTCTTTCAAAAAATGATTTTTTTCTTAATATTTTTACTTTTGTCTGTACCAATCCAACAATACAAAATTAGTTAAGAGACTCATACCGATATGAATCTGACCGATCCAATACTGCTTCTCAAACCTTTGGGAGGAGTGGAGATATTTGAGTCCTGCCGGTCAAGATTCAAGAATTTATGAAAATCGGCAGAAAACACCCTAACAATAATAAGTTTTTACTTAATAGAATGGTTGGGAGTAGGTGCGGGGAATCCAATTAAAAGAAATCTAATGATAAATTTGTGTTTTTGAGGATCAAATCGTTAGGAATTTTTTCTGAACCATATGGATAAAATACAGCAATACTTAATAAATAAAGAATTGTTATTATTATCTGTGGAGTAGACCCTTACGTGCATACCTCATCATCAGATGTCAATCTCTGTCTCAGGAATAAAATCTGTTCACGGAAAAAAAAAAAACCCGTCTCCTTCAGAATGAAGAAAGCTTTGGCTTTTGACTCTTCCACCGGGATCGTGTCACCCTCTCCCGTTAACAACGTGCACAAACAAAGAAACAGTCTATACCTATTTCGACGACGTGTTGTCCTTAACCCTCGAGCAGAGAGTGTGACAGTGAGAGAAAGAAACTGCAGGGTTTTAAGTATTGGTAATATATCGGTCTCCAGTTACCATAAGGATCAATTTGTATGTATGGGATAACCGAAACCGATACGCAAACCTATTATAACCTTGCTCCAGTGAACCCAAATAGACAAAAGCCTTCCATCTCTCATTTTTTTAATTCATTTGGCAACTTAAAAAAAGGCCACTTAATGTTTTTCCTCTATTTTATTACATAATTGGGGGTTAAATTTAATTTTCCCAATTAAGAATTGGATTTAAGATGAGGTGATGAGGATCTTGAGGTAGTTTAACATGACCTGTCAATTAGGTATGGGCTCCCACTCCGTAAAGGGTAAAAAGCTTGAGAAGATGAAGGTTTAACATCTGACCAAGTCTATTTCAGCCCATGATGGGACTCAATAATTAATTATACTTAACGCAACAGACAAACATGTAAATCCAAAATGCTAATCTCGGAATTAAAGGGCCCATCCCAATAATAGGTAATCTCCACGTGGAGCGTTTTAACTCAGTTCAATCCAACAGAAAAGATTCTTAACATCTCAATTTCTCTGTCTCCAAATCTTATCTTTCACCGTTAAAATAGGACATTTATACAGAATCACCATACACCAGCTCACATTTCTTAGCCTTTTCTCTTAGGAGTAGGACCCACAAGTCTTACATGAAAACTCTGTTTTTTTTTGATAAGACATGAACCCTCTGTTCGAAATCCTCAGCTTTGGGAACCTCGTCTCTCTCTCTCTCTCTCTCTCTCTATTTGCCTCTGAAACGTCTGAATCTCTGAAAGCGATAGCCGAAGGAAGGAAAGAGAAGAGAATTCCCAAGTCCCAGAAGAAGAGAACTCAGAGAGAGAGAGAGAGAGATGTCTAATCTAATCCAATGAAAGCACGAAATCGAGAGTTTTAAGTATCGACAACCCAGAAGTCCTCTCTTTTTAGATCTTTTTCTTCTCATTGTCTTCTTCCGCTTCTTACACCCAATAGGCATTATCCTCGATACCCGAGAAGCGAGATTCGAGAACCCATGTCACGTGATCTCTCTCCTTCCAACTCCTTCTGAATACTTATAGAGAGATTCTCATTCTTAAGCAGAGAGAGACAGAGAGAGAGACATTCGATGTGTTGTTGTTGTTCTTGTTGCAGAGAAGCAGAGAAGAAAGAACTCAGGAACGTGTCTCATGGCATCGCTTACTCCAGGCGTGCTCTTGAAGCTGCTCCAGCATGCCAGCGACAGAAACGTCAAGGTCACTGGTGAGCATCGTTCAGCTCTCTTGCAGGTGCTCGAGATTGTCCCTGCACTTGCCGCCGGCGATGATCCCTGGCAGAGTAGGGGCTTCTTCTTGAAGGTATCCGACTCTTTACATTCTGCTTACGTTTCTATCTCCAATGAAGACCTCGATTTGATCTTCAGCGATAAGATCCAACTCGGTCAATTCCTGCATGTCTCTCGCCTCGACTCTGCTTATCCTGTTCCTGTGCTTCGTGGTATCAAGCCTGTCCCCAAGAGGTGGCCTTGTGTTGGTAACCCTACCGACTTGGTCTCCAGCGATTGGTTGTTGGTTCGACCTAATGTTGATTTCTCTCCGCCGAGTCAAGGTTCGGAGAATGTAAAGAGCGCCGGGAAGAAAGATGGATTGAAGACGACCAAGTTGAAGAGGGACCAAGGTGACGACCAGGGTTCGGGAAATGCAGAGACCGCCGGGAAGAAAGATGGATTGAAGACGATGAAGGTGAAGAGATCGTCAGAAACTGAAGACAAAACCAAGTCGATACGAGCTTCGTTGGGGAATAATGCGAAGGTGGAAGACC
This sequence comes from Telopea speciosissima, assembly GCF_018873765.1. Classification (NCBI taxonomy): domain Eukaryota; kingdom Viridiplantae; phylum Streptophyta; class Magnoliopsida; order Proteales; family Proteaceae; genus Telopea; species Telopea speciosissima. Next base: position 62,126,801 of record NC_057925.1, read on the forward strand.
TGGAGATTAGGAGAATAAGCTTGGATACAATGCGAAGGGGATGGGACCATATCCCAGGATCGAAGAATGCGAACGGCGTACGTTCCTCCAGTTTCTCAGATACTGCTTCTGTGAGTTATAATTATTTCATGGATTCTTTACTTTGATCCTTCTCCCTTCCTCTGTTTTCTGTAGCTTGAATGATGAATCCAAGCAGTGTTTACATTAGCAAACCTTTAAGGAGATGTCTATGGAGTCTGGACAGGGGATTTATCTTTTGGGCTGGAATTTTCAGCTCATTAAGGCAAATTTACAGATATAACTGTTGGAAGAATTTTTATCTCTTAAATTAATTATTATTATTATTTTTTTTTCATTTTGACCTATAGGTTCTTTCTGATAAGAAGGCTTCTTCCAGGAGCGATTCTGCTCCGAAGCATCGATGTTTGAACAACTCACCACCATCAAATAAAAGCAATGGCTTATCTCCGAAAATACCGAAGAGGCCATTAAAAAGAGACATTAAGCCCAAGGAGGGAAATAGTCCATGCCATCTTGTTAAGGTTCCTGTTAGTTCTAAAAAAATTTCAGATCAAAGCCTTTCGTGGGAGTCACTGCCATCTAGTATTCATGCTCTCGGGAAGGTATGTAATAAAATATGTGTGTTTATGAAATCTCAGAATTTCAGTGCATATAATCACCAATGTTTAAAATTTCTCATAACTGGCAATGCCTCTAGGATGCTTTGCGTTATAGCAATGCTGCATTTGTTGCTGCAGTAGATGCATTACAAGAAGCTTCGGCAGCAGAGTCTGTCATCCGATGCATGAGGTATGGTACATGCCCTCCTTTTCTTATTATCTTCTGTTTTCTTTGCTTGCAACCTCATTATTTTGCAAATTATTTGGGTTAATTGGAGTTTGATATGGACCATTAGTCCTCTATTGGAGTTTCACTAGTTCAGATTGAGTCATACCTCACACCATATGGTCACAATTTCTGACGCCATTCAAGTTTCATTCATTCTTTATTGATTTTTTTTTTTTTTTTTGGGGAAGGGGGGGGTGGGGTGGGTGTGGGAAATCTTACTGAAATTATCTCAGAACATTTGAGAAATGAAACAATTTTAGTTCTAAACAATTCAAGAATAACAGCTTGGAACTTGAAGAGGGAGTCATGATTCATTCAATAAAATGGTTTGTTTTGTTCAAGTGACAAGCTTTTCTTTCTGTTCTCTCTCTCTGAAGTGGGCGATTATCGTATGTTGTTATTGTTCTATTGCTAGCTAATTTTTTGCCTCCCTGCCCCAGCATGTTTTCGGAACTGTGTGACTCAGACCTGCAAGATTCTCCAGGACTCTTAGTGGATCAATTTCTAAACCTCCATCAGAACTTGCGGCAAGCATCATCTGTTGTAAATGGCTTACTGGCAACGAGATCTCCAGAAGGAAAAACCAGTTCTAGTAGTGTACAAAGTGCATCACCAGAAGCCTGCACAAACTTTACTGGTAAAGCTGTGGATTCTACATCATGGGTCCAAGCTGCTTTAGATACCAATCTTTCCAAATTTTCTTTGTTTGTCAAGCAAGATAAGAAAGACATTCTACACAATGGAAAATGTTATCATGTTGTCTTAGAAAATTCTACCTCAACTAAAGACGTCAATCGTAGCAGCCCTTCACCTCAGAACAAACAAAGCCCCAAAAATCAGGGGAGCTTGTGTGAATTGAGCACCAAGAAGATGCCTTCTCCTAGAAGGGGGGTTGTGGTACCTGCATCAAAGAAGACAAACACTGAGAAGAGGAAATGGTTACAAGGAAGTGGCTTGAAAGATACAGCATCTCTAGCCAAGCAGCTGCTCTTGTTTTCTCGTGGATGGTTCTTGAAATACTTGGAGGATTCATTGAGCAACGGATTTGGATTAAAACAGGGGGAAGAAGATGATGAGATCATAGGTCTTCTTGGGCAACTTAAAAGAATAAATCAGTGGTTGGAAGATGCGGTCAGTGATGATATTGAGGTTAATGAGAGAATAGAGAGATTGAGAAAGAAACTATATGGATTTCTACTAGAGCATGTTGATGCAAGCGTGCTTACTAGTAGATAGGGATTATGCTGGTAGGACTGTAGGAGGTCACTTTTTTCTTTAGATGAGTATACATTAAAGTTCCTCACAAATCTGGGTTTTTTGAAGCTGTTCTTTAGCTATGTATTACTTAACTATTGCCTTTTCAAGTATAGGATATACTGAAGGAAACTCTGGAGTCCCCTCTCTTGAATTCCCCTGGCTATGAATTGTACAGTTGAGAGTTGAAACTAGTTTGTTTTCAATGAAATTGTTCTAATCTTCTCCTCAAGTACAACAAAATAAGAACGGAGGGGCCAAGGGGCCAACATCACTTGCTTGAATGTTCTGGCAGTCTATTCTGTCTTCAAAATTTCATCTGTTTTGATTAGGTATCCAGATCGTCTACAATGGCTACAGCGGTGCATTGATGAGGTGTGGTGCAATGATCGCTTTACCCCTGCCTGAGCGCTTTGGCCCAAGTGAGAATAAGACGGTCATTGCGCACCTAGTAGAGGATCTGAATCTCTTGTGGTTGAAGCATCAATTAATTTTGTGCGGTTTTAAAAGCTAAAAATGGACTAAAACATACGCCCACCGTGGGGCTCGAACCCACGACCACAAGGTTAAGAGCCTTGCGCTCTACCAACTGAGCTAGACGGGCTTTTTTATACAATTAAATAATTAGCTTTTAATAGACCGGAACTACAAGTCTTTGCGCCCTTGGTTCTTTTAAAGCTCTTAAAAGATGAAGGTCAGACATTGCTACAGCGTTAAAGGGCAGTTTCCCTCATTGGAGGTGGTGAAAAATTGAATCATCTAATAGTGATTTTAATGAGGAGAGAGTGTGGGGTTTATGGATGGAATGTGAGAAGACGTACTTAGTAATCTACAATGCATTGGCGTCATGATAATTCCTTTTCGTAAAAAAACAAAAAGAGTAGTTGTATAAAATCCTATGGGACAATGTTCTCTCGGCTGCAGTGCAGGCTGCGCCCAGACACATGGACCTGTCACTCAAGGGGGCAGGGTGGTCATTGTGCCTACCCCCATGTGCCTGGTCGTAGCCTACGTTTCAGCACAGAGAACAGCATCCCAAATCCTATATACTCACTGGGAAAGGGATCCTCCCGATGCCAGTGTGCAGATTACACCACACACTCTCTCCACATTAAATGTCCCATGCGTACAAACTGTTTTTTGCTAGGTATATTGATGGGAATCTAATTTCATGCATCATAGGAAATCTCTCCCATACTTTATAATTATATTGATCATATTTTACACAAAGAAAAAAAAAAGGAATTGGTCATATATAGCTTTACATTTTGTAAAAAAAAAATTCTCAGAAATTTTTTTTTTGGGTGAAATTCTCAGAATTATGATTTTGGTGAATGGACACAAAATATATTTTTTTTTTTGATCCATCAAAAGGCCTTTCAGCCCAAACAAATTTATTCAAAACACGCAACGACGTCCCTTCTCTTTAGAAGAGAAGGATTTACAACAAAGCTAGGTGGGTAGATCCACCACATAGAAGAAAGAGAAAGTAGGGAAGCCCCTCTAGCTAACACATGGGCTTCCTTGTTTAACATCCTAGGAATATACATGAAAACAACGGAGGCAAATTCACCAACTAATACTCTAATATCCGACACTTCCATCACTGATGCCCAATCAAGAGAAGAGTGAGCATTATTCAGGTGAGCAATTAGAGCCTTACAATCTGAAAATATCGAAATACTATCTACCTTAATACTATGCGCGAGCAGGAGAGCATCCCTTATCGCCTCAGCCTCCATTGCCATTGCCGAGTCGCTACAGCCATGCTTGCACTTTGCCACCACAAATTTTCCATTATGGTTGCGAACGATGACACCTCTACCACCTAAACAAGAAACAGAGTTCCAAACACCATCAGTGTAAATTTTATATCGACTAGTATTAGTAGCTGGTAACACAATATTTAAAGGAACAGGAGAGTCAAGAGGCTTAGACTTCTCTCTACTTATTCCCAGCCTTCCCTCGTGAACACTTCGATAGAAACCCTGTATAGTATCATACAAAGAAAGGTTAGTATGTCAGAATATAAACTGATTCCTAGCCTTCCAAATCTGCCACAAATTAAAATCTACATAATAATCCCAACAGTTTACTTATTTTTTCCCCTCAAAATTTGTGTAAATCTTTGTTTACTTTCCCCCCCCCCCTTAAATTTAACATATTTATCTTTTGAAATGAATCAAATGACTAGACAATGCAAAAATACTCTATATTTTTTCTATAAACTATGGTTCATTCTTATCTATTCTAGCCCTTACAAAATGAATATGCTGTAATGTTTTATTTGTACTGTTATATATAATTTAGGTTATTCAATTGTTCTTTCTATTTAACAATATTTTTATATTTAAAATTAAAAAGAGTATATCCAGTGCACGAGGGTCCCGCCACTACGTTATTAGGTGGAAAAAATACATTGCAATACTAAAATTATTTTAAAAAAATGAAAAAGTAGTTGAATATCAGTTCAGCTGGGGTAGAGAACACTGGCATGTTATAACTGTTATGTGCAACATATTTGGGGCTCAAGTTTTAGCCTCAGGTGAGGTCTACCACCTTCCCATCAATGTGCAAATTTTCAGTGTAAATGAACTCTTATATGTGACAAAAATCATGGTCAAAGCTGGGCTAAAAAGTGAAAACAAGAATGAAAAGAAGCATAACAATTCAATGGGTTCAAAATACACGAGAAAAGGGTAATAATACAAGATGGGTCAGATGATTGAATTATACCATAAAATTTGATATGTGACCAAGGAAGTGGATGATTTATCAAACCTATTGTTCAGATTGGCCACAACAACCCTCTCTATGGATAAATTATAACGGCATGTGTATCCTTTCTCGTTGAATGTGCATTTTGTGATACTAATGCATATGTTATTTCATAGCAGGGGAGGAGAGAGAAATAGACCAAAGAAGCGTTAGCATACAATACAATTCACAGCCTGACAACATTCTTTCTCTCCGATCCATTGTATAACGATCGGGCTGAAAATTTGCTAGTGAGATGAGTATGATCTTTTACAATGTGGACCTATAACCCATATCCACCATTTCTTGTCACATGGAAACCGATGAACTCCACAAAGTTTACCTAACTTGTTGATGTTAACAATCCCATATCCCCCTCTTCACACTCCCACACCCCCCCCCCCCAAAAAAGGACTTCTATGTCTCCAAAAGCAAATGAGAAAGGCAACAAGATACAAACAAAAAGTACTTGTTGCGTGTGGAAATCTCCCATGCTTGGTTTGCCCACGGATGAGTCTGCAAAGACCAAGTGATGAGCACAAGAGAGCCGGTGTGACTCCGGCCTAGGACTCTCCGATGCTAAAGTTAGATCACCAGTGCAACAGCGTAACTGCTAGTAAAAGTCAGATGAGCAATAGAACTCCATACCTTAGTATTTATAGAGGGAGATGAGGCGGTTGGAGGAGTCCTAGTATGGTAAAAGTCCTTGTTTGGTAACGCTCTTCCCCGCAGAGCGGAGTGGAGTGGAGAGTTTCCTTCGGGGTCGGACTCTTGTTAAGGTAAGAGTCCTAATGGGAGTGTGATTCGGTATCGTGATGAGATCGTGACTCGATTCTTATCCCGTGATTCTCTGGTGGTGCTGACGTGGCGCCGTGATCTCCGGTGGGGCCCTATGGTAGCCTTCGCAGAGAGCTCGGCCTCAGAGCTCGACCTCGGCCTGTATGACCTGAGGGTCATCATTAGTTGTGTGGGCTTGGCCGCGCTATGGTGCTCCAATCGAGGCCCAGACCATGGGGTTGGCGGGCGTGCAGCTCAGCCGTGATGGGGATCTTTAGGTGAGTACTGATCTACCGTGCCGTGCGGCCAGAGATCGGCCGAAGAGCTCGGCCTACTAGGTCGGCCTCGTCGGACCCGTACAAGTTCGACTCAGCGTATGGTCGACTTGGATGTGTCTGACGAGTTCGGCCAAGCAGTAAGGTTTATCGAAGATCGGGTCGGCCCGATCTTCCACTTAGCTCGATTCGATTCTTGGAATGACCTCGGCTCGGCCATGTGGGAGCTTCTGATTGATGGGGTGTTTTATGCCTCATCAGTACTACTACATTTTGTGCTTAGTTGTTGGAAACAGAAACTATAAGAAACAGTGAATGAAGATCAAATGAGAACTACCTTTCTTCATAAATTTAGTTATGTCTTTCTATTTGGGAGTCGGCGTAGGACAAGGGAATGGGATAATTTTTTATTTTTTTGGGGGGAAAGTGTCTCTAAGCATAAGGCATTTGATATAGCTCCTCATATAAGAATCTTTTATCATTTTTTCTCTCAAAAATGAATAGAAAATTATACTTTGAGATGGCATAGTAAATGTTGTAGGTTCAAAGAACCCTTCCCTACCCCACCCCCTCCTTTTATTTCAAAAACCAAAAACCCTTTATGAGCAACTATGCAATCCAGAGATTCTCAATCAAGAGCATGTTCTATTACATATTAAGATCAAACAACGATAAGAGGATATTGCTCATCTTCAAACTTTTTCCAATGTAGAAATCCTAGGTGAGTTAATGTAAGCAAAGCAACAGACATTCCAGGCAAAGGGATTAACAAGAAGTCTCATCTTTCTATTTGCATATCCTCCCCCTGCTTGTTCACTTTTCCTTACTCCTTTACATGATGAAATCAGCATGATGACAAAGCTTTCAAGAGGAGAGAGGACAAAAAAAAGAGGCTAAAAAAAGGGAGAAGTTTTCTACTGGGGAGAGAAGAGAATGCAGTAGACAACACATTGAATAAACTCTCTCTCCTCTAAAGGATGAAGTGTCTGAAATACTCTTAGAACTATGATTTCTATCTCTCTGGTATCCCCAGACTACTGTGACCAGCAAACCCCCTCCCCTAAAAAAAAAAAAACGAAAGAATATGCACAATGAAATGAATAAGAACATATTAATTAGCAAGTCTCAGGAAAAAGGTCATTGCTTCCTCTGATGCGTCTGTTGATTTCCATGACGATCTCTTCTCTGGGGCCATAGTAGCACCACCACCACTTCTTGTGCTTTTCATACCTTTGCAAGACATCATATGTGAGTGCAATTTCTCCGGCTTGAATGCTTTTCCACATTGTCTGAAAGTCAGGTCCTTGCCTTTATATGTTAGTATAAACTGTTAATCCAATCCACAAGTACAAGAATGTGGTTAAGAACAAAAGGAAAATTCACCCAAGGGCTGCCTAGTTTTGACAAAATTTCCCTATAAAGCTGGCCTCAAAGCTAAAATTTTATTCAGCTTCACACAATGCTATACTATGTGTTGATGACATATAGTATTGGATTTAAGAATGTGAGGGGTTTATAAGGACTTCGGCACCATCTTTTACTGCTGAGCTTTAAAATATAAGTTCTATCTAAGTCCTTAACAAATAGTATCAGAGCCGGAGCTTAATTAGCTTAGTTAAAGATAAAAGGACATTTTGGTCATTTGCAAGCATTGTATAGTGTGGTTGTTACTTACGAGCAATTGGGCTCCCCGATTGGCTTTAAAGCTGCAGAAACAGTCTTCTGATTTGAAGGTTCATTCCTGCTCTTTGAAGTAGTATTCACACTCACACTCACACTCACACCCACGTCAGTAAAGCTTTTCCTGATAATTTGACAACAGAAAAGGGTCTCAGATGGCTAAAATGGATCGAGATTCGAGACAGAGACGACTGAATTGATTCATTTTACCTGGAATTCTGTTGATGCGGCGCTTGTTGATTCCAAGCACTACCGAAGATCCTCTGAGACCCACCCATGGTCTCTGTTCTACAAAACCCTGCTTCATTTGAACGACTCTCCGAAGTTCTATTGATCCGATTGATCGTCATTATTGCTGAATCGTTGGTGTCGACCGCACCACACGTGAGTAAGTTACGGAGTACGTGAGAAGTTCCGCTAGAATGGCTCCTACTCTTGGAGAATGTTGCAGAGTTCGTCAATGGTGGTGGTTGGGTCTTCTCTGTCCTCCTCTTGTTCTTCTTTTCACTGTTAGTGTCTTCTTTCTCTGGCTTTCTCGCATTCGATTTCATTGATTCGTCTGTCGTTGTGGATGTATCCGATTCGAACGCTTCTGATGATTCTTCATCGATTTCGATTTCGATTTCGGAGGTTTTAGCTGACACCTCCATTTTCTTTTGTGGGTTTTCAGGGTTTCTTCCTGGCTTTTCTATTGAAGCTTTCTTTTCACCGCATGGACAAGCATCTGTAAATCCAACAAATCTTTGGAATCGAAATTCTTGAATTATATTTTAATAATAACAGTTAAAGAAAAGATTACCGAAGGGAACAGAAGAGATTTCGGATCCTTTGAGGACGTATTCGTTATCAGATGTTGGAGTGATGAGGTCGTCTTCCACCAAGTCTTGCCAAACATAACCTGTCTTGTACCTCCTGCGATTAATAAGATTCTGCAAGTCATTTTAGGTGCTGAGAGAGGAGATCATTACAAGTAAGAGCAGAGCTGTAGAAGCTACAAGGTTTTCAAACCTCTTGTAAGACCAGGCAAATGAATCAGGCATGTCTTTTCCTCGTAAATCCGAGAGCCATCTCTTAACATCTTCAGACAAAATAACCAATAGATCGAAGAGAATCAGAAGAAGAAGAAAAAGAAGAAGTGAAAGAGAAAGTATGAAAGGGAACCTCGTAAATGAACGCCATTTCGACTAAAATGATGAACTCGGATGAGGTGAGGATGCTCGATTCGTCCCATCCGACTCAGAAAATAAATGACGTGAATACGCCTCGCTTGAGTCATCACCTCCCTTCCTTTGGCTTCCATTGTTCCCAGTTCTCTGCAACCAAAAAGACCAAGACACGACCGAATCTTCTTTTCAGACAAAACCCATTAATTGTTTTTCATTTCTCATTCAATTATTCAAAACAAGAAGAAGAAGAAGAAAGGGGGAAAAAAAATTCCCCTCTTGGTTTGGCCTGTATCAGAAAAAGCCGAAAAGCAACCGGAAATCCTTCCTCATGTTTCACCCCTCATGGATGATTATCAAATGATATCAATAAAAAAATCTGAGCTTGGGCAGGCATGGCTAACAGAAAACTAACACAAGAAGATAAATACTAATAATCATTCACGCCGAATCGAAAAAGAAGCATCGAATCGAGTCTCGAGATTATTACTGAATGTTTTTATAATTTTTTTTTTCTGGTTCTCTTTGTCGCAGAATCAGCTTTTCCTCCTTAATTGCTTCTCCGATTTCGTTAGATGCTGATGGAAGAGAAAAGCATGGAGTGAGAAAAGGTGAACATCGACAGGATTCAAATCCATTTATATAGAAATTATTGTTTCAAACTTATCCGATTCTGGTTCTGATTTCCCGCGATTATCTGTCCTTCTCTGCTGTCTTCGGTTCAACGGCCTCAACCCAGAACTAACCACAGTGCCTATAACACCCCAAGTTCTCTCTAATTCCTACGGGTTGATTTATTAATCCCCACCCTCGATTCAGAATTGGAAGAGAGTGGAACTTATGACGTCTTTGTTGTGAGATGCTGGTCCTTAATTACCAACTAAGATACTTCCTTGGGGTTTCTCTCTCTTCTTTACTTAAATTGTTATCGAAGAGGGATCCATATAATGTGGATTTCCTCTTGCTGGTAAAATCTGAATCAACAAAGCCCAGTTGATTAATGATGACTTAACGTGTAGACTCTAAGTCCAAGCCCGCTTCTCTCTCTCTCTCTCTCAACCCCAAGTCTACGTTTGCTTTTTTTATTACCTCCATTAATCCGTGAGACTCAGAAATCCTGAAACCGCAATCTGTTTCCCTAAGAAAACTCAGAAAGGAAAAGTTTGGCGATCGAAGCTGAGGCAGTAATGCACTAACAACTACTTTGGTTTTGGCCTTCTTTAATTATTCTTCTTCTCTAGTTTAATTATAGGGGCATGGATGGATCCCCTCTCCACTCTCCCGTGGCTTAAAATGCACGGCAATACACAATTGGGTTAACCTTTTTTTGGGGGTAAAAATCTCCCTTTCTAAGCAAGCTTTTCTGTTTAGTCTTTTTTTTATTTTTCGGGTAAACAAACTTCTCTGTTTATTGGTATCATATTTTTTAATCGTTATCCCTTCCGATTCGCTGCCCCCTTCAATTCCTCCAATTCCTCACATGAGGCCAGAAAAGATCACCTTATCTCTTGCCCAATAAAATTGTCCAAGATGGGGTCCACTCCCCCATTAGAGCAATTGGAAGAATTGAAGGTGCCAACAAATTGGAGGTGATAATTATTCTAATTTTTTTTTCCCCACTTGTCCTTCATATTTGAGAAATTAATTAAATGCAATTAGTTAACAACGTCTAATTAGGAGGGGTGTCAAAAGTTGGCCTGCAATGATAAGTCCGATCTGGTTTGATCAAAAGCTGAAACTAATCCGACCCAATACCTAAACGTGTCGAGATTAAGCATTGAACAACTAATAATCAGACATTCCTGGTACAAGGTAGTGGTCCGACGGTCATCTGACCATGACCGACCATTTATATTCCGATTAACCTATTTCAATCTATTTAGCCCATTTATAGTCAGTTTAAAGCCCGATCATCTTGAGCTCGATTATGAACCATTAACAAACTGAATGAATAGATTCGTGTCCATACCTTGGACTATGAGACCCGATTACCTAAACAAACGGAAATAATGCGGAACCTTAAATTGGTGGAGACCAATTAAACCCGAATGATTGAGAACCCAATGTCTAATAACGTTCATATGGATCATGTACGAGTCCCCCCCCCCCCCCCCCCCGCCCCCAACAGCAACCATGCAGATGGGCTCAATACATTAATTTCATGCATGGGCTTTTTTTATCTGCTTCCCTGATTAGTATATATCAACTGTGGATGGGTTTTGTTTCTCTACATCGTGTCAACTCATCTTCCATAGTGCCATACTTCCAATTCCAACTCTAATATTCATGTAACCATTTTCAGTAATAAGCATATCATTATAATTGGGAAAACTTTCCATCGATTTCAACAAGCAATTTCCATTTGATATGTTGGGTTTTTTTTTTTTTTTTTTAATCTTTTTTATTCTGAATATGTGGGCCTATGTGGATGGGACAAAAATTGACTGTTGCCCAGGTTGCAGCTATGTTTCTGCTGCCCCAATTGTAGGCATTGATTTTGAATTCATAAGGGTATTATGGAAAGTAATAAAACCTAAGAGGTATAGTGAACCCAAAGGGAAAAGGAATTATTTCAAGTTTGCACCTACGATTGGGGACAGCAAGAGCATGATTGCAACCCAGGTTGCAGCTAAATTCTTTCCATGTGGATGAACCTTTTTCAAAACAACTATGGCATCCAGATTCCTCCCTACACTGGCTGGATCCGGATCCTCTCGAGTATGCATCTAACGGTTGGGAGCACTCAGTCACACAGTGCCTCCAGCCATTGGATGCACACTGGAGAGGATCTCATTCCCACTAGTATTGTGGGGATCCCCACTATAATTTTTTTGGGATTTGATAATCTCACAAAAAAACACCAGATCTGGTTACTTGAGGACTTATTACTCCAGCTGTTCCAAGAGTCTCTGCTAGTTGAACCGTGTCCAGTAGACTCCTTGTTCCGCTCATCCCCTTCGTCAACTGTTTGATCGGGATACTATTACCTTGGTTTGCCTGGGTGACTGATCCTGCCATAATGTACTCCTCTACCTATAGCACTGGCAACCGAATTGCTTGTTGCACTTTTGGATAAACCGCTTTCTTTTGTTACCTTATTGACGAAGGGGAGGGAGGGTGATTTGCTTCATTTTTTTTTTTAGCTGAAGAAAAAGTCTTCACTGTCCTCTTCAATGAGAAGATTGCCCAATGAGGCATCCAAAGGTTGGGCTGGTAGACTGCGTGCCGGGATGTGTGACTGCACACAAGCTGCCAACCCAGCCATTGGATGCTCACTTGGCACTCCTTGAAGAGGAGCCCGATCCCAAAAAACATCAATAAGGGTGGATTGTTGCCCGTGTCTAGTCAAATCGAATGGTCAAGTTGATTTATAATCACTATTGAGAGTTTTGGTTTGATTGTTGGGTGTGAAGACAATGTGTGTTAGCATATCCTGCTTCTTGCTTGTTGGGTAGAACTCTTGATTTTTTAACTTATAAACATCAATTTGGATGACTTTTAAATATTATTTTTAATTATTAGAATCTTATTTTTTACAATGTTTTAGTATATATATATATATAATTTTCCACTATTTTATTAAAATTAGGTATTTTTTCATTTTCTTTTCTTTCATTTTGATTTATACATTTTTCTGATTATTGTTTTTTTAAAGATTTTGTAATTTTTATTTTTTAGCCGATACGAGGACCGATCCCTAAAAATAGTACTTTCTCGATTTCATATAGGCCCGAATGCCCGATACAGGCTGATCCGGAGCTCGAGTCCTTGATGGGTCGTACTCCATTCACTACAAACGAAGAAACCCTTGGATCTTTCTAACTCGTAATTAGACGGCGGATGCTTCTTGTTCATCTCAGCAGCAACCCAGAAACCCTTGTCAAGCTGTTTGACATTTTCTTCTTTCTTTTGGTACTCATTCACTGCTCACTTACATATGATATGTGTCTGACGATTAAGATGCTATAGTCAGTTTCAGGATTATTAGTTATGGATTGAATGGTCATGATCAAGGATATAATTCCAAACATGGACTGTAGTCACTGTATAGCTCAAGTTCAAGTAAGGGATTTTCACCAATACCTGAGATAGGGCTTGTATTTGTACTGTTCACAAGTGAACACTGTTTGTATTTGGATGTCTTGTGACCCTTGTCTTTTTGCATCCAAGCCTGCAACTTCAGCACAAATCTCCAAAGGGAAAAAGTGAAATCTGTCTTTTCACAACCATGTTTTACTTATTGTTTAATTCCCCACACCATTATTCCCTCTTGGAAAGAAGAACGAGGGTCTATTAAATAAGCTATCCATTATCCAAGTCCCAATTCATCCCATCTGGGATTATTTTGTTAAGAAGTAATCTACAACGAACTCGATTTGAGAAATCTAAATTCTGCCTTTTTTGTCTGCTTAATCCTATCGAGCTATCATGGAATATGGAATAAAAAGTTCTCTGCTACTGTACTTAGTGGGATAGAACAAGGATGCCACTCACTAGGAATCAGTTATGAAGTTGTCTCCAAGAAGATTTGAATTTTGTATTCTTGCCTCTCTACCATTACCAACCCAATTCCCAAAATTCAAAATCTCCACTCCCGACTCCTGAAGTGTCACGGTTCGCCCTTTTCAATTTTTATCCCTGTTTCTCTCCTGCTTTATATCCACCTCAGAACTTCAGTACACCTTATCTACTTGTATATTACGGCTATGCAACTTTGATTCTACATGAATCTCTCTGTTTTCTTGGCTGAAATGCATGAGGTTTGGATAAATCAGCTCAAAGCAAGAGTACCCGCCAAGTGCTTTCAAGGTACGTTCTGTAAATGCTACTCTTTTGAAGGTTCTGGTCATGTTTTAGCTGTAATTGTTGTTTTAGGTTTATGGTCTGTGGGGTTTTGTGAGGCCTTTCCAATGGTTTCGGTTCCGCTTGGGTTTGAGATTTTAGTGTCTGAAAACAAAAGTTGGATTTCTGAAAATGGGGTTTTCACTTTTGGGTTCTTCGATGATTATTGGAAAGATTATGATGGTTTTGCTGTTGGTATACGGTATAACTTGGGAAACAGAGCTGCAAATGTTGCTGTGTGGACTGTTGGTGGTGGGGTTAGGGTTTCTGAGAACTCTACATTTAGGCTTTCTATGGATGGAAGATTGGTCTTATTTGATAACCTTAGTGGTTTGATTGTTTGGAGCAGTAATACTAGTGGTTTGGGTGTTCAAACTGCTAGTATGTTGAACAATGGTAATCTGGTTCTAATGGATAATGCAAAGAAAGTCCTTTGGCAAAGCTTCGATAGCCCTACCAATACTCTTCTTCCTGGTCAGGCACTATATTTCCCTCAAGCCCTTCGAGCCCCTTCCACAACCTTCATTTCTAGCTACTACAATCTTGTGATAAGGCACACAGGAGATCTTGCACTCATCTGGGAGAACAATGTGACTTACTGGGGTAGCCATTTGACTTCCTCTGTTGATGTGAAGGAAGCAAGGTTTGAGCCTACTGGGGTTATTGGGCTGTTTGATGCTACTGGCAGATCGGTTTGGTCCAAATCGAGTAAAGACTTTGGAGACCCGTCTGTGCTTTTGAGACATCTTAGGATTGACTCCGATGGAAACTTGAGAATTTACTCATGGGACAATGTTCTCCATACATGGAAGGTAGGATGGCAAGCTGTTGAGAACCAATGCGATGTTTTTGGTTCTTGTGGTTTATATAGCATCTGTCGGTACAATTCAAGTGGACCTGTTTGTGAATGCTTGTTCCATGATTCCGTGGATTGGGGAGGTGGGCCTCCTGGGATGGATTCAGGTTCTTATGGGTGCAAGAAGATGGTAGATTTGGGGAACTGCAAGATGGGTACAAGCATGATGGTTCTGAAACAGACTGTTCTTTATGGTCTTTATCCTCCGCTTGATACTGATATCATGTTGAGTGAGAAGGCTTGCAAGAAGTACTGTGCAGAGGACAGTTCTTGTATTGCTGTGACTTCAAAGAACGATGGTTCAGGTCTTTGCAAAATCAAACGAACTAGCTTTATAAGTGGGTATGGGAACCCATCTGTTCCTGCAACTTCATTCTTGAAGGTCTGTTTAGTTCCTCAGGCAGTCTCCACCACAGAAGCAAACCCACAAGCTAATGCAGAATCGATGCAATTGCCGTCGGAGAGATCCATTTCTCATGTTGACAGTAGGAAAAGTTTTATAGCTGCTCTGGCTATCATTGTGTTGGTCACAGTATGTGCTTTCCTCGCTGTTGAAGTGGTTGTGTTTTGGTTCATCAACCAGACAAGGCAGATTAAATCTGAGAGGAGAATTCCCTTTGGAAAGGATGCTCAAATGAACCCAAACTACAGTGCCCTCATCAGATTGTCCTTTGAAGAGGTGAAAGAACTGACAACTAACTTCACTGACCAACTTGGGCCAAATGTTTTCAAAGGTGTACTCCCCAACCAAACCCCCGTGGTTGCTAAGGTGCTAAATGCTGTTGTAGCATCTGAAAGTGACTTTCGGATGGCAGTTTCTACCTTGGGTGGCACTCACCACCGAAACCTCGTACCTTTAAAAGGCTTCTGTTTTGAGCCACAGCACAAAATTCTTCTCTATGAGTACATTCCCAATGGTTCTCTTGACAAATGGCTATTCAACACAGGAACAAACCAAAGCGGGTTGAGTTGGCATCAGAGGCTTGGTACTGCCCTTGGTGTTGCTCGAGCCATGGCATATTTACATGCTGAGTGTCAACAGTGTATACCTCACAGGAACCTGAAGCTTGAGAATGTGTTGCTTGATGAGAAATTGGTAGCTAAGGTTACAGATTTTGGGCTCAAGAGCCTATTAGAAAAAGGTGCATCTTCATCAGAGTCACTGCCAGACAAGGATATTTACATGTTTGGTGAAATGCTGCTACAGATTGTGACTGGAAAGAGGGACATACTTCATATTACTAGAGAGAATTTATTCAAGTTGGTGCAAGAAATGCATCAAGACAGGAATTCAGGGAGTGATGAGGAGTGTGAAGGAGTAGACAGAATGTTTAGGTTAGCTTTATGGTGTTTACAAGATCAGCCATTCCTTAGACCTTCCTTCAGTGAAGTGGTTAAGATATTAGAAGGAACTCTTTCTGTAGACAGGCCTCCACCATGTTCTACTATCATGAAGGAAAATAAGAAGGATGAAGCAGACAAGATCGAGGTTGATGATACAACCTGATTCAACTAATTTCGATGCAGTAATTTTTGCAATGAACCACGCAGAATGAATTTCAACCTCGGTTCATCCGGTAACTTGACAGTATATTAACTGTGTCAGGCTAGATTGGTTAGATTTCTAAGTTCATCGTTGGGGTACAGGGAGTTGAAATTTATGGCTGCGTGGAGGGTTTGAACTTTTTGGGAATTCAAATATGCAGGATTGAAGCCCCAAAAACTTTGCACCTCCATACATGTATCAGATCATGACCAAGGGAATGTTTCCTACTTATGTACAAAGCTCTCTTCAGAAAATTTTAATATTGTTTCTCTTTTACTTATGATTATAAGATGTTGATGGACTGGAGCACCATTGAAGAGTTTGATTTTGTTTGCGTAATACTAATACCATTATCCATTGTAGCCATAGTATTGTAACAGCTCACTTGCCAAGAATTAAACTCAACCTACAACCTGCATTACCTAACTGCACCTCTCTTTTCCATTGATTAACCAATTTTTTATTTTCATGACCCAGAAGATGATTCTTGTAGTAACTTGGATGATGCAGGGTTCTTGAATTACAATTTTCCTAGGAATCAAACTTGCATGACTAGTATTGTTTTAGGTAGCTTTCAATCTTCCAATCAGAAAGTCTGTACAAACACTTCTTGGAACAAAGAGGAGATGAGGGCTGATAATATTCATGAAGATTGGTAAACTCTTTGCAAGCAATTGATTGGCATTTGAGTCGGTTCATGTTATAAAGAGCTCTTCATCCATCTCAGTGGTCAAATTTTCAACAGAAAATAGCATGTTATGTGGGTTGAAAGTGTTTCCTAAGCTGTAAAAAATTACAAACATGACACTAACCCCTACATACATATTAGAGGTTTATGTCATTTCTATTTTTAACCTTAGAACTTGGATATATAATAATATCATATTTTCAATTTTCCATGGAGCAGATAATCATTACTAACTCCATTTAAGAACTTTATTTCTTCTGTTCCTTTATGCTGATAAGGTAAGATTTATCAATGAAACCCTTGGGCTAAAGAGAAGGAGAAAAGGGTTTCCCCCATTGGTGACAGAAAAATTGTTCATAATCAGGACATTCTGATCATTGTATAAACAGGGTATACCCTATATATTGCTCAATTATAATCCCATAGCTGCCAATGGACAACTATGTTCCTTATCTGCTGGTGTATAAAACCTGCACCCAAGATTGCTAGCTTGAACCGACAGTGGCATATGGCATGCCTAAAAACCTCTATATAAGGTAAAGGCTATGAAAAACGAAAAAGAATTTTAAACTCCATAGATGATAAATTTCCTTTGTTGTTTTTATCATCATTACATCTTTCAAAAATAGTTGACCTTAGGAAAAATGGCGAGGAAAGACATGCATAACTTAGGTCTTGTATCAAGTATGACATCGAATAGAGCTAATTGGAGACCAAGGATCCATGTAACTGTTCTCATTTAATTGGGATAAAGCTGAGTTGTTGTTGTACACCTTTTAAAAATAGCATGTTTAGATTTTCGTTCGAGCTGAAGTTTGGTTTGGTCTTGTGAAGACCAGTCTTTTATTGGGGTGGCTTAATGGTCCGCTATGGGGTTGTTACTGGTTCATTTTCCTTTTTCTGTTAATCGGTTTTTTTCTGGTTTTCGGTTTTTATTTCTATCTGTTTCACAAAACCCAAACCAGAACTGAACTGATAAAGATTTTGGTTCAATTTATCTGTTTGATTCTGTTGGTTCGACCGATTTGGGCTGGAAATCTACACCCCTAGGAGAGGTGTTGGTATGATATATTACACGACATGTAGCAAGTTATAAACACTGAAAAACCTATTGAAGGGTCTAGGGCTCCAAACTCAGATATGAATTCTCTTGGCAGGTCCTATATAATTCCATTGATAATCCCCTCTACGGCATAGTGAAGCACATCATTGAGATGCAATAAAACAGTATCATACAAAAGAGAACAACGAGGTCATTTCATGTGAAAAGGAAAGAGATAGACATAGAGGTGCTAGCATACCCTCCCCCCAACAGCTCAAAAAACTTTTTTCTATAATAATTAGGACTATGGTTGAAACAGACTATATACGGATTTTATTTTTTTTGTGGTTGAAACAGACAATATACAGATTAGTTTATAAGTACTAAGCAGATCCCTCCACATATATTTTGTAGAAGTAAAGTTATCTGTATTTGGTTCTATTGTTAAGTAGGATATCCAATAACCGATATCATATTTACCCTTTTAACCAACAATACGGGCAGAAAATACAGATTGTGGGGCTGTCACATACCTAGATAGATCCTCTTCCATTCTTTGGTTTCCAGTGATGAAGGCAGGCAGCCCATAATTATAGCCAAGATTTACTATACAAATTAAACAACCCCAACGCTTTCGGCAAGGTGCCTACCTCAACAATGTGATGAGACTGGCTTCACTAGCAATAGATAATAGAGTTACGACTTATGAGCTCTCTTCCTCTCGCTTCTTTGGTTTACTAAGAATTCCCTCGTAACCCTTAATGGTAATGGTTCTTCACTGTTACTAATTTAAAGGGAAAACATAAAATCCTACGGCTCCATTTGGTTGCAAGGGAAATTAAAAGGAATAGAAATGAAAATTTTCAAACCTAAAAAGAAATTTCTTGTAATCACTTTCTAACATTATTGTATGGGCAAGAGATCGCTACATGGTTGTGTAGCCCTTGCTGGTGCAGAGGCCCAATGAAAGCACATGCATGGGCATCAACATGGATGAGATTTTCCATTTTAAGAAGGATTGGATGGTAATTTTGCACCTTCCTGTTTTTGGGTGCAGGAGCCACGCTACCAAGCATGATAAAATGCATTTCTAACATAGAATGATGAGTTATTCTGTTTCTCAGCCAAAATGCGAAATGAGCTAGATGGGGATTCCAAGATGGGTCACATTCTCTAACTTCCATCCATGAATGAGAATGGATTACCAAACATTTTTTTTTTTTTTTTTTGTCTCACAATTTGTTCTTGATCGAAAAAATGCATGCCAAACACAATTCGAATTTGCTTATTAAATTTGAGTTCATCCGTTTGCAATTGAATGTTTTTTTACCCTAATATGAAAGTTTTATAGGATGTGTATTTATGTAATTTCACAATATAGTCTAACGTTTCTTTTTCTCTTTCTCCTTTGACCACTTCTCAATGCCACTCTAATCCGGTCCGGCCACTCCAACTGCACCAATACAAGCGACATGGATTGGGTTCTGATATGGGTATCAGTATGGGCAGTGACTGATACCATCAACTAAACTTGGTTCGTTCGCTGGAGAACCATTGATTCGATCAACTCTTCTGAGTGGCTCCCGCTGAAACGGGTTCTCGACTTTCACTTATCCTTCACCCCTTCGCGTTACTGTGAGTGTCTCATTTGCATGTCTTTTTTTGTCAGTATTTAAGAGAGAAATTGAATAGTTTTTGTTTTATCTTCTCATTTCAGTCTCCATATGATCTTCATTGCTTCACGGGAGGAGACTCTGCATTCATTTTTCTGTAGAAAAAAACAGAATACTATTTGTGTTTCATTGTTATTTCAAATTTGGAATGCCTATATTTCGTTAGTTTCTCCTTTAATTTCTTTTATTTTTGCAACTGGAACTGGAAGACGAAACCAGCTAGTAAGTTCATTAATTTGATTAGTGATTGAAATTGAATTGTACTATCCTTTGTGCAAGTGGTTGGTAGTTGAAGACATTAAGTAATGCGAAATCTTTCAAGGGATACTTGAAAAAAATACGTAATGAATTTTTTCTAAGGAGAGAGAAAGTGAAATATTGTCTAACAAAGTAAACGAGAAATCCTAGTCCTCTAATGCCGAGCTGTCCGGTAAGACCCTATTGCCAAGACACAGCAAGGTGGGGAATAACCGCCTTAGCCCGAGCGCCTTGCTCAAATGGGGGTAAAGCGATCATTTACCATTTTGTTGTGTTTTGACAATAGGGTCCTACTGGATAACTCGGCAATAGAGAATCCAAATTGATGAAGGAGAGATATTAGAGAAAGATGAGGTGAAAAGGTGTACAAGAGAATTGCCTTTGTGGGTGAGATTATTTCCTTTTTTTTTTGTCTTTTTTCTTTTGTTCCTTATTCTTGTTGATTCTACGATACTATTTTGTGCCTTCCACTACTCTTACCTTCTCTTCCCTTCCACTTACTTGTAATCCAAGGATTCATGAGATTTGGGATCAATGGCCAGATCAGCAAGTACCGATACCAATCCAATCCTGACCTGGATTGGTCGATACTCGAGTGGATCTAGGTCATAAAATAGGTCAAATCTGCTCTGATCTCCCAAAATCCATGACCCAAAACTTATTTCTTTTCAATCAATCCAAACTCTATTCGGGTCCATGATTCGGAACTGTTTTTTTAACCAAGCATGACCCGAATCCCAACCAAATCCGCTAACCCACATAGTTGTGAAGTCGGATTTGCCGAACCGGATTTGAATCAAAGCGTGTCTCGGGATTGACCCTGCTCCATTTTATGTCCTACCTGGATTAGTTGATCTCATCAACATTTAATGCCATGTGGCAGATTAGGTGTAGTTGACTTTTGTTGAGAAGTAACTCTCCCTCTCCAGTTTCCGCAGGACCACATAACAACTTTAAGCCTAAAAGAATCTTTTTAATAAATAATTGTAAACTAATTCACATAAAATTACCCAAGTGGCAAAATAGATGCCAATACACTGAATTTAAAACTTGACACATGGCTAATTTAAAATATTGTTTACCTATCAAAGGATGCCAAAATACCCAAATACGATTCCACGGTCATTTTTTTTTTTTGGTAAAATGAAATTTTTTTACATAAATAATGGGAAAAGATAACCCAATCGATCATACAGCATACGCCACCCCTGTGCCCTGACACAATGGCGCTCAAAATGACCCTTGCACCACCTAAAACCCCAGAACTGACTAAGGGTGCAATAGTCATTTCATGTGCCCATGTGTTTCAGTGCAAGGGCTAACGTATCAGGCGTGATTGGGTGGCATTCCTTTTTATCATAAATAATTGTAGAAAAAAAGAATGTTAATTTTTTTTTATGAAAGTGTTATCACACAAACCACACACCAATCCCAAAAGGTTAACCAACTTTTAGGACCGTGGAATGGCAGATATACACAACACACAACACTCACCATACTCACACACCCGATGTGTGACTAAACCCACACACCCTTTTTTTCTATTTTTATGAAAGTGTAATCACACAAACCACATTCCAATCTCGATTAACCGACTTTTAAGGCCGTGGAATGGCGGATATAAAAAAAGAAAAAAGAACACTAATTGTTCAGTCTTAGTGAAATCGAAAATCCAATCCAAATCTATATCTCTGTGTGCATTATATTTGGCCTGTGTTGGTGTAGGGATTGCACGGCAGGTCAGTTTTGCCCCATAATTGTAAAATGAGAATTGGCCAAATGGCAAAATAGATGTAAATACTTCTTCTTTTTTTTTTGGGGGGGGGGGGGGTGGGGGTGGGTAAGGACATCATTTACGCTTTTGCGACATGGCAAATCTAGAATTAGGTGTTATATTTAGAGATGTAAACGGATAGTCGAAACTCTGTATTCGATCCGAGTTCGTATTCGTTTATGAGGATTCGTATTCGAAAATTCACTATCCGGAAACTATCCGAATCCGTCTGAAACCAATCAAATACAAATATGGTAATCTATGTTTTCGATCGATTATTATCCGATTCGTTTAGCTATCCGACGGTATTAAAATATCTGAAATAAAATATTCGTATCCGTCTATCCGATTAAGTTGCCTTCTTGGATTTTGTATTTTATTTATATTTATAACTTAGTAGCTAGTAAGTTAGAAAATATGATTGTTTTATATGTATTACTATTTGACTATGATACAATGTTATCATATACCTATTAAAAAAACATATAAAAACAAAACAAAAAGTAGAAATACATAAAATAATGTAAATAAGACCACACAAAAAAAGAAAGAAGGAATTAGGAAAGCCAAAAGTCTAGATGGAAAGCCAAAAGTTTCGATGGAAAGCCACAAGTAAAAATGTAAATAAGACAAAAAAAAAAAGATATGGAAACCAAAAGTCTCAATGGAAACTTGGAAAGCCAAAAACCTCTTTGAAAATTGAAATCTCGGATTCTCGATCTCTCAATTCTCAACTCTCAAGACTCTCAAGTATAACCCTAAAGCTCAACGTTCTCTTTGCCTTCCTCCGTTGTGACTACAAATCTACAAACCCTCTCTCTCTAGTTTCATATACATATCGTTTCATGCCTTCCTGCGCACATCTTTGTTGTTACAAGAGACGTCGTTCTGCATGTGCAATCACCACTAGCAACTGTCAAAGGTAACTCTCTCTCTCTCTCTCTCTCTCTCTCTCTCTCTCTCTCTCTCTATTGTTTCATATGCATCATTTTCTTCTTTATAGCATTACCCCTGATGCCATTTCTACCATTCTAATTTCTAGCGAATCCATCTCTTGGATCGTCCTCTAAAGTCCCATAACTCATTGTTCAGGTTGTCGATCTCAAGTCTGTCGGCAACAGATTTACGTGAGTTTCTATCTTTCAGATTTTTTTTTTTTTTTTTTTTTTAACTGTATGAATCTAGTTGTTGTATGTTGGATTTGTTATTAGTCTTATCTACAGTATCACCAATTATTTTATATTTGTTGGGTTGTTTCATATTCGGATACTGCAGGTTTGGTTGGATTTTAGATCAGGCTTTTCTGTTTTATTATATTCATGAGTGAAATCTTTAAATTGGACTTTGAAGGAACCTGCAAACAGGATTTAAGAAGAAATAAAGCTCAATAAATAGAAAACAGTAAGCGGACAATCGGACAGTAATCGAATAGAAACATTCGGATATTTGGTATCCGTTGCTAAACGAATCGAACCGGATAATATCCGAAATCCGTTTAACAAGTCGAATTCGAATTTGATATTATGTTATTATATTCGACAAATATTCGGATCGAATTCGGATAGCGGAATTGTAAACGAATTCGAATTCGGATAGTACCCAATCCGATTCGAATTCGATCCGTTTACATCTCTAGTATTATATTTTTATGGAAATACTTCTGTTTTTTTTTGGGTGGGGGGGGGGTAAAGACATCATTTACGCTTTTGCGACATGGCAAATCTAGAATTAGGTGTTATATTTTTATGGAAAATTTTTATTGGCTCAAGAAATAGGTGTCATTGATTGATTATTGAGTCCCACTCCCACTTACTCATTTGAACGCTTTTTGCCTCTTCAAATTTCGAGCGTAAAATTTAGTCGTAAAAAAAAATTGCAGAGCCAAAGAGTATTGAGTTCAAAGGAAATTCAAAACGGTCAACTTCCAATAGCTAAGGAAAGGAGTTTCGAGGTGTGTCTTTCCCCAGGTACGCCCTGATCTAAAAGCTTCATTTTCTCACTCGATCTTCTGGTGATTTATAAACTGGGGAAGTTCAGGTCAACTTCCAAGAACAGCCAAATAGGTGCTAGCTAGGTGAGAGGAGCGAGGAAGGTGTGGCTCCCTCAAGTACTTCCTGATCTGAAAATTCCATTTGCTCTCCCTTCTTCTCGTGATTTATACATTGTGGAAGGGAAGTGCACGGTCAACTTCCAAGAGTAGCAGGAGGTGCGAGGTGCGGCTCCCTCAGGTACGCCCAGATCTGAATATTCCACTTGTTCACCCTTTTTCTGATGTTATATTCACTACGAAATCGTAATCAGATCTACAACCTTCCGTCAACCTTTTTTTTTTTTCGAATGCTTGTGGCATGAATCATTCCATCTATTTCCTTCTCCTCCTTGTCCCAAAGATCTGATCTTGCCTGCTCTTGTGCTTTTCTCGACGTAGTTGATGTTCTTGTTGTTTCTCATATTTTGTTTACTAAGCGTGTTTATGTTTTGATATAAGGAAAATATATTCATTGACAATTTCTCCATTTTGGGCAAAGTTACAGAATCGATTGAAATATCCGAGTACCTTTGCCAGTTAAAAGGCTTGAAACTCATAAAATTAATCTAAGGATTCCAAGAAGATACAAATAAAGTTTTCTTCTTTTCCCGCCTGACATGTGGCCTGAGATTGATGAAGTCAAGGCCTTTTTGGATTTGTATATCTCATTTTCCTTTCTGCCTTTTCTTCTTCATATTTTCTTTCCGATGCTCTGTTTCTTGGTGCTAAGCTTCTGAATAAAACAAGCCTATGCATGGCGATTTTTGGACCTTGATGGGAGGGATTAAGCTTGAGAGTCTTGGTGGTGGGGAAAAATATCAATTTGTCTTCCTCGGCTACAACTCAGGTGGTAGGGGAATACTGAGTTTGCAACCATGGCAAGCTTGTACACTCTGAACAAATTCCTTGTTCCTATGCTTGCAGTGCTTCCTTCTCTTTTGTGGAAACAGAGAAGACCTTTCGAGGTTCACAGAGTCACGTACGAATAACTATTTTTTACGTAGAATCTTTGCTTTCCAGTTGGCACATGTCCAATCCTATTTTTTCCTTAAATTTTCTCCACCCCCGAAATTAAAGGAAAGTAGCATAGCATATTCTTCAAATCCCGGCTTGATCCAATCTGGGTCCCTCGTCTCTCTCTCCGGCGTGTGCCTGTTCGCGGCGATAGCTCCGGCGTGTGGCTTCATCCATCACTGCTCTCTGTATATGACCTCAATATTCCCAAAACTCCTCTAAAAGCATATCAAGATCTTTGAAATCTCACCGAATTCCATCCACAGTGACTCAGAAATGCTCCTGTATATGACCTCAATACCTTTGCCACAGAATCTCCAACTGAGGCGCCCATCTGTGCACCACCATACCTCGTTTTATTTCGCTCTCTCTCTTTAAACTTTCCTGGCAATCTCTCTGCTCTGAACTCACATTTGATGTCGACGGTCGACCCAATCGGAAGTCTCACGCTGAAAGAAGAATCCCCAGGTTTGAGTTTTGTTGTGTTGAAGGTTGAAGCTCTCTTAGCTCAATCGGGAAACTGAAGCTCCACTCCACTCCACTCCACTCCACTCCACTACTGGTGCAAAGCAATAAATGCTTTTGCAAGTTGGAAGGATTCGAAGGACAAAAATTAGTTCCATTAACTCGCAGCTAGGATTGATTCTTTCACAAATCACCAACCCTTCCAGACTTCCAGTTCCAAGTCCCAACACCTGTTTAGTCTTTGTTAGTCATTCGGTTTCACTTCTCCACCCAAGTTTCTCCACCTCATCCGGGTCCATACCCTTTTTTTTTCTTGTTTTTTTTTTTTCGGATAGAAGGGGTTCACACTCTTGTGTGGGACCTACATGCTGTGCCCCAACTTTAGATGGATCAGTTTTGGTGTTTGGGAGCATATATTATAGAAAATTGATTATTTTCAATTTTTTTTTTAATCTGTTTTTGGATAATCAAAAGTTTTTTTGTTTTGTACAATATCGGTATTGTTTGAAACCTTGTTATCTCTCCATTGAGATGAAGATCTTGCAATTATAATTAAGTCATATATAGAAAGTTATGGTCTATTTGAAAAATCTAATTACATTTTACTTCTTAAATTTAACCCAATACATGATTTTTAATCTAATTAGACTTTTTAAAATAGAAATCCAATTAACACCCTATTAGTAAAAGGGAAATTTTCTAAACCTACAAGATAAGAAAATTAATTACAAAACAAGTAGGTAAAAACACCTACTTGTTTTGTAATTAATTTTCTTGTCTAGTAGATCTAGGCAATTTTTCCATTATTAAATCGATCGCAACACTTTAAATATAATTTAAAATTACAAGATCTTAATCTCAATGGTCAGGTAACTCAATATCGTTTCAAATGGTACAGTTCTAGTATCACACAAAACAAAGAAATTTGACTATCCAAAAATAAGATCTAAAACAGTAACAAAAATAATCAATTTTTCAGTATACAATGCTCCCAAGACACCAAAACTGATTCATTTCTATGGCAAACCATATGAACTCTTCTCCAAGATGGGAGAAGAAAGAAACTAGTTATCTATTTTTAGTTATAATTTGACAATATCTCTCTTTATGCTAGGAACTCTGATTTTTTACTAGGCACAATTTATATTGTGTGGATATTATGGAAATATAATCACTGTTGCATCTACATCCATTTCCAATCTACCAGCAACTTATTTAACAAACAAATCTGTAGAGGAAGATTTTAGATTAGTAGATTAGTCTTTGCCCCATCTTTTTCACTTTTTATAGTCATTGATCTCAATCTGTCAGGTCCTTTCTGTTTTTTCTTTGTTTTCTATACTATACAGGATAGTAGATTCCTCATGTTTAAAGCTTTATTCTCTTCTAACAGATCATTGACAATATTTATGTGTATTTCTTTTTATTTTTATGTTACTTCTTAGATTTAAAGCCATGAACTGGATTCAACGCAAGATCTACCTGTACAATGTCACTTTCGGACCATACGGGTTGGATTGGTGGGAAAAATACATATTCAGTATCCTTCAATTTTAGTCCTCTCTCTCTCTCTCTCTCTCTCTATAAGCTCTTTTGAGGTTTTTTGCATTTTAATAGTATTCAGGCTTGCAATTGAAAGCAAGTTTGAATTAAAAGATACAATATATTGAATTCGATAATAAAGTTCTAAGTAAACAGATCAACAAATTGATTAAAGCTATGACAACTCTATTTCATTTCTTGAAATTCCAGAATGAGAGTAATAGGAAACAGAAATTCCCCTTTAATGAAGATTTTGCTATCACAGGATTAACCAAAAAAAAAATTCTAATTGTGTTTTGAGACATTTGGGGGTGGAAGTGGATTTGAATTTCCTTTCAATTGTTACAGAAATGTTGCAGATTTACTGAATGTCAACTAAGATTAGGTTAAGGTTGGATGAGAACAGGACAGAAGAAACGGGAAAATAGATGACAAAGAGATGCACTTGCACTGTTAATAGAAGAAACAGAACAGTACAGAGGGATCATGTGAGGATTGGTGCAGAGGCAGAATAGGAGAATTGAGAACATAGAGAGGAGTGAAGAAGGAACTGCAGACTATTTAAGAGAGAAAAAAAAAATGTTAGGGGCAGTTCTCAAAAATTCATTTTATAGAACTTCCAACCTGTTCACATGGGAAGAGTACAAACATATAAGCCTGTAAGGTGATCCAAACACATCTAGGACCTTCTTTTAAGGATAAAGTTTTTCTCCACCCATGGCACAATTAAGGAGTTGCACAAGCTCATAATAAAATCATGCACAAGATAAATGGAAGAGATATTTAAGGGTTAATGTTATGGACAATTAACCACTTCTAGTCGCGAACAATTTTCTGACATATAGAACTTTTTTTTCGAAAAAATTCCATGGTATTGTGATTGTAAGCTCTTAACTACTATAGATTTATTGGTGATCATGTTGCTCTGGTTTATTTGCTACAATGGATCACGAACTGCAGCCGAGTTTTACAGAAGGTAGTTTTTTTAATTTCTTATCTTTGTTAAGTTACTTGAGGTCAGTATACATACATATTCTTCCTTCAACTTTTATGGCTGCAATATTGACTTCATCAAAAAAAATTTAAGTTGCATTATTTTAGGATGTTGAAATGCAATTTGCTGGGTTTGATGAAGCTCTCTATATCATTTTGTAGTGTTATGGATTTGCATAATTGTCAGAACTCTATTTGGGAAACATAAAAATATGTATTTGTGAGGACATTGTTATGGTGAACTGGTGTAAAATATGAAGCGTTGTTCTTTGTGCCGCAGTGCAGGCTGTGCCCAGACACATGGGGGTGGACGCAATGACCACCCGGCCCCTTAAGTGGCAGGCCCATGAGCCTAGGCATAGCCTGCGTTGTGGCACAAAGAACATTCTCTCAAAATATATATATAGGTCCTGAATGCTTCAGAATGAATGGAAGAAAGAAGTGGACATTCATTGCTATATCAAAGAGAATAAAAATTGAGTGCTATCAGATATTATCTTTTTTTTTGTCAAAGAGGATTGTGGTTGTTACCTCGTTTGGAGGTTTGAGTTTTGTCATTTCTTAGGACAGAAAAACCACCCCTCAACAACTATTATCACCTAGAATTCTAAAGCAAACATCTGTGGGCCTCTAAGGATGATGGATGCTAGTGATTGTTTGTTTTATATTCACATTATGAATAAATAATTCAAATTACTCTTAGTGATGGTTGATGTTGTCATTTGAAAATTTTATTTCAAATGAGAAAGTAAACAACAATGAGATACACCCAAAAATAGTTGTCATTGCACGTGGGACCCAAACATTAATTTTAAGAATGAGCTCAACAATTAAATATATGGATTATTAAGTTATTGAAATTTTCATTGAAAAAAAAAAAATCTTATATTAAAAGGGTAAAACAAGTTTTATTACAAAATATTTTCATCTTAAAGGGGTGTCAATTAGAAAAAAATTTTAAATAGTTTCTTGTTTACAGCATCCATTTAGATTTCGCTATTTTTCTACTGAGCTTTCACTGTAAATTGTAATGAGGTTATACTTCTTTTACAAGTTTTTTCAATAATGTACACTTGTATGTTATTATTGCCACTATTAGCTTCCTTTATATCCAAGTATGTGTATATTTCATCGTTAACCAATATGTTTACAGTAATTAGTACTTGGATTATTGTTCTGATTGAGAATTTTTTTTTATTTTTCAGCCATCTCAAAGTTATGCTTGGAATTGGAGAGTAATAGATTGTTGAAGGTAGAATCAATGGAAGAGTGATTTTTCTTATACTGTAGTACCTCATTCATCAGGATTGGTCTTTGGGACTTGTTGATATCACAACCTGTCTCTTTGGTCTGTGCATTTATGTAGATTACCTTTTTTTTCTTCTTTTTTTGTTCTTTTTTTTTTCTTTTTTTGGTGTCTCAGTGAGATCTTTTTAAACTACTACGATTTTCTTTTAGTGCAAATGTTGGTATTTCATCCAGATAAGACTTTCCTACATGGGCAGCTAAAGACAATTTGTAGAAAACTAACACTATTCTTGGGACAAAGTACTGAACATAGTTCATAATTGAAAAATTAGGGATAAAATATATATATAAATTTCATTGTTTTGAATGCATCTAGCCTGGTTGGTGATGCCGGACGAGGGCACTGCATCACTAAAAAACAATTATTGTTGTCCTTTTACATTATTCAAACCAAAGAGGTCTGCTGGAGTCCTTTGTTTTTTATATTTTTTATGTAAGCTCTGCTGGAGCCATTGATACTCAGAGATAACCACCTAAGAGATTCAATAGTAATGCATTTAAAAATTCTATTCGTGTTAATGCTCCACAAGAATGATTTGATTTCCAATTTCATAGATTTTCATTAAGCATATGCGTGTCTTTAATGTCCCAATTTTTGTGCATAATCATCATTTTCTTAGTTTTTTTTGTTTGAAGGGTGGGTGGGTGGTTGGGGAAAGGTTGGCGATGGCAGTGTTAATCCAAATAATTATGTTTCCAAAAAATATATATATATAGATATTTTAATAACTCTTTTCACATATGGAAATATGAAATTCCGGTTAATGTGGCAAGTCAATCCAATGCTTGGAAAATACCACATTTAAAAGCAAGTCTGTATGGAAAAATCCTAATCTTTGCACCGTTGATAGGGCGAAAATTTTGTAAACAGATAAACTCCAAGTTCCAGTTTCAAATAAGCGAAATTTGATAAGTATCAAAATAAAGTATTAAAAATCTCATACTATCAGAATGTGCATAGCAGCATAAGCCTCTGAGGAGGTGCGTGTACACACATAGAAGGGGACTCCAGATCTGTTCCCCAATTGGAACGGTGGGAATAGATCTGAACCCTCCATGGGGGTGGGTCCCACAGCCCATGGAGGGTTGGGATCTATCCCCACTCCTCCCCATGTAGGTTGCTGAACCCAACTCATAGAAGAGTATGTCATTGTACGGATAGTATATAATTGAATTTAAATATGAAATTTGACACGTGATCTATATTATCCATCCATATATATCAAACAATCAAATTTACCTTATCATTTTTTTTAAAATGGCACAAATAAGTGTGCAAGACCATAACATGTTCTTGGACTTGTGACTTGTGAGTCTAGAAAACATTTTGCATGTTTTGAAATTAAAAATTAAATTTTCACTTGTTTGACCTATCATTCAAATTCTTAAAGACACCTTTATTGTGGAGGCTCAAAGTTTATGAGTTGCTACTTGTCAAGTAGTTAATAGATATTTTACATCAACAATCAACTACGACGTCTCGTCAAAAAAGATTTGCACTACAATTGAGTGATCAAGTCCAATGAGTTGATAGATTTTGTTTTAATTTTAATTCAAGGTAAAAGATTCATTCAACCAACCGCAGAGGTTACACTAGCACTCTGTTTCTCTACCTCTTTCCTCCTCACATGAAATTATCTCTCTATCTTTCATGTTATGAATCTATTTTATTGTTCCTCATTGGCCCACTCCCCCAAACCCCTTGCTCAAAGAACCCTCTCCCTTAATACAATTAAAAGTTGTCATGCTCGAGGGTTAGGCCCAGGATGATTTGGAAAAAAAAATTAGGAGAAAATATATGGACAACTTAGGCCCACAACTAAAATGATTTTGATAGAATGTAGTGGTAGATCAAAATTCATGAAGCCAACCATATTAAATGGCTAAGATCATATTTCAGTTCGCATTTCCCTTTCTAAGGATGACTCATTGAGTTCTAAGTTCCAACTACTACTAATCTTGCGAATGTGTTCACTTTACCTACTCCTACCTATACCTTTTATTGTCTTCACTCAAAGAAATTAAGAAAAAAAGGCGTCGTTAGACAGCTTTTTCTCATCTGTAAGAATTGGACCTTAGCTTTGATATACAGTCCTTAAGCCGACAACCCCTTTTTTTTCCTGTAATTTTATGCCCTTGTCTTGCGATGCAGCAACGGTGAACGACGGGGTCACTCTTAGGATTGACCCCAATTCCGATTTTGGCCGATCCAGCTCGTCTTTTTGTTTTTTATGTATGAGAACTAGGGTTAGGTTACGGTTCCCCTGGTGATTCAACTTATCATCACTGATATTGGCTTCTTAGCATCCCAGATTTTTCTTGTCCCTTTTCCTTTCTATCTAGGATTGTCAATGCTTTGGCTGATTTTCTAATCAAGAAGGCCATGTCTATGCAATGTTCGATAGAAAGGTCAAATTCCACTCTATGGCTATCGAAATCTTGTATTTTTCTAGTCTCGTGCATTTTTGCTCTTGATGAATAGAATCATTTTTACCGGAAAAAAAAACTAGGGTTAAGGCATTTGTAGGCTAATTTTCATTTTCTCACCGAGCCTTTGATCGATTTCATTATGAATTGGATAAGAATCTGCGAGATGGATCCGGATCATGATTCTTGCTAAAGATTAAAAACAAAGAATCCGAGGTCGATTCTTGCCAATTCTTGAAGTCAACCCAAAAAAAAAATCCTTAAATTGAAAAATTATCTACTCATGCCTCTAATAGAGGGGTATGGACCCCATCCGGACAGTGAGAAATGGAGCCGATAATGATCCCTTAAATCTGCCCTCAAATTTGAAAACTCAACGATTCTCTAGACCAAGTATCGACTTTATTGAATCAACAGAAATCCGGATCGATCATGATCGATTCTAATCAGATTCCGATATTTGAAACGATGATCCGGTCCGGACTGATCTGGACCGATTCCAGGTTTTTGAACCTTGATCCATACTGCATGTGCCATTTTATATACATTTTTTTTTTCCTTCGGATACATCCTCATCCTCTTTCCCTCTCTCTCTCTCTCTCTCTCTCTCTCTCTCTCAGTGGTCACTGGTCACTGCAGAAAAAGATTTCTTGAAAACTAAGCGAAGACGGCAGTGGGGAAGGAAACAGATCTTGTCCAGCCTTAGGAGCCTTTTGGCCACCAGAGATCTGCATATGGTGAGTGATCCCTAACAGTAGGAGTTCTTATTGTCTATCTGTTTATCTACATTGTTTTTTTGTTAGTTTATCTCTCGAATTCATCTTCTACCACCGGGCTTCGTGTGAAGCGATCAAATCACAGACACCGTAATTAGCATTTCAGAGAAACCTAGAAAGGAAGTTCCATGAAAGAAGCGAGTTCAACAGAGCCTGTAGGGCAAAATCTAATTAAACTCATCAGCAATGTATGCTTCTCCGTCTTTGTCTTCTCTGTTCTTTTATTTACTGTAATTGCCATCACATACCAACCTTCGGATCCCTGGTTTGAATCCTCCAAAGCCCTCACTAAGGTTTTCACCCAAGTAGAGAACGCCACTTTCAAAACCGATTCTTCGATAATCCAGACCGGCGAGGATCTGGCCACACTCGCCCCTGCTGTTTCTCCTGCTGCTGCTGCCGAGGTTCCCATCACCACAAACACCATCGAGAAGTCTGAGGAGAAGATTCTTAATTCCAGCTCGACTTTGGACTGTGACTATACCTTGAAGCAAGTTAATTGTTCGGATCCGCTTGTTCTCATTGCGATAGAGAAGTTCAATCTCAAGGTATTTAAGTCCATCGTCTTCTTAGGGTATCAAACCCCTGTGAATGGATCGAAGCCGAACGAGTGTGATGTGGCTTGGAGATTTCGGAACAAGAAAGAGAAGTCTTGGCGAAAGTATAGAGACTTCAGGAGATTTAGGCTTGGCATTGGAGAGAACTGCACCTATGAGGTAGCTAAAGCTAGCGGTTGGCATTCAGGGACTAATGCCAAGCGGCCGAGAGGTAAGATTTCGAGTTCTTCTTCGAGGAAGGGCAAAGCTCCAAGA
Organism: Telopea speciosissima; assembly: GCF_018873765.1. Classification (NCBI taxonomy): domain Eukaryota; kingdom Viridiplantae; phylum Streptophyta; class Magnoliopsida; order Proteales; family Proteaceae; genus Telopea; species Telopea speciosissima. Next base: position 62,159,601 of record NC_057925.1, read on the forward strand.
GTTTCATCGCCCGTACGTGATGAGGAGATTAATGATACGATACCCACAGTTCAGTCAGATACAGCTTTCAGAAAGGGGAGATATTTGTACTATTCTCGGGGAGGAGATTACTGCAAAGGTATGAACCATTACTTGTGGAGTTTCTTGTGTGGTCTTGGTGAGGCTCAATATCTGAACAGAACATTCGTGATGGATTTGAGCATTTGCTTGGCTGCGACTTATAATCCAAGTAACAAGGATGACGAGGGTAAGGATTTCCGCTACTATTTTGATTTCGAGCATCTCAAGGAAGTAGCATCAATTGTCGAGGAAGTAGAATTTCTCAGGGATTGGAAGAAATTGGATAAGGCCCATAAGAAAAAGATCCCGGTCAGAAAGGTTGCAAGCCACAAGATTACTCCAATGCAGCTAAGGAAAGATAAGAGCACAATCATATGGAGGCAATTTGATGCACCTGAGCCTGAGAATTATTGGTACAGAGTATGTGAAGGGCCGGCTGCAAAGTATTTGCAGAGACCGTGGCACGCCCTTTGGAAGTCAAAGAGGCTGATGAATATAGTTTCTGAGATTAGTGGCCGGATGGACTGGGATTTTGACGCAGTTCATGTGGTACGAGGAGAAAAAGCTCAGAACAAGGAGCTCTGGCCCCATTTGGATAGCGACACGGCCCCAGATGTCCTTGTTGAGAAGCTTAAAGGGACCATTCAGCCTTGGCGCCACCTGTACATTGCCACCAATGAGCCATTCTATAATTATTTTGACAAGTTGAGGTCTCACTACAAGGTTCATTTGCTTGACGATTACAAGGAATTGTGGGGAAACACTAGTGAGTGGTACAACGAGACCAAGCTCTTGACTGATTGGCACCCGGCTGAATTTGATGGGTATATGAGAGTTGCAGTGGACACTGAGGTCCTGTACAGGGCAAAGACTCGAGTAGAGACATTTTATAACTTGACAATGGATTGCAAGGATGGCATTAGTACATGCTAATCCAGGTTGAGGACAAAGCATAATAAGGAATCCATTTAGAGAAAGGGATTGCAGTCAAAGATTTATTGGTCCATTGCTTGAGACCTCTTGTGCTTATTTCTGTTTCTTGATCTGGTTCTTGGGTTAAATATATTAGGCGGCTTCTTTCTTTCCTGAATTCCTGTTATGCTTACTTGTACTTTTATTTTTTGTATTCATGTCTTTCAGCAATTGGATCAGGATCATTTGTGTAAGATATACTTATCCCCATTTTGAAACAAATGTCTTTCATATTTCTCACCAGCTGTGTTGTTCAACCACGCATTTTCAAAGAGATTAACCAGGGCAGAGAGGTGGGTGAACGGGTTTCAACCTGCAGCAGATGTCAAACTTCGTGACTGGATTCCTTATTGAGTTGTCCCCATCTGTTTTAAGATCTCCTTAGTAGTTTCACATAGGGCCTCCTTTTCATACTTGTCACCAGCTCTGTTGCTCAACCACACTTTCAATGAAGTAAACCAGGGGGGGAGGATGAAGGGATTAAACCTACAGTTGATGTTTGGGCAACTGGTAATACCTTGAAATTCCTTGAGAGCTCAGTTGCACCAAAAGAGAAGTATGACTGGTTGCACTGATGGACCTCACAAAGTCTGTCCACAAATTGGAGGAGCAATGTGTCTCTCTACATGGTGATCGGATATGATTGTACGGAGATGACAATTTTTTTCTGATTTGTATCGTGTGCTGCCACTAACACATTTCCCAGGGAGGGATTCAGCAGCGGAGTTTGTGGCTGTGCATAAATAATAGCTGGTGCTTCAATGATGCCTGGATTGTAAGTTCCTTCCAAACACACTGATGTTTTGCAGTCATTCTGAACATGAATTTGTTTCAGTAGAGGAACATGGACCTTTACCTCACTAAGTCTTGTGTTAGAAATGCAATTGGTTCTATGGTTTGATTGTTGCAATCACTTTATGTTGACCTTACCAAGTAAACTGTTTTGGGCACAATATCCCGCAGGTATATTAGGCATAATTTTGTTTACTCCTAGGGATTGGACATGGGACTAATAGATTTTACCTCTGCCATGAAACCATTGTCAAGTTGTAGTTGTCATCCAAGTCCAAAACTAGAGGTTGGGCTCCAAGATCACTTGGCTTGGGTGCTAAACTCGTTGAACAAGAAAGCCAACAGTTTAATCTATTGTTTGTGTGCTAAGATGACTTCAAGTTTGCAACATTAACTTCAACAAGGGGCGTGTTGAAGTTCATCCACATGATTTTTCCAACTTTTAAGTAATGACTCTTCCAGTGCAAGATAACTTGCAGATTAACTCTGGATTTTATTGTAATACATCTGCTGTTAAGGATAGTCAGCAAGCCTTATTGCAGCTATCTACCTCAATGAAATCCTAGGTTGTGGGCTTCAGCACACCCTAGATTATTATTATTATTATTTTTTGGTAAGAAGCACACCCTAGATTATGTTAAAACAACATAGCTTAATTCAGCCTTATGCGATCTAAATGGGGTTGACTATATGGATCCTTTTTCTTCAATCAGCTCTATTCTGAGACAACTAATACTTCACCCACTGCATGGCCTGATATCTGATTACAAGCTTTTCATGAACATATACATATATATAGCTTCCAAGGTACAGAGAGAGAGAGAGAGAGAGAGAGAATGGATCATACCTCGTGTGGAACAAGAGCTGTTGGAATAACTCTGTTCACAAATGGAAAAAAAGAAACATAGAAATCCAAAAGTCATTTTATGAATGAGAAACATATATATATATATGTATATATATAGAAGTTGTAAAGAAGAAGCTAGCAGGAGTTGATCTTTCTTGAATCTTGATGTGTTTTTTCTTTCTCTTACCCAAGAACATTACATCCACCATTGAAAACAGTCGGAGACACCAAACCCATAAGCCCAACACTTCCTCCTCCATAAATCAGATCTATCTTTCTCTCCACCTGTACATCATATTAATCCTAAAACCCTTAAAAGGAAATCCAAGAGAAAAGAGCCAATTAAACCCAAAAAGAGAGAATAAGAAGTATAAAATAGAACCAAAAAGGAAAAAAAAAAAGAAACACAAACAAACCAGTTCTCTTCCAAGATTAAGGGCTGCATCACAGAATATTTTTCTATTCCCTGATTTACTTCCACAGAAGACACAAACCGTTTTGAACTTCCCCATGTTCTTCACTCTTCACCTGCAGTACTGGAATAGAAAGCCAACCCTTCTTGAAGCCTCCATTAATGGCCAGCAAGAGTACTACAGTATTTTATATTACTATCTTCTTCCAAATAAGAAAACAAGTATTCCTTTTTTTTGTTTTTGTGAATAATAATAATTGTTAAATGTGATTAGACCTAGCAAGATAAGTGACATATAAGATTCTTTCTTTTCCCCATCTGTTTGGAGCTAACAGAAATGGCATCTTCTCTTGATCTCCTTTGAAAGTCATCAGTGATCATCCCCCTTCTAGGAATTCATGGCAAGCCTGATCAATCATGGGTCGGACCGGTTTCCAAGAACCAACCGCATTGTTGGGTTCTAATTATTCCATTATTATCTAAATCGGTCACGGACTGATCGGAAATTGGTCATGGATCGGTTAAAATCAGCCAAATAAATATGCCCAAAACCCTAGAAATCCACTATGGATTGACCGATCGATCTGAATTAGCCGATCTGATCCCAATTCTTTAAGGCCGGTCGACTGTAGTGAAACCGAACCCTTTTCGGTTCAACATCTGATCCCATTATTTTCTGAACCATGGTTACTGCGATTGGGCCCATCCACGCCTTCTTCTATTCTCTGTTTTTATGGTCCACACGATGGGCCTGGTAACTAACCAACAGAGACTTGCATATTGCCCAGAGAAGAGCCCCACAGCCCATCATACTGGGCCCCACCTGGAAGATAGTGACAATATCTTTAGCCTTACCCAATTCCCAATACCCATAAACAAGCTATTTCTGTTGTCCAAAGTAAATCAAAGCAGTTAAAATGTGGGCTCAAGCATGCGTTGGAGATAATGATGGAACTGACCCAATGTGGTTCTCACCCTCTTAATGTCCAATCAAAGTCCATCACATCACAAGTTTTATGGGCTTGGTTCCACATATAAAGAGGATATGAACATTCAAAATCAAATATGGATGTAGATGTAAATTAGATAAACAAGAGGGAAATCATCTCATTTGATGTTTTGATCTTAGTTGGGTCAGCACTGAAAGTAAGAGCAAAACCAAATTTCTTTTCAACCTCCACTTTGTCACTTACCTATATTTTGAATCAATAATATATACATCAAGAGTTCATTTATTCCTCATTATCAACAAGAAGAACAAAAAATATTATTATTATTATTATTATTATTATTACATAAGAAAACATGATTTGACATTTTGACCGATATAATGCAGCTCTCCCTTATTTTATTTGGTGGGATTAGGGTCGAAGGTTGTGATGAGACTTGGGTTGTGTTTGGTATGTATTCTCATAATAGATTTTGATTATAGGATGTATATTAAAGCAAAAAAATAAAGAATTATATTTTAAAATACGTTCTAGACACAGAATCTATTTCGAAAATGTATACTAAATACAACACAACTTTGATCACTTGGATAGTGGTTAATCCACTTAATTCAATTTCTAAGGTGATTTAAGTCTAGAGTTTGATAGAGAGAATGACAAATATTGTTTTGGTTTAACAAGGATGATAAATGGACATCGTACAACACTAGGGTTGGGATGGGCTCAAGTAAGTGTTGTGCCCAAACAAGGCTAATTGGGGCTAATATAGGTAAGGGAAAAGGAACGCCACCCGGTCATGAGTGTGGCGTGTACCTGCACCCAATGTTGTGTGTGAAATTAATGACCGGTGCACCCCCCCCCCCCTTGAAAGGCAGAAAGGACCAGAGGTGCGTTGATCATTTCACACACGACTGTGTCTGGGTGCAGGTACACGTCGCACTACTCGACCGAGTGGCGCTCTTTCTCCCTATAGGTAAACATGAAACAATGTGAATAAGGTAAGGTTTTAACCTCTTTTAAGCCCCGTCTAGTAGTTGTTTTCACCTAAACACCTTGCTGAAAGAAATAGGTTTTTTCCTTAAAGTTTTCAACATAGTTTGAGATTTCTATTTCCACTTGGGTTTTGGTTGGGTTGAAATTAAAATATTTTGGAGTTCAGTCAAAATTCAATTGAAATCTAGTACATTTCGATGGGTTATTTCAACGGTCAAATAGTAATATTTTGACTTAAAACTGCAAGGGAAATAATTAAGCATCTCTAAATGTATTTGAACCTCATTAGTTTAAACATACACCCGAAATGATAATATTTGGTTTCATAGTCTACAAGAATCTCTCAAAATCCATCACAACAGTCGTATGAGTGAAATTTTTAAAATTTAAGAAAATAAGAATTTTTTTTACACTGTGAGTGAAGAAAAAATACACCCATCTTTTTTCTTTTTTTTTTTAACACCCATCTAGGGTGATAAATGTTCTACCTCTCTATAGTACAAAATTGATAATACCCCTTGATTTGTTGACTATTCTCCAATACCCTCTGAACAACATCATAAAACCCTTGGTCAAGGGATTCTCCACTGACTGTGGATGTAGGAAAATTGCCTCCTCTTTGCTCCTGCACTTCAATTCATGGAAACCTCTACTTCCCCACCTCTTGTAGGCTTGCTTTCATGGAGAATGCAGACAAATCATCTCCCAGAAACCAACCTGTTTCTACAGTAAGACAGATTTTCTGCAAGATCAACTTAGAGAATAAGGATGAGAAGAAGAAGATAAACGTTTTTGGGTAATTTTTTGTTTGAAACAACCTGGGTATTTATAAACCGTAATAATCATTTACAACAATCACTTCCAGATTCAAATTGAACAATTAGATAATAATTAACACTTTATTAAATATATCCAACAAACTTTCTTCACCTGCCCGATGTGGGACTATTCTCAAAACTCACTATTTTGAAAATACTATAACATCATCCAGTGTTTTGGTCCGATGGATGAAGATACACTTACCTGTAATCTTTTCAAAACTCTTTTCCTGTACAATATAGCAACTGAGAAGACAAGAGAAATTGATAGGTCAAATACTTTTCATTCTATTTCTTGATCTCATGAAAGAGTCTTCTTTTCCCTTCTTCTCATTCTGTCTTTGCATTCTCTGTTCTTAATCTTAGTTTAGTTATTGATTTGGTCCCCTTTTTTCCTATTGCCATTATTTGCCCATACATAGTTACGTACACAATATGATTAGGCAGGAGTAACTTCGGCAAATTGTTGGTGGAATTCGACCATCTGATGATCGATAGAAGCACTTAGAATTAAAACAGATTATGAATGCCAAGTAAATTCTTTTTTCCCTTTTCTCTCTCAATACATGAATGCTGCAAATGCTGTTGGTCCATCACAACCAGGGTTTTAAAACATGAAATCGGGGATGGAATCAGTCATTGGCGATTTCGGTTCAAATCAGTGCTCAAGAACCATGGAATCGATCCTCTTATCCAAAAAAAGGAAAATTTCTAGACTTTTTTTTAAGTGATCCTATTGTGTTGGATAGGTGGAAATCGGGATCGATCATGGCCTCCGATCTGAAGCGTCTGATTCATCGATGAATTCCGGATTCTTAGAACCTTGATCACAACTGACATTTGTTTTGGAGGCTCGAGTAGGGTTTTAAAACACAAAATCAGGGATGGAATCGGTCATTAGGAATTCAGAATTGACCCAAATCGATGCTTAAGAACCTTAGAATTGGTCTTTAGATCCATAAAACAGAAAATTGCTAGGGTTTTTGGGTGTGAATCGGCCCGCTCGGTGGAAATCGGGATCGGCTGATTTGATTCTTGAAACCCTGGGCGGTTGGGCCCGAGGCCCCGAGCCCAAGGTAGAAGTAAGAATTTCAACTGAGTGTAGAACGGGTCTGAACCAAGTCGATGGAAGCAATAAAAAGGCCAAATAGAGGATCTACGGTCACTATAAACCGGTCGGTTTTGACGTATATAAGTATTGATCGAACCTCACTTAGTTGTTATTTTCTGCGAGTACGCATTTTAGGGTTTTAGATTTAGAGGACTCAGAAACTCTGCTCTGCGTCGACGGCCATGGCGGTCGTAGTAGCTCAACCTGAAGTGAAGCTTTTCAACCGATGGAGCTTCGAGGAAGTCCAGGTCCGTCGCCTCATCTCATCATCCCTAATCACTTCATTCTTTCTGCGACTTCTATGAGATGATTTCTGGATCCCTATAAATGACAGATTAGGCAAATATCATCGTTTTTATTTTCTTTACCTGATCTCATTGTATGCTGTCGTGGGACGTCTGATGCATAGAAGCAATTTAGGCTGTGATAATGGTGAAGCTTCCTGTTAGCGAGAAGCCATCTGAGTCCAAGAGATCTCATTTGCTACTTGTTAGTTTGTTGCTCTTCATTCTATAGATCTAGTTCGAAACCATAAACTAAGCATTCGTTATTCTTTTTATCTTCGATCTTCTGAGATATACTGTATGATGTTATCCTTGGTTAAATTGAACGTGAGATTTATTAAATCTATGAATTACGATGCCCCTTGTGTTTTTCTGTTATTCCGATTCTGAGTCCTATGGTATTTTTTATATTGCAAAAATATGATATCATTTGCTACTTTATTAGGTTCAACTTGTATTGGAGATGTTACCGTATTCATTTTGGTAATTATCTAGTGCAGAGAAGAATGCTGAACAAGACCTGATATATTTTTTTTATGTAAATTCTCTTTCCTGTAAAGAGTAGTCATCATTGCGCAAAATAGAATGCTCCTTTGAGTCAGTGCTGTATTTTATAGGTAACAAATTGGAGTGAACTAATCATCTATCTGTGGCTGTTGAACAGCTTGAAGATTTTAATTTCAAGCCTGATTTAGTGATCGCCTTCTTTAGAGAAAAAAAAATAAATAAAAGAGGGACGGAGAGAGAGGAAACATATATAACATATATGGTGATCTGTGTCAAAGATACTGTAGTTTTTATCTGACGGCAGTTTATTTTTATTATTTTTTTTGGGAGGCCATTCCAACATTTAATTTTGATTGGAACAGAATGGAAAATCCCTTTGTTGTTTTGACCAAGATATTTCTACACATAAGACAAGCGGTTAGCCGGTTACCACTTACCAGTGCCTTCAATAATGGTTGAATTTAGGTCAAACAAAAGAAAATGAACGATTGCACAGTAAATCTAGACCAAGGTAGAGCAATCTTCAAATATTTGGATCTATAGAAACTTGACTTTGAGAGTGGAAGTGGAGGTTAGGTTTAATTCAATTTTTTATTTAATATGTTTCTTCCTGATCCCTAGAATTCGGAAATTAACTCTTCCTACTAGAGGTGTATGGCATCTCATGATGGTGGTATGATTAAAAAAAAAAAAAAAAAAAAAAAAGAATTCATGGTTTGCTCCTTGTTGAATTTTTGTTTTTTTTTTTTTTATTAAATTTTTATTTTGAGGTCTGGGGAAGTTGTTATCTTCAACCATGCAGTTTGTGATGACATTATCTTTGTGGTGCAATGTTGGTGATGTTCGTAACATTGATGAATTTTCATTTGTTCTTGTTTAACAAATAAGCACTCACTTCCCAGAGTATATTAAAAAAAAATGGGGTTCAACAGAAGTTGTGAACAGTAAACTAAACTGTTAATTATATGTACCGAGTGGTACATAGGGTTGTATTTGTACCTCGATAGGGGAATATCCCCTAAATCGAGATTTGAGGTTAAGTGTCCTATTAGGGTTATGTTTAGTTAGTAGTTGAGTTAATGTTTAATTCTATGTTTGATTCCTATTCTTGTCGTGTATTCAACCTAGTATACATAATTTTTTTGGGGTGGGGGACTGCTAGAATCGACTGTTGCTCTCTTGTCAGTCCCCCTTTCTCTCCTTCATCTCCTCCTCCTCCCATCTCTTCTCTTCCTCTAGGTTCACTGGTTTTACTCTTCTGATAGTCACATGGTATCAGAGCGATGAAGAAGAAGAAGAAAAAATTCTGCAAATCTGAGCAGAGAGACAGCCTCTGCAAGTCTTTAAAAAAAAAGATAATAAAAAGTTTGCTTATCTGATTGCTGGTGTGCTTTGGCTGTTGAAGACTGTTGTTCAAACCCCTGTTGATTGCTGCTACTAATTTTATTTGCTCTAGATGATTTGTTGGTTCTCTGGTTTGATGCCCACTACTATTGTTTTTATTTGGGTTCTACTATTTGATATCATCTGCTATCTTATTGCTGAAGATAGTATCGAATAGGATCCATCAATGGCTTTTATAAGGTATTTTCTTTTTGCGTTGATCGAAGCCGATTGTCGCTGCCACTTTGTGCTTCGATTGATGGGTTAGGTACCGAACCTATTTGATTTACTGGGTTGTTGTTTGCTTCGTCATCTTGATTTCTGAATAGTTCAAATCTCCACCTTAATTTTCTTGATCGATTGCTTGTTTACCGCCTTTGGTTTCTATCCTCCACCTTGGCTACTCTATTCTACTGTGGGGAAGGTGGTCTTGTTCACTGTAATGACAAGTATGCCCCTGGCCAATTATAGTGGTTCTATTTAATCTTTTCATGGAACTAGATCGACATAATTACCCTCTAGTACTTACTTGACTACTCTGGTCTACTGTGTAGAAGGTAGTCTTGTTCATTGTAATGACAAGTATGCCCTTGCCCAATTACAATGGTTCTATTTAATCTTTTCTTGGAACTAGATCGACATAATTACCCTGTAGACTTGCTTTATTACTTGGGTTTCCCATATCACGTTTCTTCCTGTTTTTGTTGCCTATTTTAGAGGTTTGCCCCCACCCACTTTCTTGGTATTCAATCTCCTTACAAAAGGGTTTGTTCCTCATTCCTTTGGGTTTCTCTATTACTTTATTTATTATTTAACCCATTTCACCCATGTCCCCATGTGTCCCCTGGGTCCCTTGGTCCACGATTTTATCATGCATTAGTTGCTTCTTTTATTCCTTGAGTTTTCCTATATACCCTCATCTTCCCTTATCCTCCACTGTCCATATTTTATTGCTCATTCCAAGTTTACTCTATTCTACTGTGGGGAAGGTGGTCTTGTTCACTGTAATGACAAGTATGCCCCTGGCCAATTATAGTGGTTCTATTTAATCTTTTCATGTAACTAGATCGACATAATTACCCTCTAGTACTTACTTGACTACTCTGGTCTACCGTGGAGAAGGTAGTCTTGTTCATTGTAATGACAAGTATGCCCTTGCCCAATTACAATGGTTCTATTTAATCTTTTCATGGAACTAGATCGACATAATTACCCTGTAGACTTGCTTTATTACTTGGGTTTCCCATATCACGTTTCATCTTGTTTTTATTGCCTATTTTAGAGGTTTGCCCCCACCCACTTTCTTGGTATTCAATCTCCTTACAAAAGGGTTTGTTCCTCATTCCTTTGGGTTTCTCTATTAATTTATTTATTATTTAACCCATGTCACCCATGTCCCCATGTGTCCCCTATGTCCCTTGGTCCACGATTTTATCATGCATTAGTTGCTTTCTTTTATTCCTCGAGTATTTCTATATACCCTTATCATCCCTTATCCTCCACTGTCCATATTTTATTGCTCATTCCAAGTTTACCCTTTGCCCTTTGCTTGTGTTTCTACTTGGATTTCAACTATATTATAATCATGTCATCCCCTTTTTCATTACCAAACTGCCATTGCCTTTTTAAATCTTTTAGGTTATGTTGATTGAGTGGGTCTATACTTGATCTGATCAAGGTATTGGAATCTCGGATTGCATTATTTGGTCTGTTTACTTGGATGGCTCCATTGGTTTGGCCAGTATTTACCAAATTACCACTAGACTTACATATCTATCATATTATTGTTTTGGTGGACCCTCGATTACTTAAGTTTGGGATTTCCAATTTTTTAAAGATTGGCACTTGCATGACAATTATTTGCTACTGTGAGGGTAGATTGGAAATTATTGGGATCTTACTTGCATGGAGATTATTTCTATCATGAAGGGGTGAATTGGAGATTACTGGGATCTTGTTCCAGCGCTGCTCTTGATTATTGTTTTTTTGTTTTGGGTGATGATCATCCTTTGAGATGCTGATTATTGGTGGTCCTTATTTGTCCACGTGTAATGCTACAAGTGAGGGGGATATTGAAAATTATCATTCTCTTATCTGCTATTGAAGATTATTATTCTGTCACCAGCTTAAGAGTATTTTTATGTGAAGATTATTATTATTTATTTATTTGTGTCCTCAATAACAATTTTATTTGTGAAGACAATATTCCACAACAATTCATAGTTATTTGGTCTACAACAACCTAATGTTGTTTTGTCCATAGTAACCTATACAGGCTATTTGGTTTGCAATAACCTACACTGCCTATCTAGTCCACAATAACCTATACTGTTTATTTGGTCTATAGCAGCCAGATGTTGTTTGGTCCGTAGTAACCTATACTGTCTATTTATCATTTGAGTTTTTATATGAGACCTCACTTTGGGGCTCTATATCTGCCTTTATTTGAGAAGAATACATGCCTTCTTTGAGAAGGGCTTTTGATGTGGCCGTTGGATGGTGCACTTTTATCTTTCTTTGAGAAGATGACTACCTACTGCTGGCCTTCTTTGTGAAGTGTTACCTACTGCTAGCCTTCTTTGTGAAGTGCTTTGATATTGCTGATGCTGATGTGATGTTGTGGATTGTGGTTAGTGTTCACTACTGCCTATTTTGCTCGTTGCTGATTGGATTTGTTCAACATGACGGTTATTATCTACTGATGTTGTTGATGATTTGTGTGGTTGAGTTGATATTGCTACCTAAATGATGCTTGTCTCTCTCTCTCCCTTGCTCACTGACATCCACTGACATCTACAACTACTATTCAAGACTCGTGTTGCTTTTAATAGCTATTCTTATTGGTCCAAGCATTCTTTTTATGTGTATACTCTAGCTTGAGGGGGAGTGTTAATTCTATGTACCGAGTGGTACATAGGGTTGTATTTATAACTCGATACGGGAATCTCCCCTATATCGAGATTTGGGGTTAAGTGTCCTATTAGTGTTATGTTTAGTTCTATGTTTGATTCCTATTACAAGTAGGAATCCTGTCTTGTATTCCACACTAGTATAAATACTAATGTGGAATGTTTTGTTATGTTTAGTTCTATGTTTGATTCCTATTACAAATAGGAATACTGTCTTGTATTCCACACTAGTATAAATAAAGGTGTTCTTTTTTTGGGGAGGGGGTTGTGGTGGGGGGGGGGGGGAGGGAACTGCTAGTATTGACTTTTGCTCTCTAATCAGACCCCCTTTCTCTCCTTCATCTCCTCTTCCTCTCGGTTCACTGGTTTAACTCTGCTGATATTGTCCATATAAATTGTCTGCAAGAGTTGAGGATAGAGAACATGCATTAGGATCCAATGACTAGAATTTCTGCTATGATTTGAATGATGAGAAAATTAGCCAAGTTATGAATTGTTCATGGACTTTGATCATATTCTTGGGATTCTGTGCAGGTTACTGACATTTCTTTGGTGGATTACATTGGTGTATCTTCATCTAAGCATGCCACCTATGTACCACACACAGCAGGGAGGTACTCGGTCAAAAGATTCAGGAAGGCACAGTGCCCTATTGTGGAGAGGCTGACCAATTCTCTGATGATGCATGGGCGGAACAATGGGAAGAAACTAATGGCTGTCCGAATTATTAAGCATGCTATGGAAATCATCCATCTCCTCACGGACTTGAATCCTATTCAAGTAATTGTTGATGCAGTGATCAACAGGTATCCAGCTAGAAGTATCCCCTTTGTGTTCGTTCATCTATATGCTTTTCCTGTATCTTAGATCTTTCTTTTGGTTACCATTTTTGTAGTGGGCCAAGGGAAGATGCCACTCGAATTGGTTCTGCTGGTGTTGTGAGGCGTCAAGCTGTTGATATTTCTCCTTTGAGGCGTGTTAATCAAGCAATATATCTTCTTACAACAGGTGCTCGTGAGAGTGCTTTCAGAAATATCAAGACTATAGCAGAATGCTTGGCGGATGAGCTCATCAATGCTGCCAAGGGATCATCCAACAGGTAAAAAAACCAGAAGTCCATTTAGCTGACCATCCTAATTATCGTTCTGTGGCTGCATATTAGGGTGATTTTGGGACATAACGACTAAGAGGGAGTGTGACTTTTGTAGAAAATTTTTTACGAAACAATCAGAAACCATATGAAGATTAGCAAATAGAATATATGTGAGAACCTACCTCCGGCCCATCAATTAAATTTGGGCCAAAACTTATGTTCTACCAACCTCACCACCTGCTGCTCTTGCCTGATTGCCATCAATTATAACCCTGTCACTTCAAATAGAGAAGTGGTGATCTTTGTTCTTACATTAACTTGTTATTTTATGCTTTTACAGTTATGCCATCAAGAAGAAGGATGAGATTGAGCGAGTTGCTAAAGCCAACCGTTGAGAGGCATATAGTTTACTGAGGTTGCTAATGGCACAAGTGATCGTTTTTATTTTGCTTCTGTTTCTTAAACTTTCCTGCAGAGTTGATTATACATGGATCTTTTCCAGTTTTGTGGTAGGTAATGTTGTTGCTAAATATATATTTTGGTCGTTTTTTATTGTTGTGGGATTCTCTATTTAAGAATCAAACATTAGATTATCTCATATAAGTGCTGCATAAGATGACTGATGGTGGGGCTTTAGTATAAACTTTTCATCCTTGTGAACCTTGCATGCGGTGTTAGGACTCAACATCTCATTGGAATGACATGTTCTTGCTACAAATTTCATTACAGTAATGAAACTGTGTTGAGCCTTAAAAGATCGCTGTTATGTCAGCTATAGCATGTGGAAAGATTGGGGGGGGGGGGGGGAGGGGGGGCAGTGAATAGTGAGGCATTATTGAGGGTTCGTCATTGTGAAATGATATGCATAAGAGATGGTATTCTATCTCTTGTCAACTCAGGTTTGGAAGTAGGAATTAGCTGAGGCCCCGATGATCTGGAGACCGAGTTACTAGACAGACGCTCCTCCTTTGACTCATTTTGACTAAAAAGGGTATATGCTAAATATCATACTCAAATACAATCGTGTACCCTGTTATCTGTCTTCATTCTGTGGTTGGAATTGAAGTTTTAATTGTGTAGTTGAAACTTGACCAGAGTGTAGTGTATGGAAAGAAATCCACTCAAGCCTCCATCCAATGGCTAGAGGTACGTGGGGTGTGTGCCCGGATTCTGCCAGCCGTTTGATGCATGTTGGAGATGATCTGGGTCCAATAGTGAATTTGGTGAGCATATGCTAATAAACAATTAGTCTAGTTTAAATTCAGAATTCTGAATTACTTTGTCAAATTGGTGTGAATAAGTTCTGATTGTCAGCACTGATGCATTGTATTTTGGTCTTTACAGTGGAGAGAATGGTTGTTTCCTGCTAGTTTTGCACTCCCAAACTGCCAAGCCAGTTCCATTAGGAATCTGCAAGGTGAAATTTTACTAAAGCTGTGTTTCAAATATGCATTCTCAGAATACATTGAGGCTTAAAATGCATTCTGAAGCGAGAAAAGATAGGAGAATCAGGATTCAGGATGTAGTATAGACCCTTGGTATATTCCTAGAAAACACAGCCTAAATCTGGATGCAGTAGGGTTTCGTATTTTTATTTTTCGCGGACCCTGGTAGCTGAGCAATTTGATGCTCTTTGGGTGATGCCCTCATTGTAGAGGATCCAGATCCGTAAGTCTACACCTTTTCTACTCCATTCTCAGTTGTCATTCCCTTAAATTCTACACCCTTTTAACATCTCGTACATTTGTCATTCCCTTTAAATTCTACACCCTTTTAACCCCTTCTCAGGGTTTGAGGGAATCTGATAGGACTGGCCAATGCGGGCTGATCTTATATTGAAAGTATGGTTGAGCTTCTTTTTTGTTTTTTGTGCCAATTTTCATTGATTCTGGCTCAATCGGGATTGATCTATAGCAAATTCTGTTTTTTTTTTTTGTTTTTCGTTTTAAATTCCCTGAACCCAATGGCCCATGAGAGTGGGACCGTGGTTTTTATTTTTCCAGTAACAGGACCATGGTTTAAGGTATGGGTATCAGTACTTGTATTGGTCTGGGCCAATATTGATACTGATATGTATTGGTTGAATCGCTCACCATTGATCCAATACAGTTGATTTGGAGTTATTCTGATAAACCTGATACCGTGGGTCCGTGACTGTTATGTTCAACTCTGCTGGTATCAATTAAGTATCGGTATCAGGTACAACTGTACCAGCTATATACATATACGTCGACCAATACCTAAAATTCATGCTCCATGTGTCCATGACTCCATGACAGGGTACCACCTGAGCGTTGGTCTTCCCAAAAACCCGACCTCCGCAGCCAGTGAATACCCTGTTTAAATTTAGGTTGTGTTTGGTAGTCTAGAAGTTAGACATGGAGAGAAAAGAAAAGACAAGACAGAGAATGAAATGTAAAGGAAAAAAGTTTTTCTTTTGCAGTGTTTAGTTGTCTAGACATGGAGAGAAGAAAGGAAAAGAAATCCGTACAAAATTCGTACGGTTTTCTGGTATTCTTTCACGGATTTTTTTCTTCTCAAGTTCAATGTCTGTAGGTTCTTTTAAGTACTTTAGAATTGTGACACATGGCATTAGTTGATTTAACGATCAAAATTTAAAAATAAGTTTTTAAGTTTTAAGTTAAACTTGTTACAAAGTCATATTTTAACCTTACTTAATTAAGTCATACATTTATCTTAACCCTAGTTAACTATACCATTTGTAAGACGTTTCAAAAGGGGGTTTTTTTTTTTTATCGATTTTCTTCAATTAATGATTGAATTTAATCTTCTGCATGAAATCCATCGATTCTGCATACACCTTCCAGCTTATATCAGCCGCAGGACATAAACCCAATGAAGCATCGGCGGCGAAGCCGAATCTAGACCAACCATACTCAACGGCCAAACAAGCCAAGTGTACGAAGAGTTTTGGGGAACCCCACGTCGAAAAACACTGTACCCTATTCTGGATATCTGGATGATTAAAACCAGATAGGGTTGTTGGGTCTTTGAACAGCAGGAACCTCAATCTCCAAGGAAGGAATAGGGATCTTCGACGTTATTGGAATTGGCTCCTCAGACCATACCTACCTTGTTTTTAATCCAGTTGTTTATTTGATTTTTCAGTATCTTATTTCAATGCTTCACGCAAGCTTTTATCTTATTCTTTCTTACTTTTCATTATAACATTCCATACTCATCCATGCTACCATTGCTACGCTGCTCTGATTTTATATCTGCGACCAAAGCTAGGAGGAAGAACCATGGTTATTGGATTTCAGGTTGCTCCGAGAGTTGCAAGAGAGAGAGAAAGAGACAGAGAAAGAGTGCGATTAGGTTCGAACTAGGAGGAAGAACCGACGAACCATGATTCCAAATCATAAAAACAGAGCTGTGCTCTGAAACAGAGTTCATGTCGGATTTTCAGGCGTGTTTCAAGGGAGCCGCTGCTTCAATGGGAATAGCACGCAGGAGTTGTGTTTTCTTTTCTCCGGCAACGGCCATGCGAGAACCAATTCAAATGATAAAAATCCTTTTTTGAATCGTTTTTCAAATGGTTTGATCAATCAGGGTTAGGATAGAGGTATGGTGTGGTTAACTAGGATTAGGATATGGATTGGGGTAACTAGGATTAGATAAGAACTTAAATGCTTGTTTTTAAATTCTGCCAGTTAGATTAAATAATGCCACATGTCACGATTGTAAGGGTTTTTTAAGAACTCACAGATTTTAAACTCCAAAAGAGAAAAATCCATCTTTTTCACAGCCAAAGGAAACTTTTTATCTTTTTGTTTTTTCTCAACATGTCCTTCGCTTTCAAACCACAAAAAAACCGCATAAAAGAGTTTTAAGTGGTTATGGGTTCAAACCACCTTGGGGTCTATCCCCATCCCCCTACCCCTATTAAAGCTCTCTAATTCCAACCAAAAAAAAAAAAAAAAAAAAACCGCAACACAAAGAGGCAAAGAGGAAACAAACAGAAAATCAATTTTACTCACATTTATGACGTCCTACAAGTAAGGCTCGTCTTCCCTGTCTTCTTCGAACACAAAACACCGATCAAACAAGTCTTTCTTCCTTGACCGTCCGTCTCCTTCTCTACGTAAACAAAATCCAGATTTTTCTGACACGACGAAAGGGGAAGAAAAATCTCTCTCTCTCTATCTCTATCTCCCCTTTCTTCTCCCTACGATCTCCCTCTTTTCCTCCCCCGTTCCACCCACCCAGTGTGGTGCAATGGCCGACAGGAAATTGATGGTGATGAACTGGGACGGGTTGGGAGACGATGACGACCAATTCTTCGAGTCCTTCGATCGGATGTCCACCGTCCTGGCAATGGACATGGCCTCTTCTGGTTCCGATGACGACGAGGACGAAGACTACGACGACAACCGCATGTCCTTTGCGTCATGTATTTCAGCTCCACCAGAGGAATTCCGCGGCTTCACCACTGCAGCGGCACCCAGCAGAAGAATCTCCAAAATGTCTGAAGACTACGATATGTGGATGGCCGAACCAGGTTCCATCAAGGAGCGCCGCAAGAAGCTTCTCCAAGGCATGGGTTTGGCCGGCGCCGCCTCTATAAAACCCGGCGTTTCTCTAACCAAGGTCGCCACCACAGAAATAGAACAACAAGAACAAAAGCAAATAGAACCTTCACCTTCTCCTTTGGCTCGTACATTGATTGTTCGATCAAGATCAGATGGAAATGTGGCATCTTCCTTCATGATTGCCCAGCAAAGAATGGAGGAACTTCTTGGTATTTCATCGAAGCATCATCTTCTCCGAACCAATTCCGGGTTTTCATCGTCAAGAGACCGCAAGTCGCAGTTACGGAGCCCTAACTCTGTTAATCTTACTCTTGATCGATGTGGAAGACGTGCAGATGCATCGCTGTCATCTAGGACATTTAATGGGAAAGGTAGTAGGTTTTTTGTGATAAAGAATCTGGACACAGGAAAGGAATTCATTGTCAATGAATTTGATGATGAGGGTATGTGGAACAGAGTCAGTGATCTTCAAACAGGGAAGCAATTGAGCAGAGAGGAATTCGAGAAGAGTGTGGGGTTTTCCCCAATCGTTAAGGAGTTGATGCGGAGAGAAAATGTGCGTAGAGATCCCACATTGGCAGTCACTGAGAGGAAGGCCAGTATGAATCTACAGAATCTAAATCCCATAATTGGAAGGAGTTTGAGAAAGAGCAAGAGAAGAGGAGCTGCATGGTTGAAGAACATAAAGGGTGTCGCCAATTCGGTAACTGGACGAATCGGTGACATGGACCAAAGGTCGATGAAGAACTCATCACAGTGGACCAAAGTCCGTCAACAAGGGAAATCATACAAGGAGCTCACAGGTTTATATATGTCCCAAGAAATCCAAGCTCATCAGGGCTCGATTTGGACAATGAGGTTTAGCTTTGATGCTCATTACCTTGCGAGCGCAGGAGAAGATCGTGTGATTCATGTGTGGGAAGTGATCGATTGTGATGTGATGTCGTCAGCTTCGAGGTCGCCAGAAGAAGGGAGTAATACTTGTTCCACCCCAATCCATCCCATGGCGTCTGCAATTGTTTCCAACCAACAAGATCGACCACCTCTTGAAGAGGCTCAGGTGATGTCATCGGAGAAGAAGAGGAAAGGGAAATTATTGTCCAGCAGCAAGAAGGGTGCAATCCCTGACTACGTGATGATGCCAGACACTGTTTTCTCCCTTTCGGAGAGGCCTGTTTGCTCTTTCCAAGGTCATCTTGATGATGTCTTGGATCTCTCTTGGTCCAAATCTCAGGTTAGCCTCCTCTCTTTCTCTTAATGAGGCCTTTGTTTTTTTATATAGGTAAATTTCAAATCTCCCTTCCCACCTACTATACAATTACAATCGTTCGCTTTAAAGTATAGCTGTATTGTTCATTCTCTTTAACCACGATTTAGAATTGAGATCGTCACTTGGATGGGGTATTTGGGACCCACAAATTCTTCAGGTTTAGAGTTGAGATCTTCATGGTGTTGGGGTGCTAGGGACTGAGGTTGAGAAGATGAGATGATAAATATACGGTAAATAAATAGTGGCTCCAGATGTTTAAGATCATGGGTGAAATGAAAGACTAAAGCTCTATTCAGTATTATTTCTTGGAATGCATTATCGACCTAGAATGCATTCCAAGAATTCATATCCCTTGTGTCTAGTATGCATTCTAGGTTGATAATGCATTCTAAGAATTCATACCAAACTTAGATTTTGTCTTCCGTCCATGATCTTCTCAACCTCAATATTTTGTTGGTCCCAGACACCCTACCTCCTAAAGATCTCAACTTTAAATCGTGATTAAAGAGAATATAATATACAGTTATACATTATCGACCTAGAATGCATACCAAACACAGTATTAATTGTGCCATGTAGCATATATCAAATGAGACTGAAATTTTGGTGGACAGGTACATCTGAAAATCCACTACCTACATGTCAAGTTTCAATCTTAACAAAGTTGGTTAAGTGACAAAATAAAATATTAAAAATTTAGGACTAGCTATAAAGATGGTGCACTTGTGAGGCTGTGATGCTTGGGCTACTGAGATTATCCATGCCAATATAATGGAAGGTTTATGATGAATTTGAATATGATATTTGACACATGACCATTCTTATAAATTGTTCCTTATATATAAAACACTAATAATTATCATATCACCCTTTCATGTCGCTGGTTCCGTATAGATATCCCATGGATAGCCTCATCCATGAAATCTTTTTTGCCAAAATATAGTATCATCACTGGTATTAGTTTGTTATATACAACTTTGCTAAACTATATCCTAGGTGATTTTGTTAGGCAATGACATATATGAGTCTATGATTGTGCAGCAATTACTTTCTTCTTCCATGGACAAAACTGTTAGGCTATGGGACATGGAAAGCAAGACTTGTTTGAAGCTGTTTGCGCACAATGATTATGGTGAGATGTGTGACATACTTTGTTATAATTTGAACATAATAATGCAGTATTTATTTTGTCTAGTTTTTCATTGCCATCTCTTTTATTTGTTTGGCAGTTACTTGTATACAATTTAACCCAATAGATGATAGCTACTTCATCAGTGGTTCATTGGATGCAAAGGTTAGATTATGGAGTATACCGGATCGACAAGTTGTGGACTGGACTGATCTTCATGAAATGGTCACTGCTACTTGCTACACTCCTGATGGACAGGTCCACTTATATTAATTTTGATCTCTTTCTTTACAAATATTGTTTGGTACTAAATGAAGTTAAATATTGATGCTTACCTAGAAGTGGTTAAAAACTATGTAACTTATTGTCACCGTATTGGTGAAATTTGTTTTTTTTTTTTTTGTATTCATGTATTATTTCAGCCACGTAGCTACTCAAATGGGGTTAAAATTTTGTGGATAGAAAAACCTGTGATTCGTTATTTATATAGGGTGCATAGGACTATAACGGGGTGCATAAACATGCATGAGAGGATATGTCATTGCATGAATGGGGAAATAATTGAATTTAAGACTGAAATTTGACATGTGACTAATCCAGGCAATTCCCTCGATGTCCAATGGTTGGATTTGTCACAATATTTTTTCACATGATAGAATGAAAACCATAGTTAAAATGCATTTGTCACCAATGTGGTGATAACAAATTTTTTCCAAACTTAATTGTGATATAAAGAGATTTTGGGTGAATTCCTATGGTTCCCAAAATTTGATCAAGTTTTCAAAAAACTAGATATTTGACATTGTCAATAGAAACTACTCAAATTGAGGAATGTGCTGATTGAGTTTAGATATTTTCCTTAATCAATTGATAATCATGTACTTGATTTATATACAATGTTAAGTTTCTTTTGTTGTGATTTTTCTTTGTCTTCTTTTCACATTGAAGGGTGCATTGGTAGGTTCACATACAGGGACTTGTCGTTTGTACAACACATCCGGTATGTTCCATTCTGATAATTTCCTTTTGTTTCTAAAACTCATTGTTTGGTACATCATACTATGTTATTGAAGAAATTCTTGTTATTGTTATTACATAATTTGGATATAAGAGTGTTCAGAGAGTTCTCATTTATTGGTAGACATCAACAAAATGTTCTAATTTGAGAGACTTTCAATGCTATACATGTATGGACATGCTATTGTGTTCTTTTCTTTCGAAAGTTTAAAATGGATGTCTTAAAAATATTTAGCATTTTTAGCACAATCATTCTTGATATGTTCAAAACATGTTGCCAATATGGAGATTGAATATATTGATATCAAGATTTATTATTTATGTGCAATACTTTTACAAATCATCTTTTAAAATTCATTGACATTTGTTTTTCACCTCTCAATTTTATGATCTTTCAGAATGTAAATTAAACCAAAAAGGTCAAATAGATCTCCATACCAAAAAGAAGACTCAAGGGAAAAAGATTACTGGCTTCGTGGTAGCTCCTAACCTCCTTTTAATTATCCTTATGAAAATTTGAGAATATATATTTATTTATATCTTATTATATTTTTTTTAAACACTAATGACAATGTACCGTGTTTCTATTTTTACAATATGTCTGTTCAAAAATTTTTCTACTGTTTGAGTATTATAATTTTGACTGGTGCCCTTCAAACAGTTTGTCCCAACTAATCCATCAGAGGTGCTGATAACCTCTGCCGATTCACGGATCCGAATATTCGACGGTTCTGAAATCGTTCACAAATTTAGAGGTATTATTTATTTTTAATCTTATTATTATGAATTTGTCATATATAGGTATAATACATTTTGGTAACCCAAATCAAAACATATAACTAAATTGAATAAATGAAACAAAATAAGAAACATCATCCAATTGGTCTCACTTGGTTGTATGCCAAAGTTCTGCCCAAGTGTACAATTATCACTATCTTGATCTAACATTTCATATAAGGACATGAGACTCATCGAGTAGTTTGCGTCTATGTTTTTGTTTTGATACTAACCATTGTATACAAATTGAGAAAAATAATTAGAGGAAAAACTATTGCATTGTTAGAAAATGATGATAAAAAATTAAGTAACTTAAGAAACCTAAAGAACAAAAATTCATCAGAAGCTACAATTTCTATCATATGAATATGCACCATTCAAGTCTTAGTTCCATTTTCTTTTATTGTTAATTCAATTTACCCAAAATAAAAATAGATTGGACAATGCTAATTTGATACACTATCACATGTATTTACATAGATTTCTAAAAAACTAGTTATGAAGAAAATAGTCATTAAATATACAAATGTATTTAATCTAATTAGTACCAATTTATAATTTTTTTAAAGAGCCCTTTAGTTGAATTGTATATAATTCAACAAATTAGTATGCATGTAGATGACAACAGAGGAATCTTAGTAGTTGTTGGGATATCACTAGATACCAAACCAATAGAAGGATGAGCCCCTCTCAGCCCACTTCAATTCTTGTAGTTAATATCTACTGACATCATGAACATATTAAACATTGTTTTTAACTAAATTTGTCCAATCCATGTGATTCATTGGGTTTCAACAAGGATGGTGTTGGCACAAAACTGGCTGGCTATCTACTTTATTAAATTTACATGGATGTTGTCTCTCTTAATACTTTAGCTCTCAACAATATAATTTTAATTGATTAAGATAGTTTATGTATGTATGTATGTATGTATGTATTTATGTACATAACTTTGCTACAAATCTAACGTATGCTATTGGTGGACAGGTTTCCGCAACACAAGTAGTCAAATATCTGCATCATTCACTACTGACGGGAAATATGTTGTAAGCGCAAGTGAAGATTCTCAAATATATGTATGGAGACGAGATGAAATAAAAAATATAGGTGGTGGAAAAAGCAAAAAGATTACTACACGGTCTCTCGAGCAATTCCATTGCAAAGATGTTTCAGTTGCAATTCCATGGCCTGGATCTACCAAGTATGAACCACCGACAGTTCCATTGCTATCAAAGAGACACTCAAAACGTTCCATTTTGCCATTACTTCCATCTTCAAGTGCCTCAAGTTCAATGCTTGAGGAATATTCATCCATGCTCAACAACAACAATAGAAAAAATCTCCCACCTCTTCCTAAGAACAACAACATATTAGAGAGAGCATCATCGTGCATAGATGAGAGGCTTACTAAAGCACCTTCTAGGTTAGACTCGGGCATTAGTGTGAGCTCTTCATTTAGTTCAGATTCTGGTTATTTGAAGTATGGTGATTCACCTTCCAGTTTTGCTTTAGGCAAGTTTTCATCTTCATCTTCATCTTCATCTCTGTCATGGTTCGACGGTGGCAACAACACTGGGAATAATTGCATACAAGCAACAGCATGGGGTCTTGTGGTTGTGGCAGCAGGGTTGGGTGGCGAACTTAGAATATATCAAAACTTTGGGCTACCAGTTCGGTTAAGTCGTCAAAGCAATCTCTTTAAAGACCATTCATAACATCTTTAATAGAAATGAGCGTCTTTTCTCTCTCTCTCTTTTTTGTTTATAGGGGGAGGGGGGGTGCGATGACTTCTATATGTATGATATAATTGTTATAAGAAAAATGGATCATATAAAATGTAGAGTTGAGAGCAATTTCCCCCCCCTCTATAATTGATTGAATAATGTCGAAGCAATTGTTGATTTCCACTTTCTAACAATGGAGTTTTTCCTTGACCTACAATACAATCAAGGAATATACACTTCCTAGTTCCATTAGAGCTTGAACTATGTTCTCCATCAACCTTTGCATATGTTCTAAAGTTTTTACCTGATTGATCTTCGCCACCTTTCACAATAAAGGTTCAACTATGGGTTTGGAAACCTTGTTGGTAGATCTACCCCAATATGATTTAATGATTATATCTGTAGGTATTTCCAACATTTGGATCTACATGTGTTAAGCTTTAGACATATCAATTGTCACAACATTTCACAATACAATGGGGAGAATTAAATACACGATAGGCCACATGATTATGGAAAACGTTTTAAGTGTTGTCATTTGTATTGGAAATTGTGCTTATATAAGAGCAAATACATAATGGTTTTTTAAATTGGATCAAAGGGGGAGCCGAAAAATTGTTCGACTTCAGTTCAAATCGGCTCAGATCTTCTTTTTTTACCAAAACAAATTCCGATTTTTTTTACCAAAGGAAGAAATAATAAATAAATGCTAAAACTCAACATAGTAATAATAATAACAAATGCAACCCGTTTAACAGCTTAATTTTTGTCCTGTTTTTGAAGAGGATGGTCTTTAGTGGAGACTAGACTAAGGGTCTATTTGGTATCATTTTTCATTTTATTTATGGTGCATTTAAAAAAAATTATTAATAAAAAGTTTTTTTATAAAAAAAAATTAAAACTGTTTGGTAACTATTAGACATAATAGAGTATAGAATGAGATACTGTTTGGAAAGTAGTTATGCGTAAACAACTTTTAGTGATAGGTGAATAAATTCCCCCATCACCCATCTTCTTGTACTGCCCAACACTTGGCATGCATAGGGCCACTGGTGCAACCCCGCTCTTTCTCTCTCTCTCTCTTTTGGTAAAGGCAATTTATTAATGCTGGAACAAGGTCCCAGAAAGTCTCAATACAAGAGAAGATCTAAACAATGTGGTGGGGGGATTGATGCCAAACAAAATGTTGTTGAGCCGAAGCTCCTAATGAAGCTAAGTAGTCCACAACAGCGTTGCCTTCCCTCAGAGTATGTTTAAATTGGATGTCCTCGAACCCAAGCGCAAGGCGAGAACAATCAACAATAATGGGAGCAATTTTCCAAGGCACAACAACAGAGACTTTATTGAGGATGTTGATGACTAGAAGGTTATCGCTCTCAATGATTAGATTCTGGAAGTTCAAAGAGAGAGCCATAGTGATGGTGTTTCTGATTGCAAGAGCTTCAACAACAAGCACAAAATTCCACCCGAAATCAATTGCGAAAGAACAAATGAAGGATGCTTCCAAGCTACGACAAACTCCACCAATACCAGCACTACCTGGGTTTCCTTTGCTCACACCGTCAACATTGAATTTGACAAAGAAGGGTGTAAGGGGGATCCATCTGATAAATCTATGAGGGCGCTCTTCCTGATTCCTGTGTAATGGAATGTGGTCTTTAACTCTAATGATTGCTCACCTAATATTGATGTCTTGTTTGAAGGATTGGTTCCTAAATATGAGATCCCAATAAGCAGTCCACACATTCCAAATGATGTTGCAAAAATAGGCCATCCTAATGTTGCTGTCTCTATTGTTCCTGTTCAAGTTCTCAATGAAGTAAAGGATGATGTTAGAGAACTGTTGATCATTAAATTGCTAATGCATATCAAAAAGACGCCACAAGTGCTAAGTGAACGGACAATCCAAGAAGAGATGATTGGTTAATTGTTCTTGACTTTGACATAAGGAGCACAATGGATTTAAGTTCAGAACCCTCCTTATAAGAAAATCTGGGAGAGGAAGCCTATTAAGCAAGATCTTCCAAATCAGATGTTGAACCTTGGGGACAGTAGGTAAATGCCAAATTTTTAGACACGTCGAGTTCGGATTGTGATCAAGACCTTTGATGGCAATACTATATGTCGATTGTGATCAAGACCTTTTAGGCTGTCGGAGGTTGTTTGCTCCCTCTCCTGTCATCGGACGAAGCTCCACTCGCTGATCCAGTAGATCCTTGCAGATAAGTTTGAAAGTAAGTTGTGGCAGCGATTCTAGTTGTCTTCTTGCCGTCGGTTGAAGCTCCACTCGTCGATCCAGCAGACCTTTGCCGATCCGACAAGTTTGTTTGAAAGTAGGCTGTGGCAGTGTGTCGTCACGCGTGAGCACTTTGACGTTGTCTTTTCGGCACGTATGGGGCCCCTCTATTAGCACGCATGTGCATGCGCTTAATTTTCGCTGTTTGTACAGTTTTTTTTCTAGGGAAGTGGTTGTGACCCATCCCTTAGTCTAGATAACCCAGTCAATGGAATGTGAGACAGGGTCAATTTCCACTCTTTGGTTTTGGATACTGTTTATCCATACCTTGTGTTTATCATGTTCTCTATTTGTTTTATGTATCTTGTTTTCCTTTACTTGGCGTTGGGCCGCATGAATAAATAGCCTTCTTTCTATCATTAAAAAAAAAAAAAATACCTGCAACCCCATTTCAGGTGACCACCTATTGAAAAAGAAAACCAGTGTTACATAAACTTAGCCTATACTTCTCTCTAAAGAAGAAGAGTTTCAAATCTCAGGGAGAAATAACAGACAAGTGGGTTTTCTTCCCTTCTCCACTCTATTTGTTTTCTGGGGTTTAATGGATTAAAAAATTCCAGAAGACCAATCATGTCGTCTTCTGTATGGTTTAATTGAGGCATCCAGACAAAGAAGAGCACGTTCACTGTGTCTCTTCAATTTGAAAACAGAAATACAAAGTAGTGATTGACCCAGATCGATTTGTTTAATCTCGAATACCAATGAAGCACAGAGAGAGATTGATAGACAGAGAGGAACAAAGGGAGTTAAGAGACAATGAAAGAGATCATGGGAGGAAGGTATGTGGGGGTGTGGGTCTTTGTATGTACATACCCTCCTGCTTTCTCCACATAAATACTCTGTTCTCATTATCACACTCTCTGTTTCTGTTTACTTTTTTTTTCCTTCCAAATTCTTCTATGTTTTCAATCTCTTCTTTCTTTACTCCCTCCCTTATTTTCTCTGTTTTTTTTTTTTCAACTAGAGCTCAAGCTTTGGGTTTACTTTCCATGAATCCCACACTGGCCACACATTCTAAAGTAACAAGAAGAACAAATCCCTCTCCTTCCCTTATCAGCGAGCTCAACAATCTCAACTTCTTTCCTTACTTCCTTTACGCTCAAATCTTGTAGCTTCCATCAGGAACCCAATCAAAAACTTGAAATCCAGTTCAGAGTTTAGACCTCTCCCTTATGATTCAGTGGAAACAGTGATTTCTCTCGCAGGGCAGTCTCGCCTGCTATGGAAAATAAATTACACACACCCTACCATTAGTCAAGAGCTGTTAGTCAATTGTGTTTACCTTGTACACAATACGTCGATACATGCAAAAAAAAAAAGACAAAAATAAAATTCATATAGAAAACAACTCATCAAGAGCTTTTTCCTAGAGTTCTATTCTTTTTGCTTTCTTGGAAAAGGTTCTTTGAACAAGTGGTAGGGGTGTCAATTGATCTGGTTCGGGTCTCTAAGTCGGATTCTTTAATGGTTTCGGCCTTAAGGGGTTAAAGATCAACACTGGACCAATAAGCTAATCAGTTCCAAACCTGAGATCTAGGACCATTAACTAATGGGTGGGTCGATTTCGGGTCCTACATGGTTCCAAGCAATCCAAAATAATAATAAAAAAATCTCTTAACACATGCTATATAAAACAACAACAACGATAACAACAACAACAAACTCAAACTTATGCCAACTTAATGGGTCGGCTACATGGATCCAATTAAAACAACATAGGGGAAATTGAGGTCTACACAAAAAAATGAGGACGAAGAGATAGGGGACAGAGGGATGGAAAATAAGATGAGAAATGATGGATGGAAAATAAAATAAAAAGAAAGATTATTTGCCTCTTCTTTTTTTTTTTTCCCACCAAAAATGGCAAATGACAAATGATAGATGGAAAATAAAATAAAAAGAAAGATCAAACTAAGAGGAAAGAAGTACAACCCAACAAATTAGAAGAATCTCAATTAAATGGGGTCTGTTACATCGATCCTTGCCCTCTAATAGGCTCTATCCGAGGTCATACTTGGTATAAGACCTATACTATAAATGTCCTTCCTTGCAACTTCTCCTATGATCATTTTAAGCCTACCCCTAACTTTCTGGATCCTTCAATCGAGATCATATCAAATGCTATACATATTCAATAATATTAGAATAATATATTAATTTTATTCACATGAGATATGCAACCTACTATCATTTTTTTTTTTATCAAATCACGGAACTAGTCCATATTACCTCTTGTTTTGTACAATTAATAAATAGGAACACCACCATTCTCATGAGTTATGATTATTTTGGGATATGTTCTTAAGTTAGTATTCCCAAATGGACCCTTAAATTAAGAATCATATCTTTGGTAAAATAGCATTTGAAACAAGTGGTACTAATGAAAATGTAAAACTAATAAAAATAAAGGGTTTGACCTTAGCTCTCATGACCTAAAGTCTTAAGAATTATATAATATATAGGGTTAGGATGTGAACTTGTTCCGGTTCCGATAGTTCCTAAATGGTCTATCAGTTTTGGAACTGCTGGAGGCCAATAAATTAATAGGTAGATCTGTAACCAAACCAATAACTTAGCAATAGATCCAGAACCGAACCAAGTTAGGATGTGAATTTGTTCAAGTTCCAACGGTTCCTAAATGGTCTATCGGTTTTGGAACCGTTGGGAGACCAATAACTTAGCTGTAGATCTAGAACCAGAACAATAAGCTATTGGGTGAGTTGGTTCCGCTCCGATTCTGACCCAAATTTAACACCCTTAGTAGAGGGTACACTGACATGCTCTCTCTCTCTCTCTCCCTCTCCACATGAAATGACTTTTTTGTTCCTTATTTATGAAAACATTTCATCACTTCAGGGTTCTAAGGCAAGGAATCAATATCTAAATCAGATCCAGCTAATTCTGATGATTTGATCTGCTTCATTTCGGATCGGACAAAAACAACTAAATTCATTATAAACCCTAGAAACATTGTATGGATCACACGCTCCTGAGTGGTATGAATCAGATCAGGCGGGTTGGCTGATTCCAATTCACTCTATTCAATTTTGATTTTTAAATCCGTGGTGTCGTCCCCCATTGGTGTGCTCCACTATGACGCTTGTTTAGAAAACCTTCTCCAATCTTGGTTTTAGGTATCATGGGGATCCATATTGTTCTCGGCATACTGTATTAAATATTTTTTGAGGGATGAAGTACTATAGTTCGGGTTCAGGGCGGACTAGGACAGGCTCGTGCCGACAAGGCCAAACTTGAACTCATAGAATCTTTCGTTGTTAGTTTGATTTTGGATTAACCCATTCTCACATTGGAACCGATGGATTGACACCCATACGAGTGTGCACTAAAACCCTGTCTCCATCATTTTTTTTGGGAAAAGTACAAGATTAGGCACATTTGAGTTTACTCTTACCAAATTAGCCACTACTTGTTCAGCTTCACAAGATTGTATATTATTGGGTTTTACTTTACAAAACTAGCCAAAACATCATTCCATCCTTATTTACATATTCTTTATGACATTTTTGCCCCAATCCTCATCGTTTATTCCCTCCCTCTTCTTCTTCTTCTTCTTCCCTCCGGCCAACCCACTGTTTCAATCACACAACCCACCCTTGCAATCCCTCCTGCGCCACCCCGTTCTTCCTTCCTCCCATCTCCCTACTCACGGTTTGGATCGTCTCGGATTAGCAGGAAGCCAAAAACCCCTCAAATTACCGCCGTGTTGCCATCGTTAACAAGGAAGACGACCTTCAATCTTCAAAGTGAAATTAACTTTGAAACATTTTTCGTTCTTTCTCTCTCTTTCTCTGCAACTCCAACCTCCACCACTAGGTTATTTCTACTCAAGGACTTGAATTTAGATAGATCCATCATTCCTGCTAATGCTGTCAAACCACCTCCATCTCCATGACCACCTGGATCCCAACTCATCTCTCCTCTCGGACTCATACGCACCAAGCAGCAGTACCACTACCTCCCCAACAGTAACCCTCTCCTCTTCTTCACCATCGCCTCCTTCCTCTCCTATACTGTATCCCTCTGCTCCACCTCCTCCACTTCCTCTTTCTCTAATAACAACAAAAACGATCATGAATGATCGCCCCACCCCCACCTTCCTCTCCCCTTTCAGTTTATTATAATAATGTCACACTTCTTTCTAGTTTCTTCTGTCGATCAATCCCATCTCAAACTCGTCAATAGCGTATCCAATTCTTCTTCCTCTTCTCTTTTTCAATCCTTTTTCTTCCAATAGAATATTATAGAATATTCAAAAGGAAAAGACGAAAAGAGCCGAGAGGAAATGGGATTATGTAGCCATCTGAACGGCGTCTCCTCGAATTCGATCCCGATGTGTTGGTAATCGGGGCAAACTGGTTGCGCTATTTGCGATCCTTGCTTATTGGGTTCCTCCAATCGATCGGTTTATCGAGATTTAACATGGTGGATGAGGTCGCCGGCGATGGCCTTTTCGGTCCACTGGGCTCCGGCTTGGCTTGGCTGGCCTAGTCATATTGGCTGAGCAGTTTAATGTAAACCGAGTCCTCTCTTACTCTGAGTATGGGGAGGAAGAAGCAGCCTCTAGCGGCATCGGCGGAAGCGGATTCGATATTTTTAGATTCCGTTGTGTGCTTGTGTAGGTTCACGAATGGAGAGCAGGGGGTGGGTTCGGCGGTTGAATGGTGGGTTGGCCTGTGGGATTGCAGGGGTTACATAAGAAGAAAGATGAAAGTAAGAAGAAGAGGTAGGGAATAAACAGATAAAATATGAATTGGGGCAAAAATGTCATAAACAATATGTAAATATGGATGGAGTACTGTTTTGGCAAGTTTTGTAAATTAAAACCCAAAAGTATACAATCTTGTAAAGCTAAACATGTCATGTTGTAGATAATTTGGTAAGAGCAAACTCAAAAGTGTCTAATCTCGTAATTTTCCCTTTTTTTTTTGTTGCTGAGAAGTTGACTATTGGATTTTTATTGTTGACCTGAACATAACTGCCATGGGTAAATTGGTAATCAGATCCGACGGCAATAAGTATAAGATCGGCAATGGTGGTTCGTTTGAGTAAACGATTGTCATAGATCTCTCACTACATAACATAAAGAGAGAGAGAGAGAGAGAGAGAGAGAGAGAGAGAGAGAGAGAGAGAGAGAGAGAGAGAAAGAACTCATAACGTCTGTCACGCGAGAGAGAGAGAGAGAGAGAAAGAACTCATAACGTCTGTCACGCGTCGATGCAACGACTCTCACGTCACGACTCACGAGCGCCCACTAAAAGCATAATCCCCCAGACGCGGTGGGACTTTCACCGTTGTTCAGACTCAGATTCACCCGCGTCGTTTCCCTCCAAAATAGATAAAATCATAAAACATTACTTTACCCAAATAAACCCTCCAAAGCACTCTTTTAAGCCTTAAATAAAAAACACAAAAACAAACAAAACCCTTCTCTTCCGCACTGTCGCCTCGGAGGCAAAGCGTGAGAGCAAGAAAGGGAGATAGTCGCCTCCATCTCTATCTGTCTTTCTATCTATCCATTTATCTTTTCTCCTCATCGCCTCACACCTTCCCTCACTCACTGCAAAACCCTAATTAGCTTCTATGGATTTCGAGTCGTCTCAGCTCCAACAAGCTCAGGTGGCTGCCATCCTCGGCCCCGATCCTGCTCCATTCGAAACCCTTATTTACCATCTCATGTCCTCTGGGAACGAACAGCGATCGCAGGCTGAGGCTATATTCAATCTATGCAAACAGAATCATCCCGATGCGTTGTCCCTCAAGCTCGCTCATCTTCAATCCTCCCCTCAGGTCGAGCTCCGTGCCATGTCTGCGATTCTCCTTCGTAAGCAGCTCACCCGCGATGATTCCTACATCTGGCCGCGTCTCTCTCCTTCTACGCAATCCACTCTCAAATCTCACCTTCTTTCTTGCGTTCAAAGAGAAGATGCTAAGACAATATCCAAAAAGCTCTGCGATACGGTTTCCGAGCTCGCCTCGGGAATCCTTCCTGATGGTGGGTGGCCTGAGCTTCTCCCCTTTATGTTCCAGTGTGTCACCTCCGATTCCCCTAGGCTTCAAGAGTCCGCTCTTCTGATGTTTGCCCAGTTGTCACAGTACATAGGGGAAACCCTAATTCCCCACCTCAATACTCTCCATTCCGTCTTCCTTCAGTGCTTGGCTTCTTCCTCTAATTCTGATGTACGGATTACCGCACTTGGTGCTGCTATTAATTTCATTCAGTGCCTGTCGAGCCCCTCAGACCGTGATCGGTTCCAAGACCTATTGCCGGTGATGATGCAGACTTTGACGGAAGCACTGAATGGTGCTCAAGAGGCGACTGCTCAAGAAGCACTTGAGCTGTTGATTGAGTTGGCTGGAACGGAGCCCAAGTTCTTGAGGCGGCAGCTGGTCGACGTAGTTGGTTCCATGCTGCAAATTGCAGAGGCCGATTCCCTCGAGGAGGGGACACGTCATCTTGCCATTGAATTCGTGATCACGCTTGCCGAGGCCAGGGAGAGAGCTCCTGGGATGATGCGAAAACTGCCACAGTTCATAAGTAGATTATTTTCGATCTTGATGAAAATGCTTCTGGATATCGAAGACGATCCTGCGTGGCACAATGCCGACACTGAAGATGAGGATGCTGGGGAGACCAGTAATTACAGCGTTGGCCAGGAGTGCTTGGATCGGTTGTCTATCTCATTGGGTGGGAATACGATCGTTCCTGTTGCGTCGGAGCTCTTGCCTCAATACTTGGCTGCTCCTGAGTGGCAGAAGCACCATGCAGCGCTCATCACCCTAGCTCAGATTGCAGAGGGATGCTCAAAGGTATTTAAGCTGCTCTGTACTTTAATTCTGATTCCAAAATTCTTAGTCATCATATTTCCTTCTTCTTCTTTTTTTGGGTAGAAATCATATTTCCTTCTTTGATGTTCGTTTTTTTTAATTATTAAAGTAATTTTCTGTTTGTAAAGTTGTTCCTCTTTATTGTCTTATTGTTATTATGTTTTACTCCTTTTTGATATATGATTATAAAGAATAACTTTAGTATGTTCTTCATCTTCTAAGTTGTTATGTTTTACTCTTTGTTTGATATATGATTATAAAGAATAGCTTTTGATGTTCATCTTCTATCGCACTTGATGCAGGTAATGATAAAAAATCTCGAGCAAGTGGTGAACATGGTTTTGAATTCATTTCAAGATCCCCACCCACGTGTGAGATGGGCAGCTATTAATGCAATTGGGCAACTGTCTACGGACTTGGGACCAGAGTTGCAAACACAATATCACCAACGGGTGCTGCCTGCACTAGCCGCAGCGATGGATGATTTTCAAAATCCCAGAGTACAGGTGAGTGGATCTTAGTGGTTTATACTTTATATTTGGGTGCTAATTTTTCTCGTGGACTTGATTCTTATGCATTTTTGTAGAAGAGTGAAGTATTTTGAATCGTATGCACTGCAAGCTTATATAACTTATTATGGTGGTTGTTTTCCTAAGTCAAGTATGCCGATTCTATACTCTGAGTGAATTATTTTGAATTGATTCTCACTTTTGGAGCCTCATGGTTATTTTCCATGTGCAATTTATGAAATGACGATTATTTTCTATACTTCTGGGTATGTTATTAATCTATTTTTTAAAGTAAACATGTGTAGGGGCCTTGTTTGGTTTGTTGTGTAGGTCAAGTGATGTGCTTTGGCTTTGGTGAGTACATGCACATTAAGTGCATGCATACAGTGATGGCGGAGCTTGATTATGTATTAAGCCATATTTGGGACTTATCTGTCAAAAAAGGGACTTAAATCTGGGAAGAAGATGGTCGGGTGTTATGATTTTCTTCAGCCTTGGCCTCAGTTATTTGAACTTATCAAATTATTGATATTACAAGCCTGGAGAACTACGAATATTAAGTGGTGGTTTTCCACAGACCACAATGGTCACACTAAGCCCTTCATTCATTCTACAATGCAATGTCATATAATGAAAGCAAAGGAACCAGAAAGGTCTAACATAGAAAGTCCACGGTGAGAACATTTAGCAATAAAGTATGCCATTATTAACTTGAACATGCGGTCAAGAACTCTTTTGATAGTGTACTCAAATATATAGTCTGTAAGGTTAAAATGGGTATGGACGTCTAGCTGTGCAGTCTGCCTTATTGTATGTGCTTGAGCAGACAATGGGTGGTGATACACCGCATCTAATAAATCAGAACAAGAAGTTTTATGGTTTTGGAGGATTTGACACATCGCATACCCATACTGCACTCACAAAGGGAGGTGCTTCGGGGTAGTACATTGGGATGTATCCATTACATGGATACTACTTTATTAATATTATGTTTAGTGCGGGTCTTATTATGTTGCATTTGCTTTTGCATTCACATTTTTTTTCTTTGGGCAATAAAATTTGTCATTAGAAACAAACAGATTAGTCATCTTACCATGAGGTTTACTGTCCTCAGTAATTTTTGAGTGTTGTTTATTTTTTTCTCTTCCTAGTATGATTCTGGGCCCCAACATATGTTTGGGTATATTTTTCTTCTAATTTTATGCCAAGTTTCTAACAGCTAAGGTGAGAGTGGCCTTTGTGGGTCCTTGACTTCCCCCCCCCCCTCTTTTTTTCTTCTTCTTTCTATGGCATGTATACTTACTCTGATCTTTCTGTTTATTAGTCATATTAGTGTGGCCCAAGGTTCAAAATCCAGGTATCGGACTCGGGATTGGTCATGGCCGAAACCTTTCCAGATCGGTAAAAAAACCCCCCAAAATCGTTTTTTTATGGATCGGGTCATGTATCGGCTAGAGTTGGTGGGTGTTGTGATCTCGGGATCGGATCGGCCGATATTACCTGGATCGGATCGGTCAAAATCGGTTGGTATCGGTCAATATCGGTCGGTATCAGTCAAGATAATGTAAAAAACTAAAAAAAATACTTAAAAACTTCGAAAAAATAAAAAAAAATTCAGTTGGATCGGATCGGCCGATACAACTGAGTTGGGCGATCCAATCAACGATCCAGTCAAACCATGTTGTATCGGTCAAATTTTGGGATCTGCCTCGACTGATAGTGATCCGATCCGGCCAATATCGGCTGATCCGATCCGGCCAATATTGGCTGATCCGATCCGATACCTCAAACCATGGTGTGACCCTTTACCATTTACATGTTTTTGTTTGTTTGTTTGTTTTGTTTGCCATACATTTTTTATACTGCTAATAGCTCCTCATATTATGTTAAGGTATTTGCTACATAGTTTGTAGATCCTTTAAGATGGAAAATTGGCCGCATATTGTTGTCTGAGATTTATCTTATTGACCAGCACTCAGTTTATGTTTCTAAACATATTTTGTCTGTCTAATGCATTTGTTTTTTGTTTTTTTTTGGAGGGGGGGCATCTATGACTATCTTATACCTTTACTCTGCTTACTCGGCCAGAACATTTGTCTTACTGTTATCTTCAAATCTTTTGAACTCTATAGGCACATGCTGCTTCAGCAGTCCTCAACTTCAGTGAAAACTGTACACCAGATATCTTAACACCTTATTTGGATGGGATAATAAGCAAATTGCTTGTACTCCTACAGGTATGTCTTTGTTGATTGTTCCTTCTTGTATGCCAGATGCTCACTGACATGCAAACATGGTTATGAGCATTTTTATACTTATGTACTTACTTCCTGTGTCCCTAGATGATTCTCTTTTGGAAAAAAAACCTAAAGTTAAAGGAGAAGTGGTTAAAGCATTAAAAGACCCAATATTTTCCAAAATTGTCCTTCCATTAGTTGGGTAAAAATGCTTTTCAAATTGGATAACAAATGCAAGGGTTAATGTGGTAGGATCTCCTAAGAATTCATTACTTAATTTGTGTAATGGACCAACACTTTGGGTCCAAAAAAAAAAAGAAGGAAAGGAGGACTTTTTTTACGCAGTGGAAGGAGTATTTTTTATGTTTACTTATAGAATTTTATTTACACATGTACAAACATGTCAATGTACCAAGACATATTTTGGCCATTTAAGCCTACATATTCTGGAGGTTTATATGGTGGAGTGGATAACTATATTGTATGTTTGGTCCAGAATGGGAAGCAAATGGTGCAAGAAGGGGCGTTGACAGCTTTAGCATCAGTTGCGGATTCATCCCAGGTAGTTACTACAATCTCGTTTACCTTATTAGTAATGCATTTTTGGTTTGAAATGATGTAGTCTTACACTTTGCATTCGTCCATAGGAACACTTCCAAAAATACTATGACGCTGTTATGCCTTATCTGAAAGCTATCTTGGTTAATGCAACTGACAAGTCTAACCGCATGCTTCGTGCCAAATCAATGGAATGCATTAGTTTGGTTGGAATGGCTGTTGGAAAGGAGAAGTTCAGGGATGATGCCAAGCAGGTGATAATGAAAAACATTTCTACTTCATTATGGCATTCATTTATGATTATAATGATCTGATAGCTGTGCAACTAAGGGCCACCCCTCAGTCAGATGTTAAAATCTCAGGCTGCCAGCGGGTGATGCTGGATTGAGTCTGAGAGTAACCACTTTGTGCAAAAAATGCTGAACGTTAGGACTGACCTCAATCCAACCCTTCTGGGTCCCTGCAAAAGTGGGAATTGCACCAGGTTTGGTCCTTTTTGATAAATGTGCAACTATTGATTTCTTAAAGTTTTCTAGAAATGAAATCAAGTTCTCACCAAATTCTTTTGACTCTTTAATTTGGTGCCAGTTGAATTAGAATTGTAGTTGATGCTATGTAGCTGTCATTGGTTTTGGATTTGGAGGATGATTAATATTAGTTGTTGCTTTGGAGCTATTATACTTCTCCAGTGTATATTTTGGATGACCACCGGATTTTTGTAGGAACACTTAGGCCTGTGGGGCTCATTTTTGGTTTTTATGGCTTTTTGAAAGGTTATGGAAGTGCTTATGGCTTTGCAAGGGTCTCAAATGGAGACAGATGATCCGACAACAAGTTACATGCTACAAGTATGTTCGTTCATTTAAATGTTCTAAACTAGTCTGAGGATTATATCAATAATGTCTTCCATGCATTATGGTTGTTGGATGATATAAATTTTCTTTTATCATTTTGCAGGCATGGGCTAGACTCTGCAAGTGTCTAGGGCAGGATTTCCTCCCTTACATGAGTGTTGTTATGCCACCACTACTTCAATCTGCTCAGCTTAAACCTGATGTAACCATTACATCTGCAGATTCTGATGATGATATTGATGAATCAGATGATGAAAGGTTTGCCTTCAGTTCCAGAAGTTCATTAAATTGCTGAGATCTTTATAACAATGCTTTAGATTGTTATAGTAGTAGATTTGTGAACTTTTATTTCATGTTGATGCTAAATATGGATAAGTTGCACAACTGTTTTTTGTCCCAGAATGG
The DNA here is from genome assembly GCF_018873765.1 of Telopea speciosissima. Lineage (NCBI taxonomy): Eukaryota > Viridiplantae > Streptophyta > Magnoliopsida > Proteales > Proteaceae > Telopea > Telopea speciosissima. The sequence continues at coordinate 62,196,907 of NC_057925.1, forward strand.
ACAAAAATTCCATAACTTTCAATTACGCATTGTTATTATTATTGTTGCGTATTTGTTAGATTAAGCAGTTAAGTTTTCTGTTTATTTATGCTTGTTGGATATGCCTGTTCTCAAATGTGAAAATATGGCAGACCATTTAGTGGGTTCCATTTGTTGGCTAACATTTTTTCTATGGAGATTTTTTTCTGAAACCTTCTCCTTAGAATTTAAGGTTTTATGCTTCTCTCTCTTTGTTCCCCTCCCTGGGGGAGGGTATTGATTAGGCGTGAACCTGAGAGAGTTTTTTATATGATTTATGATTTTTGTATGAAAGCGTCATAAAGAATGGGTTGTTTCACCTCCTTGGTGTATAAATTCAAATTAGCGAGCCTGTATCTGTCTGAGCCGCAGTCACTATCAGTAGCAGAGACAGAAGCCACTAGATTGTTCTGTTTCTACGTATGCCATGAGGCAGATGGCATCCTGGTTTAGTTTTATCATGTGTTTTACATCTATTTGTTTGCATAACATGGAGTTATAGCAATTGGTTAAGGAGAAAGTAACGATAATCAAAATTGTATTAATTTTTTTTTGTCTGTTTATTTGTGCAAGGTTTTGTCTTCGTTTTGCTAAGTTTCTGTATTCTATTACAGTATTGAGACTATTACTCTGGGAGATAAAAGGATAGGGATCAAAACTAGTGTACTAGAGGAGAAAGCTACGGCTTGTAATATGCTATGTTGCTATGCAGATGAATTAAAGGAGGGGTTCTATCCATGGATTGATCAGGTTGGTTAGTGATTGATGCAACTATATTTTTATTTGGTTTCTTGTAAACAATTTTTTTTTACTGATCAACTGGGTTCTTAAAATGTGCAGGTTGCTCCTACTTTAGTTCCACTTCTCAAATTTTATTTCCATGAAGAAGTTAGGAAGGCTGCTGTTTCAGGTATTAGTTTTATTATAAGCTTGTTAAACATTTTGTTTTGTTCAAGTTGCTGTCATTTTCTTGATCTTTTTATGTAACGCAACCATTTTTTATTTTTAGCCATGCCGGAGCTATTGCGTTCAGCTAAACTAGCTGTGGAAAAAGGGCAAGCCCAAGGTCGGAATGAATCTTATATTAAGCAGTTGTCTGACTATATTATACCTGCTTTGGTGGAAGCTTTACACAAGGTCATCCTATAGTTTTTATTCATTTGTGTTCTCAATTTGTACTGCTTTCTGACATATTTCTGTACCCAGTGCTTATTGTTGATATATTGATGTGTCCTCTGAGTTGCAATTGGTGTTTCAGGAACCTGAGACAGAAATTTGTGCAAGCATGCTGGATGCTTTGAATGAATGTATTCAGGTCTGTGATTTTCTTGGATTTACCGAATCCCGAAATATATGTATTGCATACTTGTTTTACATTCCTTCCCCCCTCCCCCCCCCTGCCCCCGCCCTTGCCCTTTTAAATATAGCAAGAAAACCAGACTGTATTAGAATTTGATGATATGAAAAATAGATTGAGGATGTGGGGCTGGTTGACTGAAGAAATTTGCTTTAAGAAAGTAACAGATTCAAGCCGGATTGAGTGTAGGGTTAGGGATGTTCACCACCAGTTAAAGGTAAGATTATAAGTTTTCTGAGTGCTAGGATGAACTACAGTTGGGGCAGGATTTTGAATGTGGTTCGGAGAATCGCTGAATGAAATGAAGATTACATAAAAAATATAATATCATCAAATACAAAGTTAGAATTTATTTAGAAAAGAGTGAATTTATATAGAATAGTGAAAAAAGTTGTTAGGGATTGTTCACTAGCAGTTAAAAGGTAAGATTATAAATTTTATTCGTGCTAGGATTAACTAAAAAGTTGGGGCAGGATTTTGGATGTGGCTAAGAGAATCGCTGAGTATAAAATTGCATAAAAAAATAATAACATCAAATACAAAAGTAGATTTCATTTTGGCCCCGTTTGTTTAGCAGGGTCTGTAGGGTGGGATTCTTGTGGGACTGGGACCCACATGGTGATGGGATGGGAATCATAAACCGACAGGAATGGGAAAGTTGAAGTTCCCCTTAACTTTAGAGAGAGAGAAAGAGCAGATTGGGACCATCTACTTCTTTCTCCCTCCTTCCTACCTGTTGCAGAGATGGACTGAGCCAGATCGGTGCTGCCTTGGGTGGCGCCAGCAAGTGGTGCTGCCTTGGATGGCGCCTGCAGGTGATTTCATTTACAAGGGAAATCCTGTGGATTTTTGGCAAAGTCCCATCAAATCGGTGGGACTTTGCAAAGGGGTGGGGTGGGAGAAACTTAAGGCCACATAGGCTGACAGGAAAAGCTGAGATGTTTTTTGTTGTATCCCCAATTTCCTAATCCTACCCCATATGATCAAATGATCTCAAATCCCATGGGGGTGTGTTAGTTTGTTACAACTATTCCACCCCTTAAATCCCACCCTATTAAATGAACAGGCCATTAGAGAAAGAGTGAATTTATATAGAAAGAAGAGTGAAAAAAAACCAAGTTCTTTTCCCGTTTTTGAAAAATGAATTGAAGTAGTAGATTTTATAATTCAAATGAATTTTCTGTTTGTGGGTCAGCCAATGGCCTAGAACAGTTTAATAAGCTTATGTTAGGCTGAAATGGTTAGTGCTTCCAAAATTTAATACTCTAAACTTTGGTTGATAATATCCGTTTTAAGCTATCTGAAAACAAATTTTTGGAAATTCCAATGAAATAAGATGATACTTTACAAACTGGGAGAAACAGAGAAGATGGTACATGAGTTAGATAGAGAAGTTCAACCAAAATCATACTGAGGAATATCTGTTCATCGCACCTGGGGGACCTTGGAAGTATCACACCATGAAGAGATGTGGAAGGAAAATTGCATACACATCATAGTAGCAGAAAACCTTCATTAATTTATGTGACAATGAGCTTATCCACATAACTTATATGAAAATGAAGTATAAGAGATCTTAATTTATGCTTTACTCGATTAGACTCTTTATCTGACTTGAGAGTTTCTGGATAGATTAATCATGTACAGATTCTTACCCTGCTGGTACATTGGTTGTACTACACAAATTGTGTCAGAAGCATATTACCTTGGATTTGTAAGATAGTTTTAACTGAAAAACTGGTAATAATTGCTACCAACTACTGTCTCTATCATTATTTCTTAAAAATTGCTAAACTATCAAGTAGATTCTAATCCTCACTATAGCACCAGTGAATTCATGAACCTTTTTCCTGAGATTGCATCATGTTCTCATGTTCCGCTAGCTCGTTCTGAAAGAAGCCATGAGCTCACTTTATGACTACATTCTCATCGTCTCTTTCAGATATCTGGATCACTTCTGGATGAAAGCCAGGTGAGATCCATAGTTGATGAAATAAAGCAAGTAATAACAGCTAGCTCAACTAGAAAAACAGAAAGAGCAGAGAGGGCCAAAGCAGAGGACTTTGATGCAGAGGAAGGGGAGTTGCTTAAAGAAGAAAATGAGCAAGAAGAAGAAGTCTTTGACCAAGTGCGTTTCCAAATTACTGTGTTAATGGATATTTTTAATAGCCAAGTTTGTTTTCACATTGACTTATGTTACTTCTTCTCATTCAGGTTGGTGATTGCTTGGGCACATTGATCAAAACATTCAAGGCCTCTTTCTTACCTTTCTTCGATGAGCTTTCTTCCTATATAACACCTATGTGGGTGAGTTAATACAAGACTCGACTATTACGCAAATCTTTTCTTATGGATTTAAGCTGATATTGGCCGATGGGTCATTAGTAAGCAATCCAGTTATTTTAGTAATTGTTGCATGCACTGTTAGTTGAACATCCAAAAGGTTCAATATTTTGGTTTCGACTATAGGATTTCGAACTTGGTTGAAACCGAAATGGCCAAAATATGTCATTGGAATGGCCGAAATTGCATTGAAATATAACCCATTTCAGTTAAAAAACCGACACTTTGAATACCCTTCAATTCACATGCCAATTCGTTTCTACAACTGTTGACACCGTCAAAATTTTGAACTATGTCATCCCTGTAGTACAATTGTATGATGCAGTGACGATGGCATCTATGACCATGTAATATCACTTCAAACAGAAGATATGCCTTTCTGTTGTTGCCATTTCCAATTGGAGCACTCATTTGCAAACTGACAAATATATCACTTTTAATGTTGGCTTTCTTGTTGAACATACTATTACTACTACCACCACCACTACCGCCACTACTAATATTAATTTAATTTTGATAAACTAGTATGCACTCATTGATGAGAGAAATTACTAATTCTCTTACTAGTCCTGCTGTCAGCCATAAATATTGAAGTGGGGGAAAAGCAAGTACTTTATCCACATATAATAGAATTCTCTTGTTTTCATATTTGTAATGAACCATGTATGACATTTGATAATTATTAAATGGTTTTTAATTTTATATCTATTCATTACTAATGCATATATAAGTTGTTTTAATTGAATTACGTATGTTGTTGTACTAAATTTTGTGTGGAATAGGCCATATTAGATAATGTATACAGTAGCGTACAGCGTATACTATCAAACTAGGGTTCGAAGACAAACTACCATTTTGGGTGTGTTTTTTTTTTTATTATAAAAAATCTAAGGGTTTCCACTATGTTTAGAGGGCTTAAAATATGGTTTCCTAGAAATTTCTGGACCTAATTTGACCAGTTGGGCCTCGAAGAACAATCAGCGAAACCTTCCAGGTTTTGATTGAAATTTCACGTTTTGCGACTTATTTCGGTATCGAGTCTGATTGAAACCAGGTTCGGAACTCGAACCTGGAAGTATGGTTTTCTGTTCTGCAAGAGGATTGAAGAAGTCTTGTGCTGAAAGGTCCCAATATGATTGAAAATACAAAGCAATTATCCTTGAGATGATTAGCTGTAGTTGCAGTCTGGTTGCCTAGCCGTCCTGTCTAACCAGTTACTGATTCTTTGGTTTTACTGGGAATCTCAGTTAACTACCCTGGTTGGTCTGTGGATATCTGGCTTTCTAAGCTTGACATAGATGTTCTTGTGAAAGTATTCAACAGTTATTAGATGGTCATACATCATCCATAACCAAACACTAACACTTCCAGACACTAGACAGATTCTGGAATGCCCAAATCAGAATAAGAGGGTGCATAGTTGCAAATCACTTGAGGTGGCAGTGGAACTTAGATGGGTGCCATCCCCCTTCCCTTCCTTTTGAAGTTTCTGTGCAGTGTGTCTGTGGAATGTAATTTTTTTTGTAGTTTCAATGGCATTGCAGTTTGCAACCCTTCTCACTCTCACCGTCACGGTGGACTACCTCATTTGTGAGAGAGGTTGTACTCATCTACAGTTTTCCCCTCCTTTTCCTGTAGCTAGAAAGATGGGGAATGCCTGAGAGGGTGGATTTAGGACTTTGAACCATCATGGCCTATGTTTTTTTCTAGGATTCTACCTTTCACAGATTTTTGGAGCCTTTGGTGAGACTAAAACACTGTTGTCTTTTTGTATGATTTGTTTCACTTTTACAATTTTGATATGAACTTTGGGGGTAGTACTCCAATTTGATCTTTCAACCAATTCAACTTGACTAAGGTTAACCCTAACTATTATAAGAGCTGGAAGCCCTTAATCTCTGAGTAATCCTCATAATATATTGCAAGATTTACTTCTCTGATTATGAGCTAAGATACCTTAGGCTCCATTTGGTTGCAAGGGGAAAAAAGGGAAGGGAAGTGAAAATTTTAAACTTAAATAGGAAACTTTTGTAATCATTACCCCATGTGACTATATCACTTACTCCAAATCATTCCATATTTGGTTATTAAATCTCACTTTACTTTGCATCCAATTCCTTTGGTTTAAAAAGTAAAAAAAAATTACATGTAAAATGTATCATTACTAAATATGGTATGAAATTTAAGTAGTTTATACAATCACATGGGGTACTTATTACAAAAGTTTCTTTTTAAGGTTTGAAAATTTTCACTTCCCTCCCCTTTAATTCCCCTTGCAACCAAACATAGCCTTAGGGTTGTGTCTGTTTGGGGGAATTCACTGGGAATATGAGGGCCCTGTTTGGTAACTTTTTTTTGGAGTGATTCTAGTATTTTTTGTTCTCGAGGAACACTTTGAGAGTGGAATTGTGTTTGGCAATTCTGAGTTGATTTTTTGTTCCTGTAGAATGAACTGGTCTCAGGGCCCAAAAAGTGCCCCGAGATTTTTAAAAAAAATCCAGGATTAAAATTTTTTTTGGGAGGATCACTCCAAATTTAATTAAGCCCGAGCCTGATGTTCCTGTCTCTCTCTCTCTCTCGGTTGTGAGCCCTCCCACACCCTGGTTCCAATCGCATCGCTGCAGCTACCACCACCTCTTTCCTTTTGATCTGATCACTGTCGCGATCTCCTCCCCGGATCCACCACAACAATAGCCCTTCCACCTCCACCATCATTGTCTCCCTTGGTCTATGAAAGCCACACCAACAACAAACAACAAACTACAAACTCAGCCTTATCCCAACTTACTGGGGTCGGCTACATGGATCCAATCAAACAAAGTAGGTAAAAACTGCGAAGTGAAAGAGAAGAATGGGAAAATGAGATGAGAAGTGAAAAAATGAAAAATGACCAAATGAACAAAGGAAAATACAAGAAAAGTGAAAGAGGAAAGAGGCAAAGCCCAGCAAGTCAGGAGAATCTCAGCTAAGTAGGGTCTGCTACATGGATCCTTGTCCTCCAATAGGCTCTGTCCGAGGCATACATGGCATGAGACCTAGACTATGCGTGTCCTCACAACTTCTCCTATGGTCAGTTTAGGTCTGCCCTGCGCTCTTTTAGCTCCATCAATTGGAATCATATCACTCCTCCTTACTGGGGCATCCTTAGGCCTTCGTTGAACATGACCAAACCACCTCAGACGACTCTCTCGGAGCTTGTCATTCATTGGAGCAACTCCCAATTCAGCTCTGATACGATCATTCCTTACTTAATCCTTCCTTGTTTTTCCACCTCTACCACACAAAGCTTCTCAATATGACACTTTTTAACACGAAAGCCACACCATATGTGTTAAATGTGTTCCCTGGTCAAGTAGAGGAACTAGTTCTGAAACAAGCAACCAACCAACCAATAAAACCTTACTCAAAAGTGTCAAACAGCTCGTGCACAAAATTGAGGCAAACATTCTTCAAGCGATTCAAGTCTTTGGAGTTGGTACCCACAACAGTAGAAAAACAACAATAAACAACTAAGCCTAATCCCATCTAAATGGGATCAGCTACATGGATCCTTGCAGAATAGAGTAAGAGAAAAGGAGAAATGAAGACAAAAGAGATGAGAAGTGTGAAAAACTGAAATGAAAGTAAGAGGAAAGAGTCCTAGCCCAGGAAGTCAGGGAAATCTCGGCTATATGGGGTCGGCAACATGATTCTTTACCCTCCATTAGGCTCTATACGAGGTCATACTTTTATAGAGCAGCACTGTTGCCTCCCTTGCTCTCATTGCCCTCCAGAGGAGAAGAAATCCCATCTTTGAAATAGCCTTTACTCTTCATCGATCAATGAAGGTGGCCCACTCATGCCACATGTGAGAATCAAGAGCTATAGTGCTGTCAATTAAGTTATCTACGACAAATGAAGAGCTATAGCCGTGGAAGTGTAGCCTTGTCGAAGGTGAAGCTTTGGCGAACTGGAGAGGGAATAAAGTGAGGCTTGTGAGAGGAGGGGTGTTGAGTAGGGTGGGGAAGATAGAGCATGCAGTTGTAGGGGCATGTTTGTGAAATTGGAAAACGGAATTCCAATTAGAGCCTTGAAGTGGTGGCCGTGTTCATGGTTGTAAGGAACTTTCAAGTTGAACTACCATTTAAGAAACAAACTAATGTAGTCCTAGATAGGTAGGAGACCTACTAGGAGCCAAACAACCGGATCAAATAACAAAAGGAGCTGCTGGTTCGAATGGACAGCCCTTGGATTTAGGTCAATTCCTAGGGTTTGGGTTGGATATTGGGAAAGGGGTTTATAGGGTATTAATGGGCAGGTCTGGGGGGTCAATATGGTATAAAAAGGTTAGGGTTTGGATGAGTTTTGAAATTCTGCAATTCTGGACAGAATTGAGTTGCAGGTTTTGGGCTTTAATGGAGTTAGGGTTTATGGGATTCAAACAGAAAATAAAGGGGATCAATTGGGGGAAAGGATTAGAGGATTAGAAGAAGAATTTTGGCGTCAAACTTACTGGAGATTCCACTGGCAGCAAGCTTCAACACTTGTGAAGGATAAAGCCACCTTCGAATTTGAAGAAGATCCTCCCAGCCGTCACGGCGTAAGGAGTCAACCGGATTCCACTAGTCCCTTTCCACCTTGATAGAACCACAAGGATGTACACTCATAAGGAGCACAGGAGCAGCAACAATGGCAGCCAACAAGCAAAAGCTTTTTTCATTAATCAAATTCGTGTGCAATGCTGGCCTCCCTTACAAACTTATATAGAAGACTCAAAAATAGACTTAGACACTAAAAAGGAATGGCCTAATCCTATCCTTAACCTATTAGGTAATTTAAATTGACTAGGAAACTAAAATACTAAAGAAATATACTCAAAACATGGCTGGACTTATAGAGTCCTAATCCAGCCCAACTTACATCACATGACCACTTAACCAAGTCACATGATCACTTAAATTGAACCAATTGGATGTAACCAATTTGAACCGGTTCTATTAGAAAATATAAAAATAAACTAAGTATTGGGCTAATCCCGTATGCAACCTATGTACCCCTAGTTTAGGCTCATTAAAGTGGCCTAATACATAGAAAACCCTTGGGAACAAAGGCCCAACATGTATATAACCCAACCCTAGGCCTATTTCTAAAGAAATAAGCCAATATCTATGATGAACCTGCATCAACTCTCCCCAACTTGAAAAAATTCGTCCTCGAATTTTGCAGTGATGAGGGGGAATCAATATGTGATCAGCAACTTTAACCATCCCCAAACAAAATTCCGATGAGGCAAGAACATTGGGGATAAAGTCTTCAATGCGTGGAGCTTTCTCTTGAAGAACCATGGTGGCATAACAAACTCTATGTGTTCACTTTGTGAATCGCAGAAGAATGTCAATGTCTCGTCCATAGAGCCTTCAGTGTTAGCAACCTTCTCATCTAATGCATGAGACACAAGCTCCACCTCTTTAAGAGTAGCATCTTGAAGGTCATTGTTTTCCTTTGGAATGCTCTCAATCAGCTTTTCATCTTCTACTAGTTCAGCCTTATCTATATTGGTTTCTTCAACATAGATCACTTTAGTAGGATCTTCTGTTGGTGCATCTGCCATTGGTGAATCTTCAAACACAGTCGATGCCACTTGCGTTTGAGTTGACATGTTCGGCAGTCCGTGTGGCTGTACAGTCGATGTGGTCACCTTTGGTTGTAACCCTATTAGAGTAAATAAATGGTATAGCCGGTGTCGATCAGGTAGGACACACGAGTTGTTTTCAGGTTCAATCCGACCTTGTCGCTCGTCCAACCAATCACCACCTACTGCAATAAAACTCTTTGAATGTGGTACCAGCTGACACCAAGCACCATCATGGTATGAAGAACACCCAAATTCAACACAGATTTTATCTGTAGGCATTATGCAAATCTCTCCTGATTGGGACAACATATCCACCACGGATTGTGAAATAATGTTGTTACGTCGCCTCTCGTCAACAATTAATATGGTTGTGCTCCCATTGGGTAGACGTACTCGGGTCTTAAAAACGAATGGAGGTGGGTCTTTCGACGCTTGGTTGGAGCTTCCCTCCGCGATAGCTTTGATACCAATTAATGTAGTCCTAGATAGGTAGGAGACCTACTAGGAGCCAAACAACCGGATCAAATAACAAAAGGGGCTGCTGGTTCGAATAGACAACACTAGGATTTAGGTCAATTCCTAGGGTTTTGGTTGGATATTGGGAAAGGGGTTTATAGGGTATTAATGGGCAGGTCTAGGGGATCAATATGGTATAAAAAGGTTAGGGTTTGGATGAGTTTTGAAATTTTGCAATTTTGGACAGAATTGAGTTGCAAGTTTTGGGCTTTAATGGAGTTAGGGTTTATGGGATTCAAACCAAAAATAAAGGGGATCAATTGGGGGAAAGGATTAGAAGAATAGAAGAAGAATTTTGGCGTCAAACTTACTGGAGATTCCACTGGCAGCAAGCTTCGACACTTGTGAAGGATAAAGCCACCTTCGAATTTGAAGAAGATCCTCCCAGCCATCACGGCGTAAGGAGTCAACCGGATTCCACCAGTGCCTTTCCACCTTGATAGAACCACAAGGATGTACACTCACAAGGAGCACAGGAGCAGCAACAATGGCAGCCAACAAGCAAAAGGTTTTTTCATTAATCAAATTCGTGTGCAATGCTGGCCTCCCTTCCAAACTTATATAGAAGACTCAAAAATAGACTTAGACACTAAAAAGGAATGGCCTAATCCTATCCCTAACCTATTAGGTAATTTAAATTGACTAGGAAACTAAAATACTAAAGGAAATAGACTCAAAACATGACTGGACTTATAGAGTCCTAATCCAGCCCAACTTACATCACATGACCACTTAAGTTGTCACATGACCACTTAACCAAGTCACATGATCACTTAAATTGAACTAATTGGATGCAACCAATTTGAACCGGTTCAATTAAAAAACATAAAAATAAACTAAGTATTGGGCTAATCCCGTATGCAACTTATGTACCCCTAGTTTAGGCTCATTAAAGTGGCCTAATACATAGAAAACCCTTGCGAACAAAGGCCCAACATGTATCTAACCCAACCCTAGGCCTATTTCTAAAGAAATAAGCCAATATCTATGATGAACCTGCATCACAAACCTTTGAAGTTTGTGGTAGGAGGGATTGACGAGAAATTAGGGAATCTCAAATTTCTAGTGGAGGCAGTTGCCACGGCTCACGACAACATCTTCTTTGTTTATGAAAGAAATGAAATCTAAGACAGCAAGGGAAAATTACCCAGGTGTCAAATGAGAGAAAGAATTTGACCCTTCAACCCTCAATATGTAAGAAATTACTTGTGGCTTTATAGACTTCCTCTACTTCAGAGATAGAGGGATCCAAAGAAGCAATGATCATCACTAGCACGGCTATCATGTCTGTCTTCAGAAACAATGTCGATGTCTTGTGATCACCTTCTCTCTTGTGAAAGCGGCATCAGTCCTATTGAACGATTCAATGCCTCCAAGTTCCCCACTCGATTTGGTGGCCATTTTCAGGTTCAGCTCTGAAGGTTACATTGATGGCAAGAATGATCATTAACTTGATGATTGTCTTAGATGCTGTCTTGTTGCTGGTAAGAAGGTCCCCTTGAGAAGGCTAACCCCGGCCATGATATCCTCTCTAAGAAGGGGAGGTTTTCCTAGGTTAATTTGCAGATAGGATCAATGGTATATTTACACGAGGTTGGATGACTCATGGTTTGAGGTGGAGGTGGAAAGTGGAAACACTTCCATGTTACCAAAAACCATTCTACCCCACAAGATCATTCCTCGGAACAGAATAATATAGAACTTCTTGCTCAGAATCACTCTTGCAAAACAGAAATGTTGCCAAACGGGGTCTAAAGCCTCTTTCTGGCAGCATGGAGGTCCTTCCTAATGTTGTTCCATTATCTATTCTCCAGCCTTTACTAGCATTCTCCCTCCCATTCAGTAGACTTTGGCTACCTTGTGAAGGATTCAAATTTCATCTCGCTTCCATAAGATCCTTGTTATTAGTAATACTTTCCTCTTAAATATAGTTGCCCAGAAGGAATCGGGTTTTGTTACATCTTTAACTTAATAAGCCCTTTCCCTTTATACCTCTCCATGACCTTATTCTATTTGTTCATTCATCTTATTTGTTTCTCCTTTGGTGTCTCTTGAAGATTTGTTTGTGATGCAATCCCGGGGTTCAGAAACCTTGTTTGGGTTCTCTATGGGCCCACCCATGTGCCTAAATAGATCAATGTGTAATGGGAGTGGCAATCTCGTAATTAACCAGATTCAGAGGGGTCACTTGGTAATTAAAAGGGCTAAAGACAAAAGGAAATAGCATTTATTGAATAGGGGCAAACTTGGGTTGATAAATATGGACAAAAGAGAGTAAAGAGAGTAGGGGGGTTAATAATGGAAAGAAGGATAGGGGGGATTATGTTATGTCAATGAGGTTGTTGTCAACTAGCAAGGGTGGAAAACCAGTCTCGGTTCAGGTAGAATATCTCCATCATATAGGCTCCTTTCAACCCAAGATTTCAGGCATAGAATCCTAACATCTAAACCTCTTAAGATCGACTAGCATCAGAGTTAAAAATTAATTGAATGAGTCACATTAATACATTATATTTTGCAAATAGACCCTAGCAGTGAGTGAGAGATCACGTTAAGTTTCATTTTGAAAAACCCAATTCCAGTGGAGTTTTAGGCCGGGAATATGCTGGTAGGGTCGCTCAGAGGTAGTGACTCTAACCTCCCTACTTGAAGGTGGATGGAGGAGGCAATAGAGAGATCAAACAAATCTCTCAAGGTTTGGACAGTCGATTTCAACAAGGTAAAGGACAATAAAGAAAGTATTAATAGGAGATGAGAAAGGAGGATGCAGTAGAACGGAAAGAACAAATTGTACCTGAGAGAGGAAGAAGAATGCTTGCTGCCAACTGGCTGCCTCTAAGCCCACGCAGGCTACACTCAAAATCAAACTCAATATTCCATTCTCTATTCTGCTCATTACGTTGGGTTGCTTAAAATATATAAAGAAAAAAAAATAGTCTCCTAACCAAACTCTAAAACAGAAATAGATTTAAAATCAAATCTTATCTCCTTGTTGCTTATTCTTCAAATGATTGGAGTTGTATAACCTGTCAGATTCCTGTTCGTCCATTCAATGGTTGTCTTAACTTCTCATCGGGACTTTGTGTCAATGTTGTTGATCTTGAGCGTCTGCAATGATAGATTTATCTTGGAGATGCCCAATATTTGTTTCCCATTCTTGCATTCTGTTTGTATTGTAAGACTTTGGTCTCAAAACAATAAATAGTCGTCTTTAGAAGCTTTCACCATTTATCCTTTATGCAGTTGATTGAGCCTTTTACTATTAGTTTTGTTGTCGGCCTTGGATATCTTAAGGAATTTGCTGAATATCTGTCGCTAAATCTTGCATTTTTGAGTCACTTAAATGCTTTTCAATGCAGGGCAAGGATAAAACAGCTGAGGAAAGAAGGATTGCCATTTGCATTTTTGATGACGTTGCAGAGCAATGCCGAGAAGCAGCTTTGAAGTATGCAAAATATTTAAGCTTAAATTCATTTTTTAGTTTGTGCTTTTTTGCATTGTGTTTATTCTGTGTATTGATGGTACAGGTATTATGATACATACCTTCCTTTCCTTTTGGAAGCCTGCAATGACGACAACCCAGATGTTCGGCAGGTTTGTGTTTTGACCAGCACCTATGGTGGTTCTGATTCTTCATAAGTTTATAATACATACCTTCCTTTCCTTTCTGCCTTTCACTTGTTGGGGGGGGGTGTTAATTTTTCTTCACTATTGTATTTACAGGCAGCGGTATATGGAATTGGTGTTTGTGCTGAGTTTGGTGGATCTGTATTTAGACCTCTTGTTGGAGGTAGCTTTCTTATTCTTTTTGCATATCTTCAAAAGTTAGGCCCCTTTGTGGCTTGTATTTAATTATGTGAACTTTACATGCTCTGTATGAGAAGACTGTTCTACTTGGCTTGTTGCAGAGGCTCTTTCCAGGCTAAATGTTGTGATAAGGCATCCTAATGCACTCCATTCGGATAATGTAATGGCATATGACAATGCTGTTTCAGCTCTTGGGAAAATATGCCAGTACCATCGTGAAAATATTGATGCTTCTCAGGTACTTCCATCTTTCTGTTTGATGTTTCTAGTGTTGATTTTTGTAGCATGAAGTGCTTCGAGTTAATGTGCATTAATTTCTGTGTTTCAAACCTCCGGCTATAGCATTATGAATTAGTATGTTGTTACCATTTATTTTATTTAACATTACAGAAATCTTTGGCAAGCCATTATTATTATTATTAAAATAAAATGCCTTGTTTTCTTTAGTCATTTATGTTTTGTGGCAGGTTGTTCCTGCTTGGTTGAGCTGCTTGCCAATAAAAGGTGATTTGATTGAGGCCAAAGTTGTTCATGAACAGCTTTGCTCAATGGTTGAAAGGTAATAAACTATATCATATTGCATATTGAATTACGAATTTATTCCATGCTTTTTTCTTATACCTAGTTGTACAGTTTTTTTTTCTTTCTGTAGATGTGTTTTCGCATTACATTCAAATTCAAGTTGGATCTTCATGTTTATTTACAGGTCTGATAGGGATCTTTTGGGCCCGAACAATCAGTTTCTTCCTAAGATTGTTGCAATCTTTGCCGAGGTACGTTTATTTATTATTGGGATACTTCCAGCATGCCTGTTGTTGCTTCTCTTTCCATCATGCACCCCCATTTTTTGGCCATGTGGATCAATGATTTGGGAGGCTGACCCCGCTGACCCCGTTGGATAGACTTGGGACCACCTCGATGGGACACCTGTCAAGTTTGGTGGCCTAACTTAACCTTATATCCCACAATGTGCGGGGTCTGTCCATTGATTTTCAACAGGTTCCAGAGGAGTTCAGTTTTCTTCATTACACTTTTCAAATTCATTTTAAATCTAATAATAACACATGGGTGTTTCAACATTGATCTGAAAGTTAGACTATGAATAGATGCTGGCTGGCATTAACAACATGTGTACCAAATTTGGGGCCCACCTGAGCCGTGTCACATGGCAGTAATTTGTTATTGTTGAATGGATTTTGTGGTCTGAAACTACTACTGTTTCATTGAACAGAGAGATGCTAGGAATTGTGAAATGAAAATTCCTTGCTTTCTCCTCATCTCTGGTTTCAGACTTTGACATTACAAATTTCAGAAGGCATGTGGTCAGGAGTAGTCCACTTTTGGACCTCAGGACCTGGTCCCAGGGTTTCAGTTTTTGGAGTCTGATTTGCTGGATTAGCCAATCTGATCAGGATCGGCAGTGCTCAGTCCAACAATACAATTCCCATACCCAAGGAATTCACCTGCCATTCACCCGTCCATTTCTTAAACTAAGAATATCGGCCAAGTTTGGGTTGGACAGCTTGGTTTTCTGTATTCTGTATTCATTGTGGTGATTGGATGTTTTGTGTAGGTTCTATGTGCAGGCAGGGAATTTGCTACAGAGCAAACCGCCAGTCGAATGATCAATCTTTTGAGGCAGTTACAACAGACTTTGCCGCCTTCTACTCTAGCATCAACTTTGTCGTCGTTGCAGCCTCAGCAACAGCTTGCGCTGCAATCCATCCTCTCTTCATAGTTCTTGGGTATTTGTGTTTGGGGCTACTCATCGTTCCTTTTGGAGAATTGCTGCGTTCAGTTTGTTTTGTCTATTAATGTTCATTACCCATTCTTTCCATAATGTATTCTTATTGTTCCTTTGGCTTGGGATTTTCTGGCAATGCGATGTTTTGGTCAGGTGAGGATAAAAGTCGTGCGGGTGGAGGAAAAATGTTATTATGTAGATGTGTATATTACAAGCGTTTTATTTGTCGTCCGGTTTTGTCCGGGGGTAAGGGGAAAAAAGAAGAGATGGCTGGTGGTGGTCATTGAGAGTCTTGTCGGTTGTTGCGGGGTTTGAGGATTGCTGATGAGGCAATTCTTGTTGCAGTTTTGGTGATCTTAATATATCTATACTTTTTTTGCCAATCTAATTTTTCTTCTATCAATTGTGAGAAACCTTCATAATTTATGAACATACTATTATGACTCCTCCATGTTCAAAAAACTGTTGTGCTATGTCTCCTAAATAAATCACTCTTACAAATATAACTTTGATCTGTTGTACAGCATTTAGTGATTGGTTCGATGAGATTAGTATTCTGTTGGCTCTGTCATTTGTTCAGTGTTACCACGGAAGTGTTGGGGAGGGAGGGAGGGAGGGAGGGAGGGGGGGGAGGAAGATAAAAGGGTAAATTGTGCCACAAGTCCCAGATGTTCGGGAAATAGTAGCCGCAGCTGATTTTTAACTTTTAACAAAAAAAAGTATTGGTTTACAAAATACCCTTTTCTCTGTTAGAGGTAAAGAACTAATTAAACGACTACAGAGCGATTTCTCAGATTATCATATTGTTCTGAAAGAATGGTTGCCTTGTGTTGCGATAAAGGTTTGATAGTGGAGAAAAAATGTTTGGAGTTTGTCTTTCAGTACTGAGTTTGTGGTTTCATTTGATCAAAATATTTAGAGCTTAAGACTGCCACTGCTGAGTTTCAACTCTTGTAAGTCATTGGTTTGCATCTTCTTTTCAGGTTTTTACCAAATATAGTGAGTATTAGTTAGGTTTCACAATCAAAATTATAATTTTTTGTTTTCCTTTTCAAAGGTGATTTCACTTCTCTTACTTGCAACCAGTCTGGGCCTTAGGGTTGTCTTTTTGTCTCCATTTTGAACTTTCGTTACGGCATATTAAAACGTAGAGGCAAAGTTTGGACATACTAAAGGGTAGAGGTTTCACCTTAAAGAAGTTTTAGATAGTTGGATTCAGCTATAGTTTCTTGAATTTGGTCTTTGATCATGGGGTTTTTAGCTCTCTTTTTTGTTCTTTTTAATTGATATGTGAGAAAATGGTGACAATATCTAGCATTTTGAGTATGTTCTTCGGATTATGTTATGAAGATCACATTTGAGTTATAGCTCTTGAGGAAAAAGCCCCGTTGATTAATTTTTTCTCTCCTGTGCAAAAAGTGTTTTCTTTTTATTATATATTTTTCCCTTTAGTTGTGTTTCAGCTGCGGTGTAATTTATCCTAAATAAATGTTGATCCCAACTCAATGTGCTCTGCTTCCAAATTAGCATTAGAAGATTGGAATGAATGATAGAAGTGGTTTCTCCGAAATGATTTTGAGTTCGATGACAATCTTGAGGAGTTTTATGCAAAAAAAAATTTCCGGGCGGTGGGCGGGGGGCGGGGGAGGGGAGATACGTCAAACCCAGCATCAATAATATATAGAACTAGGACTGCTTAAATGAAATTAGATTTGATTAGCTAAGGGCCTACTCATGCAGACTGTTTGAGGTTGTTGGTCCTGGGATCCTCTTGAAGGTTGCACCCTCTCTTCAACAAAACCTGAACTTTGATGGGTCCTCTTCTGTCTCTTTCTCTCTCTCAATTGGATGACCATTATTTGGATTATTTCAGCTCATTGATTCGAGGCCCCTGAAAGATCTCTCACCTCACTTGGAGATTTAAATCTTAAGCCTCTTCCATAAAAATCTCATTCTCTAATGGAAGAAACATATTAGCAGATGTTGCTATGGGTGGTATGGCAGTATTTGGAGAGAAAACGGTTAATACCATGCCTGATTACAAGGAGTTGTCCCTAATCTACATGGCATAACCATGTCCGGTTACAAGAAATCATCCT
Source organism: Telopea speciosissima (assembly GCF_018873765.1). Classification (NCBI taxonomy): domain Eukaryota; kingdom Viridiplantae; phylum Streptophyta; class Magnoliopsida; order Proteales; family Proteaceae; genus Telopea; species Telopea speciosissima. The sequence goes on from NC_057925.1 coordinate 62,214,405, forward strand.
CATTTACATGGCATGAAAATATAAAGGGTAATTTACACATCACCTCCTAATTTTTAAACGAAACTCAGATCACCCCCTGGTTTGACCCCAATATGACAAATTAGTCTCTACTGTTAGTTTTATGCTGTTAAGTGATGATGTCAGCCAGTTAAATAAATTTAAATCCCTAAACTACCCTTGACCAATGTTGAAGATGAAGGGTAGTATTGTAAATTTAATTCTAATGTTTTAGTACAAGTGTAAAATAGTCCTTTCACATCAATAACTAGACTAACACCGTTACTGTAGAGGGGGCGATTTAAGTTTTTTCAAAAACCAGGCGATGATCTAAGTTTCGTTTGAAAATCAGGAGATGACGTGTAATTTGCCCAAATATAAAATAACAGTGTAGAATAGACAATGATGACACGGCTGCTGAACCAAAGGCGCAAAACCATTTTTGTGATATTTCTTTTTTTCTTTTGATGAAATTGTGATAATTCCAAGTAAACCAGTTACTGCATGAACCTAGAAAAGGAAAAAAAAAAAAAAAGAAAAAGACTTTTGGCCTAGCACAATCAAGAATTGCATAAGAGGGACCCCCACTCCTTCCACTCCTATAAAACTCTATGGTTGTTTCGGTGAAGACGTGCAAGTATGTTATCAGAGATTTGCCCATTTGGTTGGGAATGTTTGACCTAAATTATTAAATTAATTTTTATATATCAATAATACAAAACAAATTTTTTTTTTTATTAAAACTAACACAGGTCCACGTATCCATAGATTCTCTCACAGGAAGTTGTCCTGCTTGACATAGATCATGGAGACCCACTTTTTTTCTTGTCTTTCCTCCAACAAAAAAAAAAAAAGTTTATAAAAAGATCCATATTAGGGTTGCATTAAAATTAAACTCAGAGAAATGCCTTACCAAAAAAGGTATATAAATCCTTTTCTAATTCACAAAAAAAAAACCTAAAACCATTAGACTATTTTATATATATATATAGGGGAAAGTTTTCGTACACGGCCTGTAAGTATGCACAATCGTGTCCCCTCTCACAAAGAGTTGGAAAAATCATAAACCTTTACTCATTAATTAATGCCTTGAAACTCTCACCCTCTCACATTCACGGTTTATACAACCGTATATGAAAACTTTCTCCATATATATATATATTGAATAATCTTTTTGGGTGGCCAATCAATTGAGCCATTTATGCATCAATGAAAGAGACATTTTGCCTTCCAGTTTGTATTTTAAACAAACGCAGCCTGCACGATAACACATTCTCTCATCTACTCATTTACCCTCAAACCCTATGTTTTGGGTCCATCTCAAGGGATACATGGCATGCCTCCACGTGGCAACCTTTCGTGCCTTCACGACTTTTTCTGTTGGAGTTGACCGAGAGAGAGAGAGAGAGAGAGAGAGAGAGAGATATTCTAAGCCCACAAATGAGGAGGATGATAAAATTATACATCCAAAGGTGTGGGGAATCCATTAATAAGACTGAGCAAACCTGTGGAATTTCTCTTTCTTTGAGTGTGCCCCTTTTTTATTGTAATGACATGCATGTCCCTTTGTTTACCAATAAAAAGACTTGCATGTCCCTTATGCTTTTTTTTAAAAGGTATGAATCAAAATTCAAATTTTTTTTTTTTGGCAAGAATGAATAAAAATTCAATAGGGACAGAAGAACACACTGAGACTCCAAAGAAGGGGGAGCCAAAGTGAAAAGGAGAAGAAAATAAAAAAAGACACAATAACTACCTCACCAGGAGTTTCTATCTACAGACAATAAATGGATAGGGAGATCCCCGGAATGAACAACACACCTATTTATAGGGGAGTCAAAGTAGGAGGCTAGGACCCAATCTAAAAATCTAGATTGTATTTAATTTCAAAAGAAAAAAAGTTCCAGAAATTATTGAAATGTTCATGACTTCCTGGACCATCTTCTTTTATTTTAGTTTCTTTCTATCAAAACATAATAAGATGGCTCCACAAAATACAAGCTTACCCATGTCCCTTATGCTTTGATATGTCAATTGATATTTTAGTTTTGTAATATTTTTAACCAACCAATTCAATCTCTCTCATGTGGTTAGTCTGTGTTGATCATAGAAAATTGATCCAATGGAATCCAGTAAAAGTAACTGAATTAAGCATCTTTGTGATGGCCAAGAGAGTACTAGCTAGGAATAATCTGATTTGAGTTGCAAACATAAGGTGATATTTCCATTATGATGTCAAGGGCAAAAGAGACATTTTGTCAAGAGATGGAACTAACATGTTTGGCATAAAAGAAAGGGAAACCAAAATTTTTTTGCAGATACCATGAGCAATAGAATATATAAAAGAAATAAGCCCCATAAAGACCTTAGTATAAAATTATCCAATTATTTTGTGGGAACTCATATATAGTCATCCTTAAGAACACATAAATCCAATTGACAACCAGATGAGGAAATGAGGACAGGCTCTCCACTTTCATGGAGCTAGCAGAGACACTCATCATCCTCTGGTTGTTTTCCTTGTTTTAAATCAAACCCATCTCTCTCTCTCTCTCTCTCTCTCTGTCTCTCTCTCTAGTTCTCAATCATCTTCTAAACTGATCTCAAAATGGAACTTCAGTTCCAACCACAGCAGCAGCAACATCATCAACAAGGAGAGCTTTCCATTAGTAAAGGAAATAAAATCAAGGGGAGAGGAAAGACCAATGGCAACAATAAATTTGTTGGAGTAAGACAAAGGCCTTCTGGGAGATGGGTTGCAGAGATCAAGGACACAACACAGAAGATAAGGATGTGGCTTGGCACATTCGAGACTGCGGAAGAAGCTGCTCGAGCATACGATGAGGCCGCCTGCCTTCTTCGAGGATCCAATACTCGCACTAATTTCATCACCCATGTCTCTACCAATTCCCCTCTCGCATCGCGAATTAGGAATCTTCTTAATCATAAGAAAGGTCTAAACCAGCAGGTTAATACCTCTGCTTACACCAACACCAATACCACTACCACCTTCACAACTACTACTACTACTACTACACCTTGTACTACTAGTACAGGTACAATTACTAGTACTAATTGCACCAGTATCACTGATAGTTGCTTCTCTTATGAGAAGATTCAAGGGAAGCAGATATCTGATGATGCATATAGACCAGATTTGAGCAATTGTAGCAAGGATTTCGATCTGGGTTCTTCGCAGTCTGAGCTCTCATGCATATTTGGTTCAGCATTTGATAGGTATCCAGTGAACCAAGGAGGGTTGGAGTTGTCAAAAAATGTTAGCTTTCCTGAGACACTACAGGAATCAAACATTATGGACTTGGAAAGGATGAGAGTGCATGAATACTTGGAGACTGTTCATGATCCAACTGATGTTTTCTGGGATCTTCCCCCTCTTTGTCAGTTGTTCTGTTCAATTTGATGCTTGCTCATCACTATCATCTTCTCTCTTTCCTTTTTTTTTTCTTTACTTCTTTAATGTGGAACTTGTAATAGTGCATATATGGTTTTGTATTGGATGAAGAAGTTCCAATGCAAGAGGGGTTTTCAAGGGTAACATATGCTGTGTTTCCTTGTGGCTAGTTCTTACCATTTTAATATTTCTAGTGCAAAAAATATGGCAAATTCCACTGCCATCAATCAAAAGAATCCTCCGATCATTCAAGACTCTACCAAGTTCTATCTAACAAACAAAAAAATCTCTACCAAAGTCTATCCAATCATTTTGCATTTAAAACTACAGCTACATAAAATTGTTAAGAGCAACTATGTCTATCTGTATTCTAATTTCTACACATGATTCGTGTTTTTTATTCATATTATTATTATTCCACCAAATAATCTCTGGGTACCCTGTGCGTTGTTTAAATCAATGAAGACGTGTGAAGAAGATCTTCCTCCTTTGTAAGCATTTCCTTCAATCACTATATGAGAAAATAGCTTCAGCCTTATTTCCTTGGAAGAGTTCCTGCATAGAATCAAACACATTATAGAGTGAGGAATAGAATAAACATCCTTCTTCATCTCTTAGAAAGTGATTTTCTTTTCACGGTGAAACTCACTTTCCAAGAAGTGAAGAATGTTCTTTCACCTCCAATGGCTCTACCCCCACACAAGCACCAACTTCTCCAAAGCAACCTCCTTCACATTCCTAGAGATATCGTGGATTCTTCGACCGTCCATTGCAATAGTAAGTTAAGTGAAAATATTCCCAGAAGTGAGAAGCATTTGATCCGAATCGCTCCTAAGAATTTTAAAATCAGTCATTGTCTCTGAAAACTCACCGATTCAGGGGAGTCTTGGTATGTATATTCCGATCCAGAATGACAGAAATAGGGATCAGTAGTTCAATACCAGCATTTTTGAAACCCTGTTCTTGGGTCGTCACATCTTCCCTTTTACAAGTCTATATGAACAATGGAGGAGTCCAATCCTCCAAACCCAGAAACCATAAGAAAGGCTAGCTTGTAGCTCTTTCAAAATTTTGGTATTTGGCTTAAAGATGTTCAAAATGCAGGCACGAGATCGTGTTGACGGAGGGATTGAAGGAGCCCCTGGAACTTCTCGAGTACCTGCAGAATTCTTCTTCTAAGCCTCTTCCTCCTTCTCCTCCCTAATACTCTAGTTCTCCCTTGCTTCCTTCACTGGTCTGAGACAAAAAATTCAGACGGTCACAAATGGTTACTCAAACCAATAAGAATACAGGAAGAATCAGAATTGGAAATATCACAGGAGCCAATTTAATCCAGCTCCCATGGCTACAACATAGCTATTCCGCCCTCTTGACTGTCAGTGTTGAAGATGGTGGTACTCAGAGCAATGAATACACTGGAGATATAGAAATTGGGGTTCAAGTCTTGAAGCTATGAAATCCTCCATACTCATGTAAGACCTATCATTCAGAGGACTTCGATGCAAAATAAATTTGTATTAATGTACTTTTTTAGGCTTTGGTGAATAAATTATACCTGAACTTCTCTCAAGGTTTAGGCCCCACACAGACAGAGAGATGCATAGAGCTCCTCTCCCGCACAGGACGATGTCCAGCGCACATCATCCGGCTGGGGATGCCTCAATCCACATGCCACTGCACCGGGATACATGTGGTGGTGTGGATCGAAGCCCCCCCAGCCGCACGATGTGCGCTGGAGAGGAGCCGGATCCCAGAGAGATGGCTCATAATCCTAGCAGATCGAGTCAGAAAGAAATCAAACTTTGCTCGTTCAACTTCAACCCCTTGGGCTCCACTTGGATGAAGAGTACTTCTGTAAAATTATGTTACTCACTTCTCACTGACATTTTTTCATGGAAAAGGCACCAATAGTTTTTAACATTAGTTTCGCTGTGGGCTACAGAATAAGTTCTGAGATAGCGCAAAGAGCAGCTCACTCTCCAATGCCATCAGTCCTCATGGTTAATTAAAAACATTAGTGTTATATCCATGATTCCATAGGCTGCAAAACCACAATTAATGGATGAGTTATTGAATTACCACCACTGAAAACTGCACTAGAATTCAAAACAGAATTCTCAAGCGAATCCCCTTTACAATGCACTGAAAGCATCTTCCTTTCAGAACAAAATCTGGGGAGAGGAGAACTCACAATACTAATGGTATCTCTTTCAAGAAATTTTAGGTTTAGAAAGAATGCCATAAAGTTTCTACTAGCTGATTAACATGTAATTGGATTATCAAAAATCATTACACCTCAAACCATTAGGAACACACAAATCAAAGCACAACTAAAACACCAGAACATGGAATGATGTGATAATGCATAATGGAAGATAGGGACAACATGAGAGAGAAACAAGGGATTGATGAGTGCCCCCCAGAAGTACTCAATAATCGTCACCTTCCTCTTCATCATCAACACCCTCAGCTCCAACTTCCTCATAGTCTTTCTCGAGCGCAGCCAAATCCTCACGGGCTTCTGAGAACTCCCCTTCCTCCATACCCTCACCAACATACCAGTGGACAAATGCCCTCTTGGAATACATAAGATCAAATTTGTGGTCAATACGAGAGAACACCTCGGCCACAGCTGTGTTGTTGCTTATCATGCACACTGCACGCTGCACCTTGGCTAGGTCACCCCCAGGGACCACCGTTGGAGGTTGATAGTTAATCCCGCACTTGAAGCCCGTAGGACACCTTCAAATCCACCCACACCAGGAAAGCATTAGATTCTAGATGGAGAGTTCATATAATGTTTATATGAACGAGGATAAAAGTAAGATATCCAGACTTTCTCCTATGATCAAGCATTTTCATTCACCATCAAATACAATGCAGAAGATTGAATTATGAGGATCACATGTCCGTTTCAACAGTGAGCTCAGGTAAACCCACTGCAAGGACATGATGGATCTCATCCATTCTAAATTCTATCCCATTTACAGGCATGGACAACTGCATTTCATCCACCATTAATAATAGTCCTTCAGGCCATGTCTTTTTGGAGGGGACTTAGGTGGGGTGGGAAAATGCTGATGTGGCACTTCAAAATCCCACCCCAACCTTGTTTGGTTAATTTGGGATGGTAAACTTACAAAAGCCCAGGGGACATCGTTAATTGCTTTGTCTGCTGATTTGGTGGGACTTTGGTTACTGTTCATGAAAAAAGAAACTTTATCTCAACATTTCCACCCCAACAACACCCCCACCAACATGTTGGTCCCATCTTCCCAACAATCCCACCCCACCTTTCTCTCTAAACAAACGGGGCCTCAATTTACTATTCCAAAAGTGTTGGGCATTAGCAAAATTTGCCATCCCTCGCATCATATCCCAAGCTAGATAAGGTAGTGCTGCATCAGGTTAGCAGCTTGCACTACCTTTTACCAAACCATTTGAACATGAATCCTGACAATTCCTTTTTCAAGTACAATCCCAAGAAGTTGGGATAAGATTTAGATGGGTTGGGTTTAAATAGAAAGAGATGCTCGCATACTTACCAGTCCACAAACTGAACAGTCCGCTTGGTCTTGATGGTTGCAACAGCAGCATTAACGTCCTTGGGAACGACATCTCCACGGTACATCAAACAGCAGGCCATGTATTTCCCGTGCCTAGGGTCACATTTGGCCATCATGCTTGAAGGCTCAAACACTGCATTTGTGATCTCAGGTATCGATAGCTGTTCATGGAATGCTTTCTCGGCTGATATAACGGGAGCATACGAGGACAGCATGAAATGTATTCTGGGGTATGGTACAAGGTTGGTTTGAAATTCTGTAACATCCACATTGATGGCCCCATCAAACCTCAAGGAAGTAGTCAAAGATGAAATGACCTGAGATATCAAGCGGTTCAAGTTGGTGTAAGTTGGCCGTTCTATGTCTAGGGATCTCCGGCAAATATCATAAATTGCTTCATTGTCCAAAAGCACAGACACATCTGTATGTTCCAGGAGGGAATGAGTGGAGAGCACACTGTTATAAGGCTCCACAACTGCTGTAGAGACCTGTTATTCAGGACAATCAAACCAATCAGAGTTCAATGCTAATAGCTCAAACTCAAACAGAAGTAGTATCTTAACTAGACACAGAGAAAGATGAATTGTTAACTCTGAGTAGATATATCGTCTGCATAAATCAGAAGTTACCTGTGGAGAAGGATAGATAGTGAACCCAAGCTTTGACTTCTTCCCGTAATCCACAGATAATCGTTCCAACAACAAAGAACCCAAACCAGAACCAGTGCCACCACCCACGGCACTAAATACCAGAAACCCTTGCAAACCAGTGCAGTTGTCAGCTAATTTCCTCACTCGGTCAAGGCATAGATCTACAATTTCCTTTCCCACTGCAGCACATAACATCAAAATAGTTTAGCCACAGAAGCCGACATTGTAAAAGGATCAAAGAACATGAGATGCAACTAACCAGTATAATGTCCTCTGGCAAAATTATTAGCAGCATCTTCCTTCCCAGAAATGAGTTGCTCCGGGTGAAAAAGCTGCCTGTAGGACCCAGTCCTAACTTCATCAATGACAGTGGGTTCCAAATCAACAAATATAGCTCTTGGTACATGCCTGCCAGAACCAGTCTCACTGAAGAAAGTATTAAACGCATCATGTGCAACACCAATTGTATTATCACTGCAAGGACAACAAAGCAGTTAGAATCCCACCAATCACCATGGATCGGCTTTCCTCAATCAAATTCAGGAATGTAGTGATAGTTTCACAATAGACATATCCTGTTTGTGACAATTGAAACTTTACACGTTAGCCCAAAGAAAGACCAATGTAGAGAAGGTCACTGTTACTTAGATGCCAACAACTATAAGGGCATTCCACATAGAACAAATACTTTCACGCAAAACAGAATTTCACAGAATCTTCAACAACCAAAAATATTTCATCTTTTACAGGCCAAATGAGGAAGAAAACAAGATGAATACAGTTTGGACTTTTTTGAGTAAAGAACAAAAAAAAATTATATATATATATATATTTACAGTTTGAACATAAGATTATTGATTGTAGGTTCTTTGTCTATTATTATTATTTTTTTATTTTTTTTTTGAGGGGGGGGGGGGAATGGTAGAGTGAGTATGATTTCAAATCATTGCCAGCCAAACAAATCACTATACAAGTGACGAAAGGAAAGAGGAAAAATTATAAAAAACTATTTGACACCTCATTAACAACAGCAAAAGCAACCAACTCTAACTCACACAGAAAAAGGGCAATAGTAGATCAAATAATGCATTTGGCACTGCATTCATGCTCCCTACATGGAGTGAATCAAACAAGTACTGCACTGTCACCATATAAATGAAAATCAGGAAACCCTAAACTAATCTAGCTCCAAATACACATCAATATCCATGAACAAGAGGAATATTGACCACTGTAAACATAAGGAACCTAAGGAATCATAATAAAACCTTTTTATTCGATTTTGACGATACAGAAGAATTGAATTACATCAGAATACAACATCTTTTGAGTCAAATATATTATACCTCCCAAACAAATAAATATTCAAAGTAGTGTATTGTTGGGACTTGGGAGTTGAGATGTAGAAGACTAGGGTAGTAAGGTGTCTATGACTTATTTATTATTCATTGTATTTGGGTTGGGTATCAATGTAATATGCACTGTGAACAATTCATTGCATCTTGTGGTTTGTAGTAGAAACTATAAGTCTTCTAACTATTTCTTGAATAATTATTCAATATTATGTGTCTTCATATGTTATTGCATAATTTACTTGTTTACTTGCCAATTATGTCTCATATCATTCAAACAATGTGCAGAATAGGCAATATTACATTAAGGGTTCAGCCTTTACTGCCAACCAAGGGTGTGAATCAAAATACCAAATTAGGTGGGTTTTTTTTTCATTTGAAGATTTAAATATGTTTTTTAAGCATAAAACAAGCTTCGCTTAAAGTTTTGGAGCCTACTATGCCCAACTGCCCACTGAAACATCATTCCAAACACACAAAAAAAATGCATTATTTCATTGAGATCTCGAGAATCTCGACCTGGTCAAGACGAGTTTTCAAACCATGACTTTCACATATTTACTATTTGCATCTAAGCACTTGATTCAAGTCTTTTCTTGCTTGGGTGAGCCCATTAGTGTGGCCAGAATTTACAGAATTGCCATTGCTCTAGTATATTTGCACTTTCTTGTTTTAGTGGGCCTCAGATCACATCAGTTTGGGATTACAATTTTTTGAAGATTGGTACTTGCATGGAGTGATGTTTCTACTCTTAAGTGGATTTTGCACATTGTTATTTAATATTAGATGTCGGTTCTTTCGTTGCGAAACCACCATTTTGCTGTTGTTATTATTGGAGATTATTTGCTCAAATTTGTTTGAATTTGGACTATCTGGGGTTTTATTTGCTATCTTTCGTGATGCTGGTAATTGCTGCCATATGATGATGGGTTACACTTTGGTATTCTCCCTTGCATTATTTGTCCACGTGCAGTTACGCAGTCTGAAAATCCAGATTTGGATCTCAGATGCAAGCAAGTCCAATAATCAAATCTGTGATCAGATCTGAGACAAATGAAGCAACGACATTATTAAGGGAAGAAAGATGAGATCGATTTTCTTGGGAGGAAGAAGAGAGAAGAAGAGAGAAGAAGAGAACAGAAGAGAAGGAAAGAAATCAGGTTTGGGATACCGATCCTGTATGCACTGCTCAACAGGACCAAAACTCTTATAAAAAAAACTCAAATTCTTTACTCAAATCATTTTTAATTGATGGGGGATGTATTACATATAGATAAACCTTCTAAAATTCCTAATTTGACTCATAAAAGGACTCCTAATCACTCTAATACACTCAATAAAGTAAATAAACTCAAAACAAAACTTTATCTAGGGATTAAGTATCCTAATCTAACTCAAACACTAAACTTAACTACTAATCCTGTGTATTAACATCATCTCCACTTTATGGGCTTATAAAATAGGCTCATTACATCAATAAAGCCAAAAATAAAAAACCTGTTAACAAAACAGGAATTTCGTGAATGGCTTGAATGATCAATGAGATCAGTCAAGCTCTCTATTTATAATAATAATAATAAAAGAGATTACAAAGGGAAACACTGTTCACGATACTATTCACGATACTGTTCATGTGAACAGTATCACAGCCCAAATTACAATCCTACCCTTGTTCAAAAGTACATAAATAAAGCATAAATAAAAAACCCAAAACACCCTTATAATAACGGGTAACACATCTCAACACTCCCCCTCAAGTTGGGGCATAGATATCACACATGCCCAACTTGACTAGACTAGGATAAAACAACTTCCCACTCAACCCTTTAGTGAAGACATCAGCCAGTTGATCTCCAGACTTCACAAAAGGAATACAAATCTGCCCACTCTCTAACTTCTCCTTGATGAAGTGTCCACAATCTCCACATGTTTGGTACGGTCATGCTGCCTTTGGATTGTGGGCAATGCTAATTGCTTGCTTTGTTGTCACAGTACAACATCATTGGAAGATGAACAGAACCACGAATATCAAGGAGTAAACTCTGAAGCCACAGTAACTCACATATGCCCTGGGCCATAGCACGGAATTCAACTTCAGCACTAGATCTTGCAACAACATTTTGCTTTTTACTCCGCCATGTGACTAGATTTCCTCCAACAAAAGTATACAATAGCCGGAGGTAGATTTCTGTCGGGGTTACCACCCGGTCACAAGATCTCGTGTAAGCCTCAATGTGAAGATGGTCATGAGGAGATAAAAGGATCCCCTTTCCTGGAGCTGACTTCAAGTAATGGAGAATACAAAGAACAGCAGCCATGTGAGTGGAATAAGGATCATACATGAACTCGGCTCACAAGACTCACAAAGAATGGCAATATCCGTCCGTGTGGGAGAGATAAATTAGCTTGCCCACCAATCGCTGATGTCTGCCCTTATCAACAGGTTCACCATCCTTCTCTTGCAGAAGGGTAGTAGCTTCCAAGGGAGTGTCACAAGGATGACAACCAAGCAAACCAGTCTCTGATAGTAAATCTAGAACATACTTTCTCTGGGAGAGAAAGATGCCTTATGGAGAACGGGCAACTTCAATCCCAAGAAAATATCTTAGCTGTCCTAGATCTTTTATGTCAAATTCCCGTCCCAAGAAAGCCTTCGGTGAGAAACTTCATCTCAGTATCATTACCCATCACAACTATGTCATCAACATAAACTATGAGAAGAGTGACCTTTTCTCCCTTTCGCTTGATGAACAGTGTGATCAGCATGACTCTGTTTGTATCCACAGGAGACCATGGCTTTATGAAACCTACCAAACCATGCCCGTGGAGACTGCTTTAACCCATAGAGTGCCCTTTTGAGCCTACAAACTTTCCCATGGGTCTTGTCAGAGGAAAAACCCAGAGGAACATCCATATAAACCTCCTCTTCCAACTCCCCATGAAGAAATGCATTTTTACATCCAATCTGCTGTAGGTCCCAGCCAAAGTTGACAAAGACAAGACAATAAGACCCGGACAAGTGTTCAACTTTGCAACAGGGCAAATGTCTCCTGGTAGTCGATCCCATAAGTCCGAGTGAAGCCTCGGCCACAAGCCTGGCTTTATATCTATCCACTGTTCCATCCGGCTCTCGCTTGACAACAAATACCCATTTGCACCCGGTTTCTTACCCGAAGGAAGAACAACTAGCTCCCATGTCTCATTTTTAAGTAAGGCCGTCATTTCTTCCATCATGGCTGCTTTCCACTTTGGATCTGCAATCGCCTCCTGCCATTTCTGAGGAATAGAAACAGAGGAAAGAGAAGAAATAAATGCACGATAAGAAGGAGAAAAAGCATCATAGGAAACAACATTGGAGATGGGGTGTTGGGTGCATGACCTAACGCCTTTACGAACAGCGATAGGTAAGTCAAGGGAAGGATCCTTACCAGATGATGTAGTAGGGTGCGGATGCTGGATCAAGTGCGGACGATTGTGGAGGTGGTATGGTGGTGGTGGTAGTCTCAACTTGTCTGTGCGCTCCCGGGTATATACCTTATCAACAGGGATTTGACTGACTGGTCTATGCTCCCCCTGAATAGAAGCCGGAAAAATAGCAGACACATCTTCAAAACCCTGATCCTGCTCCCCCTGAAGAGGTGTCTGGGAATAATATGGCAAGGACTCATGGAAGACAATATCCATGGAGACAAAAGTACGACGAGAAGGTGGATGGTAACACTTGTATCCTTTCTGGGTCGCAGAATAGCCCAGAAATATACACCGAATGCTCCGTGGAGCAAAGTTCCCATGAGGATGATGATTGCGGGCATAGCCAACACAACCAAAAACTTTGGGGGGAACCACAAAGGAGGAGGAACCCTGGAGGAGATCAACGGGGGAACGACCATCAAGGACACGGGTAGGCACACGGTTGATGAGATAAGCAGCGGTAAGAATGGCATCACCCCAGTAGTGAGAAGGAACCTGCCGTGCAAACATAATGGCCCGGGCTACCTCAAGGAGATGTCTATTTTTCCTTTCAATAACCCCATTTCGGGGGTGTGTCAACACAATGTCCGATGGACAATACCATGTGCAGCCAAATAAAGTTGGAACTGACCCTCCATGTACTCTCTGCCACTATCACTGCGTAAAATGCGCAAGGTGGCATTGAATTGGGTCTGAACCATACGATGAAATAACTGAAAACAGCGGAAGACCTCACTTTTATGGCTCATCATGTATACCCAAGTGGCACGAGTATAACAATCAATAAACGAGACAAACCATCGATGACCGGAAAGGGAAGTACAACGGGTAGGGCCCCACACATCAGAATGAACCAAAGCAAAAGGAAACTCACTTCTTTTATTTAATGAAGAATAACTGGAACGAGTCTGTTTGGCCAAAACACAAACCTCACATAAAAACTCATTCCTATTACAATGCTTAATCAAGCTCGGAAACAAAAGAGACAAAGTACTAAGGGATGGATGACCAAGTCGGCAGTGCCAGAGATGAAGGTCAGGGGACGAGGTGGACTGTAAATGATGATCTGTAGAGGAAGCCGAATGCAAAGTAGAAGGCTAACCCGGGTCAAGTAAGTAGAGACCACCCTGCATCTTACCACCCCCAATCGTACGCCCCGTCTCCAGATCCTGTATGACACAATGAGAAGGGAAAAAAGTCAGTTTGCAGTTCAGATCTCTAGTTAGACTACTAATAGAGAGAAGGTTAGTAGAAAAGGACGGAACATGCAAAACAGATTTTAATGAAAGGGTAGGGAGCAGCGATGGAACCCTTCCCATTAATAGGAGAAAGGGAACCATTAGCTACTCGAACACTGTCTTTGCGGAAGATGGAGAATAAAGATGAAATACATGGGAGGAGCCGCATGTGGTCATGGCACCGGAATCTATAATCCAAGGATCGGATACAGCCGATGCATACGGACTCATCGACTAGAGTACCGAGGCAAAATTAGAACCAGGGGGGCAGCAGTGTAGATGCCGTAGTGGAGGCAACGGAAGAGGCTCAGTAGCATGCGACGGAAAGCTAGGAGCTCATCCTGAGTAAGCCCAATGTCAGATGAAGGGGCAGCAGCAGCAGGAGTAGGAGAATCAGCCATATGAGCCTTGGGCTTAAACTTCCCACGGGCTTTCTTTTCCTCAAAATCAGCAGGCTTCCCATGGAGCTTCCAGCATTGAGCCTTAGTATGATAAAGCCTGTTGCAGTGTTCACACTTGACAGGACCTTTAGGGACAGCAGGACCACCATCAGTAGTGGTAAGAGAAGGAGTACTGGAAGCAACTTGCAAGGCGGAGCGATCAACGGTAGAGGAATGCAGCATAGCAGCCCGACGAGATTCCTCATTATGAACCAAGGCAAAGGCCTGTTCTAGGGATGGAAAAGGGGACTGCCCAAGTACTTGCACCCGAATAGGATCAAACTCCATATTTAGTCCAGCCAAAAAATCATAGACACGTATTTTGTCAACGTGTTTGCGATAAGGCAGCCGGATCGATGCTTGAGAGGGCTGATAGTCGGAGTAATGATCCAATTGCTGCCATATGTTCTTGAGGGCAGCATAGTATTTGGAGACAGAGAGCTCTGTTGGGTAGTGGCATTAGCCTTCTTTCTAATCTCATAGACACGTGCATCATTCCCCGTGCGACCATAAGTCTCTTTGGCACCATTCCGGATAGTATGGGGAGTGTCCAGAGAAGAAAATTGTCGAGATATCCCCTTGCATAGAATGGATCAAGTAGGACATCACCATCGCATCATTCGATAACCACTTGTTGAGCTGAGAACCCTCTTCCACCTTGGTTTAGTTGTTGTCCCAAGAAGATGGCGGTGAGGCCACGGCCGCCTCTGTCAAATAGGTAGACCGAGACCACTTCAGTAGTTGGAGCCATCAAGTTTGATTGGGGCAGCAAGGGGAAGAAAATCAGTCCGGGCTGGCCATAAATGCCGAAGAGGCCGAAGAAGAATCTAAACCAGATCATTGCGACAGGTAACCAATCTTCAATGAAGCAGCAAACAGCCAAAAATATCCAAAAAAATTCTGGAATCGACCCCCAATAGAAAAGGGCTGTATTGGAGCAAAAAATCTCAGATATGTAGGCTGGGAATGATGTCGAATGAAGGCAGCAAGGGTGCCAATCAGATGCAGCAGGAACCAGCAGCCCAACCCCAAGATCGATTAATGTCAGGGTTTTGAAAAAAACCCTGAGAAGAGAGATCGATAAGGGGTTGGGGTCTTCAACCAATTTGATGAAGTGAATAGGGGCTGAGAACAATATCAAATAAAGATCCCACAATAGAAGATGCAGCCGAAACAGATGTAGAGGCCTGATCTCCAAAAAAAAATAGGAATCTTCAAATCGCGAGCGGTGCTTGACTCCACTCGATCCAAAAAAGAGGCATAAAAAGGAGGTATATTGGGGCAGCAGCTAGATCATTACGATCACCTCGTAGTGCTGCCCTAATGGGAGAAGAAGAACCAAAAGAAAGGAAGAAAGAAGAAGGGAAGAAGCTCGATGGAGGGAAGGAGAAAAAAATCGAAGGGAGGGAGGTGGGTTTTGAAAACCTAGATCAGAGTGTATTTGGCTCTGATGCCATGTTAACAAAACAGGAATTTCGTGAATGGCTTGAATGATCAATGAGATCAATCAAGCTCTCTATTTATAATAATAATAATAAAAGAGATTACAAAGGTAAACACTGTTCACGATACTATTCACGACACTGTTCACGTGAACAGTGTCACAGCCCAAATTACAATCCTACCCTTGTTCAAAAGTACATAAATAAAGCATAAATAAAAAACCCAAAATACCCTTATAATATCGGGTAACACATCTCAACAAAACCCAACGTCCATAGAACTCAACAATGGGCGAAAATAAAGTCTCTTGAACCCCGATTGACCCAATTGGACAATCTTAACCACATCAGTAGTGCTACACATAAGGGGATATTGGAGTTATCGTCTGATATTTAAAAACAATTATGTACTTGTGTCATCAGGCATAGTATCAGCTGCTCATCTGTTCATTGGAGTTATCATCTGGTATTTGAAAAGATTATTATAGTTAGTGTTATCAGCTAAAGGTTATTATTGTTTGCTTGTTTGGGTCATCTGCTCCATATTTTCTTATGAAGATGGTTACTTGTTTGTAGCAACCTTATACTGTTACTTGTGGTTCCCAGCAACCTTATGCTGTGTTATGTGGTTCTCAACAACCTTATGTTGTTATCAATGATTTTCAACAACCTTATGTTGTTATCAGTGGTCCACAGTAACCTATATTATACTTTTATCAGTGGTTCACAATGGCCTATGCTGCACATTTATCAATGATCCGTAGTAACCTATAATGCACTTTTATCCATGGATCAATAACTCAATCGAAACCTGTCAAAACCACCAAGATATCTCGGTTTTGCAGGTTTCCGAGACAAGTTGGAGGTGAATTTTTAAACAAGGTTCTAAAACTCGGGTCTCGGTGGCATCTTGGCCTAGCCAAAAACCGAGACGAGTCGAGATCTCGCCGAGATGCTGCATTTATTTTTTTTTTACTCGGACCCCCAACTCAGTGGGTTTTACACATATTTTGGGTCTGAAACTTGGTATTCAGCCTATTTCAGGCCATTTAAACACAATGGCATGCCCAGATTTCCCAAAAAAACAAGTCCAAATATGAGTTTCACTTTGGACCATAGGTTGATAGGCGACGAGTCGGACTAAAACAACCTACTCTAGAAAATACCTTTGAAATCCTACAAATAAGTGATGATTCTTAGACTGTTGGAGTTGAATCTTCAATTTAGCACTTGATCTCACTTGGAACCATGCAATCCACCCAAGATTTGAAGGAAATAGGAAGAAAATTGAGGGAGAGGGCTGTTTTGAGTGTTTTCCCCTTTCTTTAGAGCTGTGGACAGAACTAGGGAGATTTTCGAGTTCTGTCCATAGCCTTAGTTTTAAGTTGTTTTGTAAATGGGTCAACTGGGCACAAAAAAGGGGTCACCCATAGCCATAACCCATACTGAGATCTTGCCGAGATCTCGGCGAGAAATTGCATTTTTATAACTGCAAAAATCATGAAAAAAATAAGAAAACTGGACCTATTTGGCTTGGCCGAGACGATACTGAGATCTCGCCAAGAAAATGCATTTTTAGAATGCGTATGCCATCTCGTCACGATTTCTCAGAAAACCGAGAAACTCGTCGAGATCTCGCCGAGTCGAGACGAGTTTTAGAACTATGTTTTTAAAAGTGCATGGTTTCGACCAGTTTCGACCGTTGAACCACCTTGAACCAGGCCTATATAATACCTCATCTCGACCGAGAAAGGCATATCTCGACTTGGTTTCGACAGAAACCCCGCCAACCAAGGTTTCCCCATGTATGGGAGAAAGTACCAGGTTTCGACCTGGTTTCGGTTGGTTTCGACCAAAACTCGATTTCAGCCAGGTCAAAACCCGAGTTCTTGATCCTTGGTTTTATCAATGGTTCACAGTAACCTAAATTGCATTTTTACCAGCAGCTCACAGTGACCTATGTTGCATTTTATGTCTTCCTTGTGAAGATTACTACTTGCCTTGTTAGAGAAGGGCCTATGATTAGGGTTGTAAATGGATCGGCTTCGGCTTGGATAGTGCTATATCCACATCCGCATCCGATTAGCTTTCAGACGGATTCGGATAGTGCTAAACAAATATGGACACAGATACGGAACGGATATTTTATCCGTTTACATGTAAATATAGCTTTTCAGATAGCTATAGCCTATCCGTATTCGCATCCACTTAGCTTTCAGACAGATTCGGATAGTGCTAAATAGATACGAATACCGATATGGAAACGGATTTCGGCTATTCATTTACACCCCTACCTATGATGTTAATGTTGCTGTTATAATATTTTGGATGCGGTTGGTATTCTTTGCCACTTATTTTGTTCATTGCTGTCTAGATTTATTAGACACGAAGAGTTTTCTCAACCATGCTAATGATTGGAGTGCTTGAGTTGGTATTGCTATCAGAATGAAGTTCTCTCTACGCTCACTGGCGTCTACAAATGCTATAAATGTTCAAGACTGGTTCTAATGTTAATATCTATTCTTGTTCCTAGCTGGACCGTTTTGATATATATACTCCAGATTGAGGGAGAGGGTTGAATATTGTACCTTAAGGAGGAGAGCTAGTGTTAAGTCAAGAGTGGGACTGTAGGAGAAGTCTAAGTTGAGTCATAGTCTAAGTTAGTCATTGATAGTTACTTTATTTAGTCTTTGTTTGTCATTAGACTCTTAGTAGGTTTCCTACTAAGAGTTGATTGCTTCATTAATATAAGGGAGAGGCTGTCCACAATAGAGGTTGTCCATTCTATTCCTATCGTGTTCACCCTCTCTCTTCTCCATCTCCATCATGCTCTTCTCTTTCATCTTGTCTTCTGTTTTTTTTTTCTTCACAGGTTTTGGTTTTTGAGATCAAGCATTGTTAGAATCATCTTATTCATAAGAGGATCCAACACAATTAAAGTTGGTCATCCAATGGTTTGTTAAAGAAGCTCATTTCACAAATCAGCTTAACACCAGTAGTTATTATTGGTAAAGAACACCTGATATTTTTGTTTAGGGTATTGGAAATGGAGACTTCAACATTATTCGTGACTGGTTGGACTTGGACATACCCATGAACTTGCATATGCTCCAGCACAGAGAGAATCACCAACATGTTTTGTGGTTAGGAGTTTGTCCAGTCTCATTTGAATTATATCATTTAGTGATAATAACACTGAGCATAAGCTGGTTTTCCTTTCCTTTGCAAAGGATGCCAGTAGAAAACACCCAATATGATATACTTCAAACAGTTCTCTGAAGTAAAATCTTTAATTAGTTCAACAATATGTTGTATTTTTGTTAGTTTAGAATCAATTTATGGTGGATTTTACTCAGACATTAACAAACATACAATTAGTCATGGTAAAGGGTTTATCCAAAGCTCTCTAGAAAAGAAAAAAGGACAAGCAAAAACCCAAACAGCTTGATCAGGAAACTCTGGTCCAAAGGTAAAAAATGATAATAATAGAAAGACATACATAGCACAAATTACCTCAAGTAGTTGCCCATTTGAAATGAATTTTTCACATAAATCATAGTAAAGATGCCCAGCAAGAAAACTGGAACGACTGCACACTGGAACCTAGCACAAATTGGGAGGGAAACGAAAAAGGGTTAACACTATGATTGCCATGGTTAGCATAAACGAAAAACAATTATCAGGATGTGATATTTCAAGAGATCTTACACTTGACAAGAGATCCATTGCAGCCTTTTTTACTTCATTAATGTTGATATCAGAACCCAAAGAATTTTCAGGATGATTTTCTTGAGGGGAAATGGAATGAGAAAGTGAGAACTTCTGCTGAAATCCAACCAGTAGTGGCTCTGAATCCTTTAAACAATTAACCCAGAAACCAACAGAGTCGGAATTAACACCAAAATGTTCTGAGAATTTCAAGATGAAGTTCTCATAAACTGGTGAAACACAAAGGGCGTGGGTCAGTCTTCTATCTGCCCATAGCATTGCTACACTCTTTTCAAGAGGAACATTTTTTCGCTTTAGTAGTATGATGATGAGCTTGTAAATTTCATAATGGAAATGCATGTGACCCTGGCATTGCACAATGAGGGAAGATAAACCATGATCAGATATCAAAATTGACAATATTAGAAATTATCCTTGAACCATATACTTTGCACGGAATCTACTACTTCTAGTTGTCAATAATGAAACTAACCTTCAGTGATAACAAATCAGAAACTTGATATAGTAACGGCATTGCATTTTTAGTCACCAACTCACAGAGCTCATCTGCAGGACAATGCCTTGGAATGACTATATTCGACCATAGCTCTAGTGCATGATGAATATCATGCAAGATTACCTATAGAAATACAACAGGCAAGTGTCATCAATTATGGTAAGAAAGCACAGAGAACATTTAAATGCATGTAATTTATTTCTAACTACAGGCCCTAGAGCAATATCACCTCGGAGTTTGGCTCAGCCTCCTGGGTACAAAGTGCCCGCAAGCAATGTGCAAGTGCTAATTGATGGCAAGTCAAAGCACTGTTGACAGAAGATTTAGAAAATACTTCGTCCTGTTTCAATGAACTTCATAATAAATGCAAAATCATCTCCAAATAGGTCAAGGATCAAGTAGCATTCTTTTGAACTACCATAAAATAAAGTAAATCGAAGTGATGAGGAAATGGCTCACAAGTATATAAATAGCCTCCGAAAAACACTGAATACAAATTTGAAGGTCTTCACTCTCACAAGCCCTTAATACTCTTCCTTTCCAAATAAGGACCCTTGAATTTTCTAAGAAATCGTCCTTTGTTATATAAACATCAAAGAGAAGAATATCCATAATTTTCAGTTGCATTTTCTGGCATAGTTTCGGATAACTGGAATTCATTTCTTCATACATAAAAAGCTCCTTCATACAATTCAAAATTTAAAAGTTAAACACAATGCAGTTATTATAACTGGGAAACCCCACAGAAAGAAGGAAGGAAGCACCAGAATAATCACTAGATATAGAAATTAATAGCACAAAAGACACAGACCTGCTCTAAAATGATGCCAGTCGTCTTTTTTGACCATGTTGGAGAAGTCTTTAACAGCAAAGAATATAAAGTAGGAGCATAATCTTCCACATCGGCTCCCCTAAATTCTTTGCACTTAATCTGGAGCAAAGAAATAAAATTAGTAGTGGATAAAAAAAATATCTAACAAAATCGAGCACATTTCAGATGATACCTTAACCCATTGTTTCACCAAGGGTGCGGGACCACTCAACCTTTCAAGATAGTTTCCAACAGTGCACCAATTCAAAAGGCTATTTACAATGCTTGTGTCTACATCAGGGCTTCCACATTGATGGAGAACATCCAGAAGAAATGCGTTTTTTCTACATGTCTCAACAACGAACTCTATAATAGAATCTTCAGATAGTTCCTCTTGAATCCCCTCTGACTTGTCCCTAAATGTCTTGCAGAGGAGAGAAACACAAATCCATGATGCTCTACAGCATAATTCTAAAGCCACTGAAGCCTGTAAAGAAACAAAAACAGAAGAAAAAAAAACAACTGAAGCCTCAAAATTAAGAAACTTGAACAATGAAAGAACTACAAACTCCAACAGTTAATTATGAAGTATGAACAAATGAAACGACAATAAACATGAGAATAGTAGCAGTGAACAGTAAATTTCAAACGTGAAAGTAGAGACTTCTGCAGCTCAACCTTAGCTCTAAGGTGTTAATAGTCCGGGTAGGGAGGAGATCGGTACAAGTTTTGGTGTCTGACAAAGATAGAGGGAATCTGGCACCCACAAAATGGAGATGGTAAGAGCAAGTGCACAAGGCTCCCGCTACTGCAGGGTCTGGGAGGGGCAAATGTATGCAGTAAAGCGTGTTTATTTTTTGATAGGTTAACTAAAGCAAGTTTATTATGGTCAAGAATACTTTTAAGCTTCTCACAACTTTAAAATTGTGTAGTAAACAGCTATATAGTAGCAATTACCTTTACTCCCCCCCCCCCCAAAAAAAAAAAACCAAGAAACAGAAAACATTTCATACAATTGTATTACATTGTTTTTTTTAAATGAATAAATAATTCAATTACCAAAGGGAGAAAAAGGGGAAGGGGAGGATACAAGCAAAAGCTGACACTAAGCCCTACCAAAAAGCAGGGTCAATATTAGGAACTTATTAGATAATTTCATTATTAAATTGAAAAGGGTAATTTGACTTCATCTGGCCCTAGTCCACCCTTTCTGAATCACGCAGAAGATTCTTGTGGTCCAACCAACCTATGCTATTACAAGCGTCCCTCTTAGATTTACCATGTTTTAAGTGTCAGATCCAATCTCCATTTTATGGTCAAACAATGGAAAAGAAGTCGCTAGAAAAATTGAATTTTGAACAAATTTTCGAAGCTCTGTATCTCTATTCAGTGGAATTGGATCAAGATGAAACTTACCAATCTGATATGGAAAGAAGTCACTCGAAAAGCAGTGCTCACCTCTACTAATTGTGGAAGGTTTTCCACTTATGCTGCCTGTATTTGCCATGTGGCAATGATGCTTTAATCATTCTTAACTATTGGATAAATATGGAGTTTATTGGATAAGTCACATTCCGAATTTGGTAGCCTATCTCAACTGTATGTCCCATCACATATATAGCTTTTCTCCGTTTTCTTTTTCAATCCTCTATTCTTCAAACATAGTGGATTTATTAAAATAGTTTAACATCATTCTACCATGTAGCAGTATTACATCGGACTGGAAAACACAATATGGTTAAAAGATGAGAAGACAACATGTCTAGAAAGCTTGAGCTTCAATGGACACCACATGTGGCAAAAAAAAAGATGCAAAACAGCTCCCACTAGGGGTATCAAAATGGAGGCCGAACCAAAAGGAAAGACCAAACAAAGTCCTTATCGGTTTGGTCTCGGTTTTGATTTAAAAAAAAAACTCCCAATTCCATTCGATTTTGGTCCGAACCAACTGAATCGATAAGATCGACCGAATGAACCAAAACCGGAAAAGGAATAAAAAAAAGTGGAAAAACCTGATAAAATTTTTAATATAATTTTATAAAATGAAAAACTGAGACCGGGCAGATAAGAGACCATTAAGAGAAACCAATAAGGGACCAAAACCAACCTAACTGATGGCTATTGGTTTCAGTTTGAATTTTGTAAACCAATTGGTAATCAGTCTGGTCGGTTCCCCTTCTGGCCCGATATATGCTAAAAAGTAACAAACCAATAAGACCAGACTGAACCGAACCAAAAAGATGCATGTAGCCAACCTCATTTAGTTGGG
This sequence comes from Telopea speciosissima, assembly GCF_018873765.1. Classification (NCBI taxonomy): domain Eukaryota; kingdom Viridiplantae; phylum Streptophyta; class Magnoliopsida; order Proteales; family Proteaceae; genus Telopea; species Telopea speciosissima. Next base: position 62,237,278 of record NC_057925.1, read on the forward strand.
ATAAGGCTGAGTTGTTGTTTTATTATAACATGAGGATACCAAGGGAGGTTAAGTACATGCTTATTTACCAAAGTACCCATTCTACCCTCACAACATGTACTCTAACAGGTGGGTCATATGGTTGAGTTTGGTTAAGAAATTTGACATGTAGGTGAGGCAGTTCAGAAGGCCAGCAACAAACCAGGTCATTAGAGTGGACCAAGAATGGAACAATATGTCTAATTTTGAATATCTAATGGGCTATATGGGCCATGGGCTTAGTATTTTTGAGTTTTCTATTGTAATGAGCCAATTCTATAAGCCTATTTAAGGTCTATTTGGGAATAAATAGTTAGTTCTATTTTGTTAATGAAACAAAACTGAAGCTAAAAGTAATCTGCAGCCAGAGAACTAGAAGAAGAAAGCAAAGAAGAAAGAAGAAGAACCGAGAGAAGAGGAAGAAGGAAAAACCGAGAGAAAAGAAGGCTTCTCACGATTTAGTTAGATATACTAAATCGTGAGAGACAGATTTATTTATAACATCACTTAAGTGAATTACAATATGAAGTACCCAAAATATCCTTAAGACATAAATCTAATTAGAACTATCTAGAAAGCACAATAAGAGACATAAACAACTCCAAACACCTAAACACGATAAACCCCTAAACACGATAACCCCTAAACACGATAATTCTTAACACTCCCCCTCAAGCTGGAGCATAGACATCACCAAGATCCAGCTTGGAACAGCCAATTGCAAATTGTGGTCGAGACAAATCTTTGGTAAACATATCGCCGAGCTGAAACTAGGATCGAACAAAAGGGGTAGTAATCAACTTCTTCAGAACAGCATCACGAACAAAATGACAGTCTACTTCAATGTGCTTAGTTCGTTCATGAAACACAGGGTTGTTGGCAATGTAGATAGCAGCCTAGTTATCACAGTACATCTCCATAGGCTGATTACTGGAATAACCAAGCTCATGAGCAAAGGAACGAACCCACATCAATTCAGCATGTGTGAGCCATAGCTCGTGCACTCACCGCCGACCGAACGAGCAAATGAGTTTGTTTCTTGCTCTTCCAAGTAACCAAGTTACCACCAAAGAAAGTACAATAACCTGTAGTAGACCTACGATCACCATCAGAACCAGTCCAATCAGCATCAGAAAATCCAACAATGCTAGTATGTCCATGACGGCGATAGATAAGCCCCTTGCCAGGAGCACCCTTAAGGTAACGTAAAATACGACAAGCAACCTCCCAATGAACTTGCTTAGGCGTCTGCATGAACTGACTAATAACACCCACAGCAAAAGAAATATCAGGGCGAGTAACTGTAAGATAGATAAGTCTACCGACCAGGCGTCGATACTGGTGTGGATCACCAAAGTCTGTGTCATCAGAAGCACCAAACCTGACATGAGGATCCATAGGAGTATCAATAGGCTTACAACCCATCATACCTGTCTCATCAAGTAAATCAAGAACATACTTTCGTTGGGAGAAGCTTAGACCACGAGAACTACGAACAACCTCGATGCCAAGAAAGTACCTGAGGTTACCCAAATCCTTAATCTGAAAATTGTCAAGTAGATATGTCTTCACCTATGCAATCCCAGAAGCATCATTACCAGTAATAATAATATCATCAACATATACGGCTAAGATGACCACATTAGACCCCTGTCGTCTAACAAAGATAGAGTGATCAAAGTAGCACTGAGAAAATCCACAACCAGCAACAACACTGCTAAATTTATCAAACCAGGCACAGGGGGACTATTTCAGTCCATAAATTGCCTTGTGAAGGCGACAAACTCGGACACTATCCTCCCCCTAAGCAACATAACCCGGAGGTTGCTCCATATACACTTCCTCCTGCAGGTCACCATATAAGAAAGCATTCTTCACATCCATCTGGAAAAGAGGCCAGTCAAGGTTAACGACCAAAGAAAGCAAGATACGAACAGAATTCAGCCTCGCAACAAGAGAGAAGGTTTCAAAATAATCGACCCCATAGGTTTGGGTAAACCCCTTGGTAACCAAACGGGCCTTGTGCCGCTCCACAATACCATCGGGATTGTACTTCACCGTGTACACCCAACAACACTTAACAAGATCCTTACCAGGTGGGAGATCAACCAAAGACCAAGTCTTACGAGAGATGAGAGCTTCCATCTCCACATCCATAGTATTTTTCCACTCAGGGTGAGACATAGCAATGGTATAAGAAGTAGGAAGAAAAGTAGAATGTAAGGCAGTAGCAAAAGCACGATAATGAAAAGGAAGATGAGAAACAGACACATAGTTGGCCAGAGGATAAAGAGGACGGGTAGTGCAAGCACGAGTACCTTTTCTTTGAGCAATAGGGAGATCATCAACGTGAACAGTGGGATCTGCAGGCAAAGAATCAACTGGTGGCGGTAGAGGTGGGGCCGTAATAGATTGAACTAGGGGCAGCAGCTGCTGTTGGTGGCGACGCACATAAACCTGTATAGGCGGGGCAGCTATCGGCAAGGGAAGAGGAGCAGGGGCAGCAACCCGATCAACGGCATCAAGAGGAACATCAACTGTGGGACCAGCAAAATACGGGGAACTCTCGAAAAAGGTAACATCAGCAGAAATAAACTGTTGGCGAGTAACAGGGTCAAAGCAGCGATACCCCTTCTGAGTACGAGAATATCCAAGAAATAAACACTTAACAGCCCGAGGAGATAACTTATCAAGCCCTGGGCGAAGCACATGAACAAAACACTGACAACCAAAAACACGAGGAGGAAGAGAGAAAACTGCCCGATCAGGAAAAACTATTTTAAAAGGAATTTGATTATTGAGGACAAACGAAGGCATACGATTAATAAGGAAACATGCTGTCAGCACCGCATCTGCCCAATAGAGTTTGGGAACATGCATATGAAACATCAAAGAACGAGTAACATCTAACAAATGGCGATTTTTGCGCTCTGCCACACCATTTTGTTGGGGTGTGTAAGAGCAACTAGTTTGGTGAAGAATACCATTGTCAGAACAAAAATGAGAGACCTCACATTGAATTAATTCAAGAGCATTGTCAGTACGCAAAGTCTTTAAAGAAACACCAAAATGAACTCGAATTTCATTATAAAACTATTTGAAAACAGAGACAAATTCAGATCGATCCTTCAAGAGGTACAGCCATGTCATACGAGAATGATCATCAGTAAAACTAACAAAATAGGAAAACCCTAACCGACTTTTGACCCTACAAGGACCCCAAATATCCGAATGAACTAACTGAAATAAAGAAGTACTCCTAGACTCTGGACTCAAAGGACAAACAGTACGATGATGCTTGCCAAGCTCACAAGCTTCACACTCGATACGGGAGACAGACTTGCAACTGGGAACAAGGTGCTGCAGCTTAGATAAAGAAGGATGTCCTAGCCGATAGTGCCAATGTAAAGGAGATACGCCAAGAGAAGTAGCAACCGCTGCAGTGGATGTAGTGCCCAGATCAAAGTAATAAAGGCCTCCCTTCTCATACCCGCCACCAATCTTCGTCTTTGTTGCAAGATCCTGAAAGACACAATAAGAAGGGTGAAAGGTTATGGAACAATTCAAATTTTTAGTTAATTGACTAACAGACAAGAGGTTAAGAGGAAGCTTGGGAACATGAAGAACATTAGCTAAAGATATGTTAGAAGACAGAGCAACTTTCCCATGACCAGTGACTGGCATAGAGGATCCATCTGCAACAGAAATCCAAGATGACATAGAAGTCTGTGTGGAAGCTGAAAACAAAGTAGGCTTACCCGTCATGTGAGAGGATGCTCCTGAGTCAATGACCCACGAAGAGGATGAGGATGCGAAACAAGCAGTAGTACCTGAGTGGGCAAGGACAGCTGTAGATGGAGAAGAAGAAGCCTCAAGTTGCTGGACTCGTTGTAAGAGTTGAGAGACTAAATCATTAGAAGAGGTACCACCATCAGTAGAGGATCTCGGGGCAGGGTCGGAAGAGTGCACAGAATCAGTCCCTCCATCAGATATGGCAGAATTTGCAAATTGCTCACGGGCCCACTGTGGTTTGCCATGTTTGAGCCAACACTTATCAACAGTATGATTAGGCCGATTACAATGAGTGCACCATCGAGAACTAGGATCAACAGAACCAGAACCAACAGTGTTAGATGTAACCCCATGACCTCCAGAACCAGCGGCACGACCATGCCCAAAATTAGAACCACGACCGCGAGAAGAAATACCACCACCACCACGGCCACGCCCTCCAGTAGAAATGAAAAGGGCAGAATTATCTTTGGTTGTAGGAGGTGAATCAGACTTCACCATAGAAGGGGATACAACTCTCTGGATCCGACAATATGCTTCATTCATAGAGGGGATCTTCTCTCCAGTCAACAATTGACTTTTGACGTATTGAAGATCAGAATCTAGCCCAAAGAGAAATTTAGCAACCAAAAATTCAAATCGTTGGGACTTAATTACAGCAGCAATTCCAACACGACACCCGAATGGTGACATGATCTCCGGCATGCCCCCTTCTTCCCCGACAACCCCTCCACCTGCCTCCACCACCCCACCACCCTCTCCCTGCCACCTTTCTCTCACCCCCCTGCTGTTGAACCTTCTGTAACCGCTGCTACCCCCTGGACATCTTTTTTCTCCAGCAGCTCTGCCTTTAAACCTGCCGGACACCCCCTCCACCATGTCTCTCCCACCACTCGCGACGATTCCAAGGTTGGATTCTGCCCAAAAGGCCTACTTGATGAAGAAATCCTGAAATGGCAGTGTTGTCTTGTTGGCCATTTTCTTGGTAGCCGTCCTCCCTACCATGTTGTCAAGGCCTCCCTCCTCAAGCAATGGAAAGCCGTAGGTTCTGTTTACATCTATGTGCTATTAAATGGGATTTACATCTTGAGTTCTCGAAGGAAGTGAAAAAAGCTCGTCTTGTTGGAAGGTGGCCCCTAGCAGATTGGCAAAAAAGCATTTACCTCCGGCAATGGGACCATCACTTCTCGCTTCACAGGATTGATCTCAAATCCATTCCCGTTTGGATTACCCTTCCCGGCCTCCCTCTGCACTATTGGTGCCCCTCTGGCCTTAGCATCGTTGGATCGACCATCGGCACCCCTCTCTTCTCCAACGAGTGCACCAAGAAAATGGATAGACTTTCTTTTGCTCGCATCTGCGTAGAATTGAGTGCTGAGGATTCTCCCCCTGACTTCGTCACCATTTTGGAAGAAGACGGCCACTCCTTCGACCAATGTGTCCTCTACGAAGGCCTGCCTCACCACTGCTCTCTCTGCAAGGTCTTTGGCCACTCGAAAAATTGCGAGCCAGGTCCTCTCTTGTCCAAGCACAAGAAGGTGATCATCGAACCTGCTCCTGAAACCCTGGTTATGGTTGAGACCTTCGAAGGCGGCTATCGAACTGCTTCGACTTCTGTGGAAACTACTGTGGTGCCTCCAACTTTGTCTTCGGAGGTCATCACTGTTGTCTCTGCTGACCTTGGGAACACTCTTCCACCAATGCAGTCGACGCCTTCTCCTGCTAATACAGCTATTGAAGAAAATCTGCTGGACTCCTTCCCTGCAATCGAAGATGAACCCCTCTCCAAGGCCCCTACGGCGATGGCTCGTGGTCGGAAAAAACAGAGAAGCCGTCGCCGGAGAAGCACTCGAGACTTTGGCGAGGCTGCATCCCTTGGCGATAGTCCCGATGCCTACCTACCCCACTGCTCTACTGACGCTGGAAACAACAGGTTCGCCGCCCTCTCGGGTCTCGATCCTGAGATCCCCTGTGCTGTCGATCTCTCGCCTGCTCCCCAGGTGCTCTCTGAGAGCGTCAACGACGGCCTGCACACCCTGCAATCACCCCTGAAGCTTCTGCCTCTGTGTCGTCCTTCCTCCCCTTTTGGTAACGAAGATGAGACCCCCCCCCCCCGTTGACAACTTCCAAAACCCCCCCTTTTCAGCTCTCAACCTTCCCAAAAAACCCATCCCAACTTTCCACGGGGCCACCATCACCCTCACCCTGTCCTATCCCACTTAAACCCAGATACCTCCCACCCGACCCTTATGCCCGCCTCACACCACTTATTCCCCATTCCCCCTTTTAACCCATCCCGGCCTATCTCTACCGAACCAGCCCTGGACCCCCAAACCGGCTCATCTACACCCACCCAGTCAAACCAAACCCACCCCACCCCCCCCCTCCCCATTGGTCTGCTACCCCCCGTTAAAGGAATATCGCCTCTGGCCCCGCAGTGTCCCACCGGGGTCTAGAGTTACCTCCTCCACTGGTTGGCTGCCCCCTCCTCCCCCCTCTCATGATCCCTTGGACCATTTGGAACGTCCATGGGCTCAATGCCCTGGCTAAGCAAGCTGAAATCCGAACCCGCCTCAAGTCCTCCAAATCCCCCCTTTGCTGCCTCCTTGAGACCAAAGTGCTCGAGCACAATTCGTCCCGCATTGCTTACTCTCTTGCCCCCCTCTTGGTCCTTCCTCTCCAACTATGACCACTCTCCTTGTGGCCGCATATGGGTTTTGTGGGAGCCCACCAAATTCCATATCTCGGCCTCCTTCTCCTCCTCCCAATTCATTCACCTCAGCATCTCTGACCACCTTCATAATCATCTCTTCTTCTTCACCACGTCTATGCCCTCAACCGCCATCCTGATAGGATCCCCCTCTGGGACAACATCAGATCTATTTCTTCCTCTGTTGGCTCCCCTCCTAGTGAAAAACTGGGTGGTTCCTCTATTGACCACCAAGCAGTTACTGCTTTCAACTCCTGTCTCGATGACTCTGGGCTAAACGACCTCAGATGGTCGGGTGCTGATTTCACTTGGCACAACAAGCACTCTGGCCCTCACAGAGTTGCCTGCAAACTTGACAGAGTCCTTGTTAATGACCCTTGGCTTTATTCCCTTCCTTCCTCCTATGTCTCCTTTGACCTCCCTGGCCTTTCTGACCACTCCCCCATTTCTCTCTTTGTCCTCCCTTATCTATCCTTTGGTCCTAAACCTTTCAAATTCTTTGACATGTGGACCTCCCACCCTGACTTCCTTCCCCTTGTCCAATCTGCTTGGAATATTCCAGTCCATTCCTTCTCCTTCCCTCTCCTGGCCTTCTCCAAAAAACTCAAAAATGTCAAGTCAGCTGTTAAAGCTTGGAACTCTTCCACCTTTGGCAACATCTCCTCTCGGATCGCCTCTTATTGGGACACCCTCTCCTCCATTCAGCTTCGCCTTCAGGCTGATCCCCTCAACACCTCCCTCACTGAAGAGGAATCCTTAGCGGCTTCGGACTTTGCTTCCTCTCTTTCCCAAGAAGAAAGCTTTCTTAAACAGAAATCCAGAATCAAATGGCTTGAACTTGGCGACTCTAACACCGCTTTCTTCCACCGATCCAACTCTAACTCTATTCTCTCCCTTACCTCTCCTGATGGCTCGACCCTCTCCTCTGTTGACTCCATCAAATCTGAAGCCGTGAACTACTTCACCGGCATGTTTTGTCCCCCTGCCACCACTCCCTCCCCCATTCTTGCTGACCTTATCAACAAATTCCTCCCCCCCACCTCCTTAACACCCTCAGTTCCATCCCCTCTGACTCTGAAATTACAGCTGCTGTTCGATCCCACAAGGCCAGTAAAGCTCCAGGTCCTGATGGGTTCAGTATGGGATTCTTCTCCTCTTGCTGGGACATCATTAGTGTCGAGCTTATCAATGCCATCAAGAGCTTCTTCTTCAATCCTCACCAAATCCAGAACATTAACCACACCTTCCTCTACCTCATCCCCAAGTCCTCTGGTGCCTCTTCCATGTCTGACTTCAGGCCCATCTCCCTTTGCAACCTTCTCTACAAGTTCATAGCCAAAATCCTTGTCAATCGGCTTAGCCTTGTCATTGACTCTCTTGTCAGTCCTAATCATAGCCGGGAGAAGCATCTCGGATAATATCATCCTTTTCCAGGAAATTGTTTGAGGCTTCAATCGCAAATCCCACTCCCCCGCTGCTCTCCTTAAGATAGACATTCATAAGGCTTTTGACTCCCTTCGCTGGGATTTCATCTCCCAAGTCCTCCTTAAGATGTCTTTCCCCCCCATTTTTGTCAACTGGATCCATTGCTGCATCTCCTCCCCCCGCTTCTCGGTTCTCCTAAATGGCAGTCCGGCTGGGTTTTTCCCTTCCTCTGCTGGCATCCGCCAAGGCTACCCCCTATCCCCTTTCCTCTTTTGCCTCTCCCTCAAAGTCCTCTCCCGTAGCATCCAATCTAAAACTGACCTTCACCTCATCTCCCCCATTCCTAAATGCAAGCCTACCAACTTGACTCACCTGGCCTTCGCTGATGATCTCATGATCTTCTTCAAGGCTGTCCCCCGCTCCAATGAGTCCATCATGTCCTCCCTCCTTCTTTTCCAGAACCTTTCGGGGCTTTGCATTAACCAGATGAAGTCTCAAAAATTCCTTGCTGGGGTTTCAGACCTAACCAAAACCTCTCTGTCCTTCCTCACTGACTTTACCATTGGAACCCTCCCAGTTCGATACCTTGGCCTTCCCCTCATCCCTGCCAGACTTTTTGCCCACCACTGCTCTCCCATCCTAGATCTCCTTCGCAAGAGGTTGCAGCTTTGGAAAGCAAAGCTACTTTCCTATGCAGGCCATCTTGAGCTTATCAGATCGGTCCTTCAGTCATGTTACATATATTGGAGTGGGGTTTTTAGTCTCCGGAAGGCAACTATCAAGGCAGCTGAATCCATTATGTGTGCTTTCCTTTGGAAGGGGGTGGATACTGCTAGGTTTCTGCATCCGAAGAGCTGGGCTTCTCTTTGTGTTCCCAAATCTGAAGGAGGGCTCGGGCTTAGAAGAATAAAGGATGTCAACATTGCTGGTTCCATAAAGCTTATTTGGAAGATCCTCACCAACAGATCCTCCATCTGGACTTCTTGGATTTATGCCGGGCCTCTTCGCAGAGATTCTATTTGGTCTGTTAGTCCTGGAGCTGATTCCTCGTGGGTTTGGCGCAGTATTCTTCAAGTCAGATACCTAACCAGAGAGGCTATTACTTGTAGGATTGATGATGGATCAACCACCCTCCTTTGGCTCGACAAGTGGCACCCCTCCGAAGTCCTCTCTTCTATTGTGAGCCCTAGAGATATTTACTCCTCTGGTCTAGACAGATTTGCCCATGTTGCTACCATCATCTCCAGTGGCTCTTGGTCTCCCCCCATTCCCTCCTCCCCCCTCTCGCCGACCTTTGGAGCACCCTCCCCCCCATTCCCCCTGGACATCGAGGGAGAGGTGACACCATCTTATGGCTCCCCTCCCAATTTGGCAGATTCAGCTCTCATTCAGCTTGGGACTTGGTTAGACATAGAGGGACCCCCTGTCCTTGGCATAGAGTTGTTTGGTTTCGTGGTCACATTCCTCGCCATAGCCTCACCGCTTGGCGTGCCCTGACTAGATGCCTCCCCACCCAAGCCTTTCTTGCTCATCGACATATTCCAGTCCCTCCCAGCTGCTGTCCTTGATGGAATGGGATTGAAGATGTTGATCACCTTTTCTTCACTTGCCCCTTTGCCTCCTCCATTTGGACCCGTGTCCTCCGCCTTTGCTGGCCAGGTAGACGCACCCCTCTCCCACTCGGCCGAGAGTGGATTTGGATAGACATGACCTTCGAAGGGAAGTCGATTTGCGACTCAGTTGGCAAGATTGCCTTTTGTGCCACTATTGCTCACATTTGGATGGAACGCAACCTCAGAAGATGGACATCCAACTCCCGCTCTTTCGACATGATTTGGAAGGCCATCTTTTTTTATGTTTCATCTAAAGTTAGATCCCTCCCCCTTAAGGATGTGAAGGATTCCCCAAGGAACAGGCTCATTGTTGTCTCCTGGGGCATCCCTTCTTCTATCCTAACCCCCAGTTAGTTTTTGCTTCGGCTTGTACATTCTTTCTCTTTTCTTCGTAATTAAATTTTTATTCATCCAAAAAAAAAATTACAGCAGCATCAATAGAGATAGGCTGGTATACATTTAGTTCTTCCCACATCCCCTTCAATGAACTGTAATACTCACCAAGGGATTTTCCATCTTGTTTAAAAGAAAAGAATTTTTCATAGACATCATAAATTCGGGACAGATTTGTATCTTGAGAGTAGCTCTTTAAGTTCGTTCCAAACACCCTTGGCAGTTTTATGAAACATAACATTGGAAGCAATGGAAGGTTCCATGCTATTCCAAAGCCAGCAAAGAAGAGTTGCATTCTCAGCCTTCCAATCATCATATTTGGCATTAGTGGAATCCACGGGTTCCATCGTAAGATATTTCATCTTCCGGCGAGCAATGACATAGACCTCAAAGGCTTCAGACCAAAGTAAATAATTAGAAGCACCATTCAGCTTCACACTGGTAATTTGACTATTAAAGTTGTCGGTAGAAGACTTAGCATCAGCCGTTAGGGAAATAAAAAAAAGGTGCAAACTCCAATGTCGATAACAGCCCAAAAGAAAAAAAATCTCTGATCAGGATAAATCCGATAGCCTTGAAGAATAGGGCAGAACAGCCCAATACAGAAGTATAGTCTTTGATAAATATAACCAGCAATAGTGATGTATAATGACTCGAAGTCCAGCCACAAGAATGAAGAACAGACCCCAGAAGAAAAAGAAATCGATTTCCACAGGTTTTTTGGAAAATCGATTGTCAAGGTTTTAGGGGCAAGCAAATAAGCAATCTTCAAGGACATCGAACAGCAACAGGAACATACACAATCAGTTGCAGCATAGCAGGGGACTCTAGTCCTTCATGAATATATGACTAGAGTTCAGATCAACATAGGCAGCATAGGTTGCTGTAAACCACGATAATCAAAGGGGTGAAAAAGAACCTTCAAAACAGCAGCAACAAGATGAATCTCGTGGGTCAGAATTTATTGCTCTGATACCATGAAACAAAACTGAAGCTAAAAGTAATCTGCAGCCAGAGAACTAGAAGAAGAAAGCAAAGAAGAAAGAACAACCGAGAGAAGAGGAAGAAGGAAAAACCGAGAGAAAAGAAGGCTTCTCACGATTTAGTTAGATATACTAAATCGTGAGAGACAGATTTATTTATAACATCACTTAAGTGAATTACAATATGAAGTACCCAAAATACCCTTAAGACATAAATCTAATTAGAACTAACTAGAAAGCACAATAAGAGACGTAAACAACTCCAAACACCTAAACACGATAAACCCCTAAACACGATAACCCCTAAACACGATAATTCTTAACAGTTAAAACTCTAGAATTGTTTTTATTTTGAAGTTGTTAGGGATTCTCCCTACCATACATAAGGGTTTCCTATTTTGCTTATTTTATTGAAATCGTAAATAAAGAGTAGGGGATCACCTACCCCAATTACTTGAACAATTTGTTAAGCTTATGCTTACTGATTTCTGTGAGATCAGAACGCTTTGCTGTGAGATGCTAGTCAAGTTCTAGATGGGAAGCCTAGTTCATATCCTCTATCCTCCTATCTTCTCCTGCTTCATTCAATCAAGTTTTTAGATCAGGTTCTAGTGCTGATATTGCTATCTTCTTCTCTCCTAGATCACAAGTTGTATTGGTAGTATATTTCTTATCCCTTAATGTTGTTACAGCAGTACTTCTACCATTACTTTCCATTTTTTTATTAGTTTCTAATTCTGATTGACTTGTTATTTTCTGCCCTCCTAAATTACTAAATCTATTCTACGTTTCTATTTTGGATTCTAATTGCAATTTCCGAATAGTAATTACATCTGAACTTGCTAATGCAGCTAGCTTCTAATTTTGTCCCTTGTTTCTAATTTCAATTTCGGTTTCTATTTTCTACCTTCTAAAACCTTTAGAAAGACTAAATCAAGGATGCTATTAGGGAAGTTGCTAAATTCTGGTTTCTATTTTGAGTGCCTAATCTCTACAATCCTGGATTTACATGTGGGTTTCTAACCCTAATCCATAAAATGATTGGAGTACCACATTAGCAGGCAATCCCATGTATCCCGTATATCCAACAGATGGAATGGCCAAATGAGCCTCCAAATGTCTCAAAATAGCAGGTTTCTTAGAGAACACTCTCCACAACCCACTTAGAAAACTTAGTACCCGTTTGATAACCTTACGAGAAACAATTTCTGGAGTTTTCCGGTTCTGAGAAACGGGAAAACACCCTAAAAAGCGCTTGGTAAATGTGTTTCGTAGAACGTGTTCTTGGAGCATACATCAAAAATTTATGTGGCATGGAAGATTTTTGACAGAACATGCATGTTCTGTCATTTCTGGACTGAAATTTACAAAACTGTCCCGATAAAAACTCCTAATCGTTGGACGCACTTCACGATACACACACCTCTCACTTCTCATTCGACGGTTTGGGAGAACTCCTCCTTCAACCTGCAACTCTACTTCGACTAGGAGATTTTTAACAACCATTGAAGGTAAGCTCGAACTCTCTCTGTATCCTTCTCTTTCTCCCACTCTATCTCTCTCTCTCTCTCACTCTCGCTCGCTCTCTGTGCGAGACCTGGTTCACAGAAACCCTAAGAACCTTGGCTTTTGTGTGCATCCATTGGAATGAACAGAAACCCGTGAATCTTAGGGCTTCCCACTTGATTGTTGATTCCTCCATCTTTCCCCTCTATTTGGGAACTCGATTAGCGACTTCTCTTTGTTTCAGATCTGTTTAAAAAAATATGCATGGAATAAACTGATTGGTGGTTATGTTAAGCAATTATTTTTATCAAATTTTTTCCCCATCTTATTGTCTTTCCTAATGGTTGATAAAAATCTCTTCTTTTTTTTTTTTTTTTTGCATTGTAGATCTGCTGCTCCAGAACAGGTTTACCAAGCGGGTCAAAAGCGGTTTCTCAGCACAGAAACGGAAAAAAACTGGATTCTGCTGTTTCTCAGCACAGAAACAGCAGTAAGGTTATCAAGCGGGCTCTTATTTTCATATATCATAATCCCAGATAAAGTCCATAGGTGCTGAATAAATACCTGTTTTACTTGGTTGGATCTGTATAAAATCACACCAATGTTATAGAGAGAGGTGAGGAGATATTTTAGCTCATGAAACTGAATCCACTTCATTGAAGTAATTTGATCGATGCAATCTGCACTCCTCTGAAATAAGAAAACCAAATTACTTAGCCGATAAAGAAACTAAAATGTCACTGCTCCTACAATCCTGCAATAATTTCAATGCAAGAATCAAAAAATTCTCAATGCATATCAATATGACGAAACAACAATGACTAGCCTGAATGTCTTTTCTTGTCCTGATAGAGACTGTGAAATCTGCTACTGCAACACAAAGCAATGTTTTCTGGCTCTCATGAAACCTCTCTCTCCCAGTTTCAGATGTACACCTGCACCTACACATTTCAACAGTAAAATCTCTTCTTGAATTACGTTTTTTCCTTGGGCACTCGAATTGCAATGTTGTGAAGTTCTAGCATCGCATAGTGAGAGTGTGAGACTAAGTACAGACCTTGAAAGCGGTTTATGTGAGGTCGGCAATCTGTGTAAAATTTTTTTTAGATCATCTCACAAGAATGTTGACCATACTCTAAAGACTTTAAATTGAACACAGGAACATGATAACATAGTCCAGAGCAATAAAACTATTAATAACAAGTTATAAAAACATTTTTTATCAATGAGCAAATTATATGCACCCCCCCCCCCTTGTAGTTTCAAACAATAACAAAATACCCCCTCCAGTTTCATTTTTACAAAAAAAAACCTAATGGCTCATGGTGTTAGTAAACTGTTAGTTTTGTATGTAAAAAGACCGTTTTACCCTTTTAATTCAGTGACCTATTTTAAATCCCCATTTTACCCTTATTTTATTCTTTTCCCCAAAACCCCCCAAAAACGAGTTAGGGTTTGCAGCGGCTTAGTTAGGAGAATCCCTCTCCGTTACCACCGGAGAAGGACTTGCAGCGGCGGAACTTGGGGAAGGAGGAGGAAAGTTTGTTACGGTGATTACCAACACCACTGTCAGCGGCAGCAACAGCAGTAGCAGAAGACCCCCTGAAAATGGCTTTGAGGGCGGAGCCGACGGGGGAGTTGGAGGAAGAAGCAGATGGATTGTTCTTCCATCAGCAGGTCACCGGCTCCAAACCTTTGAGGTGTTCGCGGAAGCATGAGGGGCAGAAGCTATTGAAGTTCTCTTCCAGGTGACGATCGCAGGTGGTGAAGCGCTGAAGTTGGGGCTCCAGATTCATAACAGAAAGCGTACAATGCACACCCTACAGGTGGTGCTTCTGTTCTGTTACTTACAGACAAAGATGAGCATAGAGAAAAGAACCCACACCGATACACACACACAGACCAGCTTCGGTTGTAATCCATTACTTCCACTATTCCCTTCTCCCCACACCTCTTATTCTCTCTCCCTTCCTCACAAACCTCATATCCTAACTTCTCCCATTCCTCTAAGTTAACTCCTGCTTCTTCTTCTTCAGCTCCTGCTTCTGTTACCAGTCCTGATTCCACTTTTCGCTTCGATGATGCAACCAGAGCTACAGATTCCGGCAATCTCAATCTCGCCTATAAACCTGTAAATGTAATTGCATTTTGAAAATACCGAGCAATGAAGACCAAAGATGTAGCTGTAGAAGGAATGTGATCAGATTAATAAAAATACAACAAACACAGCTTCCCCGCTCCCCCAATTTTTTTCTTCTTGCTTCCAATATTAATATATAACTTTCATCACAAACTCACAACCAGAAAGAGAAAAGTATTTTAAGATTGACGGGGGAAATGGGTTTCCATAGGTGGCTGATGGAATACTCTGATTTAAATTCGCCGGCGTGCAGAGTGAAGCTCCTCCTTCGCAGATCCCCGATGATGATAGGAGGTTCGCAGATCACCGGAGAAGAAAGAGCTGAGATAGGTGGAGGAAGATGACAATGGAACGTTGGTTGGGGGAGATGGATTTTTGGGTTATGTCACATAAGGGTAAAAGGGTCAAAACAAATTATTGAAGGATAATATGGTCATTTTTTAATGTTTAACTACAACTAACGTTTACCACTTAACGGAAAGGGCTTATTTGTAAGTCCCACAATAATCTAGGGGGGTGCACGTAAAAGGCGAAATTAGGGGGTGTTTTGTTATTGTTTGAAACTACAGGGGGGTGCATGTAATTTGCTCTTTATCAATTCTTTGAGGACATGCCCAGGGTCATGAATGTTCTGGGTTGGAAAAAAATGAAAAAGACGTAGAATACAACATATTGAAAGGGAGAAAAATTGAAAAGAACTCTCCCCTGAATTACCTGGAACACATGAGAAACACTTTCCAAAATCTATGGAATGCATCCTGAATATAATGTAGCTTATCAGAACATAGATCAACTGCAGATTCAGCAAGGATATGTTTCTTTGCTGTATTTACTAGTTCAGAAAATGGCTTGCACAAGCACTCCAAAGCATTTAAGTAGGAGAACAGGGAAACTTCTCCATGCCTATGGCAACAAGTTTTTGAGTGTTGAACATTAGATTCCATGACTGGACGAAGTGTACCCACGGAATTCTCTTCTGTACTGCAGTGGGTTACACCATTCTCATTCCCATCAATATAAAAGTAACTTTCTAATGAAGCAAGCAAGGCAGCAATGTGTTGCAGATTAGCTCCACTGTCAAGCAAACTTTTAACTACGCATTCATCCTTTGAACCTCTGGATTCAACATCATTATCAACATACAATGCAGCAGCATAAAGACTAACAATCAAATCAACCGGTGTCAAACCCTGCTGAATAATTTTCAAATGTAAATTACCATACAGCCTGGCAGTTGAACGTATACTTGAAGAAAATATGCCAAATGCAAACCATATACCTGAAGGAAATCACTTGCAGCTTCATTTAGATGTTTTGCAACATCTCTACACATATCCATCTTTACAGTTCGGCATTTATTAGCACAATAAAATATAAGATCAAGAATGTCATTTATGGAGTACCACGTAGCAACCTGCCAAACATAAAGTATATGTTATCTTCAGAGTGATGAATGCATTTCATGGAAGATAAATAGAATACAAGGTCTTCAGTTACAGTCTAAATAGTAGTCATATAGTCATGCTTGAAAAACTGTCTAAATAACATTCATCCAAAGCAACCACAAACAAGCTTTGGTATATGGATTTAAAAACAATGATGCGTGAACTCCCAAAAAAAATGTCCATTATCATGTAGATATTTCTATAAGGCCAGGAATAGAAAAACTTCACTACCAGGAAAAGGCCAATGATATTTTAATTTACGCTATCAACTATTTCAGTAAAGAATGACATTTTAATAAAATACAACCTGTCAAAAAGAAAGATTATTTCAAACAACAGCAGAGGTAAGTTTAGTTGGAGTTCTTAGTTTCCTAATTTTCAGTATATTACAAGGTTCTAATTTCTAAACTTTGAGCGAAATTAGCACGAAAATTTTCAGTTCTCCCAAGAGTTGAAATTGATAAAATTTGGGGAAATATTATAGTTTTTCACCAGGGACTGGCATAACCCCAACCTTGGCAAAACTTCAAACCTTCAGGAATACATATTTACTTAAGACTGATATCATGAATCACTTTTTTATGGATGAAGCTACAAAAGGGAGTGCTAGCCACAACAACAACAACTCAGCCTTATCCCAACTAAATGGGGTCGGGTACATGGATCCCATAAGAAACAGAAATTAATAATAAAAATAAAGGGAAGGAGCACACAACAATGGCACAAACTAAAAGGTTTTAACTTTTAAGATAAGCTGAACTCAGAAAGTGTAGCCCTATAGGAGTCGTGGACCCCTATTGGACCATCAAGTGTTAGACGTAGTTTGGTAGTGTGTCACTATAAGGGGCAGTGTCCCTATCGTGAGAGAGTCTTGTTTTTGTTAGCTTTGATAGTAGCTACTGATTATGTTGCTTTCCTTTCTATTACTTCCTTATTTAGCTTTCCCATTTCAGTTGTAACATTGTACTACATAATATAAATTGAATACATGAGGAGTTAACATTCCGTGCATTAGCTCTGGAGGCGCATGTTAGCACAAATTTGCTCTGAAGGCACAGGTTAGCTTTTTTTCCGTAGGGTTTGGTTATGGTGATTCCTCCTCCTCGGGAGGATCGCCCACCTGATCCAAGGCTGGGGATTGCTGCGGCTGTGGCTTTGCCGGCTTCATTTGCGGCTGTTGTTTCTCGTTCGCTGGCCACTCCTCCTATAGAGATTGAGGTGAAGAAGGCTTCGTCATTTTTCAGGGAGCCTGCAGTGTTTTTTTCCAAAGCGGAGGTGGAGTTGTCAAAGCGTGCTTTTTCTACTGCTTTGACCTCCAAGTGCAGCTATGGAAGGCCTTCCTTGTTCTCGATCAAAGAATTTTTGCAGAAGTCATTATTACTTCAAGGGGATGTTATCGTTTCTCTCCTGGACCCTAGACACGTGCTTTTGAGATTCTTGGTTCAGGCAGATTTTGTTAAGGTTTGGATGAAGGGATAAATTCACGTCCAAGGCTTTCTTTGTTTCACGAAGTGGACATCGGATTTTGTCTCTGGGTGGGAATCGCCCTTTGCACCTATTTGAATCTCTTTGCCAGGGCTACTTTGGTATATTACTGGCGCGGTTGGAAGGGTTCTGAAAGTCAATAGTGCAACAGCCTGTTGTACACGCACGGTGGCTGCTCGTGTGTATGTTGAAGTGGATTTGTGAGCCTCTCTCGAAGGTTTGGATTGGGTGTGGGGTGGATGGATTCCACTAGAAGGTAATTTATGAAGGTTTCCCTTTGTACTACGACGTCCGTTCGAAGATAGGGCATTTGAAGGACAACTATAGAAAGACGCTAAAGGGGAAGGAAGGTGCGTATCGAGCTAAGGTAGGTGAAGCGGTTACTGCTCGAGGGGTTGAGAAAGAAGGTGCTGCGGTGGTGGGCGAGGGTGATGGATTTCGGAACAAGGAGGGAGTTTTCATCCCAACGGAAGAGGGTTCTTCTCGCTATGTCTTTGCTGCTACACGTGGTGTGGAGGTTAGTCGTGGCTCGTAAGGGATGGGTGGTCGCTGCAGGCCTGCTGCCCAGAGGGCTGCCGCTGCTAGCAAGCCTTTACCGGAGGGGCCTGGTAATGTAGTCCTAGAATAGGAAATAATCCTACTAGGAGCCAGGTAGAATCAAGCTCTGGTTAAGCCTGCTGTTTAGGGCTGATTAGGGGCTGTTTTAGGGCAAAATTAGGGTTTAGGATGGGAATTTGGGAATGGGGTTTATAGGGTTTTAATCTGCAGGTTTAGAGGGTCATTAGGGTATAAAAATATCTGAATTTGGATCAGTTTTAATTTCCTGCAGAAATTAGGGTCAAGGTTTCGGGTTTTGTAATCAAGAAAAACAACTACAACTAGGGTTAACAGTAGGATTCAGGGGCTGGGGTTTAGGTCGAGTGTTAGGGGGACTTGGGGGAAGGTTCGATCCAATTATGAAGGTAATCTGTCAGCTGAGACAGTCTAGACAGAATTTGGGCCAATTAGGGTTTTAATGGGGAAGAAGAATTTAGGGTTTGTGATGGATGGATGGGATCCAAAGCTGGATCGAGTGGAGGGGACATAGGAAGGCGGCTGTAGCCTGATTTTGATGGTAATCTAATGAGGGAACAGGTCTGGACAGAGTTAAGACTGGCTAGGGTTTATGGAATACAAATAGAAATAAAAAGAGGATCGAATGGGGAAGGGGAAAGAAGGATAAAACAGAAATTAATAGGTAGACTTACAGCAGATATCCACGGCAGTAAATCTAGCATTGAAAGATAGAACCACCTTCACAAAGAGCCTCCCAGCCGTCACGGCGTAAGGAGTCGCAGGATTCCACCGACCCTTCCACCTTGATAAGCCCACAAGGATGCACACACTCTTGGAGAGCAAAGAGCAGCAAGCAGCCACGAAAATCTCTTTTTTTAAATTCAAATCTGTTGTGGGGGAGCCTCCCACAATTCCTTTATTTATAATTAAAGGCCTAAGCCAAATCCTCATACAATCTAATCTCCTCCTCACTTAAATCGTGGAAGGGATCTAATCAAAGTCAAATTACTAATTTAAAATACTAAAATGTCCTAACTACCCCTACTAACTTAAAATAAAAGAATCTAACTTAAAAACTACTAATTAAAAGAAGATTCCATATTAGCCAATAGGATAAAAGAACCTATTAACCAATAGGAACACTTCACTTAAATTAGACCCATTGAACCACTTGGATGCAACCAAATCTAAACCGGTTCAATCTAAAAACATAAAAATAACTAAGTATTGGGCTAATCCCGTATGCAACCTAAGTACCCCTAGTTTAGGCTCATTAAAGTGGTCTATTACATAAAAAAACCCTTGGGAACAAAGGCCCAACATGGATATAACCCAACCCTAGGCCTATTGCTAAAGAAATAAGCCCTATTTGGTGATCATTCTGCATCACCTGGTGTGGCTGTTTCTATTGGGGGTCTTACTACCTCTGCTAGCAGGCCTTTACCGAAGGAGCCTGGTGTGGCAGTTTCTCTTCGGGGTGATGATGCGATTATTGATGGTGGTCCTGCTCAGGTGGTTAGCATAGAGGCTGGTTCGGCTTTGGCCATTGATGTCTTGGAGGAGGGTGAGCTTCCTTGTGTTGAGGGGGGTGATGTGGCGACTCAGGTGTTAATGGAGTCTAGTGATGCTGGGAAAGCAAGGGAGACAGCACTTGTTGAGCCTTTGCAATTGCATCTGGACTCTGGAGGTGATCAGTGAGGAGGAAGTTGGAGGTGTTAGCAGTTGCGCAGGGATGGTGTCAGGCACTCAGCCTGTGGATGGCTCGTCATCGCCGTTTTTTGGGACTAAGACTGGGAGTCTCTATGTCAGGGATGACATGCAGGTAGCAGATGGGAAAGATGTCCTATTGGACCGTAAGGAATTAATTGAAAGCTTTAAGCCTTTTAATGCTACCCTGGGGGAGAGGCTTCGTAGAACATTCGCAAGTATGGGTGCTGAGGGCAGAAGGTTAGATCCGGCGAATTTTCCCAGATTGAAACAAAAGTCTCCCCGCACCACAGCTCTTAGGACTACTCAGGTGTATAAGAGGAAGAAATTAAAGCGAGCACGGCCAGTGAAGGGGGGGATCCAGAGGCGAATAACGAGGTCAATGGGACCAGTGGGCACTTCCGATACAAGTTCTAAATGAATTGTTTATTCTGGAATGCTCGGGGAATTGGAAACAAGCCTACTTCTAGGCGGCTGAAAGCGTTGGTTAAATTGTATAAAGTTGATATTGTGGCTATTGCAGAGCCAAAAGCGCAGTCTTCTAAGGTGCAAGTTGTGATGAGAAGGATTGGTTTGGATTCGGTGTATGTTACGGATAGGATTTGGTTCTTCTAGAGGAGCTCGATTCGAGTAAATGTGTTGGAGGAGCATCGCCAGTTTGTCACTCTGGAATGCCAGGCAGCCAATGTGGTTAACTTCCATATCACTTTTGTTTATGGGCTTTGCTTGGCAATTGAGAAAAGGGAAATTTGGGAGGCTTTAGATCGGTTTTCTAGGTCTACCACTTTCCTGGTCAGTAGGAGGTGATTTTAACGCTGTGTTGTAGCCCTTGGAAAAGATAGGTGGTATGCTTGCGTGCTCGCTGTCATTGGATGATTTTGGAAACTTTGTGGGTGGAGCTGGCCTACTGGATACGGGGTATGTTGGCAACATTTGTTCTTGGTCGAATAATCAAAGTGGTGTGGGAAGGGTGTTGGCCAGATTGGATCGGTTTCTAGTGGACTAGACGTGGTTATCTGCTTTTCCCAGGTATGAGGTAACCCATCTTAACAGAGCTTGTTCTGATCATGCACCTTTGTGGCTCTCTGTGTCAGATCCTGCCACATGTTTGGTTTCAGCTTTTAAATTCCAGCAAATGTGGTTAATGCATCCGAACTTTCAAGAATTTATTAAGAGCCAATGGGAGACACATGTTGTCAGTTCGCCTCTCTTCGTGTTGTTCTTAAAGCTTAAAAGCCTGCGTAGCTCGCTTCGAACATGGAATAGGGAGGTCTTTGGCAATATACACTAGAAGGTCCGGGATACAGAGGACTTGGTGAGTAGGGCAGAGGCGGTCAATAACCTTCAAGCTAGCTCGGAGTCAATGGGGACCCTAAAAGGAAATAGAAGTATTAGAAGACTTCAGGAGGGGCAACGAGAAATAAAAGCAAAGTACCCTAAGAGAAAGTTTCAGCCAATCCTAGAAGAGCAACTATAAGATCCAACAGCAAAAGAAATCAATGATCATCAACAAAGACCTCGATCAAAATCATAGATGACTTGATCAACGGTCCAATTGAAGCTATGAAACCCCAATGGATTCAAATTGAGAAAACACAATTCGAAGAGATTGAGATCGTTGATTTCCTTCTTCCTCCATAAATCTTGAGCGAGATGAAGCTGATTATTGCTGATTTTGTTCGTGTGAAGCATCGGACCAACACAGAGGGTGTTAATCGTGCAGGGTGAAGGTTATCTCTCACTACAAGACTCGGGGAGTCTTTTCTAATAAAAAAGGAATAATGCCAGTCCAGTTTAAATTTAGGCCAGGATTTAGTAATGGTTTGGGTTGGGCATTAGGTTTTGGCCTTTATTATCGTAATGAGCTGAAATATAAAGCCCAAAAAATGGGGGGTTGAAGGGGTGCAAAAATTAATATTTTATTAGTGGGTCTCATGGCTAGAGTCATCTTAATAGTTCTAGAATCCTATTGTTAGTTATTGAAACAAAACTGAAGCTAAAAATAATCTGCAGCCAGAGAACTAGAAGAAGAAAGCAAAGAAGAAAGAAGAAGAACCGAGAGAAGGAGAAGGAAAAACCGAGAGAAAAGAAGGCTTCCCACGATTTAGTTGAATTAACTAAATCGTGAGAGACAGATATATTTATAACACAACTTAAGTGAATTACAATATGAAGTACCCAAAATACCCTTAAGACATAAAGCTAATTTAGAACTAACTAGAAAGCACAATAAGAGACATAAACAACCCCAAACACCTAAACACAATAAACTCCTAAACACGATAATCTTAACACTCCCCCTCAAGCTGGAGCATAGAAATCACCAAGATCCAGCTTGGAACAGCCATTTGCAAACTGTGGTCGAAACAAAGGTTTGGTAAACATATCGCCGAGCTGAAATTGGGATCGAACAAAAGGGGTAGTAATCAACTTCTTCAGAACAGCATCACGAACAAATTGACAGTCAACTTCAATGTGCTTAGTTCGTTCATGAAACACAGGGTTGTTGGCAATGTAGATAGCAGCCTGGTTATCACAGTACATCTCCATGGGCTGATTACTGGAATAACCAAGCTCATGAGCAAAGGAACAAACCCACATCAATTCAGCAGTTGTGTGAGCCATAGCTCTGTACTCAGCCTCTACATTGGAATGAGCAACAGTAGTTTGTTTCTTGCTCTTCCAAGTAACCAAGTTACCACCAAAGAAAGTACAATAACCTGTAGTAGACCTACGATCACCAACAGAACCAGCCCAATCGGCATCAAAAAATCCAATAATGCTAGTGTGTCCATGACGGCAATAGATAAGCCCCTTGCCAGGAGCACCCTTAAGATAACGTAAAATACGACAAGCAGCCTCCCAATGTACTTGCTTAGGCGTCTGCATGAACTGACTGATAACACCCACAGCAAAAGAAATATCGGGACGAGTAATCGTAAGATAGATAAGTCTACCGACCAAAGGCCGATATCTGGTGTGGATCACCAAAGTCTCGTGTCATCGAAGCACCAAACTTGACATGAGGATCCATAGGAGTATCAATAGGTTTACAACCCATCATACCTGTCTCATCCAGTAAATCAAGAACATACTTCCGTTGGGACAAGCTTAGACCACGAGAACTGCGAACAACCTCGATGCCAAGAAAGTACCTGAGGTTACCCAAATCCTTAATCTGAAAATTGTCAAATAGATATGTCTTCACTTGTGCAATCCCAGAAGCATCATTACCAGTAATAATAATATCATCAACATATACGGCTAAGATGACCACATTAGACCCCTGTCGTCTAACAAAGATAGAGTGATCAGAGTAGCACTGAGAAAATCTACAACCAGCAACAACACTGCTAAATTTATCAAACCAGGCACGGGGGGACTGTTTCAGTCCATAAATTGCCTTGTGAAGGCCACAAACTCGGACACTATCCTCCCCCTGAGCAACATAACCAGGAGGTTGCTCCATATACACCTCCTCCTGCAGGTCACCATATAAGAAAACATTCTTCACATCCATCTGGAAAAGAGGCCAGTCAAGATTAACGGCCAAAGAAAGCAAGATACGAACGAAATTCAGCCTCGCAACAGGAGAGAAGGTTTCAAAATAATCGACCCCATAGGTCTGGGTAAACCCCTTGGCTACCAAACGGGCCTTGTGCCGCTCCACAGTACCATTGGGATTGTACTTCACCGTGTACACCCAACGACACGTAACAAGATCCTTACCAGGTGGGAGATCAACCAAAGACCAAGTCTTACGAGAGATGAGAGCCTCCATCTCCACATCCATAACATTTTTCCACTCAGGGTGAGACATAGCAATGGTATAAGAAGTAGGAATAAAAGTAGAATGTAATGCAGTAGCAAAAGCACGATAATGAAGAGGAAGATGAGAAATAGACACATAGTTGGCCAGAGGATAAAGAGGACGGTTAGTGCAAGCACGAGTACCTTTTCTTTGAGCAATAGGGAGATCATCAATGTTAACAGTGGGATCTGCAGGCAAAGAATCAACTGGTGGCGGTAGAGGTGTGGCCGTAATAGATTGAAGCAAAGGGCAGCGCCGCTGTGGCATTTACGCACATAAACCTGTATAGGCGGGGCAGCTATTGGCAAGGGAAGAGGGGTAGGGGCAGCAACCCGATCAACGGCATTAAGAGGAATATCAACGGAGGGATCAGCAAAATACAGGGAACTCTTGAAAAAGGTAACATCAGCAGAAATAAACTGTTGGCGAGTAACAGGGTCAAAAAAGCGATACCCCTTCTGGGTACAAGAATATCCAAGAAATAAACACTTAACAGCCCGAGGAGATAACTTATTAAGCCCTGGGCGAAGCACATGAACAAAACACTGACAACCAAAAACACGAGGAGGAAGAGAGAAAACAACCCGATCAGAAAAAACTAGTTTAAAAGGAATTTGATTATTGAGGACAGACGAAGGCATACAATTAATAAGGAAACATGCTGTCAGCACCGCATCTGCCCAATAGAGTTTGGGAACATGCATATAAAACATCAAAGAACGAGTAACATCTAACAAATGGCGATTTTTGCGCTCTGCCACACCATTTTGTTGGGGTGTGTAAGAGCAACTAGTTTGGTGAAAAATACCATTGTCAGAACAAAAATAAGAGACCTCACGCTGAATGAATTCAAGTGCATTGTCAGTACGCAAAGTCTTTAAAGAAACACCAAAATGAACTCGAATTTCATTATAAAACTGTTTGAAGACAGAGACAAATTCAGATCGATCCTTCAAGAGGTACAGCCATGTCATACGAGAATGATCATCAATAAAACTAACAAAATATGAAAACCCTAACCGACTTTTGACCCTACAAGGACCCCAAATATCCGAATGAACTAACTGAAATAAAGAAGTACTCCTAGAGTCTGGACTCAAAGGAAAAACAGTACGATGATGCTTGCTAAGCTTATAAGCTTCACACTCGATTCGAGAGACAGACTTGCAACTGGGAACAAGGTGCTGCAACTTAGATAGAGAAGGATGTCCTAGCCGATAGTGCCAATGTAAAGGAGATACGCCAGGAGAAGTAGCAACCGCTGCAGTGGATGTAGTTCCCAGATCAAAGTAATAGAGGCCTCCCTTCTCATACCCACCACCAATCTTCGTATTTGTTGCAAGATCCTGAAAGACACAATAAGAAGGGTGAAAGGTTATGGAACAATTCAAATTTTTAGTTAATTGACTAACAGACAAGAGGTTAAGAGGAAGCTTGGGAACATGAAGAACATTAGCTAAAGATATCTTAGAAGACAGAGCAATAAATTCTGATCCACGAGATTCATCTTGCTACTGCTGTTTTGAAGGTTCTTTTTCACGCCTTTGTTTATCGTGGTTTACAGCAACCTATGCTGCCTATGTTGATCTGAACTCTAGTCATATATTCATGAAGGACTAGAGTCTCTGCTATCTTGCCGATTGTGTATGTTCTCTGCTGTTGAAGGCCTTGAAGATTGGTTATTTGCTTGCCCTAAAACCACGACAATCAATATTCCAAATCCCGTGGAAATCGATTTGTTTTTCTTCCTGGTCTGTTCTTCATTCTTGTGGCTGGACTTCTAGTGATTATACATCACTATTGCTGGTTATATTTATCAAAGACTATATACGTATTGGGTTGTTCTGCCCTATTCTTCAAGGCTATCAGTTTTACCCTGATCAGAGATTTCTTTCTTTTGGGCTATTATCGACATTGGAGTTTGCACCTTTTTATTTCCCTAATGGCTGATGCTAAGTCTTCTACCGACAACTTTAATATTCAGATTACCAGTGTGAAGTTGAATGGTGCTTCTAATTATCTACTTTGGTCTCAAGCCTTTGAGGTCTATGTCACTTGCTGCCGGAAGATGAAATATCTTACGATGGAACCCGTGGATTCCACTGATGACAAATATGATGATTGGAAGGCTGAGAATGCAACCCTTCTTTGCTGGCTTTGGAATAGCATGGAACCCTCCATTGCTTCCAATGTTATGTTTCATAAAACTGCCAAGGGTGTTTGGAACGAACTTAAAGAGAGCTACTCTCAAGATACAAATCTGTCCCGAATTTATGATGTCTATGAGAGATTCTTTTCTTTTAAACAAGATGGAAAATCCCTTGGTGAGTATTACAGTTCATTGAAGGGGATGTGGGAAGAACTCAATGTATACCACCCTATCTCTACTGATGCTGCTGTAATTAAGTCCCAAAGATCTGAATTTTTGGTTGCTAAATTTCTCTCTGGGCTAGATTCTGATCTTCAATCCGTCAAAAGTCAATTGTTGACTGGAGAGAAGATCCCCTCTATGAATGAAGCATATTGTCGGATCCAGAGAGTAGTATCCCCTTCTGTGGTGAAGTCTGATTCAGCTCCTACCAACAAAGATAATTCTGCCCTTTTCACTTCTACTGGAGGGCGTGGCCGTGGTGGTGGTGGTACTTCTTCTCGCGGTCGTGGTTCTACTTTTGGGCGCGGTCGTGCCACTGGTTCTGGAGGTCGTGGGGTTACATCTAACACTGCTGGTTCTGGTTTTGTTGATACTAGTTCTCGATGGTGCACTCATTGTAATCGGTCTAATCATACTGTTGATAAGTGTTGGCTCAAACATGGCAAACCACAGTGGGCCCGTGAGCAATTTGCAAACTCTGCCATATCTGATGGAGGGACTGATTCTGTGCACTCTTCCGACCCTGCCCCGAGATCCTCTACTGATGGTGGTACCTCTTCTAATGATTTAGTCTCTCAACTCTTACAGCGAGTCCAGCAACTTGAGGCTTCTTCTTCTACATCTACAGCTGTCCTTGCCCACTCAGGTACTACTGCTTGTTTCGCATCCTCATCCTCTCCGTGGGTCATTGACTCAGGAGCATCCTCTCACATGACTGGTAAGCCTACTTTGTTTTCATCTTCCACACAACCTTCTATGTCATCTTGGATTTCTATTGCAGATGGATCCTCTATGCCAGTCACTGGTCATGGGAAAGTTGCTCTGATACCATGAAACAAAACTGAAGCTAAAAATAATCTGCAGCCAGAGAACTAGAAGAAAGCAAAGAAGAAAGAAGAAGAACCGAGAGAAGGAGAAGAAGGAAAAACCGAGAGACAAGAAGGCTTCTCACGATTTAGTTGAATTAACTAAATCGTGAGAGACAGATTTATTTATAACATAACTTAAGTAAATTACAATATGAAGTACCCAAAACACGCTTAAGACATAAAGCTAATTTAGAACTAACTAGAAAGCACAATAAGAGACATAAACAACCCCAAACACCTAAACACTATAATCTTAACAGTTATGTTAGGCACCTAAAGTTCTAATTAGGAAAGTTAGATAGGAGTTTCTAGATTTTAATATATTATATATTGGCAAAAGGTTCCGTGCATGGTCCTGTCTGCCCCTCACAAGAGGGAGACAAAATGACAAAAAGTCCCCCCTTATTGGACGAATTTGTAACACTTTCCCCCTCATATTTTACTAGAAATTGAGTTGATCTAGAAGATTTCTTTTGTTTTTGATAAATAAGCATTGTACCTCCCATATGTTGGATTAGATTTGAATTGACAATGAAAGATTGCATTATTTGGTAGTTTCCAAACTTATCTCCCTTCCTCCCTCTCGTGATTTTCTCTCTCGAGAGTTGGTATCTCTCTCTCTCATCATAATGGTAAGGGTTCTCTCTATTCTCCTCTCCTTTTGTTCCTTTTTTCTCCCTTTTAACTTCTAAATCGACAGCCTTCTCTTCTCTCTCTTCTATTTATTGGTTTCAATTTCTGATCATATTTTTTAGGAAAGAGATTTCTTGTATCTTCTCCCTCATAAGTCCATCATCAAACACCCCCTGTTCCTCTATAGCTCAACTTCTCCCATCGATTCAACTACTTGGGAATTTATTTTCTGATTTAATTTGGAAATTAATTATTCAGATTTGATTATTATTATTATTATCTTAAGATCTAGCCATCAGATAGGACATCATATCCAATCTGAACCATCAGATCAGAATCTTTCAATCCTAGCTCATCAGCAGGCCAATTACCAGCAGGCCAATCAAATCCATCAGATCTGATCGATCTGCACCAATAATACATGTTATTACGAAATAAGGCAGGCGAACGCGCAAGGCACATGAAAAAGCCCCTTACCATTACCCTACCCACCAAGGCTAAACAGTGTAAAATCTAACCATACCTCCAAATGAGAAGTGGATAAGGTGGGTAAACAAGTTTCACTTGCAGCCCTAGACACAAGTAAAAGACATATATCTGATAATTACCTGCACTGACAACCCAATTCCTCCAGGGTGTTGATCATACAACAGAATTCTTTCTGGAAAATAACGGGTTTCATGAGGATTCACACACTCAGAAGCCAAGTCCGAAGAGTTGCACATAATATACCTACATGCCAAAGAAACACAAGGCCTTAAAATCCATTAGGAGTTAATGCCATGGAATTTCATTTTATAGACAAATTACTTCAAGGTAACAGATGAAAATCGGTAACAAAACCCGAAATCAAAAAGAGAAAAGTTGAAAATGATGCCAATATATAACTTCAAAATGTTCATAGAACACGTCATACGT
Organism: Telopea speciosissima; assembly: GCF_018873765.1. Taxonomy (NCBI): domain Eukaryota; kingdom Viridiplantae; phylum Streptophyta; class Magnoliopsida; order Proteales; family Proteaceae; genus Telopea; species Telopea speciosissima. The sequence continues at coordinate 62,265,652 of NC_057925.1, forward strand.
TCTCATGGAAAAAATTGCTACAGAAATTGATTAGACAAACTTGAAGTAAACAAATTTTAGCAGTCTTCTTAGAGAATTGCATGTATTAAACTTACAGAGGTACCACATTCAAAAGAGCATGACAAGCAGCATGCAGGCCCGCACGAAATGAGAATTGTTTAATCTCCACTTCTGATTTTATTGATTGTGGAACTCGAATCCAAACTGCCTGTTTAGATGTTGAGAGAAGAAAATAAAAAATGAAAAGAAACACAACAAATAAATCAGCATGCTAGAACCAACAACATTGAAAACAACAAAATACAATTTATTTATCCGAACTCCCATGAGGAATGGATGTACACCTGTGATTCATAAGAATATTTAGGGAGAGAAAGGTCTTCTGAATCAATAATTTCATTGCTTCGACGCCAAATACGATAGAAGCCAAACCATGTAGTAGTTACTTTGCAATTATTTGTCTGGGCAGTTGTTTTCCACTGCTGGACATCAGAAATCCTTGCTGGATAAGCCTGAGAAACAGTAAAAATAAAACCAAAATCAGAAGAAGGGGGGGGAGGGAGGGAGAGAGAGAATTGGCAAGCATGTCTCTTTCCATTATCTACATCACGTTGTTACAATTGTTGGGAAGAGCGAAGGAAATCTTCCATGGCTAGGAACATCATAATGTGGATCCTATAATATAGTGCTGTTCTACTGTTTTTGATTTGTTCCTCCAAAAAGTTTCTCTTCCATTGTCAATAGATCAAAAGAAAGAGAGAGACGTGCAAGGGGAAATGTTGCAGCTTGAGTAGTTTTTTGTGATGCCGAAATATAATAATTCTTCCCTCTCCAATCTCAAGCCATGAAACATAGCCAGAAAATGTACAAATTTCGCACAGCTACCTACCTTCCCCTATATATATGTTATCCATACCTCTATATATACATATATGTTTCCCATACCCTCTTCTTCCAACAGGGTTAACATATCCAGAAATGTAAAAATGTCCCAGTTATGTAGCCTCCACGTACGCACAACATATTCCCCATTCCGGTTAGCAAAAAAGACTTTGTTGCATAAAAACCATGGCTCTAAAAGAGTGCAAATCCCCTAAACCTCCCCCACCCCACCCCCCCCCCCAAATGTAAATATTCTTTTATCTGATAAATGATATCATTCTCCCAGTGCCTCCCTAAAGCCCCAATTTGGAAAAAGAAAATGGGATTTTTGGGCTTCCGGAGATATATAGGATGCAACTGGATGGTGAAGATGGTTCCTTGATGTTCCAATAAATCATCCACTTTTTCTGGCTCCTCTATTTGTGACACAGTTGGAAAGTTGGCCTTTTGGTGCTACCATCAATCATATGTGGATGGTGCGTAATATCAGGAAATGAACCCCCAACTCTCGGCCGATTTCTCAAATTTGGGACTCCATTTCTTTTGACATCAAAGCCAAGCGCTATGCAGTTTCTTCTTCTTGTAATGACACCCCAAGGAACAGGCATACTGTTGTCCTAGGGTCTTCCTCCCTCCTCTTTCCAGCCCCCCACCTCCCCTGTCCCCTGTTTGAGGTTGGGTCTGCTTGTGCATTTGTGCTTTTTTTCCCCCCTCTTTTGGGGGCTTCTGTAGTCCCCTTTCTGTTAGGGAAAATGACCCTACACCCTATACCCTCCGAGTCGTCTTTATGATGATGTTTTTGATGATAACAAATAAGACTTGGACTAATGCTTGTGTTCTAAGTGTTCTTAGAGTCAAAGCATAGCACCAAGTGAGGGGGAGCGTATACAAGTGTACAAAGACCATACTCAAAGAAGATTGAAGCTTGGAAGACAAAGTCAAACTTTTGGAAGCTTAAAGTCTTGAAGATTTGAAGAGTCTTGATTGAAGACTTTGTAAATTTACAACTATGTAATTTTTTGTTTCAATGAGTCACATTCGATGTAATGCACACACACACGTATGCATCCATCTAGACTGACCTTAGGAGGATATTTGAACCCCTAATCATATGACCAAATGGGTTTGAAATACCCAAAACAATCCCTAAGGAAATTGGACTGGAACTACACTGTTTTTGCCCAATCCGGCATACCGGTTCCCAATCCGGCATACCGGATCAATGGTGAATCTCAGGAAATGGGAAACAGCAGCTCTGTTAAGCATGCTGGATGAGGATCCAGCATACCGGATTCCAGAGTGCTGCTGAGTGCCCTGATCCGGTATACCGGATCCCAATCCAGCATACCGGATCACTCCTGACTGTTGAAATATGACCGTTATTCCCTTGTTTCTTAAGGAAAGTAGGTAATCCGGCATACCGGATTCCCATCCAGCATACCGGATTATTTATAGGACGTGGGAATCCGATTGATAATTGGATTCCTTATTGGTTCTAGGCTCCTTGCCTATAAATACCCTCTTGATTTGTGTTCTAAACACAACAATTATCCACAATCAAGAGCTCTAAAAGATCAATTACTCCCTTGTGAGATTATACACTCAAGATCAAAGAGGATCAAAGAAGTTCAATCTCACTCTTGCTCCCTTCATACGCATTTGCATTCAAGCTGCATAGATTGAAAGGTAGCACCTATTCTACTAAGGTTTGAAGTAATCTTAAACTTCTTAGTATTTTACTTTACTTTGTTTAAAGTTGTTGTTGAGTCCTCTTGCTCATTAACTCAAGAGTAGCTTTTGAGTCCTCTTGCTCGTTTCTCAAGAGTAGTTGTACGAGTCCTCTTGCTCACTCAAGATTCTAAATAGTGAAATTGTCTCTAAGGTGAGAGGAGTAGACGTAGGCACATATTGGCCGAACCACTATAAATTGCTTGTCTCTTTACATTGTTTGTCTTTACTCTTCTCTATCTTTATTGTTGTTTTTAATTCTGCATAGTTCTTTTAATTTTCGAACCTACACCTATTCACCCCCCCTCTAGGTGAATTCACATTTGGTATCAAAGCGGGAGCTCAAGACCGTGATTTTCTCAATCCTACTAAGAGTTAAAGGCCATGGGAACTTCTGCTAACCGTAAGTTCGAAGGTTATAACATTACCCGACCTCCCTTCTTTAGAGGTGAAGGATTCTCCTATTGGAAGAATCGCTTCAAGGACTTCGTGTGTGCCAATAACATTAACGCATGGGAAGTTATAGAGAATGGACCTAATACCATAGACAAGCCCAAAGAAGAATAGACTCCAATTGAGAAAGCTAAGATGCAACTCAACTATGTTGTTATAAGTTATCTCCAATGTGCATTAGGAGAAAAGGAGTATAATAGGACATGCATGTGTGACTCCGCTAAGGAGATGTTTGATAAGCTTATAGTGACCTATGAAGGTACCTCTGAAGTTAAGCAATCTAAGATTGACATGCTAGTGAATGAATATGAATTGTTTAAAATAAAAAATGATGAAGATATATATGCCATATTTACTCGATTTACTAACATCGTGAACAAGTTGAAAGGATTAGGTAAGGTTTACTCCAATGGTGAGAACGTTCGAAAGATTCTAAGATCCCTGTCAAAGGAATGGAGACCCAAGACTACAGCCATAAGAGAATCAAAAGACATTGATAAGCTAAGCCTAGATGAGCTGTTGAGATCACTCCAAACACATGAGATGGAGCTAAAGCAAGACACCAAGGAGGACGAGCCTAAGGAACCTAAGAAGAAGGTTGTCGCATTCAAAACCTATGACATCAGCAACGATAATGAAGAACTTTCGAATGATGAAATTGCTTATTTGTCAAAGAAATTCTCAAGATTTTTTAAGAACAAAGGGAAACCTTCATTCAACAGAAGAAGATTCTCAAAAGACTAAAAAGGTAAGAATATTTCTAAGGATAATTCTGACTCTTCTTCAAAACAAGTTGTATATTATGAACGTAGGAAACCTGGACATTTTAGAGGAGATTGCCCTAAAATGAAGAAATATAAGAAGGCCTACAAAGCCGAATACACCTTCGATTCAAGTGATGAAGAAGAAGATGATGAACAATCACAAGAAGAAGAGGAACAAACAAATCTTGCTCTAATGGCTACTGAAGAAGAAGAAACTCAAAATGAGGTAACTCCTACTTCTGCTTCTAAAGATAAAGACTATTTAGAATTAGAAGAGGCTTTTGAAGATTTATATCAAAGTAGCATAGAATTGGCTACTACTAAGAAAAATCTCCTAAAGGAGATAAACACCCTCAAAGACCAAAACACATCTCTAACTTCTCAAGTAAATATCTTGGAAAAAGAAAAAGAGAAATTGTGTAAAGCCTTAGAGTCCTTCACAAATGGTAAAAAGACCCTTGATATTTTACTTGGAAATGTCTCTAAAGCACCCTTCAACAAGGAAGGAGTAGGCTATGATATAAACAAGAGTTCAAATCAAACCAATGAGGCAAGTTCAAGTAAAGTAACAAGTAAGAAAATGAAGAAGAAGTTTTGCAATTATTGTAAAAAGAAAGGACATTTGACTGAGGAATGCTATGTTAGAAAGAAAACTCCTCAAGTAAGCAAATCAAATCCCAAAGGGAAGACTCAAAGTCCAAATATCCCTCAATGTGTTGTATGCAACAATTGTAACAAAAAGGGACACACTGTTTGGGAATGCTATCATATGAAGCAACCTTTTCGCCCTCCTAGAGGGCACTTCAATGGTCAAACTACTAGAAGACCCTTCAATGGTCAAACTCCCAAAAGACCCTTCAATGGCCAAACTAGGAGAAATCCACCAAAGGTGCAAAGACGACCCAATAACCAAGGCTCATGTAGAATGTCTCAAAACCAAAGACCTTGGAACCCTCAACCATACACAAATTGGTATGAAAATCAAAAGGCAAGTAGTCACCAAATGGTGTGGAGACCAAGAGGAATGTATAATATTAACAAATGATGGACCCAACACTCAATGGGGACCAAAATTTTATTAAGCACTCTTGTTTTGTAGGTACATCTAAGCAGAAATGAATGGTATATTGATAGCGGTTGCTCAAAGCATATGACATCCAACCCAAGGCTATTTTCAGAACTCAAAAAGCAAAAAGGTGGATGGGTGTCTTTTGGAGACAACAGCAAAGGAAGAATCATTGAAAATGGATCAATAAAGTTTAGAGGTACAGTAATTTTTAACGTTAGCCTAGTTAAAAATTTAAAGTATAACTTGCTTAGTGTAAGTCAACTTTGTAACAATGGCTATTTTGTTAATTTTAATGCCTCCAAATGTGAAATTAAAGATGCCAATGATAATATGATTCTTGAGGGTTCTAGGAAAAATAATGTTTATATTTGTACTTTTAATATGAACTCTTATGATGCTTGTCTCATATCTAAGTTTGATGATGCAACCTTGTGGCATAGAAAATTGGGACATATTAATCCTAAGATTATTAAATCCCTATCTTTTAAGAACCTAGTGAGAAACTTACCTAAGTTGAATTTTGATAAGCATCACACTTGTGGAGCTTGTCAAAGAAGTAAACTTACCAACATAGTTGTCATGGCGTCGCCATGGCGCCGCCATGGCATCCTGGCACTGGGAGAGGTGGCATATCGAGCTACGCCATGGTGGATGTAAATATATCGTTCGATATGGCTTCCATGGCGTCGCCATGGATGCCATACCAAGATATGTTGGCATATCGGTCGATATTTGTACATATAAAAGTTAGATTTAAATTTTTTTTTTTTTAAACCATTTAATAGCTTAGATGCTTTTTTATTAATGTCTATTGGAGGTGTAACTTAAAAGTATACACCTGCAATACACATTATCAATTTATCAACAATAAACATATTACCCTAATAATTTGGGGGAAATAGAAATCGCAAAAGGCTAGACGCCTAAACAGTTCGAGACTTCAAGGTTCTCCTCAGAGACTCGAGACGGAGGAAGTGAGGAAGAGTTCGTGAGAGTTGAGACTAGATTCCGGCAAGCTTCCTGCAACTCTCGGCAAGTCAGCAACCTCCAGGACTCCATTCTGGTAAGTTTTTATTATTTTGTAATTTGTATTTTTGTTTAAATTGGTTCTTCTTCCTCCTCCCAGTCCTCTGCAACTCGATTTTTGAGTTCAGTTCTTCTCCTCCCAGCAGTCCTCTTCTTCTTCTAATCTTAACTTCTTCTTCTTCAGTTCTTCTCCTCCCAGCCAGTAGTCGTAGTATCTTTTTTTTTTTTTTTCCCCTTCTTGTCTCGCACAGCCACACATACACAGTTACAGTGTTACACACAGAGACAGGGAGAGAGTTGAGAGACAGAAGGGGGGGGGTAGTAGTCCTCTCGGTTTTTTTATTTTTATTTTTCTCTTTTCTTCTTCGCAAGTCGCAACTACTTGTACAGTGGGAGATAGTCGAGAGAGAGGGGGGCCTCTTGGTTTTTTCTTTTTCTGTTTTTTTTTTCTTCTTCGCAACCTCTTTGTTCAGTCTCTGTGAACAGGGACTCAGGGAGATAGTCGAGACTCGAGAGACAAAGGAGAGCCTCTCGGTTTTTTTCTTTTTTTCTTTTTTTTTTCTTCTTCGCAACTGCTTGTACAGGGAGATAGTCGAGAGACAGAGGGGGGGGGGAGGGATTTATTCCAGTTACAGCCACAGTACTCTGTTTTTTTTTCTTTTTTCTTCTTCTTGCCTTGCAGTTGCAGGCTTGCTTACAGCAGACCTCTCAGTTTTTTTTTTTTTTTCCTTTTTCTTCTTGTTGCCTTGCACTTGCAGCCTTGCAGGCTTGCACACAACCTCTCGGTTTTGAGCTTTTCTGCTTCTTGCCTTGCAGTTGCAGGCTTCCACATAGACAGAGAATGAGAGAAGGTGTTTTATTTTTTTCTTCTTCTTGCCCTGCACACAACCACACACAACAGCAGCACATATTCAACTCCATTAGTCCATAATCCAGTTTTTTTTTTTTCCCCCTTCAACTTAATGTTATAGCAGAAAAACCAGTACTTTGATAGTTTGATTTTGCGTTTTAGTTCAGCCTAAAAACCAGTTTAATTGTTATTTTTGTTTTGTGACTTTTGTAGTCTCTTTCATAGTTGAACTAATGGATGGTTCTACACAAATTAGTAGTGGGGGTGAAAATATTGCAAGTACTGGAGCTACTCCAGGACATGATCCAAGCAAAGACCCAGCAAGGAAGGCCAAATCAAATGACCCTGGGTGGAAGTATGGGTATTGGCCAAATCTAACAAACAAGAATGTTGTTAAATGCTCCCTTTGTGGCAAAGAAATGAGCTGTGGGATTAAAAGATTGAAGCAACATTTGGTGGGTGGATATGGAGACGTTACTAAGTGTACCAAGACAAATGATGCTATTTCTCAAGTGATGACGGAAGCTCTAAATAAAAAAAAGAAGAAATCTGTTACAGAAGTGTTGGATGATGATGATGGTGATGATGATGCTGTAGAAGTTGGAGGGCATGTACAATCAGAAGATACACTAGAAGGACAATCCCAGACTCCTACAATTGCTAGGGTGGCTCCTAGCTCTGGGACAATTGCTAAGAAAAGAAAGGTTACTCAGCCTCAAGAAAGGGGTCCCATGGATGCTCATGTTAGAAGGACTCTTGAGCAAGTAGTCAATGAGAGGCATAATAGTAGTTCTACTCAGACTACTATAGAGAACCGTTTTAGGACACCAGAACAAAAAGCCAAAGTTGATAATCACATTGCTAAGTGGATGTATCAGCAAGGTATCCCATTCAATGCTATTAAGGCAAGGACCTTTGAAGTGATGTGTGAGTCTATTGCACAATATGGTTCTGGATATATTCCACCTTCATATCATCAAGTGAGAGTGCCATTGTTAAGAAATGTTGTGAATGAAACTGCAAAGATGAAGAAAAAATATGAAGAGTATTGGAAGCAGTATGGGTGCACTCTTATGTCTGATGGATGGACGGATAAACGGGGAAGGCACTTAATTAATTTTCTAGTTAACTGTCCAGAGGGGACTTATTTCATGGGATCTGTTGATGCATCTGGTATGGTTCAAAGTGCACAAATGCTATTTGAATTGCTTGATAGCAAAATTGATGAGATTGGTGAGGACTATGTCATTCAAGTTGTGACTGACAATGCTTCAAATTATAAGTTGGCTGGTAAGATGCTTATGGAAAAGAGAAGAAGGTTATACTGGACTCCTTGTGCAGCCCATTGCCTAGACTTGATGTTGGAGGATATAGGTGGTCTGAAAGACTTTAAGAAGGTGATAGGTAAGGCAAAAAAAAATAACCACCTTCATCTATAGGCACACATGTCTTCTTGATGCAATGAGGAAAAGAACTGGACAAAAGGATCTTGTGAGAGCTGCAGTTACTAGATTTGCAACTGCTTATTTGACATGTCAGAGCTTAGTTAGGCATAAGGATGCATTGAAGCATTTGTTTATATCTGATGAGTGGAAGGGTTCTAATTTGTCAAAGACAGAGGCTGGAAAGAAAGTGGAAGAAACGATGTTTGTTGTACCATTTTGGAACACTGTGGAGGATTTTATTAGAGCATCGAAGCCACTTATTGTTGTTTTGAGGATTGTTGATGGTGATGAGAGGCCTGCAATGCCTGAAGTTTATGTTGCTATGGAAGAGGCAAAAAAGAAAATACGTGAACATTTAGCACATAAAGAACGGCTGTGGAAGAAAATTATAAGTATCATTGACAGGCGTTGGGAGTGTCAGAGGGGACTTATTTCATGGGATCTGTTGATGCATCTGGTATGGTTCAAAGTGCACAAATGCTATTTGAATTGCTTGATAGCAAAATTGATGAGATTGGTGAGGACTATGTCATTCAAGTTGTGACTGACAATGCTTCAAATTATAAGTTGGCTGGTAAGATGCTTATGGAAAAGAGAAGAAGGCTATACTGGACTCCTTGTGCAGCCCATTGCCTAGACTTGATGTTGGAGGATATAGGTGGTCTGAAAGACTTTAAGAATGTGATAGGTAAGGCAAAAAAAATAACCACCTTCATCTATAGGCACACATGTCTTCTTGATGCAATGAGGAAAAGAACTGGACAAAAGGATCTTGTGAGAGCTATAGTTACTAGATTTGCAATTGCTTGTTTGACATGTCAGAGCTTAGTTAGGCATAAGGATGCATTGAAGCATTTGTTTATTTCTGATGAGTGGAAGGGTTCTAATTTGTCAAAGACAGAGGCTGGAAAGAAAGTGGAAGAAACGGTGTTTGCTGTACCATTTTGGAACACTGTGGAGGATTTTATTAGAGCATCGAAGCCACTTATTGTTGTTTTGAGGATTGTTGATGGTGATGAGAGGCCTGCAATGCCTGAAGTTTATGTTGCTATGGAAGAGGCAAAAAAAGAAAATACGTGAACAGTTAGCACATAAAGAACGGCTGTGGAAGAAAATTATAAGTATCATTGACAGACGTTGGGAGTGTCAGATGGAGCGTCCATTGTATGGAGCCGCACTATTTCTTAATCCCGGAAAATTTTTCATGTTCAAGGAAAGTGAAAATGGCGAACTGATTGCCAATTTACACATCTCATTGGTTGATGTCATGACCATATTGGTAGTTGACCCTGCTATACAAGACAAGATAACTTTGCAAATTGATGATTATAGATATTCAAAGGGTTGTTTCGGGAGGGATATGGCGATTAGACAACGGACAACCATAAATCCTAGTAAGTAACTTAGTATTTTTAGTTTGTACCTACGTTGTATGCTACTATGTCTATGATGTATTACTATTAATTCAGTTTTTTTATTATATTTTTATAGTTACTTGGTGGAGTACAAATGGAGGTCGTGCTTTTGAGCTTTCAAAGCTTGCACGACGCATACTAGGCCTTTGTTGCTCTTCTTCTAGTTGCGAGCGCAACTGGAGCACATTTGAGTTTGTAAGTACTAAGTATTAACTTACATGATTACATTTACTTTTAATTTATTTTTTAGATTTTTTTTTCTTTCACTTTTGTTATGTCTTTTTATTGAAAAATGACTTTTTTGTTCTCTCTTGTTTATGAATTCAGATTCATACCAAAAAGAGGAATAGACTGGAACATTCTCGTTTGAATGATCTAGTCTATGTTCAATACAATAGCCGCCTCCATGAAAGGTTTCAACAGAGACGTGAGCTGGAAGGCAAAAACAAAACATATGATCCACTAATTCTTGATGAGCTGGATTGGTTTAGTGAGTGGATGGTTACCCAGTCAGGGGAAGATTTAGTCCATCCCAATGATGATCTCACGTGGGATGATGTTGGTAGAGCAATGGGGGCATCGATTGAAGCCCCCATCCGACCAAGGAGAACTCAAGCATCAACCTCTAGAGCCGATGTGACATATTCACGCCGTGGAAATGCTAGAGGGAGAGGTAGCTCAAGGATGGTTGATGTTCAGGATGACTCTGAGCTAGATGAAGATGAGGAAGAAGAGGAAGATGATGTGAATGACGACGAGAATGTCGTAGATGACTATGTTGGTGTCGAAGAGCCACGACAAGAAAATCTGCCAAATGCAGATCTTTTAGATGAATATGATAATTAATTAGTTTTGGTCCTTTTGGATATTATGATTATGGATTGTTTAAACTTTGAAGTTTGAACTTTAAACTTTGATCTTTGAAGATTAGTTAAGGACTTAAAGTTATCTATATTTGGTTGATTACTTGACTTTAATATTTTGATCTTTGATTACTATATTCAGTTATCTATCTTAAATTATTTTTTTGCTTTTGAATACATAATTTCCTCTCCTTTTTCATCAAATTCATATATATTAATATATACCTATTACTTTGTTCAGGTTGCTTTGCTCCAAATCACACACACTGAAGAAAGACTATTGTTATCAAGCTTCAGTAAACAGGTTAGCCTATCATTTGATTTTTACTATTGCTTTCAATTATTTGATAGGTTATCTATATTTTCAATTTTTCATACTTTCATATACACTAATGGATATTAGTTACACTTTCATGAATTAAACCATAGTGGCATAGTATATTAGTAGTAGTGTAGTACACTTTCATGTTGATTTTTGATGTTATAGGACATATATTATAGCATACTCAATGACATTAAAAACAGAGAAAATAAACAATTAAACATGGTCGACATGCTTGCCATGGCAACGCCATGGCGGGCGACATGTCGATATATCGACGTGACACCCTTCCACCGACTTGGATCGCCGTGACACCGTGACAACTATGCTTACTAAAGCTTCTCATAAGGCCATTAATTCTGTTGCCACTACTAGACCTTTACAATTACTTCATTTGGACTTATTTGGACCTATACAAACCTCTAGCTTGGGAGGAAAGAAATATACTTTTGTTATTATAGATGACTACTCCCGTTTTACTTGGACCCTTTTCCTCAAGCATAAGAATGATGCATACGAGTTTGTAGTTCTTTGCAAGAGAATACAAAATCAAAAGGGTTACATGATTAATTCCATAAAAAGTGACCATGGTGGTGAATTCGATAATATAGAAGAATTTGGTGAGTTTTGTCGAAAACAAGGTATAACACATAATTTCTCAGCCCCTAGAACACCCCAATCAAATGGTGTGGTTGAAAGAAAGAATAGAACAATCCAAGAAACGGCTAGGACAATGCTCAATGAGTACTCCTTGCCTAAGTATTTTTGGGCCGAAGCTGTTCACACGGCTTGCTATGTGTTAAACCGGGTTTTAATAAGACCTATCCTGTTAAAAACTCCCTATGAATTGTTTCATAATAAATTGCCTAAAGTAGATTATTTTAAAGTTTTTGGATGTGCTTGTTTCATTCTTAATGCTAAGGATAATTTAGGAAAGTTTGAAGAAAAGGCTGAGGATGGCATTTTCCTAGGCTACTCCACAAATAGTAGAGCATATAGAGTGTTTAATAAGAGAACACTAGTTGTGGAAGAGTCTATGAACGTCAGATTTGATGAATTTATGGCAAAAGATAGGTATAAAGACCTAGAAGATGATGATGAAGATGAAGTACTTGAGATTAGGAATAGCGTTGAAAAAGTTACCTTAAATGACCCTAATGATCAAGTACATCAACTTCCTAAAGAGGTTAGAACTGTTAAAGACCATCCCCTTGACCTTGTCATTGGAGACCAACATAAAGGTATACAAACTAGGAGTAAAATCCAAAATGTTTGTTCCAATGTTGCCTTTATATCTACCATCGAACCCAAGAACATTAAAGAAGTTCTTTTGGATAGTGATTGGATAATCGCTATGCAAGAAGAACTTAATCAATTTGAAAGGAATCAAGTTTGGGACTTAGTGCCAAAACCCTCTAACTCCAAGATTATTGGAACTAGATGGGTATTTAGGAATAAACTTGATGAAGATGGTAATATCACTAGAAACAAAGCTAGGTTAGTTGCTTAAGGTTATAACCAACAGAAAGGTATTGATTTTGATGAATCGTATGTACCTGTAGCTAGACTTGAGTCAATTAGAATGTTACTTGCTTTTGCCTGTCATAAGAATTTCAGGTTGCACCAAATGGACGTCAAAAGCGCATTCTTGAATGGTTACATCAATGAAGAAGTCTATGTCTCTCAACCGCCTGGTTTTGAAGACTCGAAGTTTCCTAACCATGTATACAAGCTGAAAAAGGCCCTGTATGGTTTAAAACAAGCCCCAAGAGCATGGTACGACAGATTGAGTAAGTTTCTAGTTGATACTGGATTTTCAATGGGTAAAATAGATACTACTTTATTTGTTAAGCATGATAAGAATGATGTGATCATAGTTCAAATTTATGTAGATGACATTATCTTTGGATCTACAAATGAATCTTTTTGTCATGATTTTAGCAAATGCATGAGTAATGAATTTGAGATGAGTCTCATGGGTGAACTAAATTTCTTTTTGGGACTTCAAATTAAACAAACCCCTAATGGGATCTTCATTAGTCAAACAAAGTACCTTAAAGAATTATTAAAGAAGTTTGACATCAATGGACAAAAGTCATCCAGTACTCCAATGAGTACATCTGTAACTTTGTCCGAAGATGAAGATGGAATCCCTGTTGACCCAACTAAGTATAGAGGCATGATAGGTAGCTTACTCTACCTAACGGCTAGTAGACCGGACATCATGTTTAGTGTCTGTGCTTGTGCTAGGTTCCAAGCCAAACCTATGCAATCCCATTTGAGTACTGTAAAGAAAATCTTTAAGTACTTAAAGGGAACCCCAAGTATTGGACTATGGTACCCTTTGGACAATGACTTTGACCTTGTTAGCTTCTCCGACGCCGATTTTGCCGGGTGTCATGTTGATCGTAAGAGTACAAGTGGAACTTGTCACTTCTTGGGATCGTGTTTAGTGTCATGGTTTAGTAAGAAGCAAAATTCAGTTGCTCTTTCTACAACTGAAGCTGAATACATTGCAGCCGAACGGTATTGTGCACAAGTACTTTGGATGAGGCAAACCCTCCAAGACTACGGAGTGAAGTTTGACACCTCCTCAATCCAATGTGATAACACAAGTGCTATTAATCTTAGTAAAAATCCGATTTTACATTCTCGAGATAAGCATATCAATGTTCGTCATCACTTTCTACGTGATACAGCTCAAAGAGGTGAAATCCGACTCGACTATATTGAGACCGAGAAGCAAATTGCGGACATCTTCACAAAACCCTTGAGTGAAGAAAGATTCTGCTTACTCAGAAGAGACCTAGGGTTGTGTGACCCCTTTGAATAAACTAAAAACTGCTTTTTCAAAATCTTTTTGCTTCAAAATTACTGTTTTTAACTGTTTCTGCTTGAAATGGTATACCGGATCCTCAAACGGTATACCAGATAGGCTGTTTCTGGCAGTTTCTAGCCGTTACTGCTTGAAACGGTATAACGGTATACCGGATGTTCAAATTTTTTCCGTTTATAGCTGTTACAGTGCATAAAGAGCCTATATAAAGCCTTGTTTTTTGTCTCTTTCTGATTCACTGTTCACTCCACTTTTCCTATCCTCTTTTTCCTATCCTCTTTCTCATACACTCTAAACATCTTCAAATTTCAATCTCTTCAACATCTCTCTTGAAAATGAGTCGAAGAAGCAAGAATGTCATGCCCGAAGAGCAACAACCATCCAAGAGAGGAAGAACCGGAAGCTCCTCAAGACCCCAATACGCTCCAGGAGAAGATCGTCTCTTTCGTTCTTCCGAATGCCGTGCAAATTGGCCTCTCTATCTCGCCCGAAAAATCGAAGAAGCCCGTGAAGTTGACACATTCTCCTTCAATAGCATTCAACTTGAGAGGATGTTCAAAGACATCGGTTGGGAAGCTCTTCTCAACATGGATGACTATTGCTACCCTCAACTCGTCAAGTACTTCTACACCAATCTCTATTTCAGCGGGGCGGATCAATCCTTGACGCTTCATTCCTATGTGAAGAGTGTTCACATAGAGCTTACTATTGCCGCTTTTGCTAGTCTTCTTGGAATCTCGTGCGATGGACCTTGCATCTTTTAGACACCAAAGAGCACCATTTTCAGAGATTTCATTGACCACAAAGAAGTCTACTCATCTATTTTGAAGCAATATGATCGGTAGACTTCGCCTCATTCCCTATGTGATTTCTTATATAATTCAGTACAATTTCATTCTTAGGGGAGGTGATCGAAGCAAATGTCTCATTCCTCAAGCCTATCTCACATATTGTGTGTATACCTCTACACCCCTTTGTCTTCCATACTTTATAATGCGTTATATGGAATCTTGTGCCCACCCCCAAAAGAGCACAAATCTTCTATATGGACATCTTCTTACTCGCCTTTTCAAGGCATTTGACATTGATCTCACTCGTGAAGAAGAGTCTACTGTGACATTTCAACACATCACCCGAAACAGTTTCCACACTATTGCCATTCCTCCTCCTTCGGATGTGTTTGTTGAAGAAGAAGAAGACTTAGATGGAACTGCACCTCCTCCTCCTCAAGTTCAAGAAGGTATTCCGGCATCCTTACAAGATTGGGTGTCCAGTATTGATGAATACATGGACGAAGCAAGCACTCGTATCATGGAACTTGAACTTGGACAACAACGGATTCAAGATGATGTGGCATCCCTCCGTGATGATGTGAAGACCGGCTTTAACAACATGTACCTACGCCAAGACAAACTTCTGAACTCTATTCAAACACTTGCTCTCAATCTTGGACATCTTTCTCTTGATACACCGGGAGCAACTCCACAAGGAGTTCCACCGACCTTCGCCGGTGCATCAAGTTCTATTCCAACTCTTCCACCTTTTGATCCTTCTACTTGATATGTTTTACCCCTCTTTTTGATAATGACAAAGGGGGAGAAGAATTTGAAAGTTTGAAAGTGGTAATAATAAATGTTTATGTTTTATGGTCTTCTTATAATAAACTTGCTTGGATTAAAAGAATTGTTGTTATGAATTGTTATCCATTGCATACATTATTGCTCTCCATTATTTATCCTTTGTGTCCTATTTGTCATCATCAAAAAGGGGGAGATTGTTAAGGAAAATGACCCTACACCCTATACCCTCCGAGTCATCTTTATGATGATGTTTTTTATGATAACAAATAAGACTTGGACTAACGCTTGTGTTCTAAGTGTTCTTAGAGTCAAAGCATGGCACCAAGTGAGGGGGAGCGTATACAAGTGTACAAAGACCATACTCAAAGAAGATTGAAGCTTGGAAGACAAAGTCAAACTTTTGGAAGCTTAAAGTCTTGAAGATTTGAAGAGTCTTGATTGAAGACTTTGTAAATTTACAAATATGTAATTTTTGGTTTCATTGAGTCACATTCGATGTAATGCACACACACACGCATGCATCCATTTAGACTGACCTTAGGAGGATATTTGAACCCCTAATCATATGACCAAATGGGTTTGAAATACCCAAAACAATCCCTAAGGAAATTGGACTGGAACTACACTGTTTTTGCCCAATCCGGCATACCGGTTCCCAATCCGGCATACCGGATCAATGGTGAATCTCAGGAAAAGGGAAACAACAGCTCTGTTAAGCATGCTGGATGAGGATCCAGCATACCGGATTCCAGAGTACTGCTGAGTGCCCTGATCCGGTATACCGGATCCCAATCCAGCATACCGGATCACTCCTGACTGTTGAAATATGACCGTTATTCCCCTGTTTCTTAAGGAAAGTAGGTAATCCGGCATACCGGATTCCCATCCAGCATACCGGATTATTTATAGACTGTGGAATCCGATTGATAATTGGATTCCTTATTGGTTCTAGGCTCCTTGCCTATAAATACCCTCTTGATTTGTGTTCTAAACACAACAATTATCCACAATCAAGAGCTCTAAAAGATCAATTACTCCCTTGTGAGATTATACACTCAAGATCAAAGAGGATCAAAGAAGTTCAATCTCACTCTTGCTCCCTTCATACGCATTTGCATTCAAGCTGCATAGATTGAAAGGTAGCACCTATTCTACTAAGGTTTGAAGTAATCTTAAACTTCTTAGTATTTTACTTTACTTTGTTTAAAGTTGTTGTTGAGTCCTCTTGCTCATTAACTCAAGAGTAGCTTTTGAGTCCTCTTGCTCGTTTCTCAAGAGTAGTTGTACGAGTCCTCTTGCTCACTCAAGATTCTAAATAGTGAAATTGTCTCTAAGGTGAGAGGAGTAGACGTAGGCACATATTGGCCGAACCACTATAAATTGCTTGTCTCTTTACATTGCTTGTCTTTACTCTTCTCTATCTTTATTGTTGTTTTTAATTCTGCATAGTTCTTTTAATTTTCGAACCTACACCTATTCACCCCCCTCTAGGTGAATTCACACTTTCTCTTTGGTAATAAATTTTTTATTCACCCAAAAAAAAAAAACCATCCACAGGCACATCATAGTTCACTGACCTTTACAAGTCTTCACATTGTGCTCAATCCATTAATCAATTGATCTAAACGCATAAATGATGCATGTGCTTAAAAATGGTATTCAACATGTAAGGTCTGTGAAGGTGCCAACTAGAACAGTAGGTAGGGGCCATGGCTAGGTGTAGCCAAGTCTTGGGGATCAAATCCAGGTTGCGGCTCAAGTGTGCTAATTTTAAAATAAGCTTCTCTATCCCAAAATAAATGTAAGGCCTGTGAAAATGTATATTTATTAAACAAATAAACCTGGCATTTATCCACCAGAAAAAATGACAGCTGCCGGCTCGAGTGTGTTAATTTTAAATAAGCTTCCCTATCCCAAAATAAAAATGTACAGCCTATGGAAATGTATATATATCAAACAAATAAAACCTGGCATTTATCCACCACAAAAATGATAGTCGTAGAAAAGGAATGCAGAAGCTTGTATGTTGAAATAAAACCACAAGACCATTAATCCCAAAGAGCTAGAAACATCAGAATCAGTATATAAGCATGCTGCTCAAAAGGCTATACCTGAATACAAGTCATTGACAAGTGAGAAATGGAACAATTTAACAGAAAGTTATTGCTGAGTCAAGTCATAAATCATTTTCCAGCATGACAATATCTATAACTATAAAGCCCAGAAACTCAACATATCACCATGTCAATAAATTATTCTGCACTAATAAGCATGCAAGTCACACAAAATATGTTGTATAGGTAATTCTTAAAAAAAAAGAGAGGCATGCATACAATAACACCACCAATGACATCAATATCTGTGTAGTCACGTGTCTTTGTGTAGTACTTCAAGTTAGCTTCTTGACATAGAGCAACCTTTGCTGATAAATTCAAGACCTTCACCAAATAAGTTTTCCCTTGATGCATATAAACGGCACCTTCGTAAACCTGAATGATAAAAAAAAAAAAAGGTGCCCAAATCACAATTGTAGGTACATTGATGAATAGGCAGAAACAATTAGAGGCGAAAAGCACTTCATCAGAGATTAAAAATGGATCTCCAACAAATAGTGCAGAAATTATAAAACTATCATACAAAAGTTTGATTGCTGAAACTGCCCACATATCATGTATTGAATACAGAGTAGGAATGAAAATTGTTCTACCTGAAAAAAGGCCTTGCTTTCCTCAATCTCCTCAAGGACTTCATTTCTTTTATTTGTAAATACTTTGTATCTCTCAGTCTCTATTGCTCGAATACTAATTGCATGTGAAGGTTTTTTCTGGAAAAGAAAGAGAGATATAAAAAGACAGATACCTTACTGCTTGCACAACATTAAATAAAGGATATAGCATTCTATGCACACTAGTAAGGGCCAAAATTACAATCGTTTTTGCTAAAGTATAGCCCTACGAACAATTTCTGTTTCTACTTGCCTATTTATATCTCCACACAGAAACCTAAAGTTTAATTTAAACAATCTCTAAAAAACATTAATGATATTTTCACCCTTCTCAATTTGGAAGCTCATAGGGTAGGTCATCTAACCATCTTCTATTTATTTTACTTTACTGATGCTACCAGACAAACTTTACTCACTCATCAAATGATATTAGAAAAAGGAAAACTTTCAGTGAAAGGCTGCAAATTTTGCACCATAGTCTTGTAGTATCATAATAACAGAGGATTTGGATCCAAAGTTTAAGTCAATCCCCTGGAAATTTTAGTAGCATTATTACTCTTATAAGTTCAGATTAATAAATTAACAGGGCAGATCACCAAAACCATCTTTTATTTACTTGGCAAAAGTTCAACAGGTCGGTCCGGTTGATGCGATCCCACGTTCAATAACCCTGATTATGGGTCCCTATGGGCCCACCAGATGATAAACAACTCAACTAACGGTAGTGGCAGTTTCATAAATAGCCAAAAAGTGTAAGACCCTTTCTGGAAGATAAGTAGGAAAAGGGACAAAGCACTAAAGCAGTAATTAAATTTTAGAGAATAGGTCAAATCTGATATTTAATACCAGCATGGGACAAAACAGAAAGAATTTTTAAGAGGAGGGCCTTTGTATGATTACCCAAAGAGTATGTCCTTAATTGGGAATAACAAAGCAAGTCTTCTTCTTCTCACGATAAACAGATCCAGCAGTAAGCCTTATCAAAAGAATGAGCCGTAAATCACTCGAATAGTCACAATCTGGTCTGGGACTTCAGAGGCAGAATTGCCTAGGCCTTTTAACAAGGTCCAGGGCAGAAAATTGTGTTTTAAGCAAGGTTTAAATGGTGCGATAGCCAGTTGCAAAAAAAAAATAAAAACCAGAAAACAGGGCAGGTCTTTGCTCTGGAAAGAAATAGCTGAATAATAGACACAAACAGATTAAGGAAGCTGACAGACTAAAGCCAGGATATATGAGAGAAGGTTAATTGAAACCTACATACCAAATATGGAAGCAAACAGACTACTAATCTATTAGAAATGGTACGATTAAGGAAGCTGAAACTAGCCTAAAAATAGGGTACCTGCCTAGCTTTTAATCAAGAAGAAATACTAATAAGAAAGAAAAAGAGATATGAAGCTGTTAACAAAACAGAATTGTATGAATGGCTTGAATGATCAATGTGATCACTAAGCCCCTTTATTTATAACTTTCAATGAGAGAGGCAAAATTACATGTAAGTTCCTACATAGCCGACTATGCTAGCTGTTAGGAGTAAGGGGGAGCCGTGAATAGGGAGCTAGCGTCAGCTCCTATTCACGACTCCTCTAATGAGGGGTATTTTTGTCTATGGGTTTTTATTGTTTACCCTATTTAATTTATGGTATTAGAGAGCAGTCACTTTAACGGCTGCAGTCTCAATTGTGCAGTTCTTCTTTCTCCTTCTCCTCTCTTCTTCTTTCTTCTTCTTCTTCTTCAATTAATCTAATATGGTATCAGAGCTAGGACTGTAGGAGTCAATCTAACATCCTCGAACCTTCTCCATTCTCTTCGTTTGGATCAAAACAAGGTTGCGACTTTGGAGACCTAAAGCTTTGAGGATTTTCATGATCTTACTGTGAAGGGGATGCAGCACCCTATGCTGCAACTTTGTGGAACTGTTTGAGACTAGTTCATGTCTACATAAAAGAACTAGGTCTCAATTTTTGGTATGTATAGTTGAGATCGATTAAGGTGCTGTTTTACGATTTGGAGACTGATATTGTTCTTTTTTTTCTGAATCGATTTATTGGAGGGTATTTATTTTGCTGGCTGGTGTATTGGAAAAAGGTGGTTCAATCAACCTTGACGGGGCGTGATCAACAGGATCATCTCACAAAGCCAAAGCCTGAAGGAGACGCGACATGGGATACAGTGGATGCCCGAATATTGAGTCAAATGTTGAACTCAATGGATAATCAGATTGCAGACCTGGTTACTCACATTGACACAGTAAAGGATTTATGGGAATACTTGAATGTCCTCTATTCTGGGAAGGACAACTTGTCTCGGATTTATGACCTATCCCAAGCATTTTATAAAGTGGATCAGAAGACTCTGAGTGTAACCCAATATTTTGCGGAATTCGAGCGACTATATGAGGAGCTGAATTCCATTCTTCCTCTCACGTCTGATGCAAAGGAGATGCAGCTGGCTGTTATGGTATTTTTTGGTGGACTTCGAAAAGAATTTGAGCCAGTACAGTCTCAAATTCTTGGTGGGGATAGAGTCACCACACTTCCAGAAGCTTTTTCTCGCCTTTTACGGGTTTCTCGTGAGAATAGCCAAGACTCCACCCATGGTAATGAGAGTTCAGCACTTGCAGCCTTTCCCAACCGTGGGCCTAGTGGTGGGACAGGTACGGGCAGCAGTGGTGGTGGCCGTGGTCGTGGGTCAGGGAACAGTAAAGCACCCACATCCGGTACTTCAGAGACTTCAGGACAGGTGCGCACTTGTCATCATTGTGGCAGAGCTGGTCACATTCAGCGCTTTTGTTGGAAGCTTCATGGTAAACCACCTCAGTTTGCGAATTCAGCCAGCAGTGATCCGGTGGTTACTCCTCCTTCCAAGCCTGAGGGTAAAACAGTGACTATGTCTGATGAAGATTATGAGCGATTTACTCAATTTCAGAATTCTCAGTCATCTCAGTTCTCCATTGCTACCCTAGTTCAGCCAGGTAATGCTATTGCATGCCTATCATCTACTTCTCGTCCCTGGATCATTGATTCAGGTGCTTCGGACCATATGACTGGAGCATCAGGTATTTTTTCTTCATTTCGTGAACCTTCTTCCAATGTTGTGTTAGCCGATGGGTCTCTTGCTAAAGTTCGGGGTACAGGCACTGCGCAAGTTACCCCCTCTTTGTCATTGTCCTCCGTTTCTTACTTGCCCAAATTTCCTTTTAATTTATTATCTGTTCGAAAATTTACCAAAGCTAACAATTGTTCTGTTACCTTTTTTCCTGATTATTGTGAGTTTCAGGATCTCCAGTCGAGGAAGACGATTGGTAGAGGTCGCGTATCTGGGGAACTGTATCTTCTTGACGACACATCCACTGTGGTGTGTTCGAGTGTGGCACTTCCTCATCAGATTCATTGTCGTTTGGGTCATCCTTCCTTGCAAAGTTTGAAGATTTTAGATAGTCGATTTCAGTCCTTATCTAGTTTACAGTGAGTCTTGTCAGTTTGGGAAACTTCACCTTGTAAGTTATCCCCCTCGAGTCAATAACAGGGCTGTCCAACCCTTTTCTTTAGTTCATTCTGATGTGTGGGGTCCGTATCCTGTTACTTCTGTGTTGGGTTTTCATTACTTTGTCACTTTTGTAGATGGCTTTTCCAGAGTTACCTGGATTTATTTAATGAAAGATCGTTCTGAATTGTTTTCCATTTTCTGTACTTTTGTGCTTGAAATTCAGAATCAATTTACTACTTCTTTGAAAGTTCTTCGCAGTGACAATGCAAAAGAATATTTTTCTGCTCCCTTTAATGAGTTTATGGTTCAGCATGGGATCATTCATCAGTCCTCCTGTGCGGATACACCCCAACAAAATGGTGTAGCCGAGAGGAAGAACAGACATCTGATGGAAGTTACTCGATCTCTTTTATTTGAGATGAAAGTGGCTAAAAATTTTTGGGCTGATGCTGTTTTGACTGCGTGTTATCTTATTAACCGCATGCCTTCTTCTGTTTTAGGTGGTGGTATTCCATATTCTTTGTTGTTCCCTTCCCATCCATTGTTTGTCTTACCACCCCGTGTTTTTGGGTGTGTTTGTTTTATTCGGGATCATCGTCCTGGTCGCTCTAAGTTGGATCCTAGAGCTCTTAAATGTCTTTTCGTGGGGTATTCTAAAACCCACAAGGGTTACCGTTGTTATTCGTTTGATTTAAGGAAGTTCTTTGTTACCACTGATGTCTCCTTCTTTGAATCTACTCCATTTGTTGCATCCTTGCTGCCTGCTTCAGAGTTGGACGATGATCTCCCACTTTATGTTGTCGATACTTCTTCTACTGTGCAAGATCCATTGCCTCATGTGCCACCTCCCACACAACCACTGGCTGTTTTTCGCAGTCGCCCACCCGATGAGCCGACACATCGCATTACACCTATGGAGAGATACAGTACCCAGGCAGCACCATCTCCCACGTCCTCCTCGCCTTCAGATCCCCCTCCAGATAATTCCTCCTCGGCTACTGTACCTCCTATTTCTGATCTTGATGTTCCTATTGCTACCCGTAAGGGGGTTCGGAGTTGTACCCAACACCCTATTAATCGTTTTGTGTCCTATGCTCGTTTGTCCTCTTCTTTTGTTGCTTGTTTGTCTACTATTGACAGTTATCCTATTCCTAAGTCGGTGGTAGAGGCCTTGGCTCACCCTGGGTGGCGGGCTGCCATGACTGAGGAGTTATCTGCTCTGAAGGACAATCAGACATGGGATCTTGTTTCTTTACCCTCTGGTAAGTCTGCTAATGGTTGCCGCTGGATATTTGTGGTGAAGGTTAATCCTGATGGGTCTGTGGCTCGGTTGAAGGCCCGTCTTGTTGCTAAAGGCTATGCCCAGGTTTATGGTGTGGACTATCTGGATACTTTCTCTCCGGTTGCAAAACTTACTTTTGTCCGCATTTTGATTTCATTGGCTACTATACATCACTGGCCGTTGTTTCAGCTCGACGTCAAGAATGCATTCTTGCATGGGGACCTTCTTGAAGAGGTGTATATAAAGCAACCTCCTGGTTTTGTTGCTCAGGGGGAGTCTGGTAAGGTGTGTAAGTTGAGGAAATCTTTGTATGGGCTGAAACAGTCACCGAGAACGTGGTTTGGCAGTTTTACAGATGTTGTGTTGGAATTTGGTTTGACTCAGTCTGAGAGTGATCACTCAGTGTTTTTCAGGCAATCAGATGCAGGAAGGATATTTTTGGTAGTTTATGTAGATGATATTGTTATCACAGGGGATGCCTCTTCAGGCATTGAGGACTTGAAGACATATTTGGGACAGCAATTCCAGACTAAGGACCTGGGACGACTGAAGTATTTCTTGGGTATTGAGGTAGCTCAATCGAGGAAAGGGATTTCGCTCTCATGGGAAAGTATGTGTGATTTACTTTCGGAGACAGGATATCGGGATCTAGGCCTTTGGATACTCCTATGGATCCAAATGTGAAACTTATGGCGGAGGATGGGGATGTTCTGGATGATCCGAGAAGTATCGAAGGCTTGTAGGGAAACTCAACTATTTGACTGTGACTAGACCTGACATCTCTTTTCCTGTTAGTGTGCTGAGTCAATTTATGTCCGCCCCTCGAACAGCTCATTGGGAGGCAGTTATAAGGGTGTTGCGATATATTAAGAAGGATCAGGGCGTGGTCTCTTATACTCTAATCATGGTCATAGAAGGATTGATTGATTTGCGATGCGGATTAGGCGGGATCTCCTATTGATTGAAAGTCTACTTCGGGCTATTGTGTCTTTGTTGGAGGGAACCTAGTTTCATGGAAGAGCAAGAAACAGACTGTAGTAACTCGATCTAGTGCAGAGTCGGAGTATCGGGCTATGGCTCATGGCACTTGTGAACTAATGTGGATTAGACAGTTGATAGATCGAACTTGGATTTGGTGATGATTCTCTATCTTTGTTGTGGTGTGTGATCGGCGGCTATTCATATTTTCGAGAATCACTGTGTTTCATGAGAGAACGAAACACATTGAGGTTGATTGTCATTTTGTTCGTAAGAAGCTGCAACAAGGGATTATTTCTCCTCGTCATATTCGCATTGGGGAGCAGCTTGCTGATTTGTTCACCAAGCCTTTGGGAAGTATGTGAGTAAATGATATTTATACCAAGCTGGGCATGATTAACAACTATGCTCCAGCTTGAGGGGGAGTGTTAGGAGTAAGGGGGAGCCGTGAATAGGGAGCTAGCGTCAGCTCCTATTCACGACTCCTCTAATGAGGGGTATTTATGTGTATGGATTTTTATTGTTTACCCTATTTAATTTATGGAATTAGGGAGCAGTCACTTTAACGGCTGCAGTCCCAATTGTGCAGTTCTTCTTTCTCCTTCTCCTCTCTTCTTCTTTCTTCTTCTTCTTCTTCACTTAATCTAATACTAGCTATGGGGAAAAAAACAGAGAAAATACCCTTATCGAGTTACATAACTCAACACTCCCCCTCAAGTTGGTGCATAGTTATCGCACATGCCCAAGTTGACTAAACTAGGATGAAACAACTTTCCACTTAGCCCTTTGGTGAAGACATCAGCAAGTTGATCACCGTACTTCAGAAAAGGTATACAAATCTGCCCACTCTCTAACTTCTCCTTAATGAAGTGACTGTCAATCTCCACATGCTTGGTACGGTCATGTTGCACTGGATTGTGTGCAATGTTAATTGCTGCTTTGTTGTCACAGCACAACATCATTGGACGATGAACAGAACCACTAATATCTTGGAGTAAACTCTGAAGCCACAACAGCTCACATATGCCCTGGGCCATAGCACGGAACTCAGCTTCAGCACTGAATCTTGCCACAACATTTTATTTTTTACTACGCCACGTGACAAGATTACCTCCTACAAATATACAATAACCTGAAGTGGATTTCTTGTCAAGATTACCACCCCAATCAGCATCAGTGTAAGTCTCAATACGAAGATGATCATGCGGAGACAGGAGAATCCCTTTTCCTGGAGTTGACTTCAAGTAATGTAGAATACAAAGGATAGTAGCCATATGTGTGGAGTAGGGATCATGCATGAACTGACTGACCAAACTTACTGCAAATGCAATGTCCGGTCTGGTGTGGGAGAAATATCAATTTTCCCACTAATCGTTCATATCGGCCCTTATCAACCGGATCACCATCCTTCTCTTGCAAATGAGTAATAGCTTCCAAAGGAGTGTCACAAGGATAACAACCCAACAAACCAGTCTCTGAGAGTAGGTCTAGAACATATTTCCTTTGGTAGAGAAAAATGACTTTGGGAGAACGGGCAACTTCAATCCCAAGGAAGTACCTTAGCTGTCCTAGATCTTTTATTTCAAATTCTCGTCCCAAGAAATTCTTCAGGTGAGAAACTTCAGCTGTATCATTACCAGTCACAACTATGTCATCGACATAGACTATAAGAGTGATCTACAGTGGGGGAATGCAACATAGCAGCCCGACGAGTCTCCTCTGTATGAACCAAAGCAAAGGACTGCTCTAGTGTAGGAAATGGAGACCGGCTAAGAATTTGAACTCGAATAGGATCATACTCGATATTCAGACCTGCCAAGAAGTCATATACACGGATTTTGTCGACGTGTTTGCGATAGGCAGCAATATCAGTAGCAGTAGAGGGCTGAAAATCGGAGTAATGGTCCAATTGCTGCCATAAACTTTTGAGGGAAGCATAGTATTTAGAGATAGACAGCTCCTTCTGAGTGGTGTCATGAACTCATACACCTAAGCATCATTCCCCACCTGCCCATAAGTCTCCTTGGCGGCACTCCAGATTTGATGGGCGGTTTCCAGGAGCAAGTAGTTGCTGAAGAGGTCCGGTTGCATAGAGTGGAGCAAATAGGACATCACCATAGCATCATAAGAAATCCACTTGTCTAGCAGAGAACCAGGTTCAGTTGGCATGGGGTTACTCCCAAAAATATGGCGAATAAGCCCTCAACCAGCAATGATCAAATACGTAGACCGAGACCACATAAGATAATTGGTGCCATTGAGCTTGATAGGAGCAGCAAGGGGAAGAAAATCAGTCCGGGGCTGTCCATCAACCCCAGAAGTTGCAAAAGATGAATTGGAGTCCGTCATTGTAGCAGCCAATCAATGAATTGAACAAGCAAGGACCTGATGCAGCCAGCCAGGAAGAACCAAAAAACGTTGAAGTCGATATAGGGAGAAATCGATCCCAAGAAAAAAAATCTGAAATCTCCGAAAACTGAGAAGATGTGGCTGAAAGTGAGGTCGAGTGATCCTCTTGATGGTAATAAACTCCTCCAAAAAAGGCAGCAACAGCAAGCAGCCCTATCCAAAAAAACGATAGGTGTCAGGGTTTTAGAAAACCCTGAAAGTGGAGATCGATTTTAGGTAAGGGGTCTTCAAAACAATTGTAGAGATCGATAGATGTTGGTTAAGGTTGCAGAGGAAGCACCAACAGTGGAAGATCAACCTACAAAAGGGATGGAGGCTTGATCTTCAAAAAACTTGGAGAACTCCAAATCGCAGAGAATAGAGCAGCAACTATCGAGTAGAAGCAAAGGTTAGGTCATGGAAAAAAGGAGGTAGATTTGAGGGCAGCAACTAGATCATATGATCACCTCATTAGTGCTGCACTAAGATGAAGGATGAGAACCAAGAAGAAAAGGAGAGAAAAAATCAATGGAAAGAGAAGGAAGAAAAAACGATGGGAGGGTGGTGGGTTTTGAAACCTTAGATCGAGAGAAAAATTTAGCTCGATGTCATGTTAACAAAACAGAATTGTATGAATGGCTTGAATAATCAATGTGATCACTAAGACAAAAACAAACCCCCCCAAACAAAAAAAAAAAAAAAAAAAAAAAAACAAAAAAAACAACAAAAAAAAACAACAAACAACCCCCACCCCCCCCCCCCCCCCCCCAAAAAAAAAAAAAAAAAAAAAAAAAAAAACAAAAAAAAAAAAAACACAAAAAAAAAAAAAAAAAAAAAAAAAAAAAAAAAAAAAAAAAAAAAAAAAAAAAAAAAAAAAAAAAAAAAAAAAAAAAAAAAAAAAAAAAAAAAAAAAAAAAAAAAAAAAAAAAAAAAAAAAAAAAAAAAAAAAAAAAAAAAAAAAAAAAAAAAAAAAAAAAAAACCCAAAAAAAAAAAAAAACACAACAACAAACACCCCAAACCCCCCCACCCCACAAAAAAAAAAAAAAAAACAAAAAAAAAACACCCCCCAAAAAAAAAAAAAAAAAAAAAACAAAAAAAAAAAAAAAAAAAAAAAACCCACCCAAAAAAAAAAAAAAAAAAAAAAAAAAAAAAAAAAAAAAAAAAAAAAAAAAAAAAAAAAAAAAAAAAAAAAAAAAAAAAAAAAAAAAAAAAAAAAAAAAAAAAAAAAAAAAAAAAACAACCCAACACGAAAAAGGAAAAAGACCCACAAAAAACAAAAAAAACCAAAACAAGCCAAAGGAAGGGAGCCAGGCAAAAAAAGGGCCCCTTTATTTATAACTTTCAATGAGAGAGGCAGAATTACAAGTAAGTCCCTACATAGTCAACTATGCTAGCTCTGGGGAAAAAACAGAGAAAATACCCAAAATACCCTTATCAGGTTACATAACTCAACAGAAGCATTAGAGAAAGAGAACAGGGAAGAACACACCTGGAAGAAGAGCACCAGATTTGAACTGACAGAAGATGAAGAGGGGGAGGGATCAGTCAATCAGTCAAGAGCAACCAGCAGCCGAAATTAAAGCATACCTCTATTCATTCCCTTCTCAGTTGATCCGGGTACATGCTAATACATAGATTTACAGGCTAACTGAACCACTCCTCATCGAGTCATCGTACTCCAAAACTGAAAACAGAAATTAAAATTAACTTGGAATCTACCTTGGACTCTTACCTATCGGAATCTAAATTCCTAATCTAGTTTTAACTTTGAAATTTCAATATAAACACCAATGATGTACTAAAAATCCAAACTACCCCTGCTGGACGTAACTGCATCAATGGTCCACCATTTTTTAGCCACGTGGACAGTTAGTTTTGTCCAACTGCCCGTTGGATAAGTTGTACACCTTGCGGATTAGCCACATGTCAAATTTCATACCCACGCATGTACCATGCATCCTTGAATTTTTCAGCCATTCATGTATGTGCACGCAACCACTTGTAGCCCCTAGATTTTCAAAGCTTTACTTTTCCACTTGGCAAAATCTGTTTGGCTGAAACTCAACATGTAGGCAAGACCTTGGGGTCTACTTGCCCACAAAATTTGAACCCTGTTCGATCTGTTACAAGGTTATCAAGAGGGCCCATCCTGGATAGTTTTGCTACCAGACTTTTAGTTACCAATAAAATTCTGGTTTCTTTTCTTTTCTTTTTCTTTTTCTTTTTCTTTTTTTTTTGTTTTATTGGGGGGGGGGGGGGCAGGGTGGAAAGTAAAATTTGAGTCAGAGGCTACAAGACTTGCTGAGTATCGTGACATAGGATTGGGTCCACAAGTGAATCAACAACATCCAAGAGATTGCTTGAGCTTTTTGCTTAAAAATGCGCAACCGCATGTTCGTCTTCTACTCAGTTGGATGGTGAAAGATAAAATTGCAGGACTTCAAAATAATCTACAGATCAAATGGTTGGAAGATCATAGCACCCAACCATGCTAAGTTTAGGCCTAGCAACTACCTTGTCACCTATCCATTGAGGCTCCCAGCCTCAGCACATGAGAACCATTCAAGAAATGCTGTTAGGGGACCACCATAATGATCATACTTTTAACCGCTGAATTTCGATTTATAAATTTGGACCTGGTGGAATAATACAAACTATTGGGTCAGAATTCTCAATTCTTGGGATACAAGAGGGGAAAAAGATGATGATGACGACGATGGTGATGATAACGATAATAACAAGTATAATTCAAGATCAACATCTCGAGGTCTAAAATCCAATCCAATGGCTAGACTTGCCTTTGGATTAATCCTATTTCTAGTCCACAACCATCTATCTATCCTATGGTGGGAAAAGGATTCCAATCAGATGGCTTTTGGCTCCAGGTCTAAACCTGGCTGTAGGCCAAAGTTAATTCAATTCCTTCACTAATTGGGTACATAATATGGTATAAATGCAGCAAATGGCAAAAGCAATGGCATTGAGTTTCAGGAGGGCATCTGACATGGATGATTCTTCTAAAATAACCAATCCAAATCATCTCAAAGTTGTTAGGAATATAAATGTCAAATACTGTCATGAGGTGTTCCATGTCAGATTGTTTGGATTCCTAAGTTCCATATAAAGTTGAATTACCGCCAAAATCCTTCACTGAATCTCCTTCAAGACAGCATGTGACAATAAAAGGAGGATTCCAGAGGGTTGGTATCCCAATTCGAATGGAAAATCCCCACTCAAGTCATTTTACCAGACCATCAATTCTTCCCACTCCTGCCCTTTCCAATCCATTTTCATCTGAAACAATAAAGCACTCCAAAAGTTGCCTCCCCCACCTCCAGTCAGTTGTCCAAAGACAAATTCAGACTATCATCATCATATGATCAGCAGATTTAGTGAGCTAAACTGTGAAACAGTGCCTCATGGATTCTGCGTTGCTCTTCTATCAGCCACTTGGGGGAGTATTTCATCTCCCTATTCGTTGTCCACTGGATTATGCCTAAATCTATTGTGTAGTCGTTGATGTCGCAGAACGTGAGCTTTTGGATTGGTTAACAAAGCTCTGTGTCCTTTGACCTGGTTTATTATTTATAATGAGATCCGTAAGGAAAGGAATAGATGTATAATTAAGGAGGAAAAGGTTATGGTCTCCATTTGTAACAAGACTTTTATGACTCTTTGATCACAAGTTTTCAGCTCCTAATCTGGGTAACCAAACTTCGTCCCCCCTGCCCCCAACTTAAGTTCAAGGAAATTCGGCTGAGATGATTATTTGAAGTCCTTCATTGTCAAGTGAGAAACCATAAAGTCTTATGTAGTTCTTCTGGCTTTTGGCCCAATTGGATTTTTTATAGAGGCAACCAGTTTGACCTAGTGCATCACCTGTTCAAGTGGCATTTCAGAATTAAACAACTAAAATAAACCTTAAAAGAGTTAAAATTAAATATTGTTTTTTTCAGGTAGATGAAATATTATTGTTATTAGTGAGAAATTGTACATATAGCACAGTATAGGAAAAGAATAAGAATTTCACTAAAAATAGAATACCTCATGCCCAATATAGCTCCACATTTGGGAAGGTAAATTACGGGATGGATCAGAACTCAGATATCCTTTATTTGCAAGAGACATTATTCCACTATTTAGACAAGAGCCAAAGTATTTCTCATCATACACCAAACTCAAAGGGTGTTCAAGAGCTGCACAAACTAGATGCTGCTCAAGCACCTACAATGATAAGGAGCAAAAGTAAGCAAACAAAACTGTCAAACAATTTGAGAATGCACATTAAATAAATAATGAAAATACATAAGTTCTTGAATTTAAGTTCATTAGAGAAACCTGCTGGTTATGAGCATAAACATGACAACTCTCAATTGGGCTCTGAAAGAGTTTCTGTGGGAATTTCATGAAATACTGATCAAGAGGACTTTCAAATGCAACATAGACTGCAAGCGCTGGCCTTTCCCTTCTCCCAGATCTCCCAGCTTGTTGCCACAAGCTAAATATCAAAAATAAACAGATGTCAATAAGAAAGCTCAAACAGGAGGCCAATCACTTCTATAACAAACAAAGATGCTCATCCTACTTACCTGGCAACACTACCAGGAAAACCTAGATGCAAAGTTGCATCAATATGTCCAACATCAATACCCAACTCAAGAGCATTTGTTGCAGCAACCCCACGAAGTTTCCCGTTGAAAAACTCATTCTCTATTCTCCTCCTGTCCTGTCCCATCAGTCAAAACAATATAAGAATGAATTGGATATTGGTAATTCCATGGCAGGCTTTTGAGGTAATATAACAGAATCTAGCTAATTTTGGTCCATCTCCCTGCCCATGGTGCTTGATGCAGCCAACTCCAGTACAAAGTAAAGGGCGTACCCAGTGCACAAGGCTCCCGCCATTGCGGGGTCTGGGGAGTGTCATAATGTACGCAGCCTTACCCCTGCTTTCGCAAAGAGGCTCTGTTTCCAGACTCGAACCCATGACCACTTGGTCACAATGGAGCAACCTTATTGTTACACCTAGGCCCATCCTCTAACTCCAGTAAAAAGTAATGAAGGGACCACTTGGTCACAATGGAGCGACCTTACCGTTGCACCAAGGCCCACCCTCTTAACTCCAGTAAAAAGTAATGAAGGAAAAATAACAAGAGAGGAAGAACGAGAAGGAGAATAGACAGATGCGCAAGAAACACTTGGGGAGAGAATCGATTTCTCTCCCCAATATCTACTAACTTGAAAATAAGAATATGCTACGTACATGGATATAGTAGAGAGAAAATAGGGGATGAAGATAGAAGAGATAAAATAGAGAAAAAATAGGATTGGCTTTACGGACGAAGCCATGAAGTCTTGGCCCAATTTGGAGGTAGCCAACCTGGAGCAGCCTTGTGCCAAGGGTAGGATCGAGCAGGGTCAAGGAGGAAGAAGAACACTCATTCACAAGATTGGAACCCGCAAGCTCCTTTCCAATGGAGGTCAAATTCAATATTATTCAAAATCTGCCTTTCCTTATTACATTAGATCCTTTTATAAGATTCCCAAAGCCCAATCTCAATCCCTAAACCTAAGATTGAGTTTTACTAAAATAAGAACATACTAAATAAAAACATTGCATATTAGGTAAAAACTAATTAAGGATAGAATTAGAAGGCAATCAACTGTAAATCAGCCAACCAATCCTTGATTGCAATCAACACCAAATCAGCCAATCAAGCCTTGATTGCAATCAATACCAAATCAGCCAATCAATCCTTGATTGCAATTGTTTACACAAAATAATAACCGTAAGCGTACGGATCAATCGTAGCTACGGGTCGAACTCAAGGAGATATACGCCACCCTATTTTCCTCACTTTAAAGTAATACAAAGTGAACCAAATTAAAGTGTTAAATTAAACTAACTAAACTAACAAAAATTAATGCATCCTAACTCACAAGCATCTAACGAATTAAATTGGCATGAATTAAATTGGCGTCCTAACACACATCCATCTAACCTATCAAACTAACACGGATTGGAAGGGATAGATTGCAGCCACACACTACAACCACATAAAAACCAAAAAAAAAAAAAAAAGAAGAAGAAGGAGAATGAGATAGAAGAAGAGAGGGAGAATGAGTTTAAGAGTTTAGAGAGTAAAAACCTGTAGTTGAAGAGCTTGAATACTTGAACAAACCTTGCATGGCTTCCTCTTCTGAATCTCCAAGTCTTGTCATCAACTTAGGAACTTAGACTAGAAAGCTTGAAACTAAACTAGAATTATTACAACCATATTGAAGACATAAAATTAAAGCATGAATCAAAAGCATTACAACCATGGAATTGAAAGCATGAAATCAAACTAGAACTTAGAAAGCCAAAAACTAGAAGAAGAGAAGAAGAAATTTCACTAATTTATTGAACTAAAAACTGAATTAAAACTAAACTAAAACTAACTTAAAAACTGAACTAGAACTAACTAGTTACAACCCAAAGGGCAAGGGGTATTTATAGGGGGAAGGAGAGAAGAAGGGAAAAAAGGGAAGAGGGAGAGAGGCCTCCACAATTTTGGGGGCTCTCTCCTTCTAAAAATTGTGGAGAGGAGAGAGAGAGGGAGAAGAGAATCCAAAAATAGGGAATATTCCCTTCTCCTTCCTCCTTTACAATGCTTGACTCCCAAGAAAAAAAGAAAAAATAGAAAGAGGGAGAGAAGAGAATCCAAGCTACATAAACCTTCTATTTTTACAAAAGTAACTTTCTAGTTCTAACTTGTGCTTCCTTTTCTTTGTAGATATCTTCTCCAAGCAATGAGATCAAGGCATCTTTGACTTTTCAACCTTCCATGGATGAAAGAATATTTTTCAAAAGAAATCTATCCCAGTAAAATTTCAAAAGTGCCCCTGAAAAGTTGAAGGAGAGAGAGAATAAGGGTAATGACTAGGATTCCACTCAATCAATTAATCAAATACCCATTAAGTCCTCTAGAAAAATCGTGGAGGGTATGTGTGCACCCTCTAAAAATCGTGGACAGCTATGGGCCTTCAAAAATCGTGGAACCCTGTGATAGTGTGGGTCCCTCCCATGTGGGTAGCAGTCCTTCTCTCTCTTCAAGAATGAAAAATTGCCGAAACAATCCTGTACTTGCGGTAGATCTCCACCATTGCTTAGAAGTACCTTCTTTAATGTCAAAAATGTCCTTAGCGGTAGGCAAAATGACTATGGGCTTGCACTTCTGACTCCTTTTCGACCCATTATCCTTCTTGGCCGAAAAGAATAATCGATTGCGTGGTGGCCTAAACGAATGCGTACTTGCGTTCCGTCACGTCCATCTTGCTCCAAATTTAGTCCTGTTTACAGCCATGGAAAGAAAAATGGCAACTTTATGTGTAACTTGGGACATGCAGCTCCCGATAGTCCAGAGTAGCCCAAAATAGCCCAAAACCTGAAAAGCACAAGAAAGCACCAAAATAACTCTGTCCAATGTGGTAAAATGTATGCTTTATGCCCTAAGATTTCACACATAAATGTGCTCATCAGATTCCCCCACACTTGAACGTTACTTGTCCTCAAGTAAAGCAAAAGAAAAACTAACCTAGAATGCAGAAAATCCTAACTCACTTTCGTAGGAATCACGGTTACACTTAGCATGTGCAACAAGCCTTTGAACCCCTAGGTTACCCCTAGTGGACGAATTGTGTGAAACCCGGCCAAATTTCATAATAAATTTGAACTTTTGGAATCTGTGTGATTTCAGGTTCTGGTTCAATATTTGGCCATACTAGCCACTAAGTTGTGGGCCGTCTTGATTAAGAAATTCAGACCTATCTCATGACTCGTCTGTAAAGGCATTCCGATCAGCCAACTACCGTGGCCTTAAATGAGTCTGAGGTATCTAGCGGAAGACAACACATAAGCTTGGCATGCTGGATTGATGGCCTGCGAAGCCTCTCTCTGTCTTGGGCCGAATCCCAGGTAAGAATCCCATTTTATATGTATGTATGTTGTATTTTTAATTACTTAGTGTATTATGGGCGAGAATAGTAATTTTTACCTTGTGGGACCCCGCACTGTGAGCTACCTATGTCGGGTCTGCTGGCTGGACAGGCTGCAGGACCTCCCCCTTAATTAAACTCAATATAAGTATAATTTAAAATATATTTATATAACGTTTTGTACAACCAAATAGAGTTAGAAAGGTATTTTAGTAAAATTGACTCTGTGGGACCCAGTTCCCCAGTGGGGACTGTAATCCCGAACAGTTACCCGTATCTGGATCATCCCTGATGTCGCATGACATCATTCTGTAGCTGGAATAAGGTAATAAATACAAAAGAATCAATTTTAGAAATAATTTATGACCAAAAGACGGTTCTGCCCCTTACTGGTTAAGTAACCTATATATATATAACTTCTCTTATACTATTTACAAATCACTTTACAAAGTTAGAGAAGCTGAAAAATTCGTTCCAGCTTGGAGAAGGAAGAAAGAAAAAAGGAAAAGAGAAGAGAAGAAGAGAGAACAAGGGTTGCTCTTCAAGGCTTACCTCCCACAACAACGAACTTGAATCTCCATTAGAAGTGCTTCCAAGACATTCGCCTCTAATTTCTTGTAAGCCCCGAGAACCCTCACTGTATCCTTCTCCTTCTCCTCTAAGTTTAGTTTATTTTTAGTCTAAATACACCTAAGATGGTTGGACTCCATTAAAGCTTCAAAGTTAAGCTCAATAATTAGATTTTGTTGTGAGATTAGTTGTTCTAACTAATTCCAGCCCAATCGAGCTGAAATTGAGTGTTAAACTCTAATCAAGTCTTCAATGTTGAAGCTATTACTTGTATAGTAAACCCTAACCTAGCTAATTTAGGTTTAATTGAAGAAATTCCTAAATTAACTAACTATTTATGAAATTGAACACCCAAAATAGATCAATTCCACCTTGAATTAATGTTAAAACTCTAATTTGGGCCATACATATAAAGATCCGCCGATTAAAGCAAAACCCCCAAATTCGGACGGCCGGATCTTGTTGCCAGAGCAGGGGCGGTTGACCTGCTCCCTGGAAGTCTCGCATCCGGCTCCCTTATTTTTGTGCCCTTATGACCTATACCCCTTAGGACTTGACCTTGGACCATCCAGGAACCTATTACATGGTGTTTGGTATGTTGTTTAGGTAATGCTTTCTACCTGTTTTCTAATCTGTTTGTTCGATTGTTGGTGGATAATCGACCTAGAATTCCTTTTATAACTAATCTATAATATTCTTGTCTCATATTTGGGGATCGTCTTGGTTTGTTCTTTGCCGCCTATTGGAGTTTATTCACTAAGCTAGCTACGACTACGGTAGGGGATTCGACCTTAATTTCCTGCGTGTTTATCATATTAATTTCAACTTTATCTTTGAATGTCACGCTCGTACATCATTACCTCTATACCAGGCATATAGTTTTCTAGCTTTTATTTAATGCATTAGGATCGCATATAAAATAGGTTACAAAGACATACCGTATTGCATTTGCATTGATTATTTATATGATATGAATTTATGATGATGGAATTCGTAAATTATAACTCGGATCACGCTTGCCTCATCATGTTTAGGATCGCGATGGCTAGGTTGATATTCATTACCCAAGATCTGCGCCCCTTACCAACAGGGGAAAGGTATTGACAACCCGTGCGCGAGACCGATGTGTTAGTTCCAGGATGCCATCTTCTCGCCCCACGTTAGTGGTCCCTAATTCCGTATGGGAATAAGCAGGCCGAGGTTGGTCATTTGGGGGTGCTCGGTCGGTCCGATGTGTTAGTTCGGAAGCGGCGGGTCCTCACCGTGGTAGAATGGTTTCGCTCGGTGGCCAGAAGGGTTAGTTCCGGGACTAAGGTTAGCATCTACTACTAGTAGTAGTACTTATACCCCATGAGACTTAGTATCTACGCTTTAGGAACATGTTAGTTTAAGACACGCATCGTGGATTTATTGTGTTCAGTATGCTTGTACCCCCCTTACCGGGCTCAGTTGAGAGCTCACCTGTGGATATCCTTATTTTTCAAAGTGATTTAGTTACTTACTAATGTTGGATTTGCAGCCGCTGTAGAGTTTGAAGTGCACGATACTTCGTCGTGGCGTGATGATTGGGCAACCTCCCGATCTTCGCCTGATAGTCCAGGCTACCTCCCCACTCTTCTATGCTTTATAAATGCTTTATATATTTATAGAATAGTTTCTTGTATACTTTTACTCTGTGCTACCTTTGAGAACTGTATGGTTGTATCACAAGCCTTATCATTTATATAAATGAAATATCATTTAGACTTCTCTTACTAATGATGTTATCTCTATTAATTAAATTGTTTCCGCTTACCTCTCGATTCATCGTATCTGTGAGCAATGATTGTGAATAGGGTACTCGCACTTCGTGATCCTTGGGGATTGGTTGGATGTCAGAGACATCCCGCCACACTTGGCCCTTAATAACCGGGCCGGGGTGTGACAAATTGTGTCTCGTGGGTGTTTGCAATGAATATAAACCCAAAATTCAATTGTAAATGAATGCTGCAAATTTTAATCATGGCATAAGTAGGACAGTGCACATAATCCCAAAAAGTGCTCAACTAAAGATCAA
Organism: Telopea speciosissima; assembly: GCF_018873765.1. Taxonomy (NCBI): domain Eukaryota; kingdom Viridiplantae; phylum Streptophyta; class Magnoliopsida; order Proteales; family Proteaceae; genus Telopea; species Telopea speciosissima. The sequence continues at coordinate 62,302,351 of NC_057925.1, forward strand.
GAGCCAAAGGTTCCCCCACACTTGAATTTTATCACCCCACATCAATTCAAGTATGTGCAAGATGCATCAAGGTCAAGGATCTCCTCATATTTTCTCGAACACTACCACCTTCAAGTAAACCACTCATAGCATCGATGGAACCAAAGACTTAGGCTTTGAGTATTTTTTTACCACATTTTTTTTTTTTTCCCAAACATTAAGGCAAAAGCTTTTTTTTCTTTCTCAACCACAAACTCTATTTCTACTCCACTACTATTCTCTGAATGACATGGTGGAGCATACACCAGACACCCAAATACTTGGTAGCTTCGCTTTTTGCATATATCCATAAGACATTGAAACATTGATGCAAGGGTTTTTTTTGTTTTTTTTTTTAGTTTCCTTCCAAGGAATTTCGAACAAGTCACCCTGCTTCTTGAGGCAACAGTGCCCTGTCTAGTCCCAAGGAATTCCACTTTTCTTTCTGTTTCTCTTTTTTTTCTTTTTTTTTTTACTTTCACTTTCACTTTCATGCCTTGCCTTGCCACAAACAAATTGGTCTCAACTACTAGCCAAAAAATCAAAGGGTCCATAAAACACATAGAGGAATCTAGCCATCAAACGAAATAGCGCTCATATTTTCCAACTCAATCCCTCTCATCGGATGCATACCAACTACCGTCCTTGAAAAGGGATTTTTTTATTATTTCGCATGCTAGGGCACCAAATTCCCTCTCTCTCTCGCTTCGCAATCAAAGAAACGTATGCACAACACCAAACTACCGCCACAATCAAAATTTACCAAATAAGCAAGCTCACACACTACCCCCCCACACTTAAGTCATGCAATGTCCTCAATGCATATAGAAAATAAAGAGGAAGGACAAGGGAAGAGATGAAGGGGCTTACTAGATATAATCAAAAAGAGGATCATGAAGAGTCATGAGCTCTACAACAAGTACTTGGGGCATCAAAAGAAATCTCAATCCATGGCCGGAAAATGTAGAAAGAGCTTCAGAACCAAAAAACACTCGACCATGAATTTTAGTAAAGCGAGAAATAATATAAAAGTTAAGCACAACTGAGAAATATCTAATTGAAAAATCTATCATGGGACAGTGGAAAATGAAGGCATTAAAACTCATGCCATAAATCCTCCCCTTCTCTCCCGTTTGCAATGTAGAACACATGTCATGTTTAGAAAAAACAACCAAAAACGGATCGCATAAGCATCAAAAGGATCATAAATATCAAGAACCTCATCAAGATAATCATCAAAATGGGAGGTTTACTCAAATCAATCCTAGCATATAACTATCTCGCTCTTTCGAGAAGTTGGTTTGCCAAATAAGGATCACGATAATATGCCAAGAGCATCAGCGACCAATGATGTCCTCCTCAATAAAATCATCAAACCTAGGAGGTTTGGACAAATCAATATGTGGGACAACTGAATCCTCAAAATGACAATTATCTGAGTTTTCCAAAGAGGGAGAGGGAGATCGAATTTCCTAGGTTTCTATGTTATCATGAAAATCTGATTCTAAATTAGTGGAAACACTAGGCTCACTAAGATCAGAAATTTCAGGCAAAAGTTGGACTTCCCCAGGTGGCTCATCAAACTGTGCTTCACTAACATATTCAGGAGGCTCACTCTCAACAAATAAATCATCTTGAAAATCATTGTGTTGGGAGTGACTCTCATTAACCTCAAACCGGGAGGCGGACTTTCAACATCATTAAACTCGGGGATAGGGTGGTTCATTCTCAATGTAAATGCAGTAACATAGACTAGGTTCAGTGACTAGGTAATGTACCCGTTTCCTCCTCCTGCATCATGGTGATCGAGTTGAGAGAGTTGTTTCTCCATATTATTTTTGGGTTGTGCATGAGAAGGGCTATCTTGTTCTCCATCTCATTCATTTTGGCCTCCTCACCCATGTTTTGAAACTCAGGGGGTTGTTGATACGGTACAAGGAGAGGTGGTTCATTGAGAGTCAATGGAGGGTTGGGCATTGGAGGACCAAACTGACCATGATATTGGAAATTGGGTGGTCCAGCTTGGTTATTCCATTGATCCCACGAGAAATTGGGATGATCACTCCACCCCTGATTGTAAGTGCCAAAAGATTGTATTGAAATAGAGGACTCACATTCTCATCACCATAGCTACCCCTATAAAAATTAGGGCATTCGTCCATAACATGGATAGCCTGGGGATGTGACGAATCAAAATTTCCTGAAAGCCCATAGTTGGGTTGGGGAGCAAAATTGTACTAGGTGGTGCAAAATTGTTTTCTATCTCATTACTTTTGGCTTCCCTAGCCTGTTTAAACATTTCCCCCAAAGTCATAGGTGGAAGTGTATCTCCCATTATTCTAAACTAACCACCTATCCCAAATTGAGGTCTCCCTTAGAAAAATTAAAGAAAAATAAAAGACTAGAAAAAATTCACTAAAAACAAGAGGGAATAAATAGACAGTTGGTACATTGCCCTTAAAAATCGAAACAATGGTTCCAAAGCTGTAAGGTTACTATATAGGTTGACAGCAAGGGAAGCCGTATAGTCTTCAAGAGCCACCTACGGGTGACTCCAAGTGGATTCTGATGTAGAGTGGAGGACTACTATACGTTTCTGTTTCCAAGAGCACTCACTATGTCACTTTCTTGTTGTCAAAGTTGGTCACCTCCAAAGATAAGTCACATGGCAATCTACCCAACCAAGTCAAGATGCAGCGTCATAGGTAACCAAATCCTATGAGGGACACCAAAAGAGGCTGGGTTTGAGCATATAAAGGACTTTAGATTGGGCGCACAGTCTTTGAAACAGAAGAGAAACAAGATGAGGTTTTCAAAAACTTTTTTTTTTTTTTTTTTTTTTTTGAAGAAAAGAAAAAAAGAAAAGAAACTAAGCACTCCGAATTACTTAAAAATCAGAAAAATAAAGTGGACAATAATCTCCCCGGCAACGGCGCCAAAAACTTGTTTTTGCACAAAATAATAACCGCAAGCGTACGGATCAATCGTAGCTACGGGTCGAACTCAAGGAGATATACCCCACCCTATTTTCCTCACTTTAAAGTAATGCAAAGTGAACCAAATTAAAGTGTTAAATTAAACTAACTCAACTAACAAAAATTAATGCGTCCTAACTCACAAGCATCTAACGAATTAATTGGCATGAATTAAATTGGCGTCCTAACACATATCCATCTAACCTATCAAACTAACATGGATTGGAAGGGATAGATTGCAGCCACACACCACAACCACATAAAAAATAAAAATAAAAAGAAAAAGAAAAGAAGAAGAAGGAGAATGAGTTTAAGAGTTTAGAGAGTAAAAACCTGTAGTTGAAGAGCTTGAATACTTGAACAAACCTTGCATGGCTTCCTCTTCTGAATCTCCAAGTCTTGTCATCAACTTAGGAACTTAGACTAGAAAGCTTGAAACTAAACTAGAATTATTACAACCATATTGAAGACATAAAATTAAAGCATGAATCAAAAGCATTACAACCATGGAATTGAAAGCATGAAATCAAACTAGAACTTAGAAAGCCAAAAACTAGAAGAAGAGAAGAAGAAATTTCACTAATTTATTGAACTAAAAACTGAATTAAAACTAAACTAAAACTAACTTAAAAACTGAACTAGAACTAACTAGTTACAACCCAAAGGGCAAGGGGTATTTATAGGGGGAAGGAGAGAAGAAGGGAAAAAAGGAAAGAGGGAGAGAGGCCTCCACAATTTTGGGGGCTCTCTCCTTCGGAAAATCGTGGAGGGGAGAGAGAGAGGGAGAAGAGAATCCAAAAATAGGGAATATTCCCTTCTCCAAGCTACATAAACCTTCTATTTTTACAAAAGTAACTTTCTAGTTCTAACTTGTGCTTCCTTTTCTTTGTAGATATTTTCTCCAAGCAATGAGCTCAAGGAATCTTTGACTTTTCAACCTTCCATGGATGAAAGAATATTTTTCAAAAGAAATCTATCCCAGTAAAATTCCAAAAGTGCCCCTGAAAAGTTGGAGGAGAGAGGGAATAAGGGTGATGACTAGGATTCCACTCAATCAATTAATCAAATACCCATTAAGACCTCTAGAAAAATCGTGGAGGGTGTGTATGCACCCTCTAAAAATCGTGGACAGCTATGAGCCTTCAAAAATCATGGAACCCTGTGGTAGTGTGGGTCCCTCCCATGTGGGTAGTAATCCTCTCTCTTCAAGAACGAAAAATTGCCGAAACAATCCTATACTTGCAGTAGATCTCCACCATTGCTTAGAAGTACCTTCTTTAATGTCAAAAATGTCCTTGGGCAGTGGCAAAATGACTATGGGCTTGCACTACAGCTCCTTTCTGACCCATTATCCTTTTCTGGCCTGAAAAGAATAATCGATTGCATGGTAGCCTAAACGAATGCGTACTTGCGTTCCGTCACTGCCATCTTGCTCCAAATTTAGTCCTCTTTACAGCCATGGAAAGAAAAATGGCAACTTTAGGTGTAACTTGGGACATGCAGCTCCCGATAGTCCAGAGTAGCCCAAAATAGCCCAAAACCTGAAAAGCACAAGAAAGCGCCAAAGTAACTCTGTCCAATGTGGTAAAATGTATGCTTTATGCCCTAAGATTTCACACATAAATGTGCTCATCAGCAATCAATACCAAATCAGCCAATCAAGGATCCTTGATTGCAGTCAGAATCCAGTTAGCCATGTTGCCATGTTAGGCTCTTATTCTCTCAGATCTTCTAAGGATCTTTGGGTGGTTGAGCTGGACTCCCACGTCCTCCACTGCTGCCTCTATGCCTGCATCACAACCTCTACTCCTTAGAGCAATTGTTTTAGGATTTTCAAGTCTATCCATCTTCCTTTCATTATAGTCTATAAATACGAATTACAAGTGATTAGAACTTCCTACTCAATCCACTACTTCAAATGACTTCCCACTATAACTATGACTCAATAATAAAAACAACTCAGCCTTATCCCAACTAAATGGGGTTGGCTATGATCCGACTCAATAACTTCCTATTAAAACTGCCTTCCCCCGTACAATGCATAGCCAAATAACCACAAGATAAATACCCTATCTGAATAACTCTCCCATACCCTTGTATGGGAAACCATGCATGAGCCATGTAAGGTAGGCACGTAACAACTCCCCCCCTTCTTAAGTTTCAGTCTTCTTGTCCTCAAGACCGAGCTATGGAACTTTTTGTGCATTGCTTAACCTTCTTCTCACGTGGCTTCCGAGGGTGAAAGGCCTTGCCAGTGGATAAGGATTGGCTCACTACGCCTATGCTTTGGGCAACCCAAAACCGCTTGCAGTTCGCTCTCCATTTGATTCTCGTACCGTTGGCAAATCTTCTTGTACCTGTTGGCCATATTCAACCCTTGGTTTGAGTAAATGAGTAGAGACACATGGAAGATAGGATGGATTCAGGAATCCACCGGTAGGGGTGTCAACGGGCCAGGCTGGGTCGCGCTTGGCCTAAACCCTAGCCCAACCGTAAGGGTCTTAAACTAAACCCAAGCCCAGCCCGGCCCGGTCAAGGTATTTCCAAGCGTGGCCCAGCCCTGATTGACCCTGAATGAACAGGGAAGAAGAAAAAGAAATGGGTACATCAGTCCAGTCATAAGAATGAACAGGAAAGGAGAACAGGGGTTGGGAAGAACACACCTGATAAGAGAGAAACAACAACTCAACCTTATCCCAACTTAATGGGGCCGGCTACATGGATCCAAACAAAACAAAGTAGGGAAAATAGGGGTAAAAAAAAAAGTCTACTAAATGGAAAGAGAGAGGACTGCCCAGTAAGTCAAGAAAATCTCAGCTAAATGGATTCTGCTACATGGATCCTGGCTTCCAGTAGGCTCTATCCGAGGTCATACTTGGTACAAACCCTAGACTATGCATGTCCTTCCGCACAACTTCTCCTATGGTCATTTTAGACCTGCCTCTAGCTTTGTTAGCTCCTTCAATAGGGATCATATCACTCCTCCTTACTAGGGCATCCCTAGGCCTCCATTGAACGTGGCCATACCACCTCAAATGACTCTCTCAGAGCTTGTCATTGATCGGGGCAACTCCTAACATCCTCTGCTCTACTATACAAAGCTTCTCAATATGACACTTCTTAACTGCCCAGCATTCTGCCCCATACATCATAGCCGGTCGTACAACAATCCTATAGAACTTTCTTTTAAGCTTTAAAGGAATACGTTGGTCACACAGCACTCCAGACACACCTCTCCACTTCATCCATCCCACTTTAATTCTCTGTGAAACATCATCCTCTATGTCACATTCTTTATATATGATGTGTATCCATCATAGAATGACTAAAATTACACATCATATACTCCGTCCTCGTTCAACTAATCTTAAGGCCTCTTGTTTCCAAGGTAGATCTCCAAAGCTCTAACTGAGCGTTATCCTTGCTTTAGTCTCATCCACCAAAATGATATTATTGTAATATAGAATATAAGGGTAGAATTGTCCTAGGTGTTTTATGTTGTGTTTTTCTAGGGGCATTTTTGTCCTTATCCTCTCATTGCATTTATTATAAATAGACATGTGATTGTGTCTTATTGACACAAGTCACAATTCCCAAAGTTATCATGGTTTCCATAGTTATCAAGGCGTCACCATGGCGGGCGCCTTGCCGCCATGGCAGTGTCACCTTGAATTTTGCCCCTCTAAAACGCCATGGTCACTTTCCCGCCTTGATAACTATGATGGTATCAAAGTAGGGAGAATTGACCTAGGGTTTTCCACTGCCGCCATCTCTCTGTCTCTCTCTCTCTCTCTCACCTCTTTCCTTTCCCTAGCACCAACACCACCTACCGCCGCCATCGGCCTCCCTTGCGACCCCCTCTCTCTCGGTTTCCCTTCTAGCATCACCGAAAGGCAGAGAGTCGCACCTCCCTTGTTCCGCCACCCCTCGGTGGTGGTGTTCTCATCACCGAGGGCTTTTTTTCGCTCCTTTTTTGGTTCCAGCCTCTCTTCATGATCTAAAGAGGTTACAATCTCCTTTTTTTTCTCAAATCTGTTGATGATCTGATTTTTCCCTATTTTTCTCCGATCTGTGGTTAAGTTTTTTATTTGTACCTTGTTACGATGGGAGATTCTACTTCTTCTGCTACATCTACTTTGGAGATGCCAGTCCGTGGTTCTCACGATGGCTTTCCCACTTTCCCTGCATGTGTCGTTCGATTGGATGGCAGCAACTATTTGATGTGGTCCAAATCCTGTTATCTCAACATCAATTCTCGCAGATTTGTGGGTTATCTCACTGGTGCAAAGGAGAAACCCCTCACTGTAGGTCCTGAACAAGACAAATGGAGTTCTTCCAACTCCCTCGTGATGTCTTATTTACTCTCTAGCATGACGTCACAACTTGCTCATGGTTATTTGTTGCTTGACACTGGTGCAAAATTTTGGAAGGCCGCTCAGGAGACTCACTCTTAAGTTGGGAATGATGCCTAGTCTATGAGTTGCGAAAGAAACTTCATGAGACCAAGCAGAAAGAACTCAGCCTGTCCCATTACTACTCCGAGTTGCGAAGTCTGTGGCAGGAGTTAGATTTTTATGACACTTTCCAGGCTTCTACCCCTGAAGATGAGATCAAGTTCAAGAAACGGGAGGATAAATTCAGGGTGTATGATTTTCTTAGGGTGACGTGATTTTCTCAAGGTGTATGATAATTTTGGGAATTGTGACTTGTGTCAATGAGACACAAACACTTATGAAATGAGAGTACAAGGACAGAAATGCCCCTAGGGCAATATCCCATATTAAAACACTCCCCCTCAAGTTGGAGCATGGATATCACACATGCCCAACTTATATACAAGAGGACAAAAAACTTTGCTATTCAACCCCTTAGTGAAGATATCAACCAACTGGTCGCCAGACTTCACAAAGGGACTACAGATCACTCCTTGCTCGAGTTTTTCTTTGATGAAGTGGCGATCTACCTCCACATGCTTAGCGCGATCATGCTGGACAGGGTTATGGGCAATACTAATAGCAGACTTGTTGTCACAATACAACAACATGGGCAGTGAAGTAGGAAGTGCCAAATCGTTCAGTAGTCCCTGAAGCCATATCAACTCACATATGCCATGGGACATTGAACGAAATTCAGCCTCAACACTAGAACGGACAACAACAGTCTGTTTCTTACTTCGTCAGGTCACCAAATTACCTCCAACAAGAGTACAATAGCCAGAAGTAGACCGGCGGTCATCAAGAGAACTAGCCCAATCAGAGTCTGTAAAAGCTTCCACCCGCAAATGATCATTAAGAAAAAATAAAATCTCCTTGCCTGGAGCAGCCTTTAAATACCTGAGGATGCGGATCATAGCATCCCAATGAGTGGAATAAGGGTCATGCATGTACTGGCTCACCATGCTAATAGCAAATGCAATATCAGGCCTTCCTTACCGCTGTAGCAGAGCTGAATTGCACAGGGACGAAGGCCAGCCGGCCAGAGTCCATGGTATGTTTGGTATGGGAAAGGTAAATCAGCTTCCCAACCAATCTCTGATATCTCTCTCTGTCTACAGGGTTACCTGTTTTACTGTGAGAGACGAACTTTAGCTTCAAGAGGGGTATCAGCCGGCTTGCACCCTAACATACCAATCTCTGATAGTTAGTCCAGGGTGTATTTCCGCTAAGAGAGAAATACCCCGTTGGTAGAACGGGCAACCTCAATGCCCAGAAAATATCATAGGGGCCCCAGATCTTTTATCTCAAATTCCTTCGTTAATATTGAGAAACACACAATATGCTAAACTGATTGAGCATTTTAGGCCAATATGCTAAACTTCAGCAGCAAAGCAAGCTTCAGACCCACCTCCAAGGAGCAGGGTTCCTAACCAGAAATCTGGAATAAACGTTGGAGATTATCCGTGGAGGAAGGGTCTCACCGTACAAAGAGAGAGCGAGATAGCGAGAATCGAGAGAGTGAGAGAGTCTATGCACTCTCACCGAGAGTCTCTGCAAATCTGACCGTTTAAGCAAAGTGCAAGAGTGATTCAACACCTAATAAGAGAGAATCAGATCTAAATTGATTCAAATAACCGACCGGCAATCATGCAACAACAGCAACTTTAAAAAAAAAAAAATTCATTCAATTAATATTTAGCAGAAAGACTGTTTCCACTTCATTTTACAATACTTTAATAACAAGAGTTATGTACACAGATACAATGGTGATAGAAGAGATAAAATAGGGAAAAGATAGGATTGGTTTTACGGATGAAACCATGACGTCTTGGCCTAATTTGGAGGTAGCCGACCTCTACTCCTTAGAGCAATTGTTTTAGGAATTTCAAGTCTATCCATCTTCCTTCCATTATCGTCTATAAATACAAACTACAAGTGGTTAGAACTTCCTACTCAATCCTTACTTCAAATAACTTCCCACTATGACTATTGACTCAATAACTCCATATTAAAATTACCTCCCACATACAATGCTAACCCAAATAACTACAAGATAACTCCCCTACATGAACTCTCTACCATACCCTTGCATGGGAAACTATGCATGCAATACCAGACATGCATGAACCATGTATGCTAGGCACATAACAGAATACCAAGAGAGGTAAAATACAAGGAATCTCCAACATCAATAGATCCCAAGAAAAGTAGAAAACTAGGATAATGCCTCCCATTTGATCCTGGGATTCACCTCCAACCCTAGCCTTCCCTGGGTTTCCTAAAAAATAAAAAGATGCATCTTGAGGGACTTGAGGAAGGGATATTGAATTGACGGAAATAATAGCTGACCATGGAGTGGACCAGCTGACCCACTCCCTCAAATGTAATGATATGGCAGTCCCAAGAATATGTTAATCGTCAATGCCCATCTAGTAACATTCAGCATAATGATATCAATGAGACCATCATCTTCCATCTCTACAGATTGAGTTTTTCCTTTCCTCCCATAAGATCCACATACTAACAAACAATGCATGCCTCCAAAGAAGTTTATCCCGTCTGCCTAAGGGTATGACATGCCAAGCCCACAGAAACATGTTAGGATCAACAACAGTCCCAAATAAACTCCAGAGGTGAAGAAAATAAAACCTAGAATCTTCAGCTGTGACCAACTATATCATCTACTACTCTATAAAGAAGGGAAGACTGTAGATTCTTTGGCTGAGTGCAAATAATTATGGACTTGGCCTGCCCTTATCTAAGTTGTACTCTTAGTTTCTTTTGTGGTGTTAGAATAAATTTAAGCACCGAAGAGGAAAATAAAATTAGGGAAAAAGATTGCTATGCCGCCCTTGTGCAGTTTCTCTCTTGCATGAATTTTTTTTATTATTTTCTTTCAATTGCTTTTGAAAATGTGGACCCCACATGAATGATACCTTTTTTAGAACACCTATTGGTGTGGTGTGCAGATTCCTCCCCACGGGCCCACACTGGCAGCATGGGGAACCCTCTCCCATAAAATTATTACAGATTTCATCGGTCCAAATCACCTTCAACCAATGCTTGTCATTGTAGACAAGGGATACAGTTTTTAAACAGAGATACTATGAGGAAAAAGGGGGGAGGAAACAAACCTTTCAAGCAAGGGGAATAGTTTTTAAGCATGACAGGATCACCATGCAGAAGAAAAAGAAAAGAATATGTTTTTCCAAGGACACTGATCCAGAGCTAAGAAAGTGCTATTGGATGAAAGGAAAGAAATTACAGCACTCTAGAGACAGAGTGGCTGACCATATCTTCTGGGACTCTGGGAGCAGCACATAGACACAGGCTTCCATTGTTCGATAAAGCTCGTGAAAGGCCAAAACTTCCTATCATCTAAGTTGATGTTTCCAGTGGTGGTGCATATAATGATCTCATCACTTGCAGACAGCTGCTGCTGATGAGTGTTAATGTTTCTCCAGCCCCCATGCTTGTAGATGTGGCCTTCCACATCCACCAGCTCTATAATTTGAAGTATACAATGGAATTCCTAAACCTTTACTAAGAACAACCATTACTTCGAAAATTCAAATAGAAGAGAACATTGGTGGCAACCCTCTTTGGCTCTTTCTGATATAGATTAACCATAAATTTCTCCCATCTAGATCCTGTAGATGTACATGAAGATTAGAGTAAATTATTGTGATTTTATAAAGACAATAATACTGGCCCTTAATGCAACAAGATGTACAAAGGCAGAGAGCTTAAGGTTTAAAGTACCAGTATCGGACAGCAAATTGAAAGCTGATTTTAAGAGACATATCAGAGAGACACTAAGATACACTAGATTCGCTTAAGAAACGTTTTGCTATGCATGTATATCATTATGATACATACAAATCTAGTGTTTTTAAGCGTTATGCACCATATATAAGCAATAAATAATGATATCTAACCAATATCAGTTTATCTATGTCTTGCTAGCATCTATTTAATTCAAATCTTCATTGATAAGCGCAATATCAAATATACTAAAAAACATTAAAAAAATACTAGTCATCGGGAACAATTGAACAATCACAAATCATTCAAGAACATAAAAAACTATTTCTTGACATGCTTATTCAAACAAGTATAGATCATTTCAAAACCAACAAAAGGTAAAAAAAAAAATTACCCTATTTATACATTTTTATTTCCTGAAATTAGTACAAAAATAAAAGAACAGGGAACCATAGATCCATGCAAGACAAAGCACATATAAACTATTTACTATATTCACAAAAGAATATTGCATTTAAAGCAAGAAAATTGACTTTTCAAAAAATTTCACGATTTTCATTTTTGGGGAAAATTCTAAAAATAGATGCACAAATCCATAGTCTTTTCAAGAATAAATAAATAGATCTAGGTTAGTTCTTTCAGTTTAGATGTGAATTGTGATACTTGGCAAAAACAAGCAATAAAAACCATGATTCAAGACCAAAAAAAGGGAAAAAAATATATTGAATTTGAGTCTTTGATATTCGATCTCCGTTTTGATGAGCTTTTTTGCAATTTTTTGCTTGTTTAATCACTCCTCCTAGGTCGTTTTGGACTGTATATGGGATCCCAATCAGGTTTTGGCCAAAAACCCAGCATAGGAAGAATTTTTCTTTCAAAAACTGGGATTCTTGGGTTTTGGCAGCCTATGTATCATGTATATATCGGTGCATATGGAAGAGTCTAAGTTCAATACAGTTCTGTACATATATATTTTTTATATATCAGTTATGTATTGTAATGGTAAGGACCAAAACAAATACGTCAATACTTAGGAGAGATCCCCTTTGTATAAATATATGTATTAAAGCAGATTTATTTACTTATAGAAAGAAATTCTTGGCATGGAATATGCTGAATTCTTCTCCATATTGGCCACTCTTTTCTACCCATGTAAAGGGATAATATGGCCAACACATAGGGTATCCAACTGATTGAAGAACCCTTAAGAAAGGCACACGTGCAGTATTGTCCAAGCCCTATACCTGTGTATGGCACATCCCTCTGTATAAAAGCCCTTTGAACCTTAAATAAACCAATAGGACTTTATTTATTTATTTATTTATTTTTTTTGGGGGGGGGGGGGGATAGGTAAAGTAAGCTCTCTTTATGCCATTTATATAGTGGAAACCATGTAGGAAATCTGTTCTCTTCATTGTTTTATGAAATGGAGTGGAGATTTTTATAAAAGATGTTGATGATCTTTGGATTTCAATCAAGCATGAAATTCTGGATCAGGTATGAAATCCTACATGGTTGGAGAGGGGAGGGTGAAGGCCAGGAGGCTCGAACTTGAGACCTCCTGGTGAGCATGGGCTTACCGCACCACGCTTCACCAACTGCGCTAGGCAATTGTCCTCATCAGCCAGATATATTACTGAGAGGAAAATTATAACCAACTTATCTATGAGAGTTGCCCATGAAATGAATGGAGGATTAGCCCTGCCACATATTACTAAAAGAAACATATTGCTGAGGAAATGTAGCCACCGAAGCATCAAATCACCTGTTAAAATTATCCAACTAAGCAGTTATTTCCTTGGCCAAAATGTTCCTATAATGGTCTAAAGTGAATGCAGCATGACATCGTATTGTGATACCGTGGATTTTAAGAGTGGCAATTGGCAAAGCAATAGAAGGAAACAAACAATCTTGAAGACCAAATAATAATAAGAGAGTTTTAAAAGCAAGTTGCAAAATATACCACATATACACATGTAACATAGGTAAAATAAGCCTAGATAAATCAGCGTGTTTTCTTACCAGATCCTCCCAAAATCGGCCTGAGACAACCTTTCTGAATCGTATTATCCACTTTCCACCATTACAATTGGCAGCATCCTGATCATATGATATTTTTAAGTTATCTAATGTGTCCAACTTCCAATTGAATTAACTTCTGATGTAAGACTAGATCAATTGAAGGGAAAAGAAACAGTAAATATACTATACTGATTAAATATCTTCTCTTCTTTTTTCTGAGAAAAACAAAAAATATTTATTTATTTATTTTTGTTGAGAACAGATTACATAATCTTCAATGTTCTCACGTTTTCTAAATATTTTTGAATGAGTGATCTTTTTTATTAAAGATTAAAAAAAAAAAACCCTATTATCTGAAAAAAAATTATTCAAAAAAAAAAAAAAAAAAAAAAAACCCCGAAGCTCCACCTTCTTAAATTTTCAACAGCGAGCAAATCCAAACTAGCATGCATAGGGTTCCAAATGCCTACCTCCCACAGAGGGCGAATCCCTTCCTTGAAAAGATGTAAATCTGTTGGACTTGGCAAAGAAGAAGGACGGGCCAGATGGCAGTAGCAGACCCAAAATCCTTCAACCTGTAAATGGATATTGGTGGAAAACATATATTCACAATTCTGCAACTGCTAAATCCAGACTCGGTACCCGAGAGAAAGAATGTCTTACATGAAGGTAAGATGGTAATCACAGTATAGCACTATGATGCTTCAAGAAGTAACTTACCGTACTAAACTCCACAATTTTCTTTATATTGTCCTCATATGCTTGTGACCTAACACCAGGTGTTCTACGAGTGTACCAAAATGCAAACTTGTGCTGAAATTTGAACCAGAGAACACAGTAGCAATAAGTGACACAAAGTCAAGACGAAAACTAAATTGGACAAAGAAATAATTATGCGAAGTAGGGGGAAAAAAGGTAATTGAACAACAATAAGAGCATTTCCTCGTGAAGTTTTTAACCTCAATCATCTTGATAGGTGAGAACTCCAAAGGATACGTGAAAATCAAGAATTTCCATAAAACAGGAAAGCCGCTGTTAAAATTATAATAGGGGTGTTGTTTAGTAACTATGGTGATACTTAATTGTTCTTGGTGTTTATTATTAAGCCATAGGAGGTCACATTGGTCATAGTGTTTAAGTGGTTTGGACATACTCGTAATTGCACCATTTAAGTAGTTATAAATATCTATTATGGGCTCACAATTAGGGTAACTTGTGCCTCCTAATTGTGAGCCTATTCCTCACACTTCTTCTTCTCCTTTCTTCTTTTCTCTTCCTTTTTCTTCTTCCTTTGTTTCTCTAAGCTGTTGTTGCTAATTAGTCTTGTTCTAACATTGTTACATGGTATCAAAGCTCCATTAACCAGTAGCTATGGTTCCTTCTTGGCTTTTTGAGAATCTTTAGTGTTTCTTTTGGGACTGTTTACAGCAGCTCTTGCTGCTCTTATTCTGCATAGCTTCTCTTGTTTGAATATCATATAAAAGAAGAGATCTTTTATGGCTGGCTTTGCTACTTTACTGTGGATGTAATGGAAGACGTGGATCAAAAGTTTTTCTTTTATTGAAGATATGCTGAATCCTCCTTGTGAGTTTAATGCAAATCAATCTCGAACCAGGGAAAGAACTAGTGGGAGCTCAATTGCAACAGAATTGATGATATAGGGACGAAAAAAATAAAAAATAAAAAAACATAATTGTTTTTCTTTTCCTCTTATTTTCTTTTACATATGAAAGTAAAAAAATAAAAAGGATCTGACTAGGGCATCCCACCAACCATGCAAATCCCCCCCCCCCCTCCCCTTGCAACTGCATCTCACAAGAGAAAACAGCATAATGCCAACATCTTCCTTTTGTCTAAAATCGTTGGTTAGAGTACCTCTCTCTTTTTATTTATAATCTCAATGAAAAACAAAATAGGAAACTTCTATTATGGTAGGAAGGTCCCTTACAATATATTAACTCTCCACAGCTAAGGAAGAGTGACCAAAATAGAAAGCAACTAGTAACTAAAGTACTTGATTGCAAAGCTACCTTGTAGCTAGGATTTATAATAAAAGAAACTATTAAATAAGAGCCTATGGTTGCCAAAAGGGTGCTGGAATATCCAGCAGAATATTCTCTATGCAATATTCTTGTGATCTTCTAGAAGATCGTAAAACCAGATTTGCAGGTTTTGTACCAGAATCCCAAACTTTCTTTCTTTTCCCTATGATCTACATCAGTTCTCCCAGGCTTGGAAAAACTCGTCCTCGAGTTTTGAAAAGTCAAGGAATCAGATCTACATGATTAACCTTCATTTGGAAGAGAAACTCAACAACTGTTCTCTGATACCAAAATAAATGCAAAATGGATCTCGAACCAGGGAAAAACTAGTGGGAGATCAATTGCAACAGGATCGGTGATATAGGAACAAACAAATAATTAACAGAATTTTTTTCCCTTTTTTTTTTTTTTTTCCGACATATGAAAGTAAAAATAAAAAGGATATGTGATGCAGCTCCAAGAAGGAAGAAGAAGAAGAAGAAACCCTGAACTTAGGGTTTGAATAGGGAGCCGTAGCCTAGGAGTTATATTTTCATACTTAGTTTATTTTTATGTTTTTTAGATTGAACCGGGTTGAAATTGGTTGCATCCAATTGGTTCAATGGGTCCAATGGGTTTAATTTAAGTGAAGAGCTCCTATTGGCTAATAGGTTCTTATATCCTATTGGCTAATGGGGAATCTTCTTTTAAATTAATTGTTTAAGTTAGAGTCTTTTAATTTAAGTTAAGTAGGGGTAGTTAGGACATTTTAAGTTTTAAATTAGTCCAATTAGATTTAAACCTCTCCCTTCCACGATTTTGTGAAGGAGAGGCCTTTAAGTAGTAGTAGGATTTGGCCTTAGGCTTTTATTATAAATAAGAATATCGTGGGAGGCCCCCCCACAATAGATTTGAATTAAAAACACTGATTTCGTGGCTGGTTACTGCTGCTGCTCCTTGCTCTCAAGAGTTTATGCATCCTTGTGGTTCTATCAAGGTGGAAGGGTGGGTGGAATCTGCGACTCTTTACGCCGGGACGGCTGGGAGGATTTTTCTTCGAAGGTGGCTTCATCCTTCAACCATTCAAACTGCTGTTAGAGGATTCGAGAGTGAGTTTGAATTTATTATTTTCTGTTTATCCTTTCTTCCCTTCCCCAATCAATTCCTTTTCTCTTCTGTCCTATTTTCATAAACCCTAGAAGACTCTAAACTCTGATTCAGATCTGCTCCTCCATTGGAATCTGATCAGATTTGGACCATAACTTCCCCTCATCACCATCTCCACTCGACCCTAGCTGCTGCCCATTCTGTCCATCCAAACCCTAAGATCCCTCTTCTCCATTGACCCTAAAAACCCTAATTTTCTGCTGGGACACATTCAGCCATCAGAAACCTTCCATATTGCAACCGAATCTTCCCCCTAGCCCCTCTAACAGTCGACCTTAACCCCTGCCCCTAAATCCTACTTTAAACCATAATTTTAGTTGTTTTTCCTCATTACAAAACCCGAAACCCTAACCCTAAATCTGCAGAATTTTGAAACCTAACCAAATCCAGATATTTTTATATCATTGACCCTCTAAACCTGCAGATTAAAACCCTATAAACCCCATTCCCAAATTCTCATCCTAAACCCTAATTTTGCCCTAAAACAGCCCCTAATCAGCCCTAAACAGCAGGCTTACCCGAAGCTTGGTTCTACTTGGTTCCTAGTGGGATTAATTCCTATTCTAGGACTACATTATTTTGGTATCAAAGCCATGGACGAACATGGCAACCCGGTGCTGCCACAACCAGCTGACCCTATGGCAACCATGTTAGAGATGTTCCGCAAGTTTACAGCAGATCAGAAGGCTACAAGTGATGCAATCATGACTAGATTGCAACACTTGGAAGGACAGAGAATCCCTCCTGATAGGGACAGCAACTTGCCCATAGAAGAGGACAGGTACCAACCCCATTCTGTGATACAGAGGCTGCCTGACGGAGATGGGAGCCCTAGAGATGATTACAGGGGTTATAGAGATGGACACTTAGGTAATAGGGACAGATTCAGGACTGACCGAGATGACAGGAATGATAGAGATTATTATGGAGATCGTCGGGACAGACCTAGATATGCCCGTGAACCTTTTCGGGAACACAGAGATCACCACCGAGGCTACAGAGACAGAGATAGAGAAGACCGGGACAGAGACAGAGGTCGGCAGCCTACTTTTGAGGAGTATATGAGGTCCTACTTCACTGGAGACCAGGGTACTAATTGACGACATACAGGAAACCAAAAGGTGAAGCTTGAGCTGAAAGAATTCGATGGTAACTCCGACCCCCAGGTGTTTTATGATTGGCTTGCTGCAATAGAAGACTATTTCGACTGGTATGATCTATCTGAAGAAGGGAAAATGAAGTTAGTCCGTGCTAAGCTTATCGGACCTGCACGTGAGTGGTGGAGAACTGCTGAAAGAGAGATGGACTTTAATGGTACTGCACCCCGCACTTGGGAAGACATGAAATATGACCTGAGCAAGAAATACTTACCAAGGCACTTCAGGTCTCAGTTGCAAGATAAGTTCAACTCCCTCCGCCAGGGACCCATGACTGTAACTGAGTACATGAGGCAATTCGATGCTCTTTCTTCTCGCACTGGCATTAGGGAGGAAGGCATCCAAATGCTTTCCAGGTTCAGATTGGGTCTATCAAGTGAGATCAACAGGACAATTGGAGTGGTTGACGTGGTAGATGTTCGCGATTGTTTTGAGAAGGCCTTGAAGGCAGAGGAGTTACTAGCTTCATGTAAACAGCCGGGTTCTACTTCCAAGCCGGCCTACATCAACAATAGCACCTCCAAACAAGGTTCCTCTACAGGCAACACCCCTCGCCCTGCTGTTCCCCCACGTGTGGATGACAAGGGCAAGGCTCCTACGGGCCGAAATGACCCCTTCACTTGTTACTACTGTCAAGACAAAGGGCACATTGCTAGGGACTGCCCACATAAGAAGAAGCCCATCAACGTGGCTGAAAAGGAAGAAGTTCAAGGTGAAGACGACGACCAAGGCGCAAATTGTATTCACCCACTCCCTCCTGATGATGAATATGATGTGGCTAATTATCTTGATGATGATGAGTTACGAGGTGTTCATGTGGTATGTCAAAAGGCTGCTGTCCAGCCAGCATGGCAACCTTCTTCATCCTCCAAAGAGCTGCTGTCCGCATATAAGACTGCACCATCCGCTGAAGATGAACTCAAGCAACTCGATCCTGATTTGGAAGACCATTCTGTGATCTCCAGCCATTCATCGGGGATGAATGCTTTCAAGATGGGGAGAGTTGATGCAGCTCCAAGAAGGAAGAAGAAGAAGAAGAAACCCTGAACTTAGGGTTTGAATAGGGAGCCGTAGCCTAGGAGTTATATTTTCATACTTAGTTTATTTTTATGTTTTTTAGATTGAACCGGGTTGAAATTGGTTGCATCCAATTGGTTCAATGGGTCCAATGGGTTTAATTTAAGTGAAGAGCTCCTATTGGCTAATAGGTTCTTATATCCTATTGGCTAATGGTGAATCTTCTTTTAAATTAATTGTTTAAGTTAGAGTCTTTTAATTTAAGTTAAGTAGGGGTAGTTAGGACATTTTAAGTTTTAAATTAGTCCAATTAGATTTAAACCTCTCCCTTCCACGATTTTGTGAAGGAGAGGCCTTTAAGTTGTAGTAGGATTTGGCCTTAGGCTTTTATTATAAATAAGAATATCGTGGGAGGCCCCACCACAATAGATTTGAATTAAAAACACTGATTTCGTGGCTGGTTACTGCTGCTGCTCCTTGCTCTCAAGAGTTTATGCATCCTTGTGGTTCTATCAAGGTGGAAGGGTGGGTGGAATCCTGCGACTCTTTACGCCGGGACGGCTGGGAGGATTTTTCTTCGAAGGTGGCTTCATCCTTCAACCATTCAAACTGCTGTTAGAGGATTCGAGAGTGAGTTTGAATTTATTATTTTCTGTTTATCCTTTCTTCCCTTCCCCAATCAATTCCTTTTCTCTTCTGTCCTATTTTCATAAACCCTAGAAGACTCTAAACTCTGATTCAGATCTGCTCCTCCATTGGAATCTGATCAGATTTGGACCATAACTTCCCCTCATCACCATCTCCACTCGACCCTAGCTGCTGCTCATTCTGTCCATCCAAACCCTAAGATCCCTCTTCTCCATTGACCCTAAAAACCCTAATTTTCTGCTGGGACACATTCAGCCATCAGAAACCTTCCATATTGCAACCGAATCTTCCCCCTAGCCCCTCTAACAGTCGACCTTAACCCCTGCCCCTAAATCCTACTTTAAACCATAATTTTAGTTGTTTTTCCTCATTACAAAACCCGAAACCCTAACCCTAAATCTGCAGAATTTTGAAACCTAACCAAATCCAGATATTTTTATATCATAATGACCCTCTAAACCTGCAAATTAAAACCCTATAAACCCCATTCCCAAATTCTCATCCTAAACCCTAATTTTGCCCTAAAACAGCCCCTAATCAGCCCTAAACAGCAGGCTTACCCTAAGCTTGGTTCTACTTCGTTCCTAGTGGGATTAATTCCTATTCTAGGACTACATTAATATGACTTGGTGATGCAGAACCCGGGTCATAAAACCCTATTTGGGTTCGCTATGGGCCCACCCGATTCAACAAAAGTCCAAGCACTAGAAGGAAATGGCAAACTTGCAATAAACCCGAGTCCTTGGCTGGAGTTTCGGCTTCTTCCTCTACACCTGCAGACTTACCAGTTATTTTACTCAAAGGTACTCGTTCTTGCACTCTACGGTCTCTGGGCACTTATCTTATTGATAAATTTGTTTCTATGTCCCATCTCCCATATTTTTTTCATAGGTTTGCTTTGTCCTTATCTGCACAATCTAATACCAAAATCACACCAGGAGGCATTTTCTCATCTTGGGTGGAAGTTAACTATGAATGTGGAAATGAAAGCCCCTTTATCTTGAAAGACATGGACCTTGGTTGATCTTCAACCAAGTAAAGAGGAAATATGGTGCTGTTGGGTGTATACTTTCAAGTAAAACCCTGATGGATATGTGGAGCGCCTAAAGGCACGGTTGCAAAAGGGTTTACCTAGACTTATGGTATAGACTACTTTGAGATTTGTTCGCCTGTTGCTTGGTTAAACTCTATCAAAGTGCTTATTTCCCTCGCTGTTAATGTTGATTAGCCATTATATCAATTTGATATTATAAATGCTTTTCTCTATGTGACTTGCTTGAGGAGGTGTATATGGAACAACCTTTGGGATATGTTGCTCAAGAGGAGAGTGCTAGTAGAGTGAGTAAAGTTCATAAAGCAATTTATGGTCTGAACTCTGAAGAAATCTCTTTGAGCTTGGTTTGAGAATTTCAGTAAGGCTGTTACCCAGAGTGGATTTACCTAACATTATTCAGATCATTCAATCTTTGCTCGTCGCCATGATTCTGTGGTGGTAGTGCTGGTTGTATACTTTGATGATATTATTAATTCTAGTTCTGACTCTTCCGGTATTGATGAGGTTAACTCTTATTTTCGACAACTTTTTTAGATGAAATATTTGGGTGCCCTTAGATACTTTCTCAGAATTTAGGTTGTGAGAAGCAGTAAAGGCATCAGTCTCTCTAAGAGGAAGTATGTGCTTAATCTCTTGTCTGAATTTGGGTGTTAGCATCCAAACCTGTTGATACGCCTATGGATCCACATTAGAAGTTTGGGTTTAATGATGGCAAGGAACTCACAGATATGAATCAGTACAGGAGACTCTTATTTATCTTATTGTGACCCTTTTTTTTTTGGTGTGTGTATGTGTGTGCAGCAGGAGCTATAAGCCAAAGCTCAAATGGGCTCATTGGGAGGCAACCTGCCAAATTTTGCAGTATCTTAAAAGTGCCCCAGGAAAGTGTCCCATATACAAGATTAATAAAAATTTTGATTTTATTGAGTACTCTGATGCTGACTGGGCCAGAGCCCAAGGTCTACTACTGGCTATTGTTCCTTCGTTGGAGAAAATTTTGTAACTTGAAGAAGTAAGAAACAGACTACAATGGCAAGATCTAGTGCTGAAGCAGAGTATAGAGCTATAACTCATACGACAGCTGAATTGTTGTGGGTGAAGTCTCTTCTTCAAGAGCTTTTTTTTCCTGTTACCAAGCCTATTAACATATTCTGTAATGAACTGACAACCATCTACATTGCAAGAAACCTGTTTTTCATGAGTGTACTAAGCACATCGAGGTCATTTTGAAAGAGAAATTGTGATGAAAAAGTTGATTGCTACACCATTTGTCACTTTTGAGAGTCAGCTTGGTGATATGTTCACTATGGCGTTGTTTCATCTGGCCTTGGCCTTCCTTAGAGGTTGTTCCGAACTAGTCATGGGAGATGTTTATGCTCCAGCTTGAGGGGGAGTGTTAAAATTATAGTAGTGGTGTTGTTTAGTAACTATGGTGATACTTAATTGTCCTTGGTGGTGTTGATGGCTCACAATTAGGGTAACTTGTGCTCTCCTAATCGTGAGCCTCTTCCTCACCGTTCTTCTTCTCTCTTTGTTTCTCTAAGCTGTGGTTGCTGGTTAGTCTTGTTCTAACACTGTTACAGCCTTGATGGAAATATCATCCGTCTGTTACTCTTTCAGAGCCATAGGTCAATTGCCAACATCTGATTTATACCGAGTACAGACTTGCAGCAGCATCTCACCAAGAATTTTACTTGTAACAAGGAGCTCTAACTCAAAGGGTGGCCCTTGGTGCAACGGTAAGGTTGCTCCATTGTGACCAAGTGGTCACGGGTTTGAATCTGGAAACAGCCTCGATGGTAAGGCTGTGTAGATTGTGACCCTCCCCAGACCCCACAGTGGCGGGTGCCTCATGCACTGGACGCCCTTTTTTTTTTTTTAAGGATCTCTAAGTCAAGCATTAACAGAACAATCTACTACACGTGGAAATTCACCTTTCACCTAGGATTACAAAAAAGAGAACATAGTTCATTTCTCTACTTTTCTGTAGTTAAAATAGTTGCACGGATGCCTTTTACGGTGAATTGAGCCCTTCTAAGAATTTTTTTTTTTTGGGGGGCCAAGATTCCATGGCCAACCAAATAACCATGCGAGAGTACCTGCTCAATTCTCTTTCCTCTACTTCCCACATGTGAGGTCCACAACTAACTGTACTTAACCTCAGTCTCCAAGCATCCAAACATAGCCTTAGTAATTCTGTCCCTTTTTTTGAGAGAGAGATGAACACTGTAGTCAGGCAGAGGACCACAAGATGGTTAAGTTTTACTGCAATTATAATGGCAAGTCTGATGTCTTAAGTCTTACACAAAGGATTCAAGGGATTGATCTGCCAAATGGATCTCCAACAACAGAGAATAAAAGATAACAAGTAGAAACTTGTAGAATAAATTAGAGAATTAGAAAAAAGAAGGATGGAAGAAGAACAGGTCTGATAGTCCTGAAACCCTTGTAAAGTTATCTTCTTAGGGAGGACTAATGACAGAAAATACGGCAGAAATCACGGAACGGAAAGAGAGTGTATTGGAGGAGTTCTAGTACTAATAGGAAAACAGGGGCAGAGTGAGAGATCAAAGAACTTTACTAATTAAAACAAAATTCCAGATCAGAAACTAAGCGAATATGATAGCAGACAATTAACCACAAAGCTTCAGATTGATGAGAGCTTTAAGAGGAATATAGTGGTTCCAAGTTAACAAAAAAAAGTAACCAGAAAATAGGTTTGTCGCAGGTTTTCGGAGGAGAACTGAGAAAATAAAAGGAAAACAGGAGTATGGATGATGAGGAAGAGAAATAATAATCCACCTGTGAAAAACAGCCGCAATGGAGAATGCCACCATCCACTCTAGGATTGATTCTACATTTAATCAATCTTGTACTTGTTGCTACTTCACCGATTCAACTGAGAGAGGATGGCGGCGTCCTCCGACTTCTCTCCCTTTTTGAAAAACAGTCACGACGGAGAATCAATCCATTACGCTCAGAAAGAGATTGCTCTTTTTTTTTTTTGGTAAGTAAGAGATTGCTCACAATTATTATCTCGTAATCATCACAAAAATGCAGTTACTTATGATACGGGCAATCAAAATCCAAAAAAAAAAAAATCCTCGAGTTACAACAGTTTATGTGAAACCCTACTCCACATGAATAAATTTACAAGCAGCCCAAAAATACTGAAAGGGAGAAATCTGAGAAGCAGAAAAGGGAAACTAGATACTTTTACAGCAAAAGAAATAGACACTAGAGAGAGAATCAGAATTCGATGTATCAGGAATGAGAAACAACACCAGAGAGAAAGAGAGAGACCTTCAATGGATGCAAACCGCTTTTGAGCTCGCGGACTTGCCTTTCACGCTCTTCGGCTTCTTTATCAGCAGAGGCAGAGGGATCGACCACTTGCAGAGCATTCAAGCCCTTGTTATCGGCTTCTTTCTTCTCTACAGTAGTCTCCATCAACTTATTCGCCGAATGCTAAAAACCCAATCGGACTCCTTAAACCTTATTAGTATCTCTACTTGTCTCGCTTACAAAAGGAAGAACAGGAAGATGAAGAGAGATCAGATGATAGCTTCTGGTGAAGCTTGCGCAAGCAAAATGGGTGAGGATTAAAATCCTCTGCTCGATTGACCCAGTTTTTTTTGGAAAAATTACTTGTACACCCATTTACTATTGTCCGATTACTTTAATATACCTTTTTTTTTTAAGTTTGCTTTAACACCCGCTATATTTTACGATTTCTCTTAAATAGCCCCTGTCCATTAGTCACTCACTGTTTAATGATGACGTCAAGACTTTAAAAAAAAATCCTAAATGCCCAAACTACTCTTCAAGAATAATGAAGTGACCATTTTACCCTTCTTCTTGCAACAACACCTTCTGTTGCAACCCGGATCAGGATCGTCTCTAGGGAGCCCAGCGCCCAGGGTGCTGCCAAGGGCCATCCAGTGGTCAAGCTGTGCCGCACACAGCTCGGCACATGCCTAGGGATGTGTGTAGCACAACCCAACGGCTGGCAGCACCCTGGGAGTGCTGGGCTCCCTGAAGACGAGCTAAATTCGTTGCAACCCACCCTAACCTCTGGACTTCACACCAAACCCATAGAGGAATCAAGCCTCTGAGGTTGAGTCTGAAGGACCTTACGATTAGTCATCCCAAGAAGGAAGCGAACGTTGGAGGCGGTGAACCAGTCATCTCAAAAGAGTTTCTCCAGAGCAACCTTCATTGCCAAATCCGGAATGCTTTGTTGTTATTGTTGTTGTTTACAAAAACAAAAAACTAGCAGATGTTATTACTGTAATCGTCGTCCACTTGGCATCACATTGTACATGGAAGCAGGTATCTAACTTAACTTGTAACTTACACCATTATAGTTGAACACCTCCTCAGCTGTTCGGTTAAAGGAACCAAACAAACACCATTACACCACCATTGCTATTATCAACTCAAATTTTTTGAGGTTTTTAATAAATTGGTGAGTCTAGAAAGCATGACCATGGAGATTAAAGGAAATATTGGAGAATCACAGAATATAATCCTCTCCAATTCCTCAAAGTGTGCAATGCGATAGTGTTAAGTGGAGATGTCGATACTTGACAGCTTGGACATTGTTGCAGCCGAAATCCTGCTCGATGATGTGGAGACCTGCAAAGGTAAAAGGCCACTGAAGAGACCCGGAGCAGACTCCGAGGGGGGATTCTCTGATCCTACCCTGACATCGATTATAGCAAGTGTCCTCTTTTTAACTTGGAGGAACCCGAGTTCGACGAGGGCCAACAAGCTAACGACCCTACTGCAGCCGACAATACTGAGGGTCGTGGGCTCCCTCCTACTCCTGGACGTGATATGTAGCTTGTCTTGTGGTGTCCTTTTTCTTTTTGTAGGGCTTAGCGCCTAAAGCTTTCCTTAGGTTGTTCTTTTGATGGACTTCTTTGTTGTAAGCTCTTTGTTGTAGGGCCGAGTGCCCTATAGTACTGACTTCTAATGATAACTTGTCTTATTTTCCATTGTGAATTGTCGCCTGTGAGCTATGTGGTATGCCTTCTTTGTTTGCAACCGTCGTGGCCTAGTTGTCCCATTCTGCCCGTTTGAGGGCATAGTCGAGGTGGTTTGTTTGGCTGTTCTGCCCGTTCGAGGGCATGGCTGAGGTAGTCTGTTCGGCTCGTTCTACCCGTTCGAGGGCCTAGCTGAAGTGGTCTATTCGGCTTGTTCTGTCCGTTCGAGGGTATGGCCGAGGTATTCTGTTCGGCTCGTTCTGCCCGTTCGAGGGCATAGCCGAGGTAGTCTATTCGGCCCGTTCTGCCTGTTCGAGGGCATAGCCTAGGTAGTCTATTCGGCCCGTTCTGCCCGTTCGAGGGCTTGATTCTCCTCCAATTGATTTGCACAAGTCTTTGTTGAGAAATTGACTTTACTTAAAAATAAGATAGGCATACAAGTGCCGCCCACAAACAAAGTACTTGAGAGAAAAAGCAAAACAAAACGAAAAAGATAAGCAAATGAAGGACGGACGCCACTACTGATAGTATTTCCTTAGATTTTATGAGTTCCAGGAGCGTGGTATCTCCTTGCCCCCTAGAGTTTCCAAGTGGTAAGTGTCGGGCTTGACAACTTTGGTAACTCTATAGGGCCCTTCCCAGTTGGGTGTGAGTTTTCTTTGATGCCTTGGGTCAGAAATCTCTGTCTTTCAGAGCACGAGATTGCCAGGTAAAAAGATTCTTTCTTTGACACTGGAGTTGTAGTACCTGGCCACCCTTTGTTGGTAAGATGCCGTCCTGAGCCTGGAACTTTCACGCACTTCTTCAATTACATCTAGGTTTGCCCGCAGGTCTTCGCTATTTGTCTCCTCAGAGTAGTGTGCCAACCGGGGCGAGGGGAGCCCCACTTCCACGGGGATTACTGCCTCTGTGCCATATGTGAGCATGAATGGGGTTTCTCTTATGGCAGCGCGGCTGGTCGTCCTGTAAGCCCATAGGATGCTGAGGAGCTCTTCTACCCAGAGGCCCTTGGCATCATCAAGCTTCTTCTTGATCCCGTCGATGATTGTCCTGTTTGTCACTTCGGTTTGCCCATTCAATTGCGGGTGTCCAACCGACGTATTTCGGTGCTCAATTCCATAGGTTTTGCAGAAGTTATTAAATTTATCATTGTCGAGCTACTTACCATTATCGGTCACCAATGCTTGGGGTATGCCAAACTTGTATATCACCGACTCCCAAAAAATTTCTCCATGTTTTCCTTGGTGATGATAGCCAGCGGTTCGGCCTCCACCCATTTTGTAAAATAGTCAATCGCGACCACTACAAACTTTCGCTGTCGAGATGATACGGGGAACGGCCCGAAGATGTCCATTCCCCAGATAGCAAAGGGCAACAGGCTGGCGATGGACCTCAGTTGGGTTGCGGGCTGGTGTGACACTGGCGCATATATTTGGCACTTCTCGCATTTCCTGACGAACTCCATTGCATGTTGCAGAAGGTGTGGCCAGTGGTAACCATGCCTCGTAATTTTCTGCGCTAAGGCTCTGCCCCCCAGATGTTGTCCACAGATCCCTTCGTGTACCTCTCGCAAGGCGTATCAGCTTCAGACGGTCTTAAACATCTGAGGTAGGGCATTGTGTGGCCCCTCTTGTACAAGGTTCCATCTCGCACCGTGTAACAGGTTGCCCGAACCCGTATCTTCTTCGCTTCTTCCTTGTCTTCTGGTAAGGTGCCCTCCTACAGATAGCAGAGGATTGGATCCATCCAACATGGTTCTGCCAAGATCGAAAGGATTTCAGGGGCTTCATCAATGCTCGATTGTGGCAGGACCTCGACATAAACCATCCGCCCCAGCTGCGCAAAGTCAGATGTTGCTAGTTAGGACAAGGCATCGACGCTTGCATTCTCTTCTCTGTAAATTTGGCGGATTTGAAATTCTTCGAAATCAATGACTTTTTCTTTGACCATCCTCAAGTAGCTCTCCATTCGTGGTCCTTTGGTTTCATACTCCCCGCTGACCTGTTTCACCACCAGTTATGAGTCACTAAAGACCGTTAATTTCTTGACCACTAGTGACTTGGCCAATCTCATCCCTGCGAGCAATGCCTCGTACTCCGCTTCATTGTTAGTCGCTGAGAAGTCGAACCGCAGGGCATACTCCACTTTAAACCCTTTTGGGCTAGTTAGTATGAGCCCTGCTCCGCTTCCAGAAGAATTAGAGGACCCATCGACGAAGAGGGTCCAACCTGTTGTTTGCTCTACCTCCTCCTCCTCCTTCTCTAGCAGGGTGCTTTCGACCACGAAGTCTGCCAATGATTGGGCTTTGATGGCGGTTCTCGACCTGTAGTGGATGTCAAAATCGCTCAGCTCGACCGTCCAGTTTACCAACCTTTCAGAGAATTCTGGTTTTTGTAGGATTTTCTTGAGCGGCTGATCAGTTTACGCCAGGATGGTGTGCGCCTGGAAGTATGGGCGGAGCTTTTGGGCGGCCACAATAAGCGCATATGCTACCTTTTCTACTTTTTGGTATCTCGTTTTTGCATCCAACAGCACTCGGATGACATAGTACACCGGCCTCTGGGTTTTCTTTTCTTCACGGATGAGAACTGCGCTTACCGCTACTGGGGACACGTCCAGGTACAATTGTAGCTCCTCTCCTGCTTCTGGCTTTGCTAACATTGGCGGTGACGACAGGTATCTCTTAAGCTGTTGGAAGGCTTCTTCGCATTCATCTGTCCACTCGAACCGCTTGGCATGCTTCAAGGTTTTGAAGAAGGGGAGGCACTTATCAACCAACTTGGACATGAATCGGCCCAGTGTCGCTACTCTCCCTGTTAACTCTTACACTTCTTTGGTTGTCCGGGGTGAGGTCATCCCCAAGATCTCCTCGATTTTGGCAGGGTTTGCTTCAATCCCCCGTTTTGATACCATGAACCCCAAGAACTTGCCCGAGGTCACCCCAAAGGCGTATTTCATGGGGTTGAGCTTCATGTGGTACTTCCGTAGGACCTGAAAGGCTTCCTCGAGGTCGAGTATGTGTTTCCCTCGCTCCATGCTTTTTGCCAGCATGTCATCTACGTACACCTCCATATTCCGCCCGATTTGATCCTTGAAGATCTTGTTCACCAGCCTTTGATATGTTGCGTTTGCATTTTTTAATCCGAACGACATCACCTTGTCGCAGTACTTGTTGTCACCAGTGCGGAACGCCATTTTTTGGATATCTGCCTCGTACATCTTGATCTGATTGTATCCCGAATAGGCGTCCATAAACGACAGCAGTTCATGGCCCGCGGTGGCATCTATCAGCTAGTCTATTCTTGGCAGCGGGTAGGTGTCTTTTGGGCAGGCTTTATTGAGATCAGTGTAGTCGATGCAAACCCTCCACTTTCCGTTTGCCTTGGGCACCATGACTACATTGGCCAACCACTCAGGATAAGTGATTTCCTTGATAAATTCGGCCTCCAGTAGCTTATCGACCTCCTCCTTGATTTTGAGTTGCCGCTCTGGGGCGAAGTTCCTTCCCTTCTGCCGCACGGGCTTTCTAGCCAGATCAACGCTTAATCTGTGCTCGATCACACTCCGGGGTATCCCGGGCATGTCTGTCGCCGACCATGCGAAGATGTCTGAGTTTTTTCGGAGGAAACCTATTATCTCTTCTCGCTGGGTGCCTCGAAGGTGCGATCCGATCCTCACCTGTTTGGAGTCATCTCCTTCTATAATATCGATGAGGTCGAGATCCTCGGCTGCCTGGCTCTGTGTGCTCTCGTCCCTGAGGTCTTCGATGGGGAGCGTTTCTCCAGCCTTCCCTCTTCCTCGTAGTACCGTCGCATAGCAGTTTCGAGACACCTGCTGGTCTCCCTTGCATTCACTGATACCTTGGCTGGTGGAAAATTTCATCTTTAGGTGGGGCGTTGACACCACTGCCTTCAGCGCGTTGAGCCCCACTCGTCCGAGAATAGCATTGTAAACGGAGGGCACGTCGACCACTAGGAAAGTAACCATTATTGTTGTTTGGTGGTCTCCAGTACCTGCTGTGAGCAGTAATTCGATTGATCCCTCTACGTTCACGGTCGCCCCCGTGAAGCCATGTAAGGGGTAATCCACCTTCTTCAGCCTATCCCTGCTTAACTTCATGCGGTCATAGGCCTCTATGAATAAAATGTCGACCGAGCTCCCATTGTCGATGAGAATCCTCTTCACATCAAAGTTTACTACCCGCATTGTCACCACTAGGGCATCATCGTGCGGGGATTGGACTCCGACTAGGTCATCATCTGAGAACGAGATGACCTGGTCAGTTTTGGCCTTCTTGCTCGATATTTCGATCGTGTGGACCCTTCGAGCCTAGGCCTTTGCTTTCCTAGCCGATTTTGAACTTTCTTCTGCCGCGGGACCTCCGTATATGGTAGATATAACCCCTGCTGGGGGGTTACGATTCCCTTGGTCATTTTGCCTGGGGCGCTCAGCTGATTCGGGATGCCTTCGTTCTTCTCCGCGTCTCCTGCCCTGGTCTCTCTCTGTTTGATGGCTGCGCTAGTCGTTCCCGCGGTCTCTTCTGCCATTGTTGGGGCGTTCATGGTTTCGACGATCATGAACGTAGCGCCCTAGGTAGCCTCTATGGATTAGGCTCTCAATCTCCCCTTTAAGGTACTGGCTGTCATCAGTGTCGTGCCCGGTTCTGTTGTGGAAGCGACAGAACTTGTCACCATTTTTCTTGTTTGGGTTGTTGCCTATCTTCGCCGGCCACTTGATGAATTTCTCGTTCTGGATCTGCATCAGGATTTTTGAACGGGGTTGATTGAGCAGAGTATACCATTCAAAGTGCTTTGGAGGTGTTCTGCTTTGGCGCCGCCTCGTCTTCCTGTCGTCTTCATAGCCTTGCCTCCCCTCTTGCTCGGTTCTCTTTTTCTCGGTTCTACCATCCTGGGTATCCATCTTTGCGTCTAGGGTTTCCACCGCCGTCATGTACTCCTCGCATCTGGCTTGGAGTTCCGTCAGATTGCTGGGATTACTCTTATAAAGTTCCCAGTTGAGGTCCTTGTCACGGATCCCAGCCAGTAGAGCGGTGTACTCTACCTTGGGATCAAGGTCCTCCACTTCTAGCTTGACCTGGTTGAACCGAGTTAGGTAGGATCTTAGAGTTTCGCCACTTTTCTGCTTCACCGTGGTAATGCTTACCGGTGTCTTTTTGTAGCTCCGACTGCTTGTGAAGGTGGAGGCAAAGGCTGTGTTGAGCTGCCAAAACTCGTGAATGGAGTTTGGTTCTAGGTGGGTGAACCAAGTTCTGGCGGCCTTCCTCAATGTTGGGGGGGAAAGCATGACACATGATCGTGTCGGAGGCCCCATAAAAAGCCATAATCGAGTTGAAGCCTTCCAGATGCTGAACAGGGTCGGTGCTGCCATCATAATACTCAAACGCCGGCATCTTGAACTCCTTTGGGAAGGGGACAGCCATGATTTCATCCGAGAGTGCTGTCTTCCCGAAGAAGGTGGATTTCTCGGGCAATGGTTGCTTCTCGGCCATCTTCTGGATCTTCTCTCGAAGGTCCTTCAATTGCTTGTCTAGATTATTCTCCGCTGGAGCCTTCCCGCGCCCCCCGGACTGATGCTTGGATTGGGCCTCGTTCCTGTCGGTGGCTTTCTTCTTGTCTTTGCCGGCTTGCTTGTCATGGTTACCTTGATCTGCGCGGGCCGAGCCCGAGCTGCTATCTTTGTCATCCCTGCCCGGGCTGTGAGTCCGAGTTGGGATGATGGTATTCCCATGATTGGTGAGGGCCTTCGAGTTTTGCTCAAGGGCCTGAGCTAGCCTCTCGAGCTACTGTTGCAGGGCCATGAATTGGCCCTAGGTTACCGGCGCCTGTGGATCTGGCGGGAGTACCTGCTTGCTCGTCTGTCCCCGTTGTTGGCTGGTTCTCAGGGTCCTGCCCCGGGGGGCTTTCCCGCCGCGATTGGCGGTTGTTAACGCCTGGCATTGTTCTCCTTGTTCGTTGTTGGCTTGACTCGGGTTACTATTATCCCCGACTTCATTGTTTGATGCTGATCAACGAGTATTCCTGGTGTTCACCATCGTAGACTCTGCTCTTTGAATTCCCACAGACGATGCCAATCTGTTGCTGCCAGAATCCTGCTCGATGACGTGGAGACCTGCAAAAGGTAAAAGGGCACTGAAGAGACCCGGAGCGGACTCCAAGGGGGGACTCTCCGATGCCAAAATCAGTCCGATAGAACAGTAAGTAGAGGAAGTACGAAAGAGCTAGAGTCAATAGTGGTGAGATGCCCTACCTGGGTCCCTTCGCTTACTATTTATAGTAGGGGAGTCTTCCAAGGCGGTTGTACTTCTGTAGTTCACTATCACTGGGAGTCTCCCGAGGTTGCGTCAGAGTGGGACTGTCCCTCCCCCTTTGTGAGCAATCTTCAATAGATAGGGGTTATCTGTCGGTTAATTGCATAAGGGTTAAGGTCCCCTTACCTTATACGGCAAGATAGTGATGTCATCGTCGTTATCTGCTCTGTCATTGATGGTGTCGTTGTCCACGTGTCCTTGCGTCATTGGTCGGGGTCCATTTGCCCCTATCAGACATCATGGGGACGATTTAAATCCAAAGAGTCACGGGTGGCTTAGAAATTGAATTAGCGCAACAACAACACAAGGCAACTCGTTCGGTTGGTTTTGAGTTTCAACAAGTACGTCTTAGCAAGTGCTATGCTGGCTTCCACCAATTCAATTCTCTTGGGTTAATGTGAGTTCATCTTTCCTATTTCAACCTTAAAAAATCCCCAATTCCTTGGCAATATGTCTTTTCATAAGCCTGTGAAAATGAGGAGAAGCAGTGCCTTTAATCCAGGGGTAACAGGGGATCTGTGTTGACTCCATGAACAACCTTGGGCATTGATGCTCGCCTACATTTCTTGTCACTGTAAAACCCTCTTTACAAACCTTTACAATCAGCTGGGAAAACCCTACTCTTGCACCCATTAACTTTGTCTTTCTTAGCTTCTATCACCTCCAAACCACCCTGTAATGATGTAACAAGTAGAAAGGTAAATTCATAATTCGAGTTTCCATAACTCCTGGGAAGAAGGAAGGAAATAGAACTTTTATTCTTTTCATGCCTTTCATCGAATACAATCTCCCTATTTATGAATCACTACTAACAACCAAGAATTCTAGAAGCTTCTCTAACAATATCCAACCCACTAACTCACTAACAGAATCCCAACTGGAACCTACTAACTTGCTAAGCCATATTGTAATCTCTTGTCCAGTTCGGCTCTCTTCTTGATCTGGCGCCTCTTCTTATTTGCGGAGCTGACTGAAGATGTCCACCTTGTCCATTTCGAATAGCAGTATCAACATCTTCATTGGCAAAAACAGAATCTGGCATCAGCTCACTGCTAAGGGTATCAATAATGAGCTGATCATTCAATGGAATAGGCTGGTTCATTACAACTCCATCTCCCTCCAAATCAACCTCGTCCTCAAGGTTGAGACCAGGGAACCTTTGAATAAAAGACTGAAAATTCTCCCAAGTGGCATCTTCCAAGGCCTATCCCTCCCATTGAAGTAAAATTTGGGGTTCAATGCAACCATTCAAAACAACCTTCTTTGCCAAGACCGCTATAGGACGATGCACAAGTTGCTGCTGGTGGTTGAAGAGAGGTAGGGACTTATGTAACACAGAAAGTGGATCCCCCCGAAAAGGTCTAAGTAGAGACACATGAAATACAGGGTGTACTCTGCTCCCTGTTGGCAATTTAAGATGGTATGCCACCTTCCCCACCCTTTGGATCACCTGAAAGGGGCCATTAAAAAGTTTGCTCAGCTTCTGAGAAGTGCGAAATTGCAGAGTGTGTTGACGATAAAGTTGTAATTTGAGAAGCACCCAATTTCCCTCTGTGAAATCAAGCTCTCTGCGGTGTCCATCAACTGTGGCCTTCATTGTAGTTTGGGCCTTTTGCAAATTAAGTTTGAGACGATGAAGCAAAGCTGTCCGATCGCCAAGTTGTTGCTCCACAGCCTCCACACGAGTAGTCCTCGAAACATAATCTGGAATGGAAGGGGGTAATTAGGACCCTGCTACATATTTCATTTATAAAGTGTTTCCTAAACAATCTTACAAAATTATACGGAGCACGAATTTTGTGGACAAGAAGTAAACCCCAAGGTCCCCAACTTAATTACATATTAAATCTCAGCTCAAACGAAATTTGTCAAATGACAAAATATACCTTTAGAAGATCCTAGACAATGAGAGAGTGTTTTGTAATGATCAAAATATCGTAACCATGCATTATCTGGGATTTGAACTTAGCAATTCTAGACCATGTCCACTCTATCCAATAAATGTATGAGCTACATCATTTGTTGAATTGACTCAAACCAGTAGAAATGAACTTCTTAAAACAGGCTCTTACCAAAAAAACAATTCTTAAAACAGGCAGTGCAAAACAGGGTTTTAATGACATTTTCATAAATCACAAACATATGAGCCATCCATTTTCATGGTTTTTCCTAATCTAAACTGTATATTCCTGCTCAAAGTTGAGAGTATGCACAATAAAATCTAAAGTACTAGTACACATGGGTGGATATACATGAGATGTATGCCAATATAAAAGGGTATTTGATTGAATTAGGCTCTAAAATTCACTATGTATCTAATCTAGATCATGTCCTACCTATCCAACGGTTAGAATGGACACATCATCTGTCCACATGCACAATAGATACATTGCAAGGTTTGGAAAAATAACAACCATAGTGACAATAATATTTCATCTTAAAGAAATGAAAATGCTAAACTCACACATTGTATCACATCAAACGCATAACAGTAAAATCTTATTATAATATAGGAAAGAGATAGTTGCTTGGCCATGCTGGCCAATGGGAGTGTGCGTGTAAGCATCGCCTTGTGGGTGGGATTTCCACCTTTTCTTGAAAGCCCTACAATACTTTTGCACGCTAGGCACAAGAGGTAGCGTTCTTTCCCCCTTATATTGTATAGGTTTTCAATGCCCTGGATCCCATGTGATGTGTTATACAAGGTTATGAAAATCATTCTAGAATGATCAAAAAAAAAATTTCAAAGATTTGGTGGAATATAAGAATTTTTTTTTGTGGGGAATATAAGAAGTGTTCGAAGAAAACAAAAACCCTAAAAAAAAAGGCCTTACTGTTGAGATTTGTGATTAATCGACAAGTTTACATCCCACATATCCAAGTCATTCCCTCATTGTCTAGTTATTAAAGTGACCATATAATAGTGCACATGGCAAAAGCCAAAACTATTCTCTCAACTATAATGCAATGCAGCAACGGTGTCGAGCTTGAGAAAAAAGAAAAAAAAAAAAAAAAAAAACTAGGTCAATCGAGCTTGACACTATTAGATTTAGCATTCTTCCATGTGTTGAGCTCTCAGCCCCAAACAGCACCACATTGCACTTTTAGGGAACTGGAGAGGATTTTAGTCCTTGCAAATGTGCCCATCAACCCAAAATATTTTAAAAAGCATGGTCATTATACATCTGGATTAATTTTTCCTTCAACTGTGGAGTAGAGAAATTTTCTCCACTATGACCATGCCAAAAGGATCCTGTCCAGCACCCTGCCTGGGCTGGACAAAGTGAGGCATCATGCCTCACTGTGTCTGGCGCTGCACGTGCAGCCCGGACAGGGTGCTGGATAGGAGCCGAGTCTGGGACCATGTGATTGGATTCTCAAATCATCATTACATGCCCAACCCTTATTAATGAAATAAAAAATTCCACTCCCTAATGCAATGTAATGGTGCCGACAAAAATGGAAATGGAGATTCTCTCCACACCGACAACATAGAGAAACTCGATCTATTAAAAATATCGAAGCCAATTTGGATCTCTAGTATGTTTTGATAAAGGGGTAAAGTCTCTAATATGAAACCCTAGAAAGTTTTTCTCAAGACAAAGTTTACCAACTCTGAAGTGAGGATTAAGTAATGGACTATCAATGGTATTGTCGACAACTTTGCCTGGAGAGGCCTGTCTATTCTGTGTAAGACAGTTTGGCCTCCTTCCATTCCTTTGGTTTCTTCGCCTGTATCATGAAGACGCCTTGGCTTGTACACGGTCTACCTTTGAATAAATCATCTTTTAAACAAAAAAAAAAAAAAGAAGTGAGGATTAAGTAATGGACTGCTAATTTTAGCTTATTCACTTGAAAACTTGACCCATTAATTTATAACTTGTTCTCTCTATAAAGTTGAGAGGTCGATTTGTGGAGTTGCCAAGGATTATTCAAATGGAGTGGAGGACCCACTATTGACGATGGATTGCCCATAAATCCAACGGCCTGAAATATGCACCTCTCTTCTTCAAATTATTCTAATCAAATGGAAGATAGGACGAAAAATTTGTCAAATCAAGGCTGTGGCCCATCAGAGTTGTGACCCCACCAATTACAATTGCGACTTGGATTTATATACAGCCTCTTGCTCCACCAATCACAAGGCAAGGGGAAGGATCTTGAGGGTAAATTAGTAAAAGAAGACTTGTGCGGACTACCAATGTAAATACTATGGCCATGTATTAACACACAACACTTTGGTTTTTTTGGTAGAATTAACACACAACACACATAGGACACCAATTCACCAAGGGGTACGGTTCAATGTTTTAGGGATCGATATGGGATTGGTCATATCGGCCAAATCTTATTAATATCTACCGTGACTGATACCGATGCTTGATCGATACGAATTGATTGATACAGTATAAATGTTGTATTTTATTTTTGATGAAAAATGGTGTTATGTTTAGAATCTATATTGATATGGTTTGATGCGGAGATATATATATATATATATATATATATATATATATATATATATATATATGTTGTTTTTGATATTGACGGCAACCCATATATACCATTGCTAATACCATGAACTAAATCCATGAAAGGAGGGGTACAACGCACAGGGGCACAACAACACATAACACATATCCATTAAACCTCCTAGTTTTGATATCATATTACAATTGTTTATTCCAAAACACGAATTGCTAAGTAAAATCACAACAATGTATATCAACACACAACAACAATACCCTTACAAAACCCTCTTCCCTCCAACCAATTGGTAGGGCAGGGGCCTGCAAGCTAGGTGCCACAGCAAAAGATCTAGATTCTGGACAAGATCTAAGAGACAATTTTTCTTTTTCTTGCTTACTTGCACTCAATCAAATTGACTCTGCTTTTAAAAATCCAATACTTAGTTTTCTTGCTCTTTTAAACTTCCCTCCAAATTGACTATAAAAATAGAACCAGAACCAGTTTGCAAATGGCAACTAAGCAAGCTCACTCAACTTCAAAGTTTCTTCAGAGTCTTAATTCTCAGTTTCTTTCTCATCGTCATCATTATCATCATCATCATGAAAACAATTAGTGGAGGAGCCTCAGTCATGGCGGCTCTAATGCTGCTTCTCCTGCTAGTCCCAACTACAGAGGCTGCAATTACATGCAGTGATGTTGTCAATGACTTGACACCTTGTCTCAGCTACCTTCAAAGTGGCAAGGGGACGCCATCAGCCAGCTGTTGCAGTGGAGCCTCCAAGCTTTTAGGTTCCGCAACAAATACTGCTGACACAAAGACTGCTTGTAACTGCATGAAGTCCACAATCAAGCAATTAAATTTAAATGGTGCAGCATCACAGAGTCTCGCTGGAAAATGCGGAATCAAACTTTCCTTCACTGTGTCTGCTAACACAGATTGTTCCAAGTATGTATTTTTTGGTGCTCTTATAACATAAAGAACTATCCTCATTATGCACTTTACTAGACCTTAACTTCCTTTTCTTCTTCATTTTGTGTGTGTGTGTGTTTTTTTTTAATAAATAGATTCTTTCTCTTCATCATTTTGCAGGATTGGTTAAAGTGGAAGATGTAGCCAGAAGATATGAAATGATCCTGTCTCCAAGTGAAGCTGAATTATCTATTTCATATTAAGAAGTATTAAGAAGCTGATCATCCTTTGTTTTCTGCTATTTCTGTCATAAATAAAGTAATCTATGTATTTCTCTGGCTATTAAGATAAATAAAGTAATCTATGTACTTTTTTGGCTATTAAGATAAATAAAGTAATCTATGTACTTTTTTGGCTATTATTAAGGATTGAATAATATAATTCTCCAGATCTAATTCCAGTAGGCTTTGTTTGTTTGCAAGGGGAATACAAAATTTTGATGTAAAGTGAATTTTTTTTTCTTCCAGGAAAATAATTCTAAGTGTTTGATTGCCAGAGGATTGTTTTTCTCATGGAGAATAAAAATTTCACTTTTCAAATAAGATTGCAAGTTTTATTTTCCGACCAAAAAACACAAGTAAATTTAAAACCCTGGATTCTCGACTTTGGGGGCTTTTCTCTCGATTGAAATATCAAAATCTCTGAAGGCTTGGAAAACCTCGAGGCTCTAACGTCTGATTGGCGCTTGTTCTCTCTCGCTTGAGATTGAAGCATGGAAGATAAAGCAGTGTTGCATCTACTTCTATAGTCTCTAGCGAGCACACCAACGACGAAGCCTCATTCCTTTAGTTTTAGGGCTTCCTCAACAGTAAGTACCGTAGGATTTCTATTACTACACAGAGACTTCAACCTTTATCTCTTTACAAGAGCAGTGGTTCTCTATCACTTACACCTCTCATCAGATTCGGAGAACCAGTTAAGTCCGAATAAGTACTTTCTGGTGTTGTTCTTCTTGACATTGTGCTTACAATTCCCTTTTGGTTTCAGTTTTTGTAAGATTATTCTCCATTAACTTTTAATGCTTTCATCTTTAATTTCCTAATTTTAAGTACCGGAAGGACAATTTGTCTAAGGATTAGTTTGGATTCTTTGGTCTCAGTTGTTGGAGAAATTTCTGTTAAATCCTTCTAGTAGTTTCTTTGGTTCTAAATCCTTGTACTAATTTCTGTTGTTCTGTTTCTTTGTATTACTGTGGTTCAATCTTGAACTTCAAGTTTGTGGTTTCTCAGTTTTTAATCTTTTAAACTGTGGGTTTATAACTTTAGTTATTTGAATTGAATGGGGATGCATTCGTGCTCCAAACTATAGAATTTCTGTGTTTGCGAGAAGTCAAAATTTGATTATGCACTTATTGCATCTGGTAAAACTATACAAATGGGTCCAAGTCTAGCCAAAGTTTTCTTGGCTTGGTTAAGTGAATGTATAAATTAGATAGAGAGAGGACAAAAGAAATGCATAGTTTCCAACCTCACTTCCCATGTGCTCTCACCGACCCCCTTCTTTTGTAATATAGATCTTCTATGGCACGCTGCCAATAGCGGCCTGTGGGGCCCAGACACATCACCGTGTGCAATGTTCACCTTACCCCCTCTCGAATAGGGGTAAGGCGGACATTGCACCCGGCGATATGTCTGGACCGCACAGACCGCTACGGGCAGCGCACCATAGCAGATCACGATCCCTTCTTCTGCCCACATTCCCTAATGACCTGACTAGAATTCACATTCCCTTGCACCCTAAAAGATTATAAAAAACAAATGTTCCTATAGATAACCCATTATATTTATAGCAATACCATAGGGAGTTGTGTGAGCTTCGTTAGTTTCTTTATACTCAAATGCAATGCTCCAAGATCTCACTTTATATATTATATTTCGTCAATTTGTTCATTGGACAATTAGATTTTGGGTATGCAGAATCAATCATGAAGAGATGGGATTCTGGTTCCACTCCAGGAGGTGGGGGGGGGGGGGGGGGGGTTGAGGAGATACGGGGGGGGGTTGAGGAAAAGTATCTCCTCCATTTTCCTGCCCGGCCTAGTTCCTCAATTCCTCTAATAGGGGGTGGTGGACCCCATACGGGCAGGGGTAGCGTGGCCATTTTGACCCCCCTTGTTAGAGGAATTGGGGAACTGGAGAACTGGGCCGGGCAAGGAACTGGAGGGGATAAAGGTCCTGGAGTTAACGATTGGACCACTTTGGGACATTGTATCTATCTCCATCGACCTAAAATGTTTTAAAAAATAGAGAAATTTTCTACACAGTGACCATGTGATTGGATTCTTAGATCATCATTACACTCCCAATCCTTATTTGACGAAATAAAAAAGACCCCTCTTTAATGCAATGTAAGGGTGTCGATAGAAATGGAAATGGAGATTCTCTCCACACCGACAGCATAGAGAAACTCAATCCATTAATAGAGATTGTATCTTTTGATAAAGGGGTAAAGTCTCTAATGTGAAACCCTAGAAAGTTTTGTCCAAAGGGAAAGTTTACCAACTCTGTATGAAGTGAGGGATAAGTAATGGACAGCTAATGTTACCTTATTCACTTAAAAAATTGACCCATTAGTTTATAAATTGTTCTCTCTATAAAGTTGAGAGGTCGATTTGTGGGGTTGACAAGGATGATTCAAATGGAACGGAGGATCCACTATTGACGATGGATTGTCCATAAATCAAACGGCCTCAAATATGCACGTACCTCTTTTTCAAATTATTCTAATCAAATGGAAGATCCGGCGACGAAAAAAATTGTCAAAGCAAGGCTGTGGCCCATCAGAGTTGTGACCCCACCAATTACAATTGCGACTTGGATTTATACACAGCCTCTTGCTCCACCAAGCACAAGGCAAGGGGAAGGATCTTGAGGGTAAATTAGTAAAAGAAGATCTGTGCGGACTACCAATGTAAATACTATGGCCGTGTGCACATAATACTTGTTACAATCAATTATTCTAAAAGATCAAACTGTTAAGTAAGAGCCACAGCAATGTCTTAACACACAACACACATATGACACTAATTCACCTAAGGGGTTCAATGTTTTTAGGGATCGATATGGGATTGATCATCTCGGCCAAATCTTATTAATATCGACTGTGACTAATACCGATGCCTGATCGATATGAATTGGCTGATACAGTTTGAATGTGATAGTATTTTTTTTTTTTTTAAATTAATTATGAAAAATGGTGTTTTGTTTAGAATCTATACTGATATGGTTTGATACAGAGATATATATCATCGGTTTTGGTAATGACAACAACCCATACCATCGCCAATACTGTGAACTAAATCCATGAAATGAGAGGTACAATAACACATAACACAAATCCCTCACACCTCCTAGCTTTGATACCATATTACAACTGCTTATTTCAAAACATGAGCAGCTAATAAGTAAAATCAAAACAATGTATATCAACACACAACAATAATACACTTACAAAAGCCTCTTCCCTCCTACCAATTGGTAGGGCAGGGGCCTGCAAGCTAGGTGCCAGAGCAAAAGATCTAGATTCTGGACAAGATGTGAGAGACAATTTTCTTTTTCTTTCTTACTTGCACTCAATCAAATTAACCCTGCTTTTAAAATTCTATACCCACTTTTCTTGCGCATTTAAACTTCCCTCCAAATTGACTATAAAAATAGAACCAGAACCAGTTTGCAAATGGCAATTAAGCAAGCTCACTCAACTTCAAAGTTTCTTCAGAGTCTTTCTCAGTTTGTTTCTCATCATCATGAAATCAATTAGTGGAGGAGCCTCAGCCATTGCTGCTCTAATGCTGCTTCTCCTGCTAGTCCCAACTACAGAGGCTGCAATTAAATGCAATGATGTTGTGAAGGACTTGACACCTTGTCTCAGCTACCTTTTAAGTGGCACTGGGAAGCCATCAGCCAGCTGTTGCAGTGGAGCCTCCAAGCTTGCGGCTTCCGCATCAAATACTGCTGACACAAGGGCTGCTTGTAATTGCATCAAGTCCACAGCCAATCAATTAAATTTAAATGCTGCAGCGGCCAAGGCTCTCCCTGGAAACTGTGGAATCAAACTTTCCTTCACTGTGTCTGCTAGCACAGATTGTTCCAAGTATGTATTTTTTGGGCTCTTATAACATAATGAATGATCATCATGCACTTTATTAGAGCTTCCTTTTCTTCTTCATTTTGTGTTTTTTTTTTTTTTTTAATTTATTTTAATTTTGATAGATTCCTTCTCTTCATCATTTTGCAGGATTGGTTAAAGTAGAAGATGTGGCCAGAGAATATGAAATGATCCTGTCTCCAAGTGAAGCTGAATCTATTTGATATTAAGAAATATTAAGAATCTGATCCTTTGTTTTCTGCTATTCCTGTCATAAATAAAGAAATCTATGTATTTTTTTTGGCTATTATGGATTGAATAATACAATTCTCCAGATCAAAATCCAGTAAATGTACTTCTCATTATGTCTGGTAATTTCTGTTTCAACAGGATAAATAAAGGAAACTCCATTGGGATAATAATCATGTAAATATGCTTCAAAAGCTGAACTGATGCAATTAACAGAGCAGCATATTGCTACAATCAAAATTGAATGCTGGAAGTCTAACAACAGTAAATGAACATTCAAGTCATTTTATATGCAGGAGCTGCAATTTGAAATAAGGTTCAACAGAGATTAGAGACATCAACACACATATGCATGCTGTGTAAGGAGGTGCATCATCAAATTAATACAAAATGATCATCGGTATTCGCCTGGTTATATATGTGTCTTCAATAGTATTGATTGCTATTTGATCACCAGTTCTAATGGAGCCTGGGGAATTATGGCCACACATAAGGGAAAACTGAAGAAACTAATAAACTTTCATACTGTTTAACAGTTTCACAATTTTCAAACACATCCAATATTGTCAAATCATAAAGAAAACACACTAGATAGGCATTCAATGGAATGAAAAAACATATTACCATAAAGAGAGTATTGACTCGAATATCTATCAGTTATTGCAGATATATATTTGCAACAACATTTGTTTGGAGATTGTAAAAAGGAGGGGGTTGCGTTCGGATTGATTGGGGATGTCAAACCTACTAGTTCATGAATAATGGCCGCCTGAATTGAAGGCATTAATAAAACTATGTAGATTAGGGCTCAATGATGGAATTGAGTTTAACATCCAAGAGGTTTTGACACAGCTCATGTAGCATCCTAATCTACATTTAGATGTTCAGGTTGAGGGATTCCTTAGTAATTTCAGACCTAGATACTGCTGGCACAAATTGCCCAGCAGCAGCAATGAATTGAAAAGCAGCATATAAATACAGGGAGGAACAAAAGCTTAAAATGAAGAAGACTTCAAAACAAGTGCCAGTAAGGAATTGAAACTTCCTTTACAGAATTTGAGGGTGCTATGACAAGCAACTTTCGGAGTAGAAGTTGGTCAGAAGAAGGTATAAAAAGTGTAATAAAATTCCATAGCAAATCTGAACTATAATCCATGTGTAGAACTGCAGGAATTTTCAGCCATTAAGCCAGTTGAGGGGCTAACCCTGAATAGATAAGGGGGCATGTGGATCATCAACCTTTAGTCATATATCAAATCTCAAAGCTGAATTCAATCATATGATCCACCATGTATTGGATCTTTTTATTTAATTTCGACAATTCAAATATCAAACCAAATTGATTTGTATATTGTGCTAAGTGGTGTACTGTGTTGGGCCAAAATTTACCATGTTAGTGGGGATTGATGTTGGCATCATACTCACAAATTTTTAGCACCAAATGAGCTAACATATGGCAGATAAAGAGTGTCCAAACACTAATTTGTAATCTACTACTCTTAGAATTGTTTACATCAATATTGTTAAAGATAACTACAGTGATGGGGAGTGTTCCTATTGAGTAGTAATTGTTAGGTTATGTTGAGTGGTAGTTGAGTTGTAGTTTCTTTTTTACTTGAATATGATATAAGTGATAGAGTTTGAGCACCATAGAAATAGGTTCTGAACTCTATCGTGGCCTAGGATTTTCTCCCCTTTTTTAACTATGGTCTCTAGAGTTAGA
The DNA here is from genome assembly GCF_018873765.1 of Telopea speciosissima. Lineage (NCBI taxonomy): Eukaryota > Viridiplantae > Streptophyta > Magnoliopsida > Proteales > Proteaceae > Telopea > Telopea speciosissima. The sequence goes on from NC_057925.1 coordinate 62,345,445, forward strand.
GGCTTCAATGTTCAAAATAAGGAAGCTCAATGGGTGAAGGCGGACCTTGGTACAATAGTTATGGAGTAGGTTACTCCATTGTGACCAAGAGATCACAGGTTCTAATCTAGAAACAGTCTCTCTGCAAAAACAGGGGTACCTCATGCACTGGGTAGACCCTTTTAATGGGTGAGGGAGGGGTAAAAAAAGCAGCCTGAGGTTTTTTTTTGTAAAAAAACTCGAGTCTCACTGAAATTAGCTTACCGTTACGAAAATACCCCCGTATGCTCTATGCCGCCTCTTTGTATTTTGGGTTCTTCCTCTGCTTTTGTTTCTTCTTCGAATTCGAAGACTAAATAATACAGGTCTGTCGCAGAAATTGGATTAACAATACAAGACTTTGGAGGTAAGAAGCACTGAGATTTCCATGCTAGAAATTGGATTAACTAGACTTGGGAGGTAAGAAGCACTAAGATTTCCTTGCTGTCTACTATTCTTCTGTATGTAGGATGATGGTATTTGAGTTACATCTATATTTATTTTCTGGTGGTGATGATATGTAATGTCTATTTCTGCTGGTCATTCTATATCGACCAATGGTTGTAAAATCAATCGTTTATCATTTTCATCTTCATCTTCCCTCTCATGGCCGCCATGGCCGTGGCATCTGCAGTTCATTCTTTTCGGGTCTGGCCCGGAACGATTATTCCGATTCCAGTGATCCCAGAATCGAGCTGGAGACTCGTATCAGATCCCTACGTGAGAATCCCCATTGCCGGGTTGCGGAAGTGTTTGCGTTTTTCAATCGTGCCATCGATTCTGGCTTCAATCCCTCAGCTGCGACCTGTAATTCACTTATCGATGCCCTTGCGAAGTCTAGAGAGTATGGTCTGGTTCTTTCCGCATATCAGCGGATGACCCATTTGGAAATTTTGCCAAACTACCGATCCTTAAATGCGTTAATGGACTGTTTCCTACGTGCCCGGAAGCCCAAACTCGCCTTTGGGGTCATGGGGTTAATCTTGAAGTTGGGTTACACCATAAACATTTTCCTTCTGAACCTAGTACTGAAGGAACTGTGCTGGGGTGGCGAGGTCCTCTGGGCGATAAAACTATTCCGGGAAATGGGGAGAATTGGGGTATCTCCTGATGTGGTTTCTTATAACACCATCATCAATGGGCTTTGCAAGGCAAACAAGTTGGAAGAAGCTTTGGAGTTGCGGGTTGAAATGGAGTCAAAGAACTGTTGCCCCGGTTTGGTTACATACACCACTCTCATGAATGGTCTATGTAAGGCGGATCGAGTTGATGAAGCGGTGGGCTTGTTGTATGAGATGCATGAAAAGGGTCTCAATGCAGATGTTGTTGCATATAGTACTGCTATAAATGGCCTTTGTCGTAGTGGAAATGTGGGTAAGGCTAAGGAGCTGTTACATGAGATGTTGGACAAAGGAATTTCTCCAAATGTTGTTACCTATACTTGCATGGTGCATACTCTTAGCAAGATGGGACAGTGGGAAGAGGCTACATCAATGTTAGGTTCCATGATGGAATCTGGGATTGGGCCAGATGTTGTTACGTATACTGGTTTGATTGATGGCCTATGCAAGGATGGGAAGGCGAACAAAGCTATGGAATTGATGGCTTCCATGATGGAGAAGGGTGAAGAGCCCAACATTGTAACATATAATGTCTTAATTAATGGACTATGCAAGGAGGGCTTGGTGTCTAATGCATTGAAATTTTTTGACACGATGACACAAAGGGGGACAATGCCTAATGTAGTGACTTACAATACATTAATTGGGGGGCTTTGTGATACTGGGAAGACGGACGAAGCAATGGATCTACTCAATGAGATGGTCAAAGGTGTGTCAAATGTTGAGCCAGACACGATGACCTTTAACATGCTAATCCAAGGGCTTTGCAATGCGGGCTGTTTTGATGAGGCCATGGGGGTTCATCATGAGATGGTTGAGAGGAAGAATCTCAGTAATTTGGTCACTTATAACATGCTAATTGGTGGGTCTTTAAAGGTACACAATGCCGATAAGGCTATGGAGCTTTGGCAAGAGATGATTGGCATGGGATTTTCTCCAAACTCCTTCACCTATAGTATAATGATAGATGGATTCTCCAAAATGCGAATGATTGGTACTGCAAAAGGTCTTCTCTCTGAAATGAAAGCTCGGGGTTTATGTCCAACTTTGTTTGATTACAACACGTTGATGGCATCTTTGTGCAAGGAAGGTAATCTAGAGAATGCAAGGAGTTTGCTCCAAGAAATGAGGGATGCAAACTGTGAACCTGATGTGATTTCATTTAATACCATTATTGATGGAACGTTTCGAATTGGGAATCTTCAAGCAGCAAAGGAATTGCTTGTGGAAATGCTTCAAAGCAGTTTCACTCCTGATTTAATAACTTTTTCCACATTAATAAACGGGTTTTCAAAGGCAGGGCTCTTGGATGAGGCTAAAAATATGTTCAAGACCATGATTGCTCGTGGATTGTCACCGGATGCCATTGTATATGATTCACTATTAAATGGTTTTAGCGCGAAGGGTGAAAAAGATGAAGTCATCAACTTGCTTCATCAAATGGCAGCTAAGGGTGTTGCTCTTGACATGGGATTAATTTCTTCTATTTTGAATTGTCTTTGTATGGATGAAGAAAATCACAAGATCATGGAATCAATCCCCACTTTTTCACTTGATGCATCAAAAGGAGTGAGTATCTCATGCCATGAGTTGTTGACGAGACTCCAGCAATTGCAGCCAAGGCTTCAAATACAGCTTGCTTGATAGTTCTTAACCATGGTTAAAAGAGATGCTTTCACTTGTCATGTTGCTTCTCGGCTGGTGATTGTTTAGGTAAATAGCTTTACTCTTTGCATTTCTTTTAATTCCTTTGTATTAGACATGCATGAACATGTTGTACTTAGTATTTTTCACGGAATAATCTGACAGTTTCTTTGAAATGATCATTGCTGGATTATAGAAGAAAATGATGATCCAGGATAGGGTGAAATGTCAGAGTTATGGTGTTGGGGCTCAGGTCGGGTATGGATTCTGTTGAAACACATGCGAGAGAGAGATGCTACAAACTTTTATATAGTTTCTTTGTTATATCCAAAGCACCTATCAATCACATATAACAACCACTAGGGAATAGGTACCTTCTTTTTCTCATTGACACTATTATTAACAAGCACTATCACATTCTTATAATGTGATCTTTTCTTAATAGGCATTAGCACATTCTTATGCTCCCTTACTTTGTGTTTGTTACTAACAATTGCTCTTGCAAAATTTCCTTCGTATTTCTGTTGGATGCAACAGAGAGGAAGGGGAGGTAAGGCTGCATACATTATGACCCTCCCCAGACCATAGTTATCAAGGCGTCGCCCCAGGTGGAAATTTGGGGGTATGGCGACGGGGTGCCTTATGGTATGTAAGAAAGGCGACCGCCTTGGTGACCAAGGCGTCTCCTAGGCGACCAAGGCGACGCCTTAGGACGCCTTGTGAGCAAGGCGGTCGCTTTTTGGTGTTTTTTTTTTATATTTTTGTTTTTTAAACTTTTTTTTTATGTACTTTAAGTTATTCTAATTGAAAATATGTCATTGGTTGTACATTTTTGGTTCCATGCTGTGAGAAGCATGGAATCATATGTTAAACTTTAAAAAAAAAAACCAAAACCTAAATACCAATGCCAAACTCGATTCACCTAATCACCTTCGCGGGACATACCAAAATCAAAAAGAAAAAAACGAAAGAGAAAAGAAGCAGCGCAGCGGCGACTTGCAGCGACTCCGACAGAGCTTAGCTCAGACCTCAGTCCTTCAAGGCTTCGACTCCTTCTCAGTCCTCCCTCTCAGTCCCCATCCTCCACCGGTGTCTAGCGAGGCGGCGATTTGCAGCGACTCTGTCAGAGCTCAGACCTCAGTCCTTCGACTCCTTCTCAAGTTCTCAGTCCTCCCTCTCAGTCTCCATCCTCCACCGGTGTCCGGCGAGGCTAATTGTAAGTATCGTGTTTTTTCCCCCTTTTTCCTTCTAAAATCTAAACCTATTTCCCCTTTTTAAGTTCTAACTTCTAACCTCTCCTCTCCACCGACACCCCCATCTCCAGCATCCACCCCCACCGGCGAGAGAAGCAACCTCCACCCCCACCGGCGACATCTCCAGCAGTCCAGCTTCCACGGTCCCTCTCAGTCCCAGAAGGTTCCACCGGCGTCCGGCGAGGCAGCGACATCTCCAGCCTTGTAAGTATTGTGCTTTTTTTTTCTTTTTTTCCTTCTAAGCCTAAACCCCTTCTAACCTCTCCACTCTCCATCGACGTCTCCATCTCCAGCGGTCCAGCCTTAACCTCCACCGGCGTCCGGCGAGGCAGTGACATCTCCAGCCTTGTAAGTATTGTGCTTTTTTTTTTCTTCTTTTTTCCTTCTAAACCTAAACCCCTTCTAACCTCTCCACTCTCCATCGACATCTCCAGCCTTGTATGTTCTTTTGTTTGTTTCTAAAGAGGACTGTGGACTGTGGACTGTGGAGTAACAAACAGTTCCTTTAACTTCATTCAATCTTGTCATTCTTTCTTTTCCTCCTTTTTTTTCACAGAATTGAATGATTTCTTTATTGGACTAAAATGAAGTGATCACAAGACCAGAACTTGTAAATCATGAATGGTTTTGAACTTTTGATTGGGCTGCTCTCTTGGCTGCATTTGGATGGTCTTAGGAGAGAGGTCTTTTCGTTTCGTTTTATCTTTCCCTCTTTTCCATGGAGGGTCTTTAAGGTGTTTGTAGATATGCCCTACCCTTAGCCGACATGTCATGATTATGCTATTTTGCAATTCCTTGATTATGTACTTCAATTCTTTCATATTTATTCAGGATACAAGTAGAATTATATAAAAATTAATATGCTATTTATGCCTAATAAAATGGTTATATTAAAAAAAGAACACTAGAACGCCTTGTTCGCCAAGGCGACGCCTTAAGGCCGCCCTATTGCCAAGGCGCTTAGGAAGGCCCTCAAACATCATGGTCGTCTTGCCGCCTTGATAACTATGCGCATAGTTATCAAGGCGTCCAGGCGGTTCTACAGGGGCTAGGCGATTGGACACTTTATTGTACAACACAAAGGCGAGCGCCTTAGACACCAAGGCGTCGCCTTAAGCGCCTTGGGACGCCATTTCTTCTGGGCGGTCGCTTTAGGCCCTTTTTTCTGTTTACTTTTGTTTTTAAACTTTTTTTTTTGTATTTATAAGTTATTCTAGTTGGAAATATTTCATTGGTTGTACATTTATAGTTCCATGCTTTGAGAAGCATGGAATCATATGTTAAACTTAAAATAAAAAAAACAAAACCTAAATAGTAAATACCCAAATTACCAAATCGAATTAATCGATTGGATTCACCTTCGTCTTCGCGACATACCAAAATCAAAAGAAAAAAAAAACGAAAGAGAAAAGAAGCAGCGGCAGCGGCGACTTGCAGGAGTTGCAACGGCGACTTGAGACTTCAGTCCTTCGAGGCTTCTAAAATCTAAACCCCTTTATTTCCGACATCTCATTCTCAATCTCCAGAGAAAAGAAGCAGCGGCAGCGGCGACTTGCAGGAGTTGCAGCGGCGACTTGAGACCTCAGTCCTTCGAGGCTTCCCTGAGTCCCTCTCAGTCCTCAGTCCTTTGAGGCTTCTAAAATCTAAACCCCTTTATTTCCGACGTCTCATTCTCAATCTCCAGAGTCCAGTCCAGAGTCCAGTCTCCACCCCCACCGGTTTCCGGCGACAGCTCCTGCCTCCATCGGTAAGTATTGTACTGTTGTGCACTTATGCATTCTTTTTTTTTCTTCTTCTTCTAATATCCAAAGTCCAAACCCTTTTCTTCTAACCACATCTTTCTATTTCTTCCTTTTGCAGTGGAAACCGGCTGTCTTCCTTTACTCCGGCGACATATTCCGGCTAGCACTGCAGTAAGTCAGTCAGTGTTTTGATTTTTTTTTGGTTTCAGTTCTTCTCGTACTCCCTTTTTTCCAGTTATCTCTGTGTTTTCTTCTTTTTCTTTTGCAAGTTCAATTCGTACTCCCTTTATTCCTGTTTTAGTCCTTGAGAGTACTGGTTTTTATGATTGTATTGTTCATACTTCATAGATCTGCTGCAATGGGGTTGGAAGTTGGAACATAGTTGTTTATGTTTAGGATTGTATTGTTCATAAAAAATCTATTTTGTTTTCTGATTTTTGGATAGAATTTCTAGTCCCTGTCTATGCTTTTAAATGATCTGAAACACTCTGCTTTTTATTCCCCCTCTGCCTCTCACTTGTTTATTTAAATGCAGATTCTTCCTGATTTTGATTTCCCCATTTTGACGTTATAGTGTTATACCCTTTTGGGTTTTGTTTTTTGGACCATAGTGGCTTCATGATTGCACTTATTTAGACACATTGGCACTGTATTGCAACTTGAAGTAGTACCAACACTTCTCCAACTATGCTCTAGGATGTCATATGACTCATATTTCTTAATTAAACCTTTTGCATAAAAAAGGTGCATATTGTTTGTGCTGTTGTAGTACTTCTAGTCTTCTATTAGTTCTATATTTTTTATTTTTTTTTCTATTTTCTGTCATTGTAGACAACTAGACATCAGACAAAGAGAGTACAATGGCCAATGTTGATGGTAGTAGTGGGGCTGAAAATATAAGTACAGCGGGGTCGGGGATTGATCCAAGCAAGGATCCAAAAAGGAAGGCTAAGTCTAATGATCCTGGGTGGAAGTATGGATTCTGGCCTAATTTAGAAGATAAGAATTGTGTCAAGTGTATCCTTTGTGGGGTGGATACCAAGGGAGTAATAAAAAGATTGAAGCAACACTTGATTGGTGGTTATGGAGATGTAGCCAAGTGCACAAAGACAACTGCAGCAATTGCTACAGAGATGAGAGAAGCAATCTTGAAAAACAAGAAGAGGAGGATGGAAATTTTGGATGTTGATGGTGAAGATTTACCTGTGGAAGGGGCCGAAGAAGGGCATGTAGAGTCTGATTTGGGGGGGGGGGGGGGGCGGGCTCAAGCCTTATCCCAAGCTCTGGAACAACTTAAAAAAAAAAAGAAAGTTGTCATTCAAACCATAGTCAAACAACAAGTAAGGGGTCCCATGGATGCTCATGTCAAGAGGCGGACTCCTGAAGAGATTGTTGCAGAAAGGCACGGTAAAGGTCCCCAACAGACTACAATGGAGAACCGTATGAGATCAGAGGAGGAAAGAGATAAACTTCGTTCTTACTTTGCAAGGTGGGCTTATGAAAGCGGTGTTCCATTTAATGCCTTGAAGCTAAGGAGCTTTGAGGAGTTGGTTGAGGCAATTGGACAGTATGGGCCAGGTCTCAAGCCCCCTTCATTTCATGATTATAGGGTTCCTCTATTGAAGTCTGAGAAGGAGAAAATTGATGAAATAAAAAAGAAACACAAAATCTCTTGGAAGAAAGGGTGCACTCTCATGTCTGATGGGTGGACAGACAAGAAAGGAAGGCACTTAATTAATTTTCTTGTCAACAGTACAGAGGGGACATTCTTTTTGGGGTCTGTAGATGCATCAAGTCAAATACAAGATGCGAAAATGTTATTTGAGTTCCTTGATAGTAAGATTGAGGAGATTGAAGAGGAGAATGTGGTTCAAGTGGTCACTGATAATGCTTCCAATTATGTTGCTACTGGAAGGTTATTAATGGAGAAAAGAAAGAAGTTGTATTGGACTCCATGTGCAGTTCATTGCCTAGACCTTATGATGGAGGAGATAGACAATATAAAAACATACAGGTCTGTGATATTGAAGGGGAGAAAAATTACTAGCTTCATCTATAGGCATACTCGCCTTCTTGAAGCTATGAGGGTACATACAAGAGGAGCAGACTTAGTGAGGGCTGGAGCAACTAGATTTGCATCTTCATTTTTAACACTTCAGAGCTTATTGAACGATAAAGATAGTTTGAGGAAATTATTTCTTTCTGATCACTGGGAGAGTTCTAAGTTGTCACATACAGAGCCAGAGAAGCAAATTGTTGAAATAGTTATTTCCACACCTTTCTGGAATGGTGTGCAAGATTGCTTGAGACCATCATTGCCTCTTCTTCAAGTATTGAGGATAGTAGATGGAGATGAGAGGCTTGCATTGCCTGAAGTATATATTGCAATGGAAGAGGTAAAGAAGAACATAAAATCAAATTTTAAGGACAGAGAAAGAAAATGCAAGAAGATTATAAAAATTATTGATAGGCGTTGGACAAGTCAGATGGAGCGACCAATATATTTGGCTGCATTTCTCCTCAATCCAAGCAAGTACTTTAGTACAATTGAGAATGAATCAGATGAATCTTTAGCCAACTCCTTGATGCATAAAGCAAATGATGCCTATAATGATATTCTTGCAAGGATGGTGCCTGATACAACCTTGCAAGACAAGATCAGTGGATAATCTGCTACTTATACTGAAAGTAATGGAAGTTTTGCAAAGGAGATGGCAATTAGACAAAGGGACAAGTTGAATCCTAGTAAGTAATTTTCTTTTTAATTTATGTTGTTTAGTTGTTTCACTTGTTTATACTTTGTATTTTGTATGTTGATTTTAATTTAATCTATATTTTTTCTTTTATATATATTTATAGTCGTTTGGTGGGAAAAACATGGAAGCTCTACACTTGAGCTTACAAAGCTTGCAAGGCGCTTACTTGGCCTTTGTTGCTCATCTTCTGGTTGTGAGCGCAATTGGAGCATATTTGAGTTTGTGAGTAACTGAGTACTTTAGTACTAAGTTAATTTTAATTTTAATTTTTTGTTTTTTGTGTAGTTTTATGAAAGAATGATTTAAGGAATAAAAGTGATATTTGCATATTGTTAATTGTTCTTCAGATTCACACCAAGAAGAGGAATAGGTTAGAGCATCAACGTTTAAATGATCTTGTCTACATCCAGTATAACCGCGGTCTTCAAGTAAGGTTCCAAGAAAAAAAGGAACAATGCAGAAATTCTAATTCACTGGTGCTTGATGATCTAGGTTGGAGTAGTGAGTGGATGACTGGTGTATCAGATGATGAATTAGTTCATCCTGGGGATGATCTCACTTAGAGAACTGTATCAACAGTTTCTGGAGCATCTTCATCGTTTCATGGCACCAATAGAGCAAGGAGGTCTGGACCATCAACCAGTGGAGCGGTTCCAGCATTTACCTCTTATTCACGGCGCAGTAGGGGGAGGGGTGAGGAGTCTTCAGATGATGAGCTGGAGTTCGGGTTGGAGTTGGAGCAAGTGGATGTGCGTGATGATGAAAATGTTGAGGATGATTTTGGTTTACAAAGTAATGTTGTGGGCAATCAAGAGGAGGAAGAAGATGATTTGAATATACTTAATTGGGATTGAAATTTGAAGTTGTGAAGTACTTATTGAACAGTTTGTATTGGAATTTGGATGGTTTTTTTTAGACTTTTCTTCACTTTAAGTATTTGAATGTTTAAGCTTTAATGATTACTTAATTTTGACATTTTACTATTTTAGGTTATTTTATGTTTCTTTTATTGAGTATTGATTGATAGGGTCACATGAGTAGAAATATAGTGGATGACCTTAGGGCCTACTGCCTAAGCACTCATTTTGGCATCATAGAGGTAAGTATAATAATTTACCAACCCTTTATGCTTTATATTTAATAATTTATAATGTTGTTTCATACTTTCATATTTATATGCTTTATTGCTATGATAATATGATGAACTTAGTTTGTTAATTTGTTTTTTTGGATGAATATCTTGCATTGGTTTGATTCTTTAATATTTATTTGGCAAAGAAGTAGAATCATATAATTTTTAATATGCTATTTGTGCCAAATAAAATGGTTATATAAAAAAATAGAACACTGGAACGCCTTGTTCGCCAAGGAGACGCCTTGCGGCCGCCCTATCGCCAAGGCGCTTAGGAAGGCCCTCAAACGCCGTGGTCGCCTTGCCGCCTTGATAACTATGGGCGCACGTGATCGGTCTTACCGCCACACATTCATTTGTTATTTTTCATATCTGCATGTGCTGTATTTACGGTTTCTGTTCTATGAACATGTTTAGAGGAACAATGTTTACTCTTTCCCTTTTTGCCAATTAGGTTGTTATTCTATTAAACCCTTGCAGATTATTATATCCAATCAATGCTATAAGAATTGGTGATTATGCTATATTTGTTGGTAGTACAACTCAAGTAAACTCATTATGCATTATCCAACTACTATTTTGTTAAGAAGTATATGGCTCGCTTAATCTTTTTGTGCAGCCTTGCTAACCTGTATCCTTTCTTGATAAGGTATATGTATGAAAGAGTAGTGTGAAATCAAGGTTATTTCTCACCAGCAGGTGGAGGAATTCTCTATCTTAAAGATTACATCTTAAGTAGTAGACCTTGCCATTTAAATTAAATTGCCATCGGTTTCTTCCTCTGCTGTGTTCTTATCAGTTGTTCTTCTGTGACTTGGATCACTTACTGGGTTGAAATTGTTTACCTGACATATTTAGAGAACTATTTTAATATGATCAATGAAAATATTCAATCTTAAGTTTTTTGACTTAACTCGAGATATGTAAAGGCATATATGTTCTTCCCAGCCATCTCTTTTTTATATGGGAAAAGTATCTCTGAACCACCTGGTACCCCTCACAATGATTTTATATTCATTTTTTCTCTCTTCAAAAAAATGAATATAAAAATCACTGTGAGGGGACGTAGGATACCATGACGGTTCAGAGTACCCTTGCCCTTTAGCTATATAGGCAAACAATTTTTTATATATATAATTATAGGGAGTGTTTGAATGACATCTCTATAGTATTTAGAATTTGACACCTTCATTCAATTGCCCCTCGTCTTATTCCCAGAAGCATTTAATGCAATTTTTTCAATGAGGGTAAATATGTCATTTCACATAGGAACTACATTAAATGATTTTCAACTTTTTGAAAACCCCCTTTTCACCCCGGCATAAAAAAAAAAAGACCGTACCAAGTGCACAAGGCTCCCGCCTTTTGCAGGGTTTGGGGAGGTCAAATGTACGCAGCCTTAACCCTGTTTCCAGGACTTCAACCCGTGACCAAGCATTTAGCAAGTGAGAACTTGACCAACGCGCCATGCACGACCTTCTTACCCCGGGAATAAAACAAGGGGCAAAAAGAAAATCCCATAATTTTATTGTGGCAGTTTGTTGCTTTCAAATATTGTTTAGTTTACATGTTGTCCATGCCCCAGACAAATATTTCAAAGCTTTTGGAAATGGTTGGAAAATCAACTTTGTGGGCCTATGCAGGAGACATTAGCTTCTGCATGGGGGGTTTTTACCATTTGAGTCCATCAGATTTGGGTGCAAAATTGAATTTAGTTGACTAATTTTTTTTTTGGTCGGGGTGGGGGGGAAGATAACAATTATATTTGGTAGAAGAGCAAAGAATATAGTATTGCAAATTTAATTGACTAACTTAGTTACTGATCCAAACATCTAAAGACACTGTCTTCTGCGCTATACTGTGTTTACCCTTTCAAGTTGTTTGAGACCACTTGGAGACTGATATACAATACCGTCTTTAATGTAAACCTTGGCCTATTGAAGCAGGATCCTTCTATGACAGCTTGCACTGTTCTTGTTACAGATTGCCTTATATAACCTCTTTGATGAAATGGAAGACTTCGGTGGTCTCTCCTTTGTGGCTTGCGTTGCACCAAGGCCCGCCCTCATGCACTGGATACGCCCTTATTTCTTTTCTTGGTGGTAGCGGTGTTGACAGTGTCATTTGCATGGTAAAGAGAATGCATAGGAGCAAAATGGATGCTATATTTTTGTCAATTCATATGAAATATTCCATATGGCTAGTTGTTTTGTGTCTGCTAGCAGGGACCTGCATCAGATATATTCATCTCAAATCCCAACTGGTTAGTTGATTGATCATATTGGATGATCACAATGATTTATTTTAAACTGACAAGCTAGGACATGTTTGATAACAGGCTGAAAAATGCGTGATCTGTCTGTGTTGAAGAAAGTATCTCAAGAGATATGCTAGCATTTGGAGATGACACAGAACTGATCTTGGATGACGCATTTATGAGAATTTGTCTTGTGGACAAGTGGTTTGGCCAGTTGTAAAGCTTGTATTATCAACTGGTGGCATCCTACTGGCAGGCAGTGATGTGGCATAGCATTTCTCGTGATCTCAGGTGTGGTGCATGGCTGCATGCATGAATCGAAAGGCACTGTAATTCTAAGAGGAAAGCTCACAAGTTTATAGATTGGTATGGTGATCCCATATGGCTGGCCTTTTGGAAATGGCACAGAGCTGATCCTGATTTCTGGATGACACATTTATGAGTGTCTCTTATGGACAAGTAGTTGGCGAGCTGTTGTTAGGCCTATATTATCAGGCTCATGGGTCTTACTGGCTGCCCAGTGATGGGGCATTGCATTACTCCTGATCTCTGGTATTATGCGTGCACTGAACTGGAAGGTACTATAGTTCTAAGCAGAAAGCTCAGAGATGAACTGAAGAGTGGACCTGCGTCAATGGACAATGCTCGAAGTTATACTACTTCGAGCATTGTTATACTACTTGCAGACCAAGTTATACACAATATGGAAAACATTGGTCTTTTGAAAAGCATCCCCATGCAAGATGCATAGTTTAGGCAGTGGTTTTACCCAGATGGTGTAGGATATAGCTAATGCAGCACAAGTTGTGCATCTAATCAAAAACTCTTGTTGGCTCTTAGAATGCAATCTCATAAATGTTTTCTACTGATCAATTTTTAAGTTTATCTGCAACCCACTTGGTAAATTCATCAAGAAAATGGTATACTGTACTGCTTTTTAGAACTCAGAAACCTATGATATTATTACCTTCCAATCTTCCGTCCACGCCTTTCTGATACTCTCACCATCTTTATCATCTTCTTTTTTCTTATCAAATGACCTTTAGATCCCTTTTACGGCCGCCCCTACGTCAAAAGCCACCCCTACGTCAAAAGGCATGATAAAACCATTGACTTGACTAACTCAACTAGAAAATATATCTTCTTCTAGAAAACTGTGACCCCGGATTGATTTGAAAAGAAGAGGGGAGGGGGGGGGGTTTGGATACACTCATACACCGTTTAAAAAGTGGGGAATTGGATCGGATCTGATTCTAACTGATCTGATATGGTCGATTCATGTCAAGGAACCCTAGAATCGGTGGGTTTTGACCAATTCTAGGGTTCTTGGGACAGATTCTAAGGTTGCGTTTGGTTGCGTAAATCCACAGATGGCAACTCTGTGGAAGCGTGATTCTTACTTAATAAAACTGTTTGGTTGTGTAAGTCCACTGGATTACAAGAATCACATGATTCCACTTTTTGTACTAAAGTTGCATCATTCCTGAGTTCATCTATAGAGGTGAACTCAGATATGGATGACATGATTCTAGCCTTCATATAAATACCCTCGTCCAACTTGGACGCAGCCATATCTGCTTCCCTAAATCGAAAATGAGAACCGTCGACTCTTTTCGTGAAATGCTGTCATCTTCTTCCTTGGCACCCATCTGCAAATCTTTTGATCGATTCTCAACAACACACACAGGTATGCCTGCCTCTCTCTCTCTCTCTCTCCTTCTCTCTATTTCGTTCTCTCTATCCCACTCATATATCTCTCTCTTGATTTCTCCATTTTTGCAGGTGCATCGATCAGATTTGGTCCTCTGTTACTCGTCGTCCTCCTCCCTCAAGTTAGAGTAACCAAGGTATGGCTTACTCTCTCTCTCTCTGTCTCTTTCTCGATCTGTCCCTCTCTGGTTAAATTTCATTTTTGTCTTTAGATGACTAAGGAATGGGCTTTCATGAGGTAACAGTGATTGTTATGCTGTAACTACTGATTCCAATCCAGCTCCATGCTTTTAATTCACTCCATATTTGGTAATGGAAAATTAAGGAAATTAAAGAATTTGAACTGTTGTGTCAAATACTATAAAAACTCTAACTTGAATTTATACAAGTTGAGGAAGGGAATAGAAAGAGTCACTGAAGTGCTGCAAGAGCCTCTTCTGATAGGGCTTTTTGAAGAGAAAAAAGATCTGATCATTTCTAGTATTTCTTAGGTGTGGCCTTACCTTTGCCAGTTGCCTGGGGTTTGGGGCTTTTTGTTTTTCTAGGTACTGTGGATCTAATTATTTATTGGGCTGTAAGCATCCTTGTTGTGTCTTTTCTTAGCTAGCTATATAGGTTGCCTTATTCCAAAAATTCTCCTTGGACAATGGGGCATTGTGGTCTGCTATTGATCTCTTGGGGGAGGAAATTGAGAGAGAAGTTACTGCAGAATTTGCTTCCCTGAATTACTGAAACACTTTTTGTCTGGGTTTATAGAATTTGGACAACGTCAGTCTCAATCAGATGCCTTTCTGTTAAAAAATTATTTATCCACCCGTGTCCCCCTTTGGATAGTCCGCCGTGTTAGAGCTCCTGTATGATATACATATTGTTTCCTCCCTTTCCTACAAGGTCGGCCTTTTAGAGGAAGCGGTGCCAACACTTTCTTACAAAGAACATATAGTCCAACAAACACTCTAAACTCAAACCTTTCCTATGGATGGTGGCACTGAAACAAATGAATTACTGTGATATTTTCTGCAAGGAAAAAATGAATGCAAGGTGCAAATGTTTTGCAAATTGAAAATGAATGCAAGCTGCTTCATTCCTTCAATGGTGCATAATAGGCTGGTACCCAGGGGAGGGGTAATAATTACCTTGCTCTTTTTTTCTTTTTTCTTTTTTTTTTTTTGGGGGGGGGGGGGGGTGGTGTGTATGGAATCAATTACCTTGATATTCATTATTTTGCTATCAGGACTTAATTTCTGTATTTGCTATCAAACTAGTATTCAAGAGGCACTTGTGCTCTTTTTATGTGGACATTTGTATCAAGTATAGTATTGTTCACTAAGTCTTTTATAGATGGGAATGCTGGTTAAATTTCATTTTTGTCTTTAGATGACTAAGGAATGGGCTTTCATGAGGTAAAAACATCAATTAGAACGATAAAACCTCTTCCGTTTTCTAGTAGCAACAAGTAGTTTGGAATTTAAGTAATAATTTTCACTCAGGAAATTAGAATGTTATTTTTTTCTTAAATGTGAAGGCATGGATGATGGAAGCACTTATGGAGCTACTAAGTTGGACTAGATTGTATATGATAATCAAGAAAATGTGGGTTAGATTTTTCCAGTACAGGCTTTATAAGGACTGGAGAGCTTGTTTGTCCTTTAGATTTTCAGTTCAGGCTTTAATGTAACAGTAACAAAAGAATGAAATTCTTTGGACAGGTCCCCTGGTGACTTTCATTATTGCTTTAACAAAAGAATGGAATTCTTTGGACAGGCTTTAATGTAACAGTAACCTTTTGATATCTAGCTCAATACTAGCTCTCGTAAGACCTCCCTATGTTTTGTCTAAAAACAATTAAGAGGCCTTTAAGAAAGACCACTTACACCTGTCACCTGAACCCAGCCGAGATTCTACTAACTAACAACATCGTTAGAAAATTCTAGTCACTAATTAAATGTTTCAATCTGTGCTGCTTTTGCTGTAAAGTCTTAAGGGTCACTATTGATGACTGGATTAGTCCCTGATTACGTGGAGGCACACAAGGAGCCACCTTTTATGTACTCCTACATCATTGAATTTGCACGAGTCCTTGGATGCGATGCATTTCATGTTCAATAGAATTTTGGCCTAGATATACTCAAGGTTTGTGTCGATGAGGCATATGCTTTGCACTGAGAAACTATTCAAAGGTTCCTGCCCTTCTGCTCTGTGGACAATAGTTGGGCTTCTCTATTAGCTATATATTCGATAGCATTTCCATTTGTTTTATTTTCATATCTTCTGAATGCTACCACCTGGAATTTTTTCCCTCCTTCCA
The DNA here is from genome assembly GCF_018873765.1 of Telopea speciosissima. Lineage (NCBI taxonomy): Eukaryota > Viridiplantae > Streptophyta > Magnoliopsida > Proteales > Proteaceae > Telopea > Telopea speciosissima. The sequence goes on from NC_057925.1 coordinate 62,361,386, forward strand.
ACACAGATGTAGGGATTGTGCACTGGAATCTGTTTTTGGTGGACATATGTTTCTCTTCTTCGCTGTCTAGTAGAACAGAGAAGCCATTCTATTCACCCAAAAAAATAAAGAGAAGCACAGTAGTGTGGTCCTCAGCTTCTTATGGTCTATGCTTGGCATATGGAAGGTAGTTTTACAGTTCTGCAGATGGTCAGGATTGTTGAGTTTCTATGGTTCTGCACTCCACTGGAAGCATTTTTTTAATCATTGTCATTGTTTTCTGCATCGGCCTTCTCATGGTGGTTTACAGGGAGGCACCCTTCCACTCTCCCTGTGTTCTGGAGTGGGGTGTAAGAGAGAAGTTATGAGATGAAAGAGCAAGTGTCAACTATGATCTGAGCAGTGGGGATGCTCTCTACGTCCAAACAGAACTTCATTTCATGTGTCATTTTATCAGTTCTGGAACAATATGTGCACCGAGATAAACTTTTTTGTTGTAAATAATCATCCATTATTGATAACATTACATAGAGATTGTTTATTTATATTAGCTGCATTTGTGAAACTATCAATACCTTGAATACAAATCATGAGTGTTATCCGTTCTATCTTTACAGGTTGCCATCCCTATTGTTCCAACTATTTGGGTCCTTGTAACTTTCACGAAATTTTAAGAGCTTCAATCAATCGATGAGTTCTTGACCCCTCTCTCCAGGCCAGCACATTTTCTGGATTCCAAAGTTGAGGAATCAGAGGGATCATGGTCAAGGATTTCATGGATGAGAGGGAGTCGTGGTGGGCAATCAAGTGATAGTGAAGGTCGAAGCTTTAAGGATGAGATTGACCCTTTCCATATCCCATCTAACGATTCGTGGGTTGATGCCAATGAGAAGAAGCGGCGGATGAAGGCCAAGAAGGCCAAGAGCAAGAAGGCTAAGAAGCAGTCAGCAGCCAAAAGCATGGATGTGGGGCACCGGATGACTGAAGATTTGGAAGACCAGTAGTGGAAGATACTGCTCTTAAATATTGCCTGTTCCAATCCTTGCAATAGGAGTAGGTAAGGACATTTGTGAAGATCGATTCAATTTCTTTCTTTGGGAATTGGTGGAAGGAAATGCTATAGTTGGAGTGTCCGTAGTTGTGTAACAAGAGGTTCCTCATTTTTTTTACCACTGTTGTAACTTGTATGTCACATGATATGAATTGGGGAGGGAGGGAGGGGGGGTGAGCAGAATCTCATTTTTTTTCTATATTAATTAGATTTTGTTTTCATTGCTCTAATGACTATTTGTGAGTTATAAATAAGTCATAAAAGAATTGATCAAGTTATAAACGGGTTCATCAAGCTTTAAACAAGCCACAAATGACCGGTCCCATTCGATTATCGGTGTTAGTCGGTCCCAATCGGGAGCCCAAAACATATTAATTAGCTTTTGTTTTCATTGCTCTAATTACTATTTGTGAGTTAATAAATAAGTCATAAAAGAATTGATCAAGTTATAAACGGGTTCATCAAGCTTTAGACAAGCTACAAATGACCGGTCCCATTCGATTATTGGTGTTAATCGGTCCCAATCGGGAGCCCTTTTGGGCTACAACCAAACACCGTGAATGCTCAAATAATAATCAATCTAGGTTGGCATCAAACCGTTTATTAGTCAATTGGCCCAATTTTAGGGTTGCAGGTCAACATTTGACACCTCTACCATCAGGAATACAAACTTGACAAGAAAGCCTATGGCCTTCTTGTAGACATAACAACAGTACAGGGATCAAACCATGGTTTCCTAGGAAAACCAATATACTACAAAATTAGGGTATTGCACGCCCTGGGTTATCCCATGGTGTCCCATGAGTGCCCCATTAAATTTTAGGGTTTTCCATGATCGCCCATGGGAACCCTGGTGCATCCCTATTAGGGTTTCTCTTTTCCTATTACGTTCCATAAAATTAATTATCACAATAGGGACGGAGAAATTCATCTCTAGTTCATCACATGGCAAGAAGGATCCATCCCATACTCGAATGCGCAGCGGAAATCAATCGATTCGAGTTTCTTTCGCATTCCATAAATATTAATAATCAATAAACTGAAGGAATTAATAAATAATTGCTAACCTCGTGAGCCTCAAGTGTTGCTCCTCCAATAGACAGTGGTTTTTCCTCCAGTGAACGTTCCAAGCAAACAGATCTGAACCTCCAATGGTGCTACCAAGGTTCTTCAAGCCAATCCCAGATGCTCTCAAACTCTTCAGCACATATCTAGGGTTTCACAAACCTTAACTCTCAAACACAGATGAAAGAAACTAGAAGAAGAAGAAGAAGAGATCTCAAAGAGGGAGAGAGAGGCCAAAAAGCAGAAGAAGGGGCCAGGCAAAAACGTGGAGCACTGCCCCCTCTGCATTTTTGGTCCCCTTTATATAATGCCAGGGTTTAATTAAAAACCCTGAATGGATAAGATTTAATCCCTTTGAGAGTCTGACTCTTTCTCTCTTTGTTTGACAGTTTTGTTTAAACTCAAAGTGCTCTAAAGGTGAAGAAGCAGAATCTAATAGAGAAAGTATTAATTAGCTTCTTTATTTAATTATTAATGGATAATTACAATTAGCATCAAATTCATTAATTAAATGAAGAGCCAATTAAATTAGCAAATTTCAAATAACTCCTTATATGATAACTATTTATCATATACGACCCCCCCACTAATCAACATCATCATTATGGAATGTAAGGCATGTACGCATGTACTGCCAAACCCCAATTCATAGTATATGTCCATATACGAGCATCTGTGCATCTGATCGGGTCTCACAAAACTCGATAAATACTTTGTTCAAATAATTATAAATAATGTATCATTTTATGTAAAATAGATTTTTGCAAAACCATTTCCAAAACGGCACTGGATCCAGATTTCGATCCGACCATACACAGACAGTCTCAATCTTGGTGTTCCTCAATCGGACAGTGGTGACCATATTAGATAACTTCTTCACTCACAGAGTGTTCATGCATTTCCAGAACATCGGCTTTGACTCGCTTGAGTCTCAGTCATTGATGAACCAAAGAATGCGATCACACTTTGCAGTGACAGGGTTCCCTCAGGCACAGGGTGTCGGTGACACATGTCTATCCCTTCCTACATCTGGCAGTAATACATGAGGGAATCAACAAAGTAGATTCTTCGCCAATGCACATATCAAACATGTGAGTACTCGCATTCGTACCCTGACATCACATGTCTAGGTATATCCAATGCGGCGACCATATGATAAGGGTGGTCAGCCCAAACCCTAGTCGTGACTATCATTTTAAGTAAAACTTAGGGACACATAATGCTAAAAAAATTTATATCGCATGTGATAATATTAAACTAAAATGTATAAATATTCAATATAAAGGTAAATCGGACCGAGCCGAGTTTGACGGACACACATTTGTCCAACACTTCTGTTCTTGACGTGGTATCTACATGAATAATAATCACCTCCAATTCGTTGCCCGCTTCAATTTCCTCCAATTCTTCACATAGGAATGGAAATGACCACCCTACTCCACCTTGGGCAATGTGTTTGGGCAGGGAATAGAGTGGTCATTTCCACTCATATGTGAAGAATTGGAGAAATTGGAGCAGGCAGTGTATTGGAGGGATAACGATTCGTGTATGAGCATGGTTTGAGGTATCAGAAACGGAGTATCGGCTGATCTGGATCTATATCGAGACATGTTAATCCCAATACCTGGCTAATTCCATATCAGTGGAACGTTAAGACTAAACTATTACCGGGAGAAAAAACAAAAACGGTGTAGACTAGGGTGTAGACTAGGGGCGAATCCTTTTAAAAATCAAGGGCAAAATATCTTGAATCTAGATCAATCTTTATCAATATCATATTGGTTTCCAAGGTGACTCATCCGGAATCCAATAATGTGTACTTCAACCATGGGTATGAGCCTATTTGTTTTTTTTTTTTTTTTTTTTTTTGTGGTAATGTATGACCCCATTTGTTGCAACTGCTAGGGTTGTGAAACCCTTTTAAAAGGTCGACATTCTTGGAGTAGGGAGAGGGTGTGAGTCGTTTGATGTAGATGTCACTCTACGAGGCTGTCCTATGTTTTTGTACGAAAATCATTCTTATACGGCCTTAATCATCGGAATAGAATTCAAAAAAAATGAGTGGATTTTGGATTCAAATCTTTTACGATCCAGTTACCCAAGTGGTCATAGCAGCATAGACCATGTGAGGCATGTATTTACCACCTTATCGTTGTCCCAACGAATGCCATGCCCGAACAAAGATAAGATGATCATTACGCGCCTCATTGTACCTGTGCTGCTATGACCGCTTTGGCAACTGGGCCGTAAAGGATCTGTTTCGGTAGATTTCATCTGGGCGGTTAAGGACGTACAAGAACGGTTCTCATGCGAAAACCTGAGCTGCCGTCGTGACGTGACCCGATTATCTTGGACTTTAGCCTTTGGGAGAGTATTTAGAAGAGGGAAGGGCATATCAGTCATTTCGAGGAGAACGCACCACCTATATGATGACGAAGAATGACGATAATAATAATGAGATATTAAAACGTAGGGAATGAGAAATAGCTGTGACCAGTGAAGTGTGACTCTTCAACAGGCAGGTTTTTTTTTTTTTTTTTGGGTAGATCGAAGCCGAAGGAATCGTCGACGAAGAAGTGGCGAACGAACATAAACATATATCCATCCACATATAAATAATATATATATATATAATAAAAGAGAATTAAAAATATATAAATATAGTTTGATTTTCTTTCGCTTCTCTTCTTTGTTCTCGGTCACATCTCTCTCTCTCTGTAGACCTCTCTTTGCTCTTCCTCTGTTTTCATGGCGGCATCTACGGCGTCTATTATCTTTTTTTGCATTTCAGCCATTTCTACGCTTCGACTAGCCTCATCGTTGTCCGTATGCCCTCCTCAATCTCATCTTTTCCTGAGCAATCTTCAATCTCAGTGCCCTGCTGTGATCTCCCCCTTTTCACATATCGAGGTAACGAAATATCTCGTTTGTTATGTTGTTATTTTATTTAAGAATTTCTGCTTGGGACCTTGGATCGTTTGTTTGATTTGCCTATTTGGATTGTTTTTTCCTTTATGATGTCAGTTTGGACATGGTATCCCCCCCCCCATTGATTATCAGATTATGGAGACAGGAATGATGGATTTTTTTTAAAAAAAAATTTAATATTGGGTAATTAGGGTTACATGTTAAGATTCTGGGTTTTTGTATTGGTCTCTCTCTTCGTCATTTAAGATAATTTCTTCTTTTTTTGGGGGGGGGGGGGGGGTGGTTGTGGTGGTTGAGTTCGTGGTCTGGAAAATAAAGAATCAGAATAAATCCAAACCTGTCTTGGTTGACTTCAAAAGGCTTTTGGTTGCGTGGGTATCGACTAATTTCTCATATTTCTTTTAGATTATTGTGAAATGTCTTGAGCTATTGGATTATTGCTGACAACTGATTTCAGCCCCCTTTCAATTGCCTTGTGTTCATTTTTTTCCGAACCTGGATGAGGACTATATTGTTGCTTAGTTTTATGGATTTGAATTCAATTCACAGTTTTCAAAACTCTCTCCCTATTCTATGCTTCAAATGATATGGTTGGTATTTGGTATTAGCTTTTGTGCTTTTACTTTCTGAAAATTGTGAAAGACGTTTGTGCTTCATGCTTTCATGAGATAGACATGAAGTCTATCAAAAAGCCACTAGGGTTTGTCAGGCTACTCTGATTGCACTGCTTTTGCCCCTTAGTTTCACTTCTGTTGGGACTTTGCATGCTTTGTAGAACTAACTACGTATTCTAACCTGGAATTTAAATGATTCTAGACAGCAGGATCAGCAGTAAAAATGAAATGTGATGATCTTGTATCAAAGATTAATAAAAGGGAGATGTGATGAAGTGAAATATCATAAATGATTTTGGAAAGTTTGAATCCGAGGTCATAATTAGAAAGTTCCACCATGATTAGAGAGGTCTCAGGCTGTCCATGGATATCTGCTTTTGGAAAGTTTAACTCAGTAGAGACATCTAGTGTACACCATGATTAGAGAGGTCTCAGGCTGTCCATGGATATCTGCTTTTGGAATGTTTAACTCAGTAGAGACATCTAGTATAGGGTGTGTAGTTTCAGTTTTTAGAGTTTCTAATTTCATTGTTTTTAGAGTGTTAAGAAAAAATATTGATTACATTGGTTTAACAACTAACATAACACTTAATAGAGTTGAGTGGTGATAAGGCTTTGTGCAGTTGAGTTCGAAGGACTCATGGGAGTTGCTACATTTACAGTTCAAAGTTTTAGTTTGAGGTTTGTAATTAGAAGATATTCGTAGAATTGGTCTTTGAGTAATTTAGTTGGGTTTAGTTTTTTTTTTTTTTCCTTTCACAGTTACTCTTGGTAGTTGTAAACATATTTTTATGCCCCTTGTGGTATGACATGGACCGGATGAGACGAAGGGTAGGTAGATAATTTGATTAGAAAAAACAAAAGTAAGTCGAAGACTCCCTCTCTCTACCCTCATTCTCTTTCTTCTCCCAAAAATGGATTTGACCAAAAATCTCAGCTTATGTTCAACCCAACCTAGTAAGTTGTAGACTCCCTTGCTGTTCCAAAGGTGAATTAGGGACTCATTAGACTAGGCTAGCTACATAGGAAACTCCTACACCAGTTTGTGGGCCAAGGCGATATTTTGTGAGATAGAGTTCCCTTGAATAAAAGCACCTTGCTCGATGGATATTAGCTTAGGCAAGATGCACATTTCAGGGAGAACCAGCTAGCTCTGGGTTTTAGTGGCATTTCACCCTTAATCACAACTCATCCACTGATTTTCAACATCAATCGGTTTGGACCTCCACTTAGTTTCACCCAAGCTTCATCCTGGAGGATAGATCACCCAGGGATTATCTCTGATCATGCTGCGAGCACTCACAGTGGTAGGAACATTTGAGACTCCAACTCTGGATTTCCTCCTCGAATTCCCGAGGAACCATTGATGAATAAAACCACTTGACGATTCCATCTCTTCGATCCTTCAATTCGTTTCCGTAGTCCAAAGAAGCAAGAGAGATTGCAATGTCTATGAAAATCCAGACACCCACCCCTGAATTCCTCAGACTCGATCTAAAATCATTATAGTACATTATATGAAAGAACCAAGACTGTGACTCAGATGGAGACCGATGTAGCAGTTTAATATGTGTTGAGAACCCAAAGTTCAACTTGCTTTTACCAAAGTGTGCATTACTTGGTTGCATTAATTAGATTCAATTCGTCATAGTTTAGTGAGATACAATGTATGGAGGCTGAAGAGGATGATAGATCGAAAGAGACAACATAAGGGATTAGAAACTAAAGATATGGGATGAATAAGAACCTTGAAAATGACGGAAGAGGTGGTTGCAGACGAATAAATGGCGTTAGGGCCACCTTGACCATCATAGACACCAAAAGAAGTGTCGAAGGATCAGACTGGATCTGGCTCTGGTCTTCGAGCACCTGGTTGGCCTGAACGACGGCCCTGGAGAAATCACTGAAAGCATAATGACCGATTTCACGGAACCAGAGCACACCATCTCTACCTTTCTGCCCAGCAGCAGAACCATCAACATTGATGCTAAAGGGCCTCCAACAACAGCGAGAGAGGAGATTCATGAAAGCTCTGAATCCCAACTCCCAGGCCCTGCTGCAAACTTCAACAGAGATTCATTTTTCTGAATCTCCTAATAATAGAGTACCCAAGCTCAAACGATGTTAAGGAGGTGTTAACATATGATGATGAAATTACCAAAATGCTCCAACATCATTGTGCAGTCTCGAGGCAATGTTTGTTGATTTCGCCCCTTTTCTCAAATTCTTTTGTAGATTCGACTTTAGAGGTATTTGCTGGCGAAGTTTGCACTGGCCAGGCTGCCTGGGAGTTGGGATTCAGAAAAGGGAGGTTTGGGTAGAAAGAGGGAATCTGGAGTGCAATTTCATTGTTAAAAAAATGGTTACATGCTCAGTGTAACCAACCGTGGTTACACCAAGCACAACCCTTTTTTTAATGGGTCAATGGGTTTAGTTAGTTTTTATGTTCTGTTTTCTAATTTATAGGATGCTTTCTATGTAATTAGTTTATAACAAAGCTTTTAAGTAAAGGGGCTGCTCTTTTTTGGAGTGTTGTAGTCCATACAAAGACACACATGATGGCTAAGTGGCTGTACTATTCTGGATGAATTGCAGTTTATCTTGTTATTTCTTTCTTCTCTCTTACTTGCATGCTGTGTAGTAAGTTAGCTTTTGAGTTTATTCTCCAGAAGTTGAGGATAAATTGTTGTTTCCACCTACGACTTATGGGACATTTTTTATATCCTACATTATGGTTTTTTTTTATGTCAAAGATAATTTTTTTTATTAGAGGCAGACTATGCTTTATGAGTCCTATTCAAGAGGCTATACAAAAAAAATCAGACTGGTAATTCCCCCCCCAAAAAAAAAAAAGAGACCTCCAGTCTCTTCTAATGTTAGTGTGGGACATGCCAGAAACTCTCTACAAATAGATGCCCAAAGAACAATATTTTCTTTAGGCCTGACAGTCACCCTGTAAGCTGGTTCAGCATGGTTTTGAAATGCTTTCATTTCCTCAAGCCACAAGCTCCGAAATGTTGTAATACCTATGTCACAGAATATCTTGAAAGTTCTACGGAAATTTGTAATAGTTTTGTTGTAGTAGAATCTAATGAAATGGAAGGATGATAGCACTTCAGCTGGGATATGGTGACATTTACTACAATGGGAGAAGTTGGGTTTGGTGACAACACCAGAGCACTATAACCTGCAGCAAAGAAGAAGGAGATAAACTGAGAGGAAGTGGTAGTACTGCCTACAGTTGTATTGAGGGCTGAATTCCACAAACCGTGGGCCTAGGAGGGGATTTGTATTTATCAAAAACTAATTACAACTGAATTAAGTTATTAAGTATGCTAATACCCAAAGCACCCCTCACTAACTTAGACTAACAGTTAGAGCAAAATAACCCGTAATCAAGACTAATACTAAGACATCACCCATGCTCGGCTTGGAATATCCTTGTAGAAAAACATTCCAAATCAAGGCTTTGGTAAACAAATCTCCAAGTTGACTATCAGAGCTAACAAACGAAGTAGAGTTTGAAGATAAGCATCAATATCGAAAACTTCGCCGTCTCATGAAAATAGGAATATTAGCACTGTAAATGGTAGCTTGGTTAATCACAGAACATCTCCATCGGACTGTTGGTAGATTAACCTAGCTCCTAAACAAATGACGAAGCCACATCAATTCAGCAGCGGTGTGAGCCATAGCTCGATACTCCGGCTCAGCATTGGAACAAGCAATAGTAGTCTCTTTCTTACTTCTCCATGTAACAAGATTTCCTCCAAAGACGGTACAATAGCCTGTAGTGGATTGTCGATCACTGTCGGTGTCAGCCCAATCAATATCAGAATACTCAACAATCCTAGTGTAACCATGGTGATGATAAATAAGCCCCTTCCTTGAAGCACCTTTGAGGTGCTTCAATATGCGACAAGCTGCTTTCCAATGAATTTGCTTAGGTTTTTGCATGAACTGACTAATTACACCAACAACAAACGAGATATCAGGTCGAGTAATAGTAAGGTATACAAGTTTGTCGACAAGTCTTCGATATTGATACTTATCTTTAAACTCCTTATCATCAGACACTCCAAGCTTAACATGAGGATCCATAAGGGTATCTATAGGCTTATAGCTTAACATCCCTGTCTCACTCAGAAGATCAAGAACATACTTCTGTTGAGACAAACAGAGGCCTTTCTTACTGCGAACAACCTCAACACCAAGAAAATAACGGAGTGCACCCAAGTCCTTCATCTGAATATGTTGTTGCAAGGAAGTCTTAACCTGTGCAATCCCAAACACATCATTATTAGAAAATTATGTCATCAACATAAACCACCAATGCAATCACTTTAGAGTCCTGTCGGCGAACAAAAACAGAGTGATCTAAGTAACACTGAGAAAACCCATATGCAGCAATAACTTTGCTAAACTTATCAAACCATTCTCGTGGGGATTGTTTCAGCCCATAAATGGCTTTGTGCAACCTGTAAACTTTCTGAGAGTCCTACCCCTGAGCAACATACCCAGGAAGTTGCTCCATATAAACCTCCTCCTGCAAATCACGATACAAGAAGGCATTATTGATGTCCAACTGGTAGATTGGCCAATCAAGATTAACAACCAAAAGGAATCAGGATGCACATAGAATTTAACTATGGAACGGGGGAAAAAGTCTCAAAATAGTCAACCCCATAAGTCTGATTATAGCCCTTAGCCACTAATTGAGCTATCAACTGCTTTATTGAACCATCAGGGTTATACTTAATAGTGTACACCCAATGACAACATGCACGGTCTTTGTTGGGAGGTAGTTCAACCAATGTCCATGTCTTGCGAGATAGCAAGGCATCCATTTGCACATCCATTGCAGTTTTCCTCCAAGGGTGAGACAAAGCATCCTTGTAATGAGAAGGAATAGAATGAGATGTGAGAGAAAGAGCATAAGGATGATATAAGCAAGAAGATTAGAGATAGAAATATAATTAGCAATTGGATAGGTAACCAAGGAGTTCTGTGTACAGGAATGAGTATCTTTGTGAAGAGCAATTGGGAGGTCAGTGATAGAGTATCGAAATCTAGGCAAAGAGTTGGACAGTGGAAGCGGAGGAATGACAGGAGCAGGTGTTTTTTGCTTCGGGCTACGCTTGTATATCTGTTAAGGCACCCTAAGAGGATGAGATGTGGGGTGTTGAGTAGCGGGTCCGTAACCTCAAGAGATATGAGTTGAAGAAGAGGTGGTGGACTAGGAGAAACAAGGCGTAAATGAGAATCCAAACAACCAAAATAGGGTATGTTTTCAAAAAAGGTAACATTGATACTGACAAGCTGTTGACGAATAATAGGGCCCAAACATCGGTAGCCCTTTTGAGTACTAAAAAAACACACACACACACTGATGACCCAAGGAGGTAGTTTATCAAGGCTAGGCATGTAGATTGTGGACAAAATATTGACAACTAGAAATGCGAGGAGGCAAACTAAACAAGGGACGATGGGGAAAACAACAGAAAAGGGAATTTTATTAAGAATTAGAGAGGATGGCATCCGGTTAATCAAAAAACAAGCAGTCAACACAACATCACCCCAATAAATCTTTGGAATATTCATATGGAACATTAAAGATCTAACAATGTCTTACAAATGACGTTTTTTATGTTCTGCCACTCCATTTTGTTGAGGTGTAATATGAACAGTTGGTCTGGTGAATAAACTGGCATTGTTAAAGCAAAAAAGATGAAATTGCATTTTGGGTAATTTAAAGAGCATTGTTAGTATGCAAAACTTTCAAACAAACACCAAATTGAATTTTTTTATCAGTAGAAATTTGTTTGATGACAAAGGCACAAACTCAGAATGATCTTTCAAAAGGTACAACAATGTCATGCGCGAATGATTGTCAATAAAGGACACAATAATAAAAACCGGACCGACTCTTGACCAGACATGGACCTCAAATATCAGAATGAACTATATGTCTATATCAAACAAAGACTGACTTGTAGACTCACTACATAACGGAAAAACAGTACGGTAATGCTTGCCAAGCTCTCAGGTTTCACACTCAAGACGAGAAATAGACTTGCAACTAGGGACCAGATGCTGTAACTTGGATAAAGAAAGGTGCCCTAGTTGGTAATGCCAATGTAAAGGGGAAACACCAGTGGAGGTAGTAGACGCCACCATAGACGAATATGCAACGTCTAGAGACCATTCCTCTCATATCCTCCACCAATTGTCATCTCAAATAGCTGGATGTTGAATTCCCTACGATGGTTAAAGTTATATATATATATATATATATATATATATATATATATATATATATATAGGGGGGGAGGTGTGTGTGTGTGTGTGACAGATGCCTTATAGCAAAATGTTCAACATTTTCAATATTGTTCATAATGGAAGCTGTTTGGACTGCCATGAAATAGTGGGATTGAACCAGAAATTAACACATGACTAGATGATGTGGACATTTACACCGTGTTTGAGTGCTGATCTAACTGCCATGTGGCAAAAATAGCTCATAGCACTGAATTGCTTCAATCCCTGTCAATGTTACTTCTGTGTGTGTATGTGTGTGTGTGACAGATGCCTTATAGCAAAATGTTCAACATTTTCAATATTGTTCATAATGGAACCTGTTTGGACTGACATGAAATAGTGGGATTGGACCAGAAATTAACACATGACTAGATGATGTGGACATTTACACTGAGTTTGAGTGCTGATCTAACTGCCATGTGGCAAAAATAGCTCATAGTGCTGAGTTGCTTCAATCCCTGTCAATGTCAAAGAAGTGCAGTTGATTTTGTACAAGTAACAAAATTAGCTTGTGCTTTGATATATTAACTGTTTCTTTCTCTCTCTCTCTATTGATTTAGTTTCTTGAAACATTGGTCTGATATCATTATTCAGTCCATGTCATTATTGAGACAATCTCTCAGCTTAGTAATATAGGAAAAAATAAGAATAATATCTTGACGATATGGTATGAAAATGATCTATGCTAGGTGCCTAGGAGGTCGCCGGGCTTTGCTGTCTGGCAGACCCCCTCAGTTGATTCCACCACTGCCACCTGGTATCCCCTATTTCATTGCCTTATTTAAGGAACTTTTTATTCACGAGGCCCATTGCAATTTGGGGTTCCTTTAGATGGCCGACACTGGTGTCCCCTAGACATTTTCCTTGGAATTTTTGTTACCTATTACCTTACATATCATTCACACTCTTATTGGAGGTGATTGTGTGCTTGTTTTATCTTTCTTTGAAAGTTGTTGGTGTATTTTCGGTGTGGCATATTAGCTACTGCCTTTGATTGCCTGGCTTTTCTGCTCTCTTTAATTTTGGTATTCAGTATTCTTTTGTGTGTTGTGGTAATTTTATGTATCTTTTGTGGAATTTTATTTCTCCCATTTTGTAAAGTAGTGTTGCTTGGTTTTTAATTTCAAAGGTTTCATGGTAGGGAACTGGAGTTAGATGCTCTTTGTGCATGTGATGTAATATCTTTTGAATAGCACTTTTTGGTTTCCAGTACAGGTCACAGTAACACGTTTAAAATCCTTGCACTTTGAGTTACTCTGAGTTACAGTAATACATTTAAAATCCTTTGAGATACCTGGTTTTGCATTTTCTTCTGCCCTTCGAAGATTTTCTACCGATTTTATTTAGGTTAGCAGTTGCATTTGTGTTATCCACTCAGCAATTGATTTTCCCTTTGGAAATTTTTTCTGTTAATGAAACTGTGGAAGGTTCCTTGAGTTGGCTTCACTATGCAGTTGGATTTGATTTCCTTTTTTGTTTTTTTGGGTTACTAGTAAAGGAATTTCTTAGTTCTAATTTAACATGGCTGGTTTCTATTTCAAGGTGGATGGAGAATCACTTGACAAAGCTCTGAGCTCCAGCCAGAAGAATCTGAATACTGCTGTGCTCTTCTATGCTTCCTGGTGTCCGTTTTCACGTGGTGTGCTACCCACATTTGATGCCCTCAGTTCCATGTTTCCTCAAATTAGACACTTGGCAGTTGAACAATCTTCGGCCTTGCCAAGGTAGGAGGATTATGACTCAAAATCTGTTACGCTATGTATGGGTTTGAGTTTTATTTTTTGATGGGATCCACCAAGGATATACCTAGGCTAATATTGATTTGAGTACACGATTATTACAATTATCATCATAACTTATTCTGATTGGTTTATGGTTTGTCCAAAGGAATGCCTAAAATTATATCTTTAAGTTCATTCAATTAAATCAAGGTATGGTTGAGTAGAAATCTGAGCTGGACATATATTCTTTGGTGGATCCCATGTACTGTCCAAAGCCAGAAGTAGCATGTCCAGGGTAAGTGTGAGGTTCATTGCTTCTCCACAATCCAATGTTTTCATGATTTCTGTTTATTTATTATTAGTGAGTCCATCAGTCTTTCAAGCCTGAGCCACATGGAAAGCTGATGGCCAATCCGACAGTTTGATTGCCAACTCTCGGATATTTTGATTATTTTTACAGCAGCTGCTGCTGTTGTTGAAGTGTAACTTGTGACAACCCATAGTTTACTGACGGTTGGATGGAAAGCCCCCACCCCTGGTCTCATCTCTACTGTATGGCCCACCATGTTAGGATTTTCACCCTTGTATTTTCATGGTTGAATAATACTTGCTCTAAATTTGCAACCATTTTCAAAGGTTTATACCTCCATGTGAGAAAATAGGATTTGGCTGAAACTTGCCAGACTGATAGATGATTGACGTGGACAACATGGCCACCAAACCTGCAAGCTGAGGACTGCGACATGGCTGATATTTGTGTCATCAAGAAAGACTAGGCTTTTCCCTTATTATTATTATTATTGTTTTCTTTTTTTTTTAAATATTGTTGTTGTTTATGTTAGCGGCTTGGATTAGAACTTTAACTGATTCACATCTGCTTTTGTATTCATAGTTTATTTTGGCTGATGTCTGTGCCATCAAGAAAGACTAGGCTTTGCCCTTATTATTATTGCTTCTTTTTTTTTTAATATCGTTGTTGTTTATGTTAGCGGCTTGGATTAAAACTTTAAAATTTCAACTGATTCACATCTGCTTTTGTATTCATAGTTTATTTTCCAGGTATGGAATTCATAGCTTGCCTGCGATATTTTTAGTAAACCAGACAGAGAGGGTACATTATTGTGGTCCAAAAGATTTGTCCTCTCTCATACAGTTCTATACGAGAATAACAGGTTGGGCTCCTCTGAAATTAATGTGTATTTTATATTCCCGTTAGTTTAAATCGGACCACCTCTTAATTTTGCTGCCTCAAAACCAGGAATTAAACCAGTTGGATATTTCACTGTCGATCAACCTAGTCGATTAGGAGGTGATGAAACATTGCTTCAACTCTGGAATGGATCTTCAGCAAAGGAGATTCTAATGAGGGAACCCTATCTTTTGTTAGCTGTATTATTCCTCTGCTTAAGAGCATTCCTTCACTTCTTCCCAGCAATGTTATCTCGTTTCAGGGCTTTCTGGATTTCATACATCCCTCACCTTAACTTGGGCATCTTTGGCGAGACAAGCCAGTTACTGGGTCGTGCCCTACATTTGATTGATGTGAAGAGGGTTTTCAGCAAGCTGAGGCTATCCAAGACTAGGAACTTCCAGAAAGGGGCAAAAAATGCCCGGGTATGGGCGTCTTCTCTGACCTCTGTCTCCTTGGGTGAGTCATCTTCAGCAAGACCAACTCCATCTGGAGATTTGTGAGTCCGAATGAGGTTAATCTGCCACCTCGAATCGAAGACCACAGCGATGCAATTTGGAGGAAAATGAATTCCTTGGAGGGAGTTGGTTGGAATATTGTAACATGAGTGCTGTAGTTCTCAACAGTAGGTAGTTTCTCTCTTTTATTGCATGCCCTTTACTTTTACTCCTTTTGTTTTTTTGTTTTTTTTCTTCCTTTTTCCATATTTCATTAATAGTGGTTATAACTGAAGCTGTTGAGCTCATTTTGAGTTTTGGGGGAAATGCAAGCAACCAAAATCATGTAAATTTGAGAAAAGTACAACTCTTGTGTATATCATTTGGCATTTGGGAGGAACATTACCTTTCACAGTTTGTTGTCCTCTCTCTCTCTCTCTCTCTCTCTCTCTCTCTCATACACACACACACGGTCACACAGTCACACAGTCACACAGTCACACGTTCATATCTTGAAAGATTGCCCACAACCGTTTTTGCTTGTGGGTTGTTTCCATTAAACTAATACCCAAAATAATATTAATCATTTGATTAATATTTACTTTACATTTCACAGCATCAGATCAGAAAAATTGGTCAAGCGCGCAGATCCACATTGAGATCGGTGAAATATTGGAGAAAGTTTTGTGTCACCCACGGTGAAGAGTTCCATCCTTAAATTTAAGGTCATCATTACTCCCTCCCTAAATGAAAGTTCAAAATACCCTTAACTTTTGTTCCAGGACAAGGACATCCATCCAGAGTCAATGATGGCTATCCGTGGAGGAATTCCTTCCCAACGGTGGCTCAAGGAAATGAAATATATGCTTAAGCCAACAACCCTTCCAACTATCAGTCCAGTCTACTTACTGGTACTTGCTCCTTTCTTTGTTTTTTCAGTGGAAAAAAAGCTGAAAACTACAGAAAAGCAAAAAAAGAGATTTGGAGAAGCCACGAATGCCACCCTATAGCCACTCAAGTAGTCAAGGCATACACACTTCGATAAACATTTCTATCCATACGATTGATGCGGTTAAGACCTGACCTTTCAGCAACTATTACGTAATTGCAGCCTTACAGCTTACAGGTCCGGCGGTCCACCTACCCACCTATTGGAAAAGATACGTACGACAATTAAACGGATTAGACGGTAATAATACTTTTCAAAAATTCGGTTTCACAAAACGCATACGGTAATAATATGGTACGCGTTTAATACGGGTATAATACGGCATAGATGATAATAATACTTTTAAAAAAACGGACATATAGTCATTATATAACATGCATTTATCACCTAATAAACAAAATAATATCATGATTTTATGAATTAAAATAAACACAATAATATAATATGCTATATAACATCTCTAAGATTATCATTTAACATACCAAAATATCAATAATCTACAAGAAATGAATGTAGATTGTCTGAAAATGAGATGAGCAAGTTGATTACCTTATCATTAAATCATTCTTCCAACATTACATTTCTTTCTATCTACAATGAGATAACCATATACTTTTAACCAGATGTGTTTTTGTGAAGGGGGATGAGTTCCCACTAATTAACCAACACAAGACAAGAGGGAGAGTTCCAGATATGGATCTCCACTGTACACATTAGCTACAAGAGACAAAAAAAGAAGAATAAAATAGAATAGAGATTGAGCCGTTCTCGCCAATATCACACCAGATTCATTTGCTTCACTACCACCATCAAAGTTCAAAGACCAGAGAAACAAGAGGAGAGTACAAGACTTAAGTGCCGCTTTGCTGAACGGAGATGGGGAGGATGATTGGAGATGGAGGGCGGCTACTTTTGCCTACTACGGTTGGATGTTCAACGCAAATCGAAAGGGACGAAAGGGAAAGTAAAATCGTTTCCTTAAATTCTAATCTTTTGGGTTTTTTTTTTTTTTATAAAAAAATGTATAATACGCGTATTATATGAATATAATATTCGATCGATTAAAAAACATATTTTTTTTTATAAAAATACAAAAAAATACGGAGACGGGAATATTATACATTTAAAAATTCGAGTACGCATATAATACGTGTATTTACTAACTAAGGTCTTGACTCTTGAGGTTGAAATAAATAAAGATTTTTTTTTTCAAACGCATACATGATCTTTTGAGTTTTGGTAGCATATAATGTGTTTTAGTTACCTGCTCACATGGCAAAAGATCATGCTTAATGGACTTTCCTCTTATTAATTATTTTAGAAAGCAGGGGAGGAATGCATAAATACTCAAAACTCATGGGTGAATCTATAATTAGGCCTTATCTTAAGGGAGGTACGTATAAATTTTCCACAAAAAAAATAGTTATCATATACGGTTTGTGTGATTACCATAAAAACATTGCGTTGTGTGTGGGTTTAGTCCCACATTGGGTGTGTGAGTGTAAAATGTGTGTTGTGTAATTTGTCATTCCACAGTTTCAAAAGTTGGTTAACCTTTTGGGATTGACGTGTGGTTTGTGTGATTACTAAAAAAAAAAAAAATAGTTGCCAAATGTATATGTTTAACACTTCAAAACTTTGGGTTTATCGGTCAAGACATGGTGATGGTCAATAAAAATGAATAAAATCCTGACTCCTTAATCTTTTATCTGGGCTATAGCAAGATTTGGGATTAAGGAGATTATATTAGATGCTGTTGCGGATAGTTTAACAGATTTTGATACTCTTTTGTATGGATATAATAACAAACACCAAGGAAGCAAGGGTCTGTACTTAATTAATGAAAATTTTCTAAAGAAAATCAAACCGATAACCCTTGTTAAGAAATTTGAGCCAGTGTTGTAGCCTATGCCTCTTCACATGGTTTTCTTTATTAATTTCTTGAGAATATAAAAAAAATAATTTATGTGAAGAGGCATAGTCCTACCCAACTTGCTCAAAGAACCCTCTCCCACCCAGAGAAAATGGTTAATGAATGATTGAGAATAAGGTTCTGTACTTAACCCTATAAAGAAAAGCAAAAAATAATCATCTACAAATAACGTTGTGATGTGTATGCCACGCTCTCTTGCCACATTGCAAAGATGCGTAGATGTGGATGGATCCATTTTATGGAGAAACCATATTCATCTCATTGGTCAAAATTTCATTCCAAAACAAGCAAAGGAAGGGGTTGGAAAGAAAATCAAAAGTCTAATGATATTAAAAATGCCATCTGGTAATAGGGGAAAAAATCATTCTAATGTTCAATGCTCTATTTTACCAATTGGAAAAGATGAAATTTGGCATGTGAACAAGGGACCTTGGAATATCTACTTATCCACAAAATTTGAATTTTCATCCAATATGCAGTATAGTAAAGATTTAGTCATTTGAGGTGGTATGACCATGTTCAACGAAGGCCTTGGGATGCTCTAATACGGAGGAGTGATTTGATTTCATTCTAATGTTCAATGCTCTATTTTACCAATTGGAAAAGATGAAATTTGGCATGTGAACAAGGGACCTTGGAATATCTACTTATCCACAAAATTTAAACTTTCATCCAATATGCAGTATAGCAAAGATTTAGTCATTTGAGGTGGTATGACCATGTTCAACGAAGGCCTTGGGATGCTCTAATACGGAGGAGTGATTTGATTCAAATTAAAGGTAATAAAAGAGTCAAGGCAAACTTAAATTAACCATAGTAGTGGTGAGGAAAGACATGCATAGCTTAGGCCGTGTAACCACATATGACTTCGAATAAAACTGATTAGAGAACAAGGATCCATGTGGTTGACCCCATTTACCTGGGATAAGACTGGGTTGTTGTTATATTCTAAAAAGTTGTGCCCTTTGAAATAATACAATCACCGCTTCCCTTTTTTATTCAATTTATTGGGGTATAAAGGTTATTTTGCAAGGAGAAGGAGAGAGACAAACACAAAGGTGCATAATGGGATTATGACTGCAATAGGGTCGAGTTGAGCTGGGTCTTTTAAAACCCCAGTCCAACCCTGAGTCCCCTTAGCTGGGCCCAGGCCTTGACTCAGGGCCAGAAAAATTCAACCCTAACCGGTACCCACCCTTAGGGTCGGCCAGGGCTAACCCTAATTGGCTCTAACCATGGGGTGGGGGATGGGTGGGAAAGGAGATGCATGGGCTGGTCAGGTTGGGAATGGGAGATGCATGGGCTGGCCATGCTAGGAAAGGGAGATACATAGACTGGCCAGGCTGGGAAGAAGAAGAAGAAGTAGAAGAAAGAACTGAAAGACGAAGACAGGGTTGGGTTGGACAGGGTCGGGCTCAGCTCGAGCCCTCAACCCTAACCCTAACCCGGCCTAGCCCTAACTCAGGGCTAGAAATTCCCTACCTTGACCAGCCCTCAAGGCTAAGGTATCTTAACCTAAGCTTTGTTTGGGCTTAGGGCGGGTTCGGGCTATCATGACTAAACTTTCATCCCTATTTTTTTTTTTTATCGAAAAGAAAAAGGTAAAAGATCTCTGTCCGAGAGTGTGGCCTATGCTAGCACTCCCATGAGTCTATCTCTCTCCTCCCCATGTGAAAAGACATCTCTGCCACCTTATTTTAAGGAGGAGAGAGATAGACTCATGGGAATACTGACGTAGGCCACAATCCCGTACAGAAAACTGCTTCCCAAAAGAAAATTATGCATTAGAACTTGCAACCCTACTTGAGATAGAAAACTTTCTTCTTACAATTTAGTAGTAATTTTGTAAAATTTTATCACTTTAAGTTCATCACTATGGCAATCCCCTCTATATGTGAGGTTGACGTCTGACCTACTAACTTATCCAAATAACCGAAAAAAGGTCTGACCTACTAACATGGTGTGGGGTTTCTTCTTCATGGACTCATCCATGTCTCTCATAGTCTCATGTGACAAGTAGGGGCAAATAATGATTATAATTAATATAGTAACATACAATTGAACCTCCCAAAACAAGGCAACGGGCATTGGAAACGGTTTTAAAAAAAAACAGAAATAACTTATTTTAGCTGTTTGGCTAACTCAAATAAGTGCTTAATTTTTGTTGTCAATAAATTACATTTTTGTTTAATTTTTAGCAAATTATTGGAAGCTTTTTAAAAGTTTTTTTTTTTCCCTCATAGATTTAGAAGTTCTTATTCGCACAAGCTCTTTATTAGAGACAGACAAAAAAAAAAGGGTAAATTACATATGCCTCCCCTGTACTTTGTCCTAATTACACATTCCTCCCCTTGATTTTCCCACCTTACATACGATTCCCCTATAGTTTTCAAAAAATTACTAATTCCTCCCCTGTCGTTAGCATCCGTCTGTTATGTGCTGACATGGCATAATTAGATTTTTTATAATGCCCAAACTAACCCTTGGTCATTGTGAGATGACCCATTTACCCTTTTGATAAAAACCAAAATAAGAAGGAAAAATTTGCCCTTTCTCCTCTCCCAACTTCATCTTCAACCTCTCGAACCTTGTAATCGCGGCAACGATACCCCTACCAGTGCACTCGAGTATTTATGCTCACAAGTGACCATTGCGTCATTCAGATTGTTTCTGGGTTCTAAAACAGATTCCTTCCCAAACCGGTTTCTTTTTCTTTCTTTTACAATTATTAGAAGCCCTTCTCCATTCTTGTATTATAGGATTCAGTTTCTAGTTTTAAGTTTCAGGGCAGCCAGCCCCCATTCTTGTATTTGTGGCTTGTTAACGCAGGAGAGAGAGAGAGAGAGAGAGAGAGAGAGAGAGAGAGAATGGAGTTACTTCTTCTTCTTCTGCTATCGAAACCCATTCCCACCTTCAGGCCTCAATTTCACCAACTTCTCTTCATTCCATACGGTTCTCTGCTACAAGGTATGCTCTCTTTGTGTGTGATTTCTGTACACCTTGAAAAAGCCTGGATTTATGAATTACCAGCAGTAAAGGAAACAAAAATTCCATTGAAAAGAGTGATAAAAAAAACTACCAATTATGTTGGTGGAAGTGAATCTTTGGTGCTATTTTGGGTGAGAAGGGAATCAAACAGCGAAAATGCCTGTTAGAATTCAAGAAGGAAAGACATAAAAGCACTGCCGAAATAAGAAGCGAAAGAAAATAATCAGATCTTTCATCTTATCTCATCTATTGACAGATAAAAATTCAAAAGCTGATAAACAAATAAAACAAAAAGAAAATTTAAATACAGAATCTCTGCAACTGCATTGAATTCCGTCTTCTCCTTCAATCTCTCTCTTTCTCTCTAGTCTCTCCTTCCCGAAATTGATTGCCCTCTGGTCAGGAGAAACCAAAGGGCTCCTTCTGCCTCTCTGTTTCTTCTTCTTTCTTATTTTCTCTGGCAATTATGGAGAAGATGATTTAGATGAAAGACATAAATATAAACGTGGCAGAACCGGAGGTTCACGGTGTTTTTTCTTATGTGAGCAGGATGAGGTTGCGCTACTGGTTCGGTTTCTAATGTTTTAGTCCTACCTGCAGCAACCTTTGGTGATCTTTTACCAATCGGTATCCCTTCTTTCTCCTCTAATCTCTTCTTATTTGTTTGTGGTGGAGGCGGCGGCTGCAGTGGTGGCGGTGATGGAGGCGGCGGCAAGCAGTGGTGGCGGTGGTGGTGGTGGCTGGCAATGGAGTAGGAAAGATATGAGTGTTTTAGGTTGAAGATGATGAGAAAGGTAGAATTGAAAATGCAGTTTTAATTTGTTATTCTGTGATTCCTACGTGATAGAACAAGAGATGCTCCAGCGTGTTCAAGCAGAGCACTGGAAGATTGAAATCAACACCTTCTGCTGTGCTCTTCACGCGGTAATGGAAGCTATGATGATGAACCCATCTGCTGTTCAGTCTTTGCAGTGCGTGAATTTAAAGTTTTAGGGAATAAGAGTTCGAGGAGGAGGAGGCGGCAGCGACAGTGGTGGCGGTGGAGAAGGAGGCAGCGGCTGTGGTGGTGGTGGTGGTGGCGGCGGTGGAGGAGGAAAGAAATGAGTGTTTTAAGGTTGAAGATGATGAAAAGGGTGTCATTGTAATTCAACTTGTGTTGTTTTAGAACAAGGGTAATATTGTCTTTTCAAATCATTAACTTACAGCAAACTAACACCGTCAGCCATAAGGGGCCAAAATGTAAGGTGGAAAAATCAAGGGGTGGAACGTGTAATTAGGGCAAAGTACAGGGGAGGCATATGTAATTTACCCAAAAAAAAACATATATTTTAACTAGAGGTCAAATTCCATTGTAAATGGACAAAAAACATCTTATTTTGTTGCGATCTAGAATAGTATATTTCAGTGCAACTAAAGTAATTAAAATAAGCCTTGTCGTCCACATACAATTGAAAAAACCCTCTTTTGGCTGGATTTATTTATCTTTTTTTTTATTCCCCTCCCAACCCAACCATCCCACATGAGATGGGATGCTGTTCCAAGTTTCCACTCGTAACTAAACTACTGGAGATCCTACAATCAAGCCAAGAATAGTGGATTGAGCTTCTCTCCAGGGAGTGTCCAGGGGGCATCCAGCCGTTGGACGTTATCTCACACACATCCTAATTGTTGATTGGGTGCACATCAGGATGTGTGTCCCTAGGTGCTGGACTCCCTGGATAGGAACTAAATCTGAGAGGTACCTTTAGCTGGCTTTATAGTCTAAATTTTGAAAAATGCTAACATCCATACTATATATGTGAGCCACAGAGAAAATGAGATGTCAAGAAAATAATGTTATTTCTCACTCCTCCTGCCTTATGGGGTTCTTGATGCCTCAAGACCCCATTTAATGTTTTTGTGTTGGAAATTCTACCAAGATTTTACCAAAAAAAAAGTTCTACGAAATTAATTGTCAGCATATTTGCCATGTGATAGCTTTGAAAGTACCAAATTTACTGGGTATGTTTTCCACGTCATCACCTCATCATAATTATTGAATTTTAGATCAATTTAATTCCTCCACTTGCTTCTATAATGGGTTTAAAAGTTTGAAGATATCAATTCTTTGTTTTGTTTGATAATACAGATTAGGGGAAGGTATTGGTACACTGTACATTCCGTGCATCAATGCATTCAATAGGGGGTGGGGGGTTTTACGGTCATTTCGGATGGGCATTTATGCCCATCTGACGGTACTTCATACAGGTTGTGCACGACCATGTATCAAAACTTCTAGCTGCCTAAAGATTATTAGAAAAAAAAAGAATTAGTGGATGAGGTTTCTTCCATAATAGATGATATATTGGATTATTTGGTTGAGATAGGTCATCAAAATTGAGATTTTATCTATTCAACGGTCAAATTTTATAGAATTATCCCATTATATTGTAGGAACCAATTTCTACACGCTCACCAATTTGTCACCTCATGGAGATGATGATTTAGTAGTTGGGAAAAGGCTGGACACGCCTGGTGGGTGCCCAAAATGAATCAAAATATAGATAGTCGCCTCTTAGATTAAGGTTTAGGATCCACACAAAGCACAAATTGACTCCAAAACTTATCCAATGAGGAATTGGTCTAACTGTTGGTCTAAGAACAGATCTAATTTATTGTTTGGGGAAGGTTTTAGCTAGGCACCCAGTCCATCCGGTAAAAATTGGTCTTCCTATTATTTGGCTAAATTGTATAATACATGCATAAACTATGACAAGAAAATATATGAAATAAAGAGAATTATGATTTAGAAAATACATTCTCAGAGATTTGACTGCAAGAGAGAGATTAGTTAGCTGCATGTAAATGAAACAATTCAAAAATAATATGCAATGTGCATGGAGGCCGGGAGACTTAAAGCTTAGCCCTAAATGTATAAGGCAATATATGAGGCTAAATCAATGAAGAAAAACATGTTAATGAAATGCTGAAAATATGAATGGAATGTCAAGACACTATAAGAATCACGACACTAAACCTTTAAAAACTGCAAAAACACGAAAAGATCGAGTAAGACGACATGCAAGATGCATAAGAAAAACGACAATGCATGCATGACACGCTCGATCAAGAACATGATACTAATACTAATACGAACAATTAATATTAATTAAGCTAGAAATATCATTGTCACACGTACAACTTATAAAAAATAAATAATATAACAAATTGGTATGCATGCAAATCACCATGGGTTTGTTAGTAGATCTACAAGATCATGCATGCTAACGTACGTGCCATACAAAAATCTAATATATGCATGTAGAAATTGGTTCCTACTACAATGTAAGGGTTGTGTAGAAACTTCTTTTCCTGAATTATATTACTTTCAAAATAGAGAGATTATTAAGGTTAGATATTTTCTTGATCAATAGGTTAAGATAATTAATTGTCCAAAGTTGTTTTATAGATGTTGTGTACGTGTCCATTTATGTTTATAGGTTCTGGATCTCAATCAGGGTTTTAAAATACATAATCGGCCATTGGCGATTCTAATCTGGATCAGAAATTGGTTCGAATCGGTGCTCAAAAAGCTTAGAATTGGTCCTCAAATCTCTATCCTACTTTACATATGATGTGATTGACATATGGGTCATGGATATACATGACCCATTTGGATCCATGATTGGGACGGGGAAGGAAGTATTCCTTATTTGTGGGTAAAGGTGCCAATGTTAGCCTGTCCTAATTGGATCGACTCAAATCGATCACTCCATTCCAAACAGATTCAAACCCTTAACGGTATATTTTCAGATTAGGGTTTTATGGAATACGGAGAAATAGAAACCAGAAACCAGAAACCAGAATGCTCAAAATAAAAAATTGAGATACGATAGTAACAAAAAAAA
Source organism: Telopea speciosissima (assembly GCF_018873765.1). Classification (NCBI taxonomy): domain Eukaryota; kingdom Viridiplantae; phylum Streptophyta; class Magnoliopsida; order Proteales; family Proteaceae; genus Telopea; species Telopea speciosissima. The sequence continues at coordinate 62,386,445 of NC_057925.1, forward strand.
AGAGATAATTTTCTCATTAATTTCTTTATGTATACATGTAAATTCAAAATCGGACCAAATCGAATCCAATAATAACCCATTACATATAAATAACAAAAATTGATATGAAACCAAATCGAAAAATTTTCTCCAATATCAAAAGACAATGAAGAATGAAAAATGCATATTTTTACATTTGAAATTTTTTTTTCTTCACTCATAGAGGACAATTCACCGCCCATCCTAGGGTTTTGGTTTTATTATGTTTCAAAAATACCCTCCCAATGCCTCTTTCTGTGTATCCCACAACTGCGATGAATGCATCATCGGTATAGGGAAACTCGGTCCTTCACATTTTCTACATCATAGTATCTATCATACATGCCAGGCGGCTAGGATCCCTTTGAGATTTAAGTTCTTAAAAAATTCATATAGATCTTTACAGTGGATGTAGATGTGGATGTGGATCTGGATTTGGATGTGGGTATTGGAAATCAGAGATCCAGTTTTGAGGGAATTAAAGATATGTCGGGTGATACCTTGCCTTGCCGTGCACTAGAGGGTTGAGAAGCTGAATAAAGAATTGACAGTTGTATCGTATGGAGCTTTCACTTTCAACTTTCAAGTTTCAAGTTTCACGTTTGAACTTTAGCTTTTCTTTTTCTTGTTTTGCTTCTTCACACAACCCATATTAAGTAATTAACAAACACTAAGTCCAGAGTCTCCCATTCAAGCCGTCAGTGTCATTCCAATATTCATGCAAAACTACTCTCATCTCAAGCAACCCAACCGACAAATCTTTTGCCATATAATGGATTCTCTCTTTCTCACTCAAGGCTTTAGGTTATGTTTGGATTCATATTGGCCAATACCAATATGAATCGATCAGTGTGACCAATCGGATATCAATACTTAGGGGTGTCAATGGGTCGGTTCGGTTCGGTTTCGATTCGAGTTTTTTGGTCAGCCATCCGTTCATTTGGATTTAACCGTGGGACCATGGTTAACAAATTCATGAATAATTTGTTGAAATTTTAGACTGTTAAATTAATTTGAAAATTTCAGAAAAACTTCATGGTTTTTGAAATTACGAATAATTCATCAATAAATTGGAATCAAATACTTAGATCAAAGTTATTCAACTCGGAATCTGGTCCAACCAATTCCGATCCGATTCCATTCCGAATTGTATGAAATCAATCAGAATCTACCTAAACCTTTAAAACAGATTGTGAATCCGCTGTCCTAGTAGTGGTTAAATATCGATCTCTTGTTCAGACCAAAAAAAAATAAAAAAAAAATATCGATCTCTTGTAGTTGATAGTTAAAGTCTCATTGGATAACTGGATAGGATAGATAAATATATATATAATATTAAGTATTTAATTTTTGAAAATTTAAAATTTAGGGAAAATGCTGGGGACACCTCCCACATACCGCAAACTAACGCCTCATTTCTCTCTCTCTCTCTTCCCTTTTTGATATGATCCCTCTGCTCCTCTTGTATAATGCCCTGTCCTGTACCCCCATTGGTGCTGTTCGGTATCGTACCGCACGCAGACATCCAAATGTTTGAAATAGTCTCGCTTTTCTTTTTTTGACCTAGTTTCTAAATCTTATAAATAAAATAAAGGAAAAAGTTCTCTGTCCGGGAGTGTGGCCTACGCCAGCACTCCCATGAGTCTATCTCTCCTCCCCATGTGAAAAGACATTTCTGCCCCCTTATTTTAAGGAGGAGAGAAATAGATACATGGGAGTATTGGTGTAAGCCACACCCCCATACAGAAAACTGCTTCACATAAAATAAACTCAGGTTTTAATGCTTGGTATGAGAAATTGGAGTATTGGAGTGCCCTAACCATTCTGATATTTGCTCAATCAGATTTCTTATCATCAGTTGGATATCCACAGACGTAATCAGCTAATTATTGATATTTGTAACCTTGCTTTCTCTTGTAGGAAGGAATCAACTTTCCTAAAGTAAAACTGTAAAACCTCTCAATCTCTCTTTCCAACCCAGGGAGAATTAATTATCTCCGTTGATAAATTAAAGACTGTCTCATTCTTTTTCACTCTCATGACTTTTTTGGACTAATACCTCCTCCTCTTCTTCTTCTACTACTATGGGTAAGCCATGAAAGGAGACTAGGGTTAATTGAACGACAGTTGGCCCATTTTGTGTTCTTCAAAAAATTGTAAAAATGTATCCCAAAAGTAACATTTAATGATCTAAAATCATGATAGAGAAATGGAAAGAAATATCTTTAAGGAGCTAATTGGTGAGAGGTCCTTAATTATTCTTTACCTTGGTGGTCCCCTCGGACCTTTGGATACCTTCTGTCACTATTTAAGAAGATAAGCTTTCAAGAAAGCTTCTTGCTTGGTGCTTTCTTCTTCTTCTTCTTCTTCTCCCCAAGAGCTAGAAGACATCATTGGTGGAGTATTCATAGAGACGCGTAGCACCTGCCTTCATGGAACTAATAATTCAATTCGACTATTAATCATATATAATCCCTCTTCTGCTCACCCTTCTCTTCCCCCAACATCCCTCTCCCCTCGTCATGGAGAAAGCCTCCTCAGGAGAGACGGATTTGGATGAGTGGGAGTACATCCCTGATGATGGAGATGATCATGGCTTCCTTGATATCCAGCTTTCAAGGGAGATGGGTTTTGATCAGAAAGATGTGATCGACATGAATTACTTCATCTGCCCATCTCCTACCGCTTCAAGACGCGTCTTTGATGCGTCTCAGAATTCAAGCGGTCTGATCCCACCAAGGAGGGCTCCAAATCAACTTGTTCCGATCCAAATTCGATTGCAACCACTTTCAGGGAAGAACCCAGATCATGAATTTGTCAAAGACATCGCTGAGGTTCCGATTGCTGAGATGGCGGAGAAGATCATAGCTCCGACTCTGGAAGCAGCAGTTTCAGGAGATCAAGATATGATCTCGCACGTCTTCTTCAAGAAATTGAAGGAGAACGAATTCGTCGACATGAAAATGGACTCACCCAAGTCCGGGAATACAGGGATTAAGCTTCAACCAGAACTGGGTTCGATCCAGTTTGAGGAGAAAGATGCAGGCTTTAAAGGAGAGGCAAAGGAACATAACAAGCTTTCTTCTAAAGTGCCAGCAGAGCAAGAAATGGTGAAGAACGATTACTCGATTTCCAAGATCAAGGAAGAGAGCAACTGGGAAGAAAATGGTGGTGATGGGTTTTGCTTCTGGAAGTTGGGACTATCTGGGGTAGGTGCTCTGTGTTCTGTAGGTGTGGCTGCTGCCACTATTTGCATCTTCATGTTCGGAAATCACAAGAGACACAAGCATCATCAGAACCAGAAGAAGCTCCGTTTCCAAATCTATGCTGATGACAAGGTTTGCAAATTTCTAATGGACTTTTTTTTAAATAACTTGAATTTCTTCGAATCTGCTTATGCTCTGTTTATAGATTTTCAATCTTTAAATAAATTGTTAACTTTGTGATTGCAGAGGATCAAAGAAATGGTCAACCATGCCACCAAATTGAATCATGCTCTTTCATCAGTGAGAGGTGTCCCCTTGACCAGAGCTACCATATCCTTTGGGGGTTACTATGATGGGCTTTAGAACTGAAAAGTCGTGTCCTTTTTTATCTGGTTTCTAGTCATTGCATCAAATCTGATTGCCATAGAATGCATCTGTATATACTATGGAGGGAATATGGAGTTAGATTCCTTCCCTGAATAATTGTTTTTTTTTTTTCAATTGTCCTTTATTATGTTTCTCTGTTTCTTACAAAATGCTCTTCAGAGTATAGAAGAAGCAATGGTATGTCAGAGGAGATAACCATGTTTATATTTTGGATTTTAAGTGATTAATTGTCTATTATTACTCAAAGCACTTTGCCAATTAAGTATTAAGATTTGGTTGGGCCACTCATGACGACGCCATTACCCACTTAGCTAGGTCTTAGGTGGACTTTGAACTGTACTAATTGCATCATTCAAGATTACTGTATCTTATGGAGAAAGTTATCATCCCTAAGTGCCATTCTTCCTGTTTTTTTTAATAAGCTCAGAACATCTGGAATGCACAATGCTGGTACAAGTAACCCCACATGTCCAATCAGGGAGAGGAAAAAGCATTTAAAGAGTGCTTCTTTTTTCAAAGGAAATGGCTGGCAAACCTTTTTTAAAGAGTGCTTCTTTTTCAAAAGAAATGGGTTATGGGCACCGTAGTAGAGGATCTACTCTCCAGCCGAGATCTTGAGTTTCATGAAACAATGATCGCAGTTAATGAAAGTCTCTAACAACAGTTTGTGACACCCAATAGTCAGATTACTCCTCTACTTTCACCTACCCGGTACTGCCGTGCGCCCCCACACACAAGCGTGGTGGAAAGTACCATCTTACCCTGCTCGGGCAAGACACTCGGGCAGAGGTAAGGCGGTACATTCCACATTACTTGTGTGTGGGGCACACACGGCAGTTGGGACAGGCAAAAATAGAAGAGTCGAATTGCAGATTCTGTGGCTTATTAGAGTTTCTGTTTGCAGATTGTCCAAACATTTGAAAGTCTTAACAACTATAGTATTTTTAAATCAATAAGTGAATTTAAGTATCCAAAAAACCAATATGTGAATTTAGAAGAAATAGAAGTGTACATATATATGTCTAGAAAGAAAAATGCGAGTCCATGGTCAAAAACATATCAAATCCCTAATGAAACAGGGAAGGAAGAAAAGGTTGGGGTGGCTGCTCCCCTCCTTTTTTAAGGGTTTGATATGCTAATTAAACCCTAAAAAACTGATTAGAACTTCCAATCAAACGACCTGTAACATCCACAAAAGGCTTTGCTATGTTGGTCTCTCAATGAGCTACAGAATCCCAGATTGACAGGAGGACAGTAGAATACTTCCACTTGCATGTCCACAAAAATCATATCCTCGAGTTCTTTTAGAGCTGGAAGTTCGAAATAACAGCACAAGGCACCCTATGGAAAATCTGCTTTTTCCTTTTTCATCAAGATTGAGAGGTCTTCACAAGGAAAGAGGTGCTGAGAATAGAGAGAATGGGCCTGAAAGCTTGAAAACATTTTTGACGAGTCTGAGACATTGGATGTCTTCATATACCCTTTGGGTCATCATTATATAATTAATATCTTAAGTTTTGGAGCTGAACCCTCCCAGTTTGAATAAATCTGAAAGATTACCCCCCAGCCTAGAGGATTCCATGAGGATTCCATGAAACAACTCTCAGCTTCATTCTGTAAAAACTCAATGAAGTAGTGTCAACGAGTAATTACAGAATTACCTGGCTTACTCAAGATACAAAGGAAGGATGGCCATGTGAGGTGTTTGAATTACTGTTGGATGTTTCGTGTTTGATGAAAACATTTTGTGGTGTAAATATTCTTACACAAAGTAGGGAACTAGGGATATAGTTTCAAGAGTGCCCTTGCTTTCAGACATAGGATTGTGTGAAATGACCATCACGTTCCTATTAGATACTCATTAGGCGATCTCCTCAAGGGAGAGGATCCTAATTCGATTTTTTATGGCCATTGATGGGATGGTGATCTTTCACCTTGTCGATAAAGGAAAACTTTTTTCTTTGAATATTATTTTGAAAAAAAAAAAATTAAAACCTTTAACGTTATTGAGTAGGATCCTATTGAGTGACCTTGTTGTACTCTCTCTTTCCCCCACTACTAACCCTTTTTTAGGGAAAATCACATCCCCCTCTCCTGTACTTTGCTTTAATTACATTTTCCTCCTCCTAATTTTGCCCAATTACATACGAATCCCTTGTAGTTTCCAAAAAATTACTAAGACCTCTCATGCCTAAGATTTGTCTGTTAAGTGTTGATGTGGCATAGTTAGTTTTTTTATAATGCCCAAACTAACACTGGGTCATTGTGAGATGACCCATTTACCCTTTTGATTTAATGCCTAAACTAACCCTTAATCCATATAAATAGACCCTTTTACCCTTACCCTTGGCCCCATCTTCTTCTTCTTCTTCGCCTACAACCCCTTTCCTGCAACTCCGATGAAATGATTGATATTTTGGGTTCAAACTCAATTTCAATTAAGATACAAATCAAACCTTGCAAGATCAATAATATATCAACTAGAGCTCGAAAATTTGTCAAATTCTAGTGTTTAAACTCAGTTCCAATTCGAATCATCCTGTATTCGTCCAATAATCAGTTGGACTTGGTCGGAATTAGTGAAAATTTGCATAAAATCGATCAAAATTATAATTGAGATTCCATCGATTAGGATTAGGGTTTTGACAATTGATGGTCGAATATCGATGTTGAGGATCACAGACCATAGTCAACTGCTACTATGAATACCTTTCCATCAGGTTGATAAGCTCATGATCCCTCGGCTTCATTCCCCATTTGGTGTCTATAAGAAGGCATATTCGTCTTCTTAAATCTAGGGCCTTAAACGGATCGGATTCGGTTCGGATAGTGCTATATCTGCATCCACATCCGATTAGCTATCGGACGGATTCGGATAGTGCTAAACGGATACAGACACGAATACGGATCGAATATTTTATCCGTTTACATGTAAATATAGTTTTTCGGATAGCTATAACCTATCCGTATCCGCATCGGTTTAGCTTTCGGATGGATTCGGATAGTGCTAAACGGATACGGACATGAATACGAAAACGAATTTCAGCTATTCATTTACACCCCTACTTAAAGCCCCTGCTCTCTTTCCTCCCTAGTTATAAACTAATTAGATGACGTGTCGGTTTATTTCTTATGAACTTATTCCCTGTTAGAGTTTCGATCGGTAACTTGAGGGAGAGTGTTTTGGTTTCTGGTGTGTGAGGGGTGGGGGGTATTTGAGGGGGTTATGCTTCGAAGGAAAGCGATGAACTGGAGGAGAATTGAGAAATCTGCAGAGTCTTTTGCAGCACATGCCTTTCTTCTCTGTTTCACAGTTTTGCTAGTGCTGAAGCTCGATCATGTCGGCAATTACTCTTGGTGGCTAGAATCAGTCCTCTTCAACTTTGTTTCAGTCAGTGCAACGATTTATTTTCTTTTTGATTTCTTGCTTTTTCGGCTTTGACTGGAGTTGAATTTGTGGAAATTGAGAATTGGAGTTCATATTTTGGTAGAGATTGCTTGCATGCAAGTTACTTCGATAGAGATCGCTTGCATCCCTCGAGTTTTCTTTCCTCTAATTATCGTTTGATTAGAGCTTCAACACTTATAGTTATAAGTTGAAGCACTTCAGACTCCAGAACTAGAGTAAAACACTAGTGTCAGCGGTGGTGGTGGAGGAGGAGGAGGAGGGGGCAGCGGCAGTGGTGGCGGTGGTGGTGGTGGAGGGTGGACAAGGAAAGATATGGGTGTTTTAGGTTGAAAATGATGAAAAGGATATCTTTGTAATTCATTTATGATGTTTTAGAACAAAGGCAAAATAGTCTTTTTACAAACAATAACTGACAGCAAGTTAACACCGTCAGCGTCAACCAGAGGGGGGTCTTGGTGTAATTGGGGAAAATGAAAAGAAGGAAAGTGTAATTAGGCCATATTACAGGCGAGAGGATGTAATTTTCTTTTTTTAAATATTTTGATGAGGGAAAGAGAACGCTACTTGGTTGCGTGCGGTGCACTACCCCTGTACCCTAGACATAGGGTCACGGAATGATCACTGTGCCCTCAGGTATTTCCACCTTTTCATAGGGCACATTGGCACATTGATCATTTTGCGGATTATAAGGACAGGTGAACTCATCAACTCTTAATTGTGTTATAAATTTTTTTTTTCTTTGTAATAATTAATTGTGTTTAAAATTTAAGGGTAAACATTTTATACACCCCTCAAGGTTTGTTGAGCTATCATGTAGACTCCGTGATTTTTAAAACTTTAGAGTCCGTTTGATAATCTTACGGGTAACAATTTTTTGTGTTTTTCTGTTCTAAGAAATGAAAAAACACCATAAAAACCGCTTGATAATGGAGTATTTTTGTTGAGTGTTTTTTGCAGCATAAATCAAAATTTATGTGCTATGGAAGACTTTTGACAGAACAACCAACATGTTATGTCATTTCTTGGCACAAAATTGAAAAGTTGTTCCCCATAAAAAATCTCAAGAATCCATCGACCTAACCACTCTCACGAACCAAGCGACAGGGAACCTCCAATGCTCTACCATCAAGCTCCAACCTCCATCGTTCTGCCATCAAGCTCCATCCTCCATCGCTCTGCCATCAAGGTCCATACTTCTCACTATTCAGACTCTCTCCATCCTCCATCGCTGTTAGAAGCTTCTCCAAGGATGCAGAAATCGAACGAAGCTCTGCCCTAGTTGTTCGAACGAAGCTCCTCCAAGGAACAGCAGAATCGAATGAAGAAGAAACCCTAGACTTACAGGACATAAGCTTCATCGATCGAAACGAAGAAGAAGCCCTAGAATCGAACGAAGAAGAAACCCCATCCTCCATCGCTGTTATTTCTTTCTGGAATCTGGATTGCAGAGAAAGGAAAATAAAGCTTTAAATATTTGTTTCCAACTTTGTGAATTTAATTATAATTCCTTTTTTTCTGAATTCTGATTGTGTTTTTTTTTATCCAAAAAGGAAGGAGAGATTTGGGGAAGATGAATAGATGAAAGAGAGAGAAATTCTACTAATGCAGCTGACTCTGCTTCTCTTTTTAGGGGTTTTTTTTTTCTTTCTCCAGAAAGTGAAGAAGGAAATATGGAGAGAAAAAAATGAAGGGTCTCGGAGAGGCAAGACGACTAATGGGTAGTGATCGGTTTTGTCTTTAGGGATTCTTATCTCTCTAAGGCTACGTTTGGTAACGGTATGAAGAACGTTCTTTGCCGTTTTTTTGTTCTTTAAGAACCAAAAAACATGAAATTGTGTTTGAGTTGTCGGTTCGTTTTTTTGGTCTTTTAGAATGAACCGGAAGGAATCTTCATTAAAAGGCCGTTCTTTACAGACCGTCTCAAACACGGTCTGTAAAGAACGAGAACAAATAACGCCAGCAACTATCGAGGAAAACCCGTGATTTCTTGGCGTTTGAGTTTGAAGTTCAGAGGGCTCTCTTGCGATCAACTGTGGACTTCATCTTCGACATCACCTCTCTCATTGGAAGACCCCTGCTGCAACCCTAGCCTGTTCAAATGCCTCTCATTTTATGATGCTCCTCCCTCTCGCTACCGATTGTTCAAATCCCTCTTTCCTCTTTTGTATCTCCTTCAAATAACCCTGGTTTCTCAATAGAGCTCTGCAAAATTTCTTTGTTTGATATTTGACAATGGCCGGAAGGGGAAAATCTCTTGGCTCATGAGCGGCGAAGAAGGCTACAGAATGGTGCCGGTGCTCCTATGTATCTTGCTGCTGTTCTTGAATACCTCATAGCAGAGGTGGGTTTCGAATTTCCCCTATTTATCTATTAAGGTTTCTTTCCTATCTATGGGTTAGGGTTTAATTCATAGCAGAGGTGAGTTTCAAATGTCCCCTATTCAATTAGCGGTAAGGAACGATGAAGAATTGAGCAAGTTGCTTGGTGCTGTTACAATAGCCAACGGTGACGTGATGCCTAACATTCACAATCTCTTGTTGCCGAAGAAGACTGGTAACGGTTCGTCAAAGTCCATTGCTGCTGATGATGACAGTTAAATAATCGCTGCTTTTGGTAGAAGATCAATTGAAGTCAGAAGAATAGAAACATGCAGGGAGGAAGTGGTTGCTGTTAGATTCTAGTTCTTTGTTATCTTTTAACCCTTTTTAATGATAGAAACTTGTTGTGTGGTGGGTTTTCCTTGTATAAATTCTTGGGTTGTCTTTTTTCTGAGTTCAAGAACGTAGATGAGTTCATATGGATGTAATATCTTGTGAATTTTGAAATAATTTGAATCCTTTTCTATTTTTTGTATTTAGTTTCATTTATATCTTGTTTTCAATTAGAGTAATGGAGGCTGAAATAGTTGCAGTCTTTGGAAAAGAATTTAGGATGGTTCATAAACAGATTGTTTACCAGTAAAATGGGTTCTGTGATTCACCATTGGGACTGCAAATCTGAACTCAGATCATTCAACTAGCCTTGATACTTAAGGGGTTTATTCTTTAAGGGGGTTTCTTCTCTCATTTTTTCCCTTTCCTGCGAGTCTAAACTTCTTCCTCAGGTTACCTCTGTTTCTTCCTCCTTATGTTTTTCCCTGTTTCTTGCTGCTACTGTGAATCATATTCTGATCTGGGTGATAGTTGTAATCCTACAGCAGTAGGTTGATTTCTCTTTGACCTAGCCCTTGCACCTTGAGATCTTTATCAAAGGGCTTCCAAATATGGGATAGTTCCTAGAGTTTCAGATCTGGAAAGCTCACTTTTGTCTGAGTTACAAACTAGCGGCACTAGCCACTATCACTGGTTGTGACTGTACCATGCATCTTCAACTTTGGGAGTTTGTCTTAGGATTGGTGCATAAAATAAAATGTTGGGATAGTGTGGATTCAATAGGGGTAAGGGTTACAAACCTGTTCATGATCTTCCATGAGATGGGTGACCTTGATTGAGGAGCTGAATCGATTTTAAAGGTTGTTGCCCCTGCTGGTTTGTTTTCTACAATGACCTAAGGTTGGTAAGAGAGAAAATGGGTTGACAAGTATTTTTTGGTCTTAATATAGATGAGGATGGCATTATTGTAATTAATATTAAATTGGGAAGAACAGGTTTTACCAAACATCATTTTCGTTTTGAACACGTTCTTGAGACCGTTACCAAACGGTCATTTTCAGTCTCAGAACGTCGTTCCAGACGAAGAACGCAAAAAAACGTTCTTAGTCAAGAACGGGCGTTCTTTGTTCAGACCGTTACCAAACGCAGCCTAATAGTTTTAACTATGTGAGAAAAGGTGCATCTTGCTCGAGTGGTACAATTCTGTGATTCTTCCATGGCATTGTGGTTTGGGTTTTTCGGTAGTAGCATATAGGAATCATCTAAAGTTCAGTTTGGATTGTAGGAGTCCAAACATTCAGGAATTGTTTGATTTACATTAGTTACTATTGTAAATACATGCACATCATGGGATTTGCGATGGGCAGGTGAAGGTAGAGGATGGGATTTTTAAATGGGTTCAAGGGAAGAAGAAGAAGGATGGTATAGCAAAGGCAGCAGGGACAAAGAGAGAGGATGATCATTCAAGAGAGATAGAGGATGATTGGGGTTTGTTGTTGTCTTCTGGAAATGTTTTCAAAATAGGTTTACTAAGCGGGTCAAAAGCGGTTTCTCAGCACGGGTTTCGAAAAAAACTGTTCTATTGTTTTTTAGAATCTCAGAAAAATTTTAGCACAGAAACAATAGTAAGGTTATCAAGCGGGTACTTATTTACATACCCCACTAATGAAATACCTATTCCGTTAGAGTGAACAGGTTAAGTGATGATGTCAGTAGACCATAAATCTATAAATGGACAAAATACCCTTATATCCTAAATCGATCCTCTTCTTTCCTCTTTACTATCCTTAACCCGAAAGCAGAGCAAAAGATGAGAAAATTTTGAAACCCATCTCCGGTTCTTTATTACTGAAGTGTTTCTCTATTGGGTCTGATGACTTCTAACCTTAGAATACTCTCTCAACTTGACAATAGAGAAAAAGATGAGACTAAGGTACAAATTGATAACATAATGTTTCTGGTGTTTCTATGCTATTTGTGTTCCCAACACACAAATAGCACAGAAAAACCATTTGATAAACCCTTTTTTTTTTCAAGTGTATTTTATAACAAAAATCAAAATTTATGGGTTCAAGACAAAATCCTCAAAAACCATGTCTATATACAGCTCCAAAGCTTCCTGATTCAACCCATTGCGGACGTATCCTGAATCATTCTCCCCCATAATTCCACACTCTTCACCAACAATTCATTGAAGAGGTGACGAGCAAACAACATCTTATCACAACGTTCATACAACACCACAAGGTCACTTATCCTTTGCGTGCAGGGTTTGAGCCCAAATTTAATCATGTGGGCATGGATTTCTTGCCTTTGTCTAAGTGCCACTTCCAAAACACAAGTAACGGATGATACTACTCAAACCCAATTCCTGAGCAGCCCTCAAATTTAAGCCCGACTGCAAAATCCATCGAATAAGACCTATCACATCTTTAGCACCACAAATTTTGATTTTTTTTATAAAAAACACTTGAAACAAAATCGATTTATTAAACAATTTTTCTGTGCTATTTGTGTGATGGGAACACAAATAGCATAGAAACACCAGAAACATAACATTATCAAACGGTGCCTTACCCTTAATACCAGAACGAAAAAATTAGTGATAGGTCAAACCATGGCGATACCGTTACATATCGCCTCGATATGAGCGATATGATACCGATACCTCAAACCATAGCGATACCAATACGTAACACGGACCGACCATGATAAACAGACTCGTCAAAGCTTTCAAATTAAACTTTAACGATCTTAATTACCTAATTTTTCCGGTAATAATCTTAATTATCTATTTGAATTCAATCACGTTTTATGGATTCTTAAAATGGAGGCAGAGATTGGAGAGAAGAAAAAGAAAAATAGAAAAAGGAAAAAAGGAATAACGGAAACGAAGTTAAGTATCCGTGAATTGATATGAAACCTGGCACCAGGAGAAGGTAATTGGAAAGGAATCTCTTCTATGTCGTTGGAGTGGATCCGGACTCGCAGGAGACGAGCCTGATTCCCAGGTTCTTTGCCCCTCTCTATAAGAATCGAAACTAGGGTTTTTCTAACCCTCCACGAAGTTTGTGAATAGGTGAATCACTGAAGCGGCTGCCTCATCTCTCTTGCGCCAGAGCTCAGGTAAATTGCAGATCTCCTCTTTACGCTTCTGGTTTCGTCTTGCTAATTAAAGCTCTCTTTTTTTTCCTCATTTAAAGTTTTCTTGGTTTCTTAATATTTGGATTATCACTAAGCTGGGTAACAATCTTCTAATCACTAGATCTATGATGCACATCACATAATTCTGTTATTGTTTTCATGTTAATAGATAAATATGGACTCACAACTCTGCGTATGTTATAGGAATAGTGTGTTAATATTCTGTAGACATCTTTCTAGGTGTTATAAGATTCTCCGATTTCTCAAGAGCAACTGTTGGATTTGCTGTGCTGACAGAAACCATTATTTCTTAACATTGTTTGCCCTTGAATATCTGTCATTTATATTTGATTTTTATTTCGTTGGGTGTGTGAAATGAAAACTGTTGTAATTGCTTTTCTTGATGTCGCTAGATCCTCAAATTTTGAATTCGAGGAAGGGAAGCTTTGCCTGTTTAGTATCATTGAAATATAATGCTGTTCTGGTGATCCTTAGTGTTACTCAAAAGTAGTTATCACCCCCAATGCATGATCCCCCAGTGCATAGCTGGGAAGACGGCACATGGCAAAGGACCATCCAATGGTCCAAATTGAAATCCGACTATTTACCCCTTCCCAAGCCCTAACTAGAGTTGACTTAGGCTCAAATTGCAAGCCACGACGCCATCTGTTGCATAAAAGCGGAGTCCAGATCTGACGGAATTGAGATGAAACAAGCGATGATTCAATTTAATTGTATCCTTTATGTATGAATAATTTTCTATTTATTTACAAAAAAACAGAGGAATCAGGATCTAAGAAAATTGGGTTGAGAAATGAGATACCAAATGTGATAAATTAACAGTTTTAGGGATTCAACGGCATACATAGAAAATCAGTATTCTCAAGGCCTTTGGCTCCAACGAGTAGGACTTCAAGTGATGCAGGTCCAAGCACTAGGAAGAAGAAGAAATAGTCCTAAGGGACTGATTGTTGGAGCCTTAGAAGAAGAATTTTCTTTTCTATACTTTTTTTTTGAGCTCTTAGATTGAACCGGTCCAACCAATGGTCCAATTTAAGTGACTCTTTCTTATTGGTTGATTTTGTTTTATTTCTATTGGCTCTTAGAGAGCATCTTTTAATTTTGTTTAAAAACTATGTTTTATTCTTCCCCCTCCACGATTTTAAGAGGGTGGAGTTGTTTTTTAACTAGGAATCAGATCTGGGATTCCTAATCCAGATCTGAATATGTGTAAGGCCTTTGGCCCTTTTTTTTTATTATAAATATAGCAATCGTGGGCAGGCTCCCCCACTATTTTCTGCGTTAAAAATTTCCTGCTTTCAAGCTTTGTTTGCTGCCATCATGCTGCTGCCTCTGCTCCTCTGTGAGTTCTTACATCCTTGTGGATCTCAAGGTGGTAAAGGGTAGGTGGACTCCTGCGACTCCTTGCATTGTGAAGATCGGGAGGTTCCTTCAAGACATCAAGCTGCTGCCATTATTTATGCATTACAGTAAGTTTAAACCTGCAAGTTATTTTAAAACTTTCTTCCACCTAGCCATTACCCTTCCCTTAGACCTAATCCACATCCCCCTCCATCCATCAAACCCTAATCTCTATTAAACCTGCAACTCCTACCTAGGACTACATCATCAAGCTTTCCTTGAGGCATTTCTACAATCAGCTTTGAAACTCGAAAACGAAGGAGATGCAAGAAGGAATAGCCAAGGAAAAAAAAAAAATAGAATCGACCCTCTTCTCTTCTCTCCACGGTAGATCTCTTTCGCCCAAAGGAGAGGATTGTGTGAAAGTGTGCTTTAAGGTTCCGAAATCCGAACAGCCAAAAAATGTTTCCTGATGTTGCCTGCCTCGCTCGGCACGGCCTGAAGTGGTATCCAAGGGATTAGGTTGACGTCAAGCCAACAGATGGTGTTGTGGCTTGCAATTTTGGCCCAAGTCAACTCGGGTTAGGGCTTGGGGAGGGAGGGCGGAGTAAATAGTTGGATTTCAATTTGGACCATTGGATGGTAATTTGCCACGTGTCGTCTTCCCAGCTTTGCACTGGACATGCATTGGGGGCGATAAAAATCCCTCTATCTCTCTCATTTTTTTGTTCTTAGATTTTCCTCCTAATCTTCCTCGTGATTCAAAACCTGGCTATAAATCTTTTATCGAAACCCTAGTTTGATTGTTCTATTGGCTAAATTTGATTAGAAAAAGCTTGATATTGGTCTGCAAAAATCAAAATTTGATCTTTCGAAATGCAGCCAGAAGGGCATGGCTAGATCGCTGAGTAGCGCTAGGGTATTGGATTCTTTCAGCGCCAGTGCAACCACTACCATTACCATAGAAGAACCCTCTCCTTCAGATTCATCTCAGCGACCGCAACAGCAAACCCTAGTTCTTCTCCTCTCCCGGCGACCGGCGACGAAGAAGAAGGTCACATGGAAGGAAGGTACTGTCGATAATGAATTCCTCAATAAGAAAAGCTCCAAAAAGTGTTGCATCTTCCACAAGGAAAAGCCTTTCGACGATGATGATAGTGACAAGGACAACAACAACGACCGATCAAAGGAGGCAGATGATGCACACCATGCCAACGGTCACGGAGGAGGTTGTTGTTCTCACGATGACGAGGCCAGCACAAGTGGCGGGCATTGATGCGTCACATTATAGTCATCCGGCATAGTAAGCTCAACAATTTGTTTTCATATTAGACATATTTCTGTTTCTAAAGAAATATTTTTGTGAGAGGATGATTTTGATCAGAATTCCTTCAATCTTGCTGTTGAGTTGTGATTTCTGGAGATGTAATGTCCAATCTATGTGTTGTTTGTGATGTCTTTGAATGTAAAAAGTAAAGCTGAACATGAACACTCTTACATGTCAATTTTGTGGGTTTTCCCTGCACAATATCTATGTTTTGACCATTTTTGATTTGTGGAGAATGGAAATGTAATATAGGTTTCAGACTTTCGGTCTCTCGCAATAGGTGGGTGAGCTTTGCAGTTCGGTCCATGCCAACTGCCAAGCCTTCTTCTTCTTCTTCTTCTTCTTGTTTTCTGTTTTGGTAACTCTAGGAGATGTAATGTACTCCTAGGTAGGACAAGTCTCATTAGGAGCCAGGGTACTAGGATCACTTAACAAGGCTGCTGGTTTGGGGCAGCTTAGGCTAATTAGGGCAGAATTAGGGTTAGGGTTAGGTTGTTGAGCTAGGGTTTTATTTGGTAAGATGGGCAGGTTTTTAGGAGTCTATTGGTGTAGGTTTGGATTGATTTGGATGAAGTTGGAAATCTAGGGTTTCGGGTTAGAGGTCTTATGAAAATGGACTGTTTGTGAGATCTAGGGTTTAGGGGTGGATTTTGGGAAAGGGGTTTATAGGGTATTAATGGGCAGGTCTAGGGGGTTATTTTGGTATAAAGAAGTTAGGGTTTGGGAAGGTTTTAAAATTCTGCAATTTAGGGCAGAATTAGATTTAGGGTTTTAATGGAAGTTAGGGTTTGATGGATGGAGGGGAGTTTGGACTAGGTCTAATGAAGGGGAATGACTGGACAGATTAGAAGAAGAAGGTTTGAAATCAAATCTTAGATTGAAACTTACTGGATTTGCAGAGATCTTCAATGGTAGCAACTTTGAAGATGAACAATGGGGTCTCCCGATCTACAAGATGCAAGGAGATAAGTAGCAGCCCTCCCGATCTTCACAATGCAAGGAATCGATTGGAGATCCACCAGTCCCTTTACCTTCATATTACTCACAAGGCAACCTTGATATTACTCACAAGGCACGCTCACGATGGAGCAAAGGCAGCAACAAAGGCAGCAAGCATAAAACTGAGTTTTTATTAATCAAATTCGTGTACAATGCTGGCCTCCCTTACAAACTTATATAGAAGACTCAAAAATAGACTTAGACACTAAAAAGGAATGGCCTAACCTTATCCCTAACCTATTAGCTAACTGAAACTGACTAGGAAACTGAAATAGACTCAAAATAGAGTCCTAATGACTTAAAAACAACTTAAACTACTTAAACAAAAAAGATTCCCTATTAGCCAATAGGATATAAGAACCTCTTAGCCAATAGGATCACTTCACTTAAATTAGATCAATTGAACCAATTGGATGCAACCAATTTAAACCGGTTCAATTAAAAAACATAAAAATAAACTAAGTATAGGGCTAATCCAGTATGCAACCTATGTACCCCTAGTTTAGGCTCATTAAAGTGGCATAATACATAGAAAACCCTTGGGAACAAAGGCCCAATATATGTATGTCCCAACCCTAGACTTATTCCTAATAAAATAAGCCCATTTGGGTGATGAATTTGCATCAAGATGTTTGTGAGAAGATGAATCAGGCAGTTTTGGGAACAGAGACAAGGAAAAATCCGGAAGATGATGGAAGCAAGGATTGGTGGGGATTGAAAGGGGGCCTTTGATGCAGATTTATCACCAAACTGGGCTTCTTTTATTAGGAATAAGTCTAGGGTTGGGTAATATACATGTTGGGCCTTTGATCCCATGGGTTTTTTAGGGGCCTAAAATATGTGTACTAAGGTTACATACGGGATTAGTTAGTAGATTTCTTTTTATTTGGTTAAGTGGTCGTGTGATTATTTAATTGTTATTTAAGTTGGGTTGGATTAGGAGTCTATAAGTCCAACCATATTTTGAGTCTATTTCCTTTAGTATTTTAGTTTCCTAGTCGGTTTAAGTCGTGTATTTTACTGTTCTCGTGAACAGTGTCACAACCCCTTAATTTGGCTTGGTGAGATAATTACTAGAAGAAACTGTGGGGGCAGTTTTGTCAATGTCTTAAAGTCTTTAAAACTGAACCAATGGAGACAACTTAAAGGGTGGGGACCACAGACTATGGAGTTCGGCTGCACCTATTAAGCCATCTGAAGTGGTGTCCACATGATTCAGTTGAAGAGATTTGAAGGCTGTAGAATCAATTAGTATTTAGTAGTTTCTATTTTCATGTCAATCCTAGTTACTATTTTATTTCAGTCAAGTTAATTAGGAAAGTTTCTATTTTTTTTAGATTGAAGTTAATTAGTTAAGTTTTTATTTTCTTCTTTCTTGAGGAGCAAGCTTTGCCCCTCCATATTTTTGTAATGGCTTTTAGAAGCCCCCCCACGATTTAGCTGATGAATTAAAATTTGCTTATGCAAATATGGCTCCTTTCTCAAGTGTTGAATATGATTTGAAGGGTTGAAAAACCTGGCTGAGAGAGCCGAAGTATCTTTATCCCTCTTTTCTTTTACCTTTCTTCTCCTATCCTACTCGACCTTTTTGTTGCTGCTCTGTGACTAATACTTAGCTGCTGGAGAATTCTTTGAAGACCAGATGCAATCTCCAATCCCTTTCAAGTACTATTGCTGCTGCACACAACCAAGAGAAGGCGGAAGCACTCCTGCAGCTCTGTTTTCTCCATCAGAACCTGTTGCAATCTCAGGGCTCCAGAATTCAGCAACCTGTGACTCTGCTGAGATTATATTCAAAGTATATCAGGGACACCTCTTGCCCTCCACTCGATTGTGCTTGACTTCCCCAACTGCTGCCCAAATTGATCTCTGCATTAACCTTCTAATTTGGTAACCAATCTCTATCTCTGTATCTGGCCATTAGAATCAGCACCAATTTGGAGCCAAGGATCCTCTTACCAACCCCTACACTCGACCCAAGTTTGATCCCCATCTCATGGCTGGTTTGATCCCAACCACCTAAGTTACTAATTTTGGTTTTATTGCTATTTTGATGTTCTGCTGCAACCTGTGATCGATCCTACTGTAAAGTGCTTCTTAGCTGAACCTCTTCTACATTACTAGTAGGTTAAGGATTGGGTTAGGCCTTTTCTTTTTAGAGTAGGAGTCTATTTTTGAGTCTTTTATATAAGGTTGTAAGGTGGGCAAGCATGGTACACAAATTTTGATATTAATGAAAAAGCTTTTGTTGCTCTTTCTCTTCTTCTCCATTGAAGATTTGTCTTGTATTTGAACAAGGCTAGTGGGATTGGTGTTTGATCCAATCGACACCTTGCGGTGTGAAGCCCGGGTGGATCGTTTGAAGGAATTAGTATTTGATTTGATTGACACCTTGCGGTGGGAAGTCCGGGTGGTTCGAATTGGTTATTTGTTTTCTCCATTACTGTTACATTAATGTTCTACATTCAAGTTCTGATTTCAAGGGTGTTTCTACATCATCAAGCACTGTTCAAGTCTACAACATCACCCCAAGTCTGATCCAATCTGTTCTTCATCCATTAGTAAGTCTAGAACTGGAAACCTGCAACTATTCTTCTTCCCTTCTAGAAGGTCACATATGCAAGGTGATTTTCGCGAGAATTCTGCCCAGCCAAATCTAACTGTTAGAACCTGCTAAAATTTTGATTGAATCTTCCTCACACCCTAAGAGAGACTCGATCCAAATTTCATTACTATCTACCCAAACGATTGCCTGAAATTATACTTTTACCCTTCTCTCCTATTGCTACTAGGAAACCTCCATAACTCCAGATTTAACCATCTGATTTAGCCGTAACTTTCAGCATGTATTCCCCTCTACCCTACCCACACTCAACCTAAATATTAAGACCATTCAACCACCTGATTTCCTGTTATTATACACCCCAGATTCCATCATCTTCCACCTTTCAAAACCCTTAACCCTAACCAAACCCTAACCCTAATTTTGAACTAAAATCATATTCTACCCCAATCAGACTACCAGTTCATATTTGATCTTGGTGTACTGGCTCCTAGTTGGTCTCCTACCAATCTAGGACTACATTAGCCTCTTTCCTGATTCCATGTGGGGAGAAAGCTGTGAATGCTTGCCATACTTCATGCAGGCAAAGAGGCCTAAGCTATGCTCTCTTTGAAATAAGAAGTATTCTCAAGGAAAAAAATGATCTGAAAATGGGTAGAAGAGGGATAATAGTAGGGAAGGGAGGGAGAGTCCATCAATATTTGGATTGACCCTTGGCTGGTTTCACTGATGTGTGAACTGTGAAGACATTGAGAATCCTGATATTAGATCATGCAGGACAGAAGACTCCGAATCAAGTATTTCTTCCAAGGTGGCCAAAACCCCATTTTCCATGCGTATGTTCACAGACAAGTGGATCTAGCATCCCCAGAAAATGGCACCTTCACCATAAGATCTGCTTGTCATGTTTTGCAGGAGAATTCTGCCCTAAACACTTGGAGGGAGATGCAGAAACTGAAGACAGTACCCAAAGTTGAGAACACTTTCATTGGAAAGCCATCCATGAGGCTCTGGCTGTCAGAGAGAGCCTTTGTAAGAAGAGGATTGGATACTAATACGTGCCCTTTGGCACTTAAATGAAGAAAATACAGTAATGCACTCCCTTGTTTACTGCGATTAAGCAAAGGTTTGGCTTCATTCTTGTTAAATCTCTTCCAGTACCCTTCCGAAGTCCAGCTGTGATTGCACTAGTACGTGTGTTAGAGCACATTTGTGTTGGGTACCCCACTCCCAACATTTTTGGAGGTTATTGAAGCTGAATACTGGATTCAGATCGGTGTGCATTGAGTGGTTAAGTGGTGGGATTCTTCATAGCATACATGAAGAAAGATTGTCCATGATTAAGCATTATTGGTGAATCAACCTAGTGGATAGTGAGTAAGCAGATCTTTTATATGTTCTTAGCTGTAACTAAGTCGTTCTCATTGGGATATCTTTTCTGTTATATTGGTTTGGATTTTGGAATGAGGAAAGAAAGGAGAAGGGGAAGGATTGGAGCATCCATTTTCTCTGGTATGCATTGGTGAATGATTGCAGCATGGTTCCTGATGCTCAATGAAACTGAGATTCTGAATGCGACTAAAGTAGTATGTATTGGAGCATATCTGGGTTGGATTGCCCCCTCCCAACCTTTTTGGAGGTTGTTGAAGCTGAGTACTGGATTCAGATCGGTGTGCATTGTGTGATTAAGTGGCAGGATGCTTCACAGTGTGCATGTAGAAAGATTGTCCGTGATTAAGCATTACTTTTGAATCATCATAGTGGATACTGAGTAAGCAGTTCTTCCATATGTTCTTACGAAAATTCAACCTGTTCGCATTGGGATATCTATTCTGTTATGTTGGATGTTTTGCATTATATGACCATTTTGATTTGGTTATATACTGTCGTACTTCTTGATATGAGATGGCCACAGGTTACCCTGACATTCTAGTTTGGAATGAGGAAAGAAAAGAGAAAAAGGGGGAGGGGATATGCTCTCCAATTTTCTGTGTATTGATTTGAAGAATGACTGCAACACAATCCCTGTTGCTCAATGAAACTGAGGCTCTGTTTGTTATGTATTCTTGGAATAGATTCTAGGTCTATAACACATTCTGAATTGAGAAAATGTTGTTTTTCATGCTTCAAAATGCGTTTTGGGCCCAAATCTATTCTGACAAAACATACTAAACACGGCCTATGATTTTGACTGTGACCCTTGATTAATGCCTTGGTTAGGAATTTACAATGAGAAGCTTAGACTGCCTAGTGGCTATTTTAATCTTGTTTGACATCCCCCCTTTTATTTATTTATTTATTTTTTTGGGGGAGGGGAGGGAAGGTGAGAATGTATAATTAGTTAGTGGGATTATCTAAATGACAGCTCTACACCTTCTTTTGATTGCACCTTGTTTTATTCGCAAAAAAATGTTTAAGTTAGGGATATAAAAGGGTTTTCAAAAATAATTTGAAAGTGACTTATTATTATGTTATTATTAAAAGCTGTAATTGTCTTGCATATTTTTCAAGTACACATGTGAAATCACAGTATTTACCCTCAGTAGGAAAAAAATGTGTTATACTAAAAGGTAAAAAAAGAGTAAAGTATACAAAATATTTGACTCTTAATGGGTGTCAATAAAAAAATCCCTTAGTTAAAAAGGTATAGACACTACATATTAGGGTATTATCTGCGTAGACAATATGACAAAGATACTAGTACAATAATACCACAACTCGTCTACTGACTTACGACCTTGTTGCTATTTAATATTTTATATTGTTTCATCCAAAATACTAAACTATTGAATTAGATTTCTCAATTGTCTTACGAAAGTTTGTCATACAGTGAAAGAAAGCTTCTTAAGACAATTGAGAAGTCTAATTCACTAATTCAATTGTTGACGAAATTGTTGAATTGGGCCACCAAATTTGACTTGTAGCCAATGAAAGAGATACCTATCTATCCACTGGGTTTGTAGCCATGGCTTATTTCACCTTTTTTAGCCTTGACGCACAGAAAAGCATGTTCAAACAGCAGAAGAGTGTAGCTTTTGAATTAATAATGATGTTTAATAGTTGCCAAAAAGAAAACAGGTTGCCCATACTTCAGGTATTAAGCGGATTAGGTTCCTCTCCTGCAAGCACTCCGTCCAGTGAGTGCCCAGTGAGGCATCCAACGGCGGGGCAGCTTGCAGTGTGCCGGGATGTGTGCCTGGCACCACCTCAGCGCACATCTCGGCATGCACAGAGCAGCCCCGTCGTTGGGTGCTTCACTGGATGGGGTGCTCGCTGGAGAGGAGCCCAATCCGTATTAAGCTGGATTGGGCTCCTCTCCAGCGAGCCTATCATCCAGGGAGTACCCAGTGAGGCATCCAACGGCTGGGCTGGCTGGATGTGCGTTGGGCCCATGTAGATACAATCCCAATGTGTGCCCAGGAGCCCAGTTGTTGGATGACTGAAATATCTGTTTTTGGGGGAAAAAATATTCACTAAAACCAAAAAACAGGCTAGGTTTTATATTTTTATGTAACAGGTTAATAAAAGAAGTTGGTAGTTAGAAAGAGAAATGGGGAAGGTCTAAGGGTTTTTTTGGTATCATTTTTCATTTTGTTTTTCTGTCACAAAAACCTTTTTACAAGTGTTTGGTTTCATTTATGGACCTTATTTCTATTTAAAAAACATCAAAATAATAGAAAAACCATAATAAATTTGAGACCTTATTATGGATTTTGGCCAAAAAATCGTTTTTAGTCATTTTTGCGGAACTTTAATGAGTATGTGCTTATAAAGCCCCAAAGTCAATGGTAAAGGAGTCATTTCCCCCTTTAATTAGAAAGGCAAGTCCCGACCTCCTCCTTCCTCCTCCTCCTCCTGCAACCGCCCTTCCCCATCTCTTGAGTTCTTCTCCCTGATCATTCATTGGATCAAGATTCAAACCACACCCACTCCCGCCCCACATCTTCCTGCCCAGGACATGCCCGATGAACAGCACAACTTCAGTCGTGTCTTCTCTGATCAGGTATAAGAATGGGTGGTTGGCAACAAAATCAATAAAATTATTTGGTTGCAACAACCGCAAGCATTGCATGTTATGTTTGTTTTGAATTTTCTTGTTCAGCTATGCTACGAACGGTTTGAGGACTTGTAATGCAGTCCTAGATAGGTAGGAGACCTACTAGGAGCCAAACAACCAAGATCTGTAAAGCTGCTGGTTCGATGGGGGGCGCAGAATTGAGGTTTTAGGTCAATGGGAGTGTGTCTTATATGGTAAAGCTAGGCAGGTGTAGGGGAGTCTAATGAACTAGGTTTTATAGGTTTTGGATGGGTAGAAGTAGGTTAGATAGATTTGGGCAGCCACTAAGGTTAGGGTTTTGGGTTTTTGAAAAGAGGGAAGTGAGGGATTCTAGAATTTATAGTGGGAATTAAGGTGGGGGCTTTGGATCGACTTCTCCTAGGGCGGAGATGAACACTTGACCAAAGTATGGAGGGTTTTTGATGGCTGGAATTGTCTAGGTGGATTTTAGGGTTTTGGAAATTTAATGGAGATGAGGGGAATTAGGGTTTAGATGATGGGATGGGTCTGAAGTTAGGATCGAGTGGAGGGAATATTGTGAAGGTACTGTGGTTTAAATATGGATGGGTTCTGATGGTGGAATAGTGCTGAACAGAATGTGAAGGTTTAGAGTTTTAATGGATCGATAGTTCTAATGGAGTGTTGGCAATGGGGATCAATGGGCTGGGTTTAGAGGGTTAGGCGAAGAAGAGGGATGGCTAATAATATTACCACTTACTTGGAGTTGCAGGTCTTCAATGGCAGCAGCTTGAAGACAAGTAGCAGGTCCTCCCGATCTACAAGATTCAAGGAGTCAATTGAAGATCCACCAGTCCCTTCATCTTGATATGACTCACCGGGCAACTCTCAATAGCAAGGCAGCAGCAGCAATGGCAGCAAGCAAGAGTTATTTTTTTAAATTCTGAATTGTGGGGGAGCCTCCCACGATCTGTTTGATCTGTTTTATTTATAAGATGGCCAATGGCCTAATTCCTATTCAGCCTAGGAGTTTGATCACTAGGCTGATTCCTAATACAAGTTACTCCCTCTTTAGAAATCGTGGAGGGGTGTGGGGACTAAAAAACAACTTAAAATAAAAGAATATTCCCTAAGCAATAAAAGAATAAAAATCACTTAAATTGGGCCATGGTTTGAACCGGTTCAATTCCAAATACTAAAACATAAAAATAAACTAAGTATAGGGGCTAATCCCGTATGCAATCTAATTACCCATATTTTAGGCCCATAAAAGTGGCCTATTACATAGAAAACCCATGGGGTCAAAGGCCCAACATGTATAGAACCTAAACCTAGACTTATTCCCATCATAATAAGCCCAGCTTGGTGATGAATCTGCATCAACTTGTGTCGAAGCTATTATCCTGGTCAAGTCTCTGTTTCTTTTGGTTGGACTATTTGTACTTTTCGTTCCTTTCATCTTTTGGTTATTGGATGCTGAAAAAAAAACTGTAACTTGTGCTAAAATCTGATCAGGTACATTAATGGGTGGTCGGCGACAAAATCAATAAAATTATTTGGTTGCCGCAGCCGCAAGCATTGTATATTATGTTTGTTCTGAATTTTCTTGTTCAGCTATGCTACGACCGGTTTGAGGACTTGTGTCGAAGCTAGTATCCTGGTCAAGTCTCTGTTTTTTGGTTGGACTATTTGTACTTTTTGTTCCTTTCATGTTTTAGTTATTTGATGCTGAAAAAAAGACTGTAACTTGTGCTAAAATTCATGGAATCTGTTAAGTTCTCAAACATCTCTGTGGAACAGGGACTAAAATCCCCACATACCAAGGCTAACCATTGTGCTAATTCCTGAACAAAACAACAAAAAATCTTATGGGGAAAACCACGAAACAGATAACCAGATTTGTATAAAATAACCAAAATATCCTATAAAATAGCCTTCAGGGAAGAAAGTGGTTGTGACAGCAGGAAGGGAGGTGAGTTTTGGTCCTCAGGATATATTTGTTAAACTGTGTAAGAAACATAAAGTATTTCGTCGATTGGCATCGCTCATCTCCATTGGCTTTGGCGAGAGAATTCATTCTTCACCTCATTGGCTCATTTCTGGCTTTGCACATCTGAGGGAAGATTTGAGCCCTTTCCCTTCTGATTTCGTCAATGATTCTTTAAGGAATTTCTTCTTTTGTTTCTGTATTGATCTATTCGTCTTTGCTTCTATATTTTCCTTAATCCAATCGATGGAAGAGCTCAAGTTTGTGTTTGTGTAGTTCACAGATCTAGTGTACTTGATATAACTTGAACTAAGAATCATTTTTTTTCTTTTGTTATTTTCTGGTTAAATGTATTTTGAGGTGAAATTCATTCTTTGATCTGTTACTTTGTTTTAAACTTTTTTTGAGATTTGGTTTGTTGTGCTATGTTGTAATACTGTTATCTGCTACCTGTTTTCGTGGATGTCCGATTAGCAACTGTTGTGGGAATATTCCTTTTCTTAAGTCTCTGCTTTCGTCGTTCTTTGTTTTATGGACTTTGAGTTTTATGATCTCTGGTGTGGTTGTTGTTTGTTTATGATCTTTGTTTCAGATTGGGGAGGAAGATGGGTGAAGAGTCTTCTCTTCACCTACCACTTAAACTATACATACGGGCTTTGGTCCCTTTTTTAAAAAAATTCATAAAAATCATTTGCACATGGACATACCAAACCTATTTTTCATTCTACAATCAATTATGTTTAGTAGTGACCAAACAATTTTTATTTTTTGAGGGAAATGGTTTTCAGTAATGATTTTTTTTAAATAGGCAAAAAGCAAAATGAAAAATGATACCAAAAAGACCCTAATGGACTTTGGATGAACTCTTTTATTCATTTTGGTTCTAAATCTGACCAATGAGATAGATATGGAGTCTTCTATCACATGGACTTACTCATATTTAATGATGCAGCATGAATGTCAACAAGATAACGGTACATATATCTTCACAATCCATAGTTAAAATGCTTAAATTACCGATGGTTCTGCATCCATTATTTTGCCTATCTTGGGATAATCAAGCTATGTATTGAGATATATGCTCATATTGGGCCTCCTTTGGGCTCGGGCTCTGACTTAAGCCCAGCCCAGCCCAACCCAACCTGTGTGTTCAGTTATCTTGAAATTAAACCATAATAATATGTTTCTTATTGGCTTACTATTTTTTCTAGTTCATTATGTCTTTCAACATTATTGGTATCTATTGCATTCTCTTTGTCAATGAACTATTAATAATTTGGTGATTTTCCTTGGAAAATTCAACATAAGATAGATTGTGTGTTTTATTGTTTGGTGTCAATTCAGGAGGCTGAGTTCTTAATCCACATGATCCTGATGTTCCTTCCATGCATCTTTTGGAATGGTGATGTTGGGGCTAGCCACTTACGAGTCTAAGAAAAACTTTATTGGATAAGAATTAGACTTTAAATGATTGCCTAGGAGAATCTTCATAAATCTAAAGAAGTACTTGAATGTCTCTTTTGTGTGTTTCCTCACTAATAGATATATAGGTCCATAGAACTAACCATGTGGGGATAGAAAAGGGGAAACTGAGGGACAATGAACTTCCTTGGTGAAGACACTAAACTGCCTTCATTGTGGGGGAAAAAAAACTATTACTGTAACCAGTATACAGATTCCAGATATTTCTGCACTGCATTACTGCCATGAGTATACCTCATGGTCTGTGAATTTAGTACAAACATATGGTTTGTAAGTGAGCTTGTATTTACAAATGCACCGTTTACTATGTCAAACAGACATCCTGGAAACTAGAATCCCTGCATTTTTTTTTAGATTAATTGCTGTGCATATGCTTATTATGAGTGACTCATGTCCTGAAAAAGGAAAAATTTTCCCCACCCAATATAGAGGAACATGGAAGTTGGTTTTATGAGAATGCACCACTAGCAACCTCCAGCTATTGCTTAGGTATCTTTGAAAACTCAAACTGCAGCAACAAAGTGGCCACAGTGAGCTGCAGCAGGTCCAAATTTATGTGTGTCAGCTTGAGAATGCATTTATGTAGGGTCGTTGTAAGTATGGATCTTTTAAGTGTGTCCTATGAACATATCATGGGAACTTAGAAAGGGTATGACTTGAGTACAGAAGTTTTTATTTGATGGTGAAGTGTTGGCCCTGGTATGGCTATTCTTTTGAATTCTCCAAGTGACATAACCTAACGAGTAAAGCATATTTTAATTGTTGAAACAATAGATTCTCCGAAAAGTTAAATATATTTCTTTATAGCCCTGCTCATATTTGGGAATTTAGCTTACAGCTAACATGTGGCAGGGTTAGTCTGGCAATGGTTTGGTTTCACAATAAAGATTCAGTTGGGAAAAAAAAAAAATGGGAACCCATCAGCTAGGTAGAATTTTACGTGTCATTCTGGGAAAGTTCATAATCAATATTGTATCCATATGTTTGTGTGTGTGATTTTTTACTCTTCCACAATAATCCTCACATATTTCACTTTCAAATTATTTTTGAAAACCCTTTTATACCCCTAACTTAAAGAACTAATGAGAATAAGACAAGGGGCAATTAAAAGGTGTCAAGTTGTAAATACACTTATAGAGGTGTCATTCAGACAATCCCATTAAAAAATGAAAACTATGAATAGTAAGTATGAATTTTAATTTCTAAAATATTAACCATACATGATGTCAGTTTTACTTACATGGACTTGGACATGGAGTCTGAATCTGAAGTGTGCCCAATAGTCTTTGACATGGCAAGTGGGAAAATATGAATTCAGAGATGTAGTCTATATGTATATATTATGCCATTTACTTGCAAGGTCAGTTATTTAATTCATTATGTACTCATCTTGATGATGTAAGATGGGAATTTTTGTTTTTGAAGGATATACTAGCTTGATCTTTTTGGTTGGTTTCTAACTTTTATTCATTTTTTTAGTTTTCCTTTTGGCTCCTCTAAAATAGCTGTTGTGGCTCATTGTTGTCCTTCTGAACAGCGATCATTGGAGGAAAAACATTCCAGTTCTTGCAAAATCACATAGGGTATATTCAATTGATCTTATTGGTTATGGTTATTCTGACAAACCAAATCCACTTGAGTTTGGGGTCAACTCCTTTTTACACATTTGAGACATGGGCCAATCAGCTAAATGAGTTTTGCATTGATGTGGTTAAAGATGAAGCATTTTTCATATGTAACTGGATTGGAGGTGATGGAAACTCTCTTGTTTTGTAGATCAAAAGATGGAATTTTTGGACGAAGAAAGCCGACCGAGGTTCCTCTTCCATTCTCGCGTTTCTTCTTCTCACAGCCCGGAATCTGAAACCCAGAAGATCAGCAAACCATTGGTCTTCATCTGCACTTCTGTTTCCATTCTCTTCTTCGTTCTCTCCTTTTTTCTTCAATCCGAAACCCTCAAATTCCTCTTCATATGGTTCTCTCTGTCCCTCCTTGTTGGCCCATTCGCTCCGATCTCTATCACCGGCGGCGACATTCGTGTCGGTAAGGGCGAGCCTCTCGAGCCATTGCCAGATCTCGATCCGCCCCTCGAAGTCGATGAATCGAAGAAAAGAGCTTCCGGTCGCCGCCAGAAAGTTCGGAGATCTGAGGATTCCGTGGTGAACTCATCTTCACTGGTGGTTGCAACTGTTAACAACTCAGAGAAGAAATTCGAAAAAAATAGAGGGAATCCTGCGTGTAACGATAATGGGTTTGTGGTTGAAGACGTAAAGGAGTGGACTGACGAGGATTTTGAGCTGCTGACGAAACAGATATCGAAGCATCCTGTTGGAGAGCCGAAACGATGGGAATTGATAGCTGAAGCTTTCCGGGGACGGCACGAATTGGATAGTGTGATTAAGACGGCGAAATCACTGTCAGAGAAGAGACCCAGTGGTGGAGATTCATTCTCGCAGTTTCTGAAGCAAAGAAAACCCTTAGACAAGCGGTTGGAAGCTGTGAATGAAGAATCAGCAGTTGGGTCGACGACTAATGTTGAGATTAAGAAAGAAAACATTGGTTTGAATTGGACCTCTGGCGAAGATATTGCTCTTCTTAATGCTCTGAAGGCATTTCCGAAAGATGTTCCGATGAGATGGGAGAAGATCGCAGCTGCTGTTCCGGGTAAATCTAAGGCTGTTTGTATGAAAAGAATCACCGAGTTGAAAAGGGATTTCCGTAGCTCAAAAGCTATTGCAGACTCATAGTAAGGCCTTAATAAAATTGGGTAATTTGCCCATAGTTTCCAATTTCTTTCTACGGCATCAATGAGGTAAGAGTTGGATCGTTATCTTACTGACCAAAAATGTCAAAACTCGAAGGTTAATGAGTAATTTGTCAGAGATTATACTTTATTTTATTTATTTATTTTTTTGGGGGGTCTTCTTTTGCATTTGTTGTAAGAGTACAATTTATGGGTCTGGATTTTGATTTCATGTTCATTGTTCGTCTCAGAGAGGAATCGGGTAGAGCTATTTAAGTTCCCAAAAAAAAAATGGATTGGAGGTGACCACTTTCTCTGAGTTTTTGTTTCATTTGAGAATTGTTCCATCATTAATGGACTTTGATTCCTTCTGAATTTACTTATTCTCCATATATACGACTACAAGAGAGAAAAATATGTTGTATGGCTTTTGCAATTGTATAGCTCTCCTTTTTTTTTTTTTCCCACTCCACGGAATTTAGGTCTTCCTTTGCTACATTGATAAGGAGCTCATTCTAGATTCTAGAAGTAGTGAAGTTCGTGTCATTATTCTGGAATTTTATCATTTTGCAGGAAACATGTTGCTTTTAATGCACTTAGAGAAACTTCATACATAATTGCCCATAAAACCAGGATTTTTTTGTTTTCATGGCTCCCCCCTACCCCCCCCCCCCCCAACCCAAAAAAAAAAAATTTAAAATTGGGGTAAATGCTTGTACATGGTGGCTTCTTAAGCTTGTTTGATGAGAAATAGTTGTTCTTTTTGGCTCTAAATTTCAGTTTTAGATGGCTTGACTTTCATCTGTTTTTTGTGTTGAAAGATGAATGTAATGAAAGGCCATTACTCCCTGTGTGTTTGTCTAACCTTCACGGCTACGTGTTGTTTTAAGGCTCATAGTTTCTGCAGGTTTATGCGTGCCTTTAGTTTCTTCTTGAGATTGGTTGGTTTTCTTTACATCTTCTTTTATTTATTCCATTCTCTTTCTCCCGCCTCTCTTCTTTTTATTCTATCTTTCCTCTGATGCTATTAGTTTTCTGTTTTTGATGCACATTAATGCCATTATTGAGTAATTTCAACTATAACTCAACGGGATTCTTTTTAATATACTCTAATTAGTGTAGGAATTGCAGAGCTAAAATGAACAATTTTCCTCAAACTTTGACTTTTTATCCTCCTGAAATTCCAGGCTGTGGCTTCTACCGTCTAAAGAGCAAACTAAAGGCTCTGTCTGGTCGGAAGCAAGGTTTTGTAAATTAATGCAAAGTTGAAACAAAAATTAAATGTAATATTATTCAACTGATGCCAACAATGATTGTTTAACTAAATCAAAAACTTACTTTGGTAAACAAAGTTTTCAACTAATTTACTTATTAGCTTTTACAGAAAAGTGTGACAAAAGGAAATATTTTACTTCATTCTTCAACTACCGTCTAAATATTATTATTCTCTATCATGTCGTTGCTGTTTTTTGCTTAAAATATTTTACATTAATACATTTTATATTCGAACGGTAGGAAAGGAACCTAAACAAAAATTATGTATATAATCTCTGGAGCAACAAAATTAGCAAAAGGATGCAACAGCCAGAAATTTTAAAGTGTAAAAGCATCTGAGACCACCCGGGTCCTCCTGAGATTTGGCAGCTAATCAATTATCCAATCTCATGGCCAGTGTTTGTAAAGATGGAAACTGTTGTAAAGATGGATACGTATTAGATACGTACAAGTATGTTGTATTTGATGTGTTCAATTATTTATGTCCGAATCGAAACATGGGGGAATAAATTGTAAAGGGAAGATAACTAATATTGGAATAAATGATAACTAATCAATGAGAAGATAAAATGAATCATACTATCAAATCATTCCATTCATTTGAATGTCGAACTAATTTTGTACAGTGAACAAAAAAAATCAATGGAACATTGTTAAATCAATTTCTCTATTCATAACATCATATTCATTGATTTGTATCAATTCCATGTAAATCAAAAATATTCCCACTACTATTGAAATCATTAGATAATTAATTCACATATTCATAATTAACTTCATAATCAATGATTTTTTTTATCGGTTTCATTCGATTTAGTTTCGGCCTAGATATTGGTCGGTTCAGTGTGGTCTGGTTCTCAATCGATCCCGTCATACCCCAATCCAAAACCAATCAAATAAAGGTCGATTCGGTTCGGTCATAGATTTTCGACCGGTTCGGGGTTTGTTTTGACACCCCTAACTAATAGTTCAATTATATTCAGGTTCCATAATTAATGTTTATCTCATTCAGTTCACTTTAGCGTAAGTTTGTTTTATTTTTTTTGGTAGAATACTTCAGTGTGAGTAACCAGGCATGTATGATCCTTCTTCCTGCCTCAACCCATGACTCTATAAGGAAGGCCATTAGTAACTTCTATTAGGGACAAAACGAAGAGGAAACCAAGATTCACTGGATCTCTTGAAATTCGGAGATTGTGTAGATCTAAAGAAAAGGGGGATCTTGGTTTAAGAGATCCAATATTGCAGAACCGGGGTCTTCTCTCAAAGGCTACATGGAGGCTCTTGGAGGATCCAACATCCCTCTGGGCCAGATTTACAAAGGCAATCTATTTCCCAAATTCGGAGTTCCTTGATGCCTCTTTGGGTAACAAACCTTCGTGGGGTTGGCGGAGTATTGTCATGGGAATGGTTTACTTTGGGATGTTGGAAGGGGTGACAGGATCGATATCTGGGGAGGAAACTGGCTACTGTCCTCATTGAACTTCAAGGTGCAATATCCTAAGCCAAGTGGATGTAATTTATCTCTGGTTTCAGAATTGATCGATCAGCACAATAGAACCTGGAAGCTGGATTTGCTGGACTTATTCTTTCATCCATCAGATAAGGAGCAGATATTGAAGATTAAGTTGAGTATATTGCCGAGGGAGGATAGACTGGTCTGGGGTACAGCCAAAATGGGAAGTTTTCTATCAAGTCTGCCTATCACCTCTTTTCAAACCAACGAGATCAGCTGATGAGCTCTCAAACTCCTACATCTAATCGCCATGAGTGGGAGGAGGTTCCCACTGATACTTGGAAAAGAATTTGGAGCTACAAGTCTTTGCCAAAAATCAACACTTTCTTATGGAGAGTGTGTGCTCAAGGGATTGCTACTGGGAGTAACCTAGCCAAGAGACAAGTGCTGATTGATCCAAGCTTCAGCAGGTGTGGTTGCAAACTTGAATCGGTAGATCACATGCCACTTGAATGCCCTGGAAGCTGTCTTGTTGCATACATGGTGCCGCAGAATGAATCCCCAAAGATCTCTCTCTGGCTACATAATTGGAATTGCTTCCCTTTCCCAAACAAAGAGAGTAGAGTGGAGAGTTTGAGTCTAAGCACATTCATCTGTTGGCAATTGTAGATTGCTATAAATGACTCTGTATTTTGGGAGAAGAGATTGGTCTCCAATGGAGGTGATTTGCACAGCCCAGTAGGCATGATGAATTTTGGTCCCTGTCCAAGGCTCAAGCTTCGTCTATTCGCTCTACATATACAGTTGATCAGGAAGTGCAGCGAAGATGGGACAAAACCACCCCTAAACATCCTGAAGATCAATTGTGACGCAGCCTGTACTTTGGACCCCCCCCCCCCCCTGGAGGAGGCTTGGGTGTGGTGATTCGCGATTCCCTTGGTCAGATGATAATGACCATCTGTGAGCTGTGCTCCTTATCCAATGCTCTAAAAGGAGAAGCGGCTGTAGTTTGTCGGGGTTTACTTGAGGTTTAGACGAAGGATATCCCTTTCATCCTGGTCGAATCAGATAATTCTACTCTTTTCCCTGCCTTGAACAATCCTACGAGCAACACACCTCTCTGTGCATTGCTGGAATTATGTCAAATATCTTTCAACTGGTTCCTCAATTTAGAGAATGTTCCTTTGCCCTTGTTTTTAGGGATGTAAATGAATAACCGAAATCTGTTTCCATATCCGTTTAGTACTATCTGAACCGGTCCGAAAGCTAAACGGATGCGAATACGGATAGACTATAGTTATCCAAAAAGCTATATTTATATGTAAACGGATAAAATATCCGATCTGTATCCGTATTCGTATCCATTTAGCACTATCCGAATCCGTCCGATAGCTAAACGGATGCGGATGCGGATATAGCACTATCTGAACCGAATCCGATCCGTTTACAACCCTACTTATTTCTAGGGATGCAAACTCTGTGGCGCATTCCCTAAGTCGGAAGGCTGTCTTTAGCATACAAGACATATTGGCCTATATCCATTCACTGGCTTCAGGATCTTTGTAATTCATGGCCAGTTTTTCATAGGCATGTATGATGCATCTTCGTTTCCATTACTAGAGTCTAGAAGGGATCTTTATCTGGGGGGCGATAATTTTCCGTCTAGAAGTAGCAACAGCATATAGAAAGTGGTTACCCCCAAAAAAAAAAATTTGTAATAGAAGTCATATCCATACAAAGCTAACGATCGACCATGCATGATTTTTTTTTTTTTTTTTTGATAAAACCCATAGCGTGAAATGCAAGTTTCTAAAGAGGTGGGTGGCACGTTGTGGTCCCTCATTATCACTACCAACCATAATTCCATATTCCATAGGCCCCAGAACTAAAATAAAAAAAAAGAAGAAGGAAATAATCGTTAAAATTACTCAATCAATACTTAAAGAATTAATACTGTTTACCAAAAAAAAAAAATTTAATTTAATACCTCTACTTCTCCCGCTCCCCAGTTCTTTGATCGCTTTATTGGCCCAAACGCTAAACTACCTTCTTCCCCACTCTCTATCCCCGCCACAAAAACACACCAAAAAAAAAAACCCTTCTCGCCTCATAAAAAGAATCGAAACATTTACATTGAAAAATCTGAAATTACAATCCAATCACACCCAAACTTAACAAATCCTCAACAACTTTAATACATTGTGAAATTAAAAAAAAATATAATAATCAATATCGAAAAACCAAACAAATAAAGAAAGAAAGGAAAAAAAAATCCAAAAGACTCTAAGAGTCCTCCTCAACCCTATTCGATATCTCTGTGTCGGAGTAGATCTGTGGATCGAAGGAGGCGGTAGTGACTGAAACAGAAGTCGATCTTCCTATCTACGACATAAGATCCATTCTCTATTAAAAGAGGAATCCGAAGGCAAGAGCCGTTAGAGAGGCGAAGACAGTAGGAACAAAGACGGCCGCATCAGAAGCGGGAGCTGGTGCCGGAGCCTCAGCTGCTGCCACATTCTGGACCGCCGAGACGGCCAATACCATGAGTATCACAGCGGCGAAGAGTCTCATCTTCAACGCCTCCATCTATAATATTTTTTTTCTTCTTCTTCTCTGTCCTGCTGCTGCCGCCGCCGCCGCCGCCGCCGGGAGAGAGACGGTCTCTACGATTCCTCTTGAAGGGTTTCAGAAAGGAATTGCAGCAAGCGCAATTAGAACTCAGCAGCAAAGGTGGGTGGGGAAAAAATGGGGGAGTGCAGGGGGGTTTATATGGGGAAGAGCAAAGCGAGTGTTCGGGCAGGCTGCCCAAAATGAAAAAATGACCGTTCAACAGACATGCTCTCCGCTTTCAACCCGGAAACCCTTAAATTAGAGAGAGAGAGAGAGAGAGAGAGAGAGCTTTGAAGCTGCCCGCTGTTGACAGAGTGTCTGTCCTCTCTCCTTGAGGTGCCATACAGCTGTCTCCTCTTTAGTGGGTCCCCACCTTTTTCTGTCCCTTTCTTAACCACCATGTTACTCATTTTTATTTTCTTACCCTTTTTAATTAAATTAAATTAAATTAAACTATTCGTTTTTTATTCAGATTTCGAGATATTTTTTTTTTAAAGAATAAAGTAAGGGTGTCAAACCTGCACGAACTGGTACAGTCGACCGAAGATACCTAGACTGAACCGTACCGATCCTATTGGTTTTGGATTGGGGGTATGAGTGTATGAGAGGATCAGAGGACCGGCTGAAATTGGACTGCATAAAATCAAACAGACCGATATGCAAATCGAAAATCGAATCGAATGAGAGCAATAAAAAAAAAATAAATATTAAATTATGAATAGATGAATTGATTATCGATTGATTTCAATATTATTGAGAAAATTATGATTATAAAAGGAATCGTTACAAATCAATTATTATAAGGTTATGAATAGAAAAATTGATTTGTAACAATGCTTCAATTGATTTCTTTGTTCATTATACAAAATTAGTTGGATAATTAACTGAATGATTTGATACTAGGGTTCATTTTTTGTTTTTTTTTTAATTTCAATATTAGTCATGTTTTCATAGATTAGTTATCCATTGATTTCAATCTTCCCCTTACAATGATAAACAATAGTTTGGAAATTTTTAGTTTTTTTTTGAAATTGGAGAGCTTTAATAGTAGGGAGGGGGTTAGGGGATGGGGATAGGCCCCAAGGTGGTTTGAACTCATGACCTCTTATTTTCTTGGTGGCGCAGGAGGACAAAGATGGTCCCATTATCTAGAGTTTGGGATATAATCCTAATTATCTGCTGCAAAAATATCTGGTGGGAGCGGAATAGAAGAAGATATGCCAACTTGAGTAGAACTCCTTCAGAAGTAGTGAGGCTATGCTACAAGGAGGTAGAAGAAAGCCTACAGGCGAAAGGTGGAGTGCATGTAAAAATGGTGAGTGACTTATCCATGGCACATTTCTTCAAGGTGAATATACAAAAGACACCAGCAAGAAGGATTTTAGAAGTTCGATGGAAGCAGCCCCCAAGAGGGTGGTGGAAGCTAAATATCGATGGCTCATCTTTAGGGAATCCGGGCTCAATTGGAGTAGGGGGTCTGATTCGTGATCACTTGGGAAAGGTGATAAGATGTTTCTCTGAATTCCAAGGTGAAGGAACAAATTACATGACTGAGCTAGGAGCCTTCTTTTCAGGGGTTGAACACGCAAGAGAAATGGGTGCGAAATTTATTTGGATTGAGTGTGACTCTGAAACGGTTGTCTACTCAATCCTTTCCAGCAATCTACCCTGGAGTCGATTAAACATGTGGTGCAAAGCAAACAACTTTCTTAGCACCATAAAGTGGCGAATAACTCATTGCTATAGAGAAGCAAATTCAGCTACGGATGCTCTTGCTAGACATGCGGCAAAAAGGAAGGAGAATAATTGCTGGGTGACAGCACCACAGTTTATTAGACAAACCATTTATTGGGAAGCGCTAGATCGACCTTTCTATCGCTTCACTTAAATAGCATAAGTATGTAATCACCCAGACCAAATATGACCTAAAGGTTTTAAGCTCAAGGGTCATGTTTTCTGGGGAGATTAAGATGTTTTTTCTCAGTTTTCTTTACACTGTAAACATCCTTTTATTATAAATACACATTACTGATCTTTAACAAAAAAATAAACAATAGTTTGATTTGTACCAATGATTTATCCTATTTATCCATTGATTCAATATTAGTTAGTTTACCCTTACAATTTATTCATCTTTATTCCTAATACAATAGGAGCACATCAAATCAATTTTCTATTCCAACTAGTTGTTTACTTGTTTAATTTGGGGAAAGTGATTTAAAGTGTTTTTATTGAATCTTTGCTCACTAAAGGTTATGAGTGTACGGTTTTATTGTGGTTCAAGTCAAAAAATAAAAGGTAAAAATGTAAAATACACATACCCCCTAAAATGCCCCACATATTCTTCATACCCTCTACGGTTTTGACAAGTCCACACGCACCCTTTGAAAATTCCACATACCACCTCTACTTTTCAACCTAAAGCCATATAAATCCACACCGTTAATTTTAGGTGTTAAATGCTAAAAACTTTTTTATTGACTAGTCTACCCTTTCGATATGGGTAGCTGCATAATTTTATTTCTGATGTTTAGTAGAAGGGTAAAATAGTCCTTCTCTACAATAACTAACAGTAAGTTA
This sequence comes from Telopea speciosissima, assembly GCF_018873765.1. Taxonomy (NCBI): domain Eukaryota; kingdom Viridiplantae; phylum Streptophyta; class Magnoliopsida; order Proteales; family Proteaceae; genus Telopea; species Telopea speciosissima. The sequence goes on from NC_057925.1 coordinate 62,423,659, forward strand.
TTGGAGAGGGGGTCTAGGTGTAATTAGAGAAAGTCAAAGGATGGAATGTGTAATTAGGGAAAAATATAAGGAAGGGGAATGTAATTTACCCTTCCCTTCCCTTTTTGTTTTCTTCTCCTTTTTTTCCAAGTTTGAATTGGTGAAATGAAGTAACAAGTGAATTTTCGTTAAATCAGTCAACCTGTTGCATCGTCTTAGGATTAAACCCTAAGCCTTCATGGCATTCATTCTAGTCTAATGCACGAGGGTTCCGCCATTGCGGGTCTAGGGAGGATCATAATATATGCAGTCTTACCCTTGTTCTGTAGAGAGATTGTTTCCCATAGAAACTAAGATTGGTACATTTGACCTATTATTGATTGTCTTTTGTCTAATTCGTAAAAGTTCTTTAAGTTAAGAGTGAAAATCAAAAAGATTTTAAAATAATTTAAATGAAGAGGGATCAATGCTAAGGTGTGTGGTCTCTGCACTAGCACAAAGGTCAATGAGAACATGCGCAAAGGCATCCAACAAAGGAAGATTCTTCATTTCACGAGAAGTGGGGTGGTCATTTCGCCCTTCCTAGTCTAGGTCCAGGCACCACGCAACATGGCAACCTTCTTTTTCCCATATTTAAAGATGTAATATTTACTATTAGGGAAAGAGAACGCTACATGGTGGTGTGCGGCGTGTAGTCCCTGCGGCCAAACACAGTGCCATGGGAAATGAACACCATACCCTCAAGGATTTCTACCTTTCCATGGGGCGTGACGATCATTTCGCATGGCCCTATGTCTGGGCAAAGGAACCGCGTACCACACACGACCAAGTAGTATTCTTTCACCCTTACTATTATATCATACTCTCATTGAAATTTAAAATATGTGTTATATATATAAAAAGAGAACAAATATATAAATAGAGCTACAAATAAAAAGAAAATCACTTTAAGTACACCACATGATACCATGTGAAGGGTGACGTGGCAATTATTATTTTTATTGGATATCTATAGAATGTTGTGAATTGATTACATGTAAAGTTCATACCCTCTGGTATAGATCGAGACATAGCCTCTCAAGTATGTTTTCTATACAATCTGTGAGCATGGAAATTTCGGGTTCACATAATTTCTTCAGCATATATAGTCTACTATGCTGTTACTACATTGCACAACTAAATACCCATTCTTTTTTATTTTTGGGTAATAACAAAATACCCATCCAAATGTTTCTTATCTATAACGCCACAATAAGCCTCCTATCAATAAATACTAATAGCTACCCATTTGATAAGGTTAAACACCCGCCGGTGATATATATAGTTGTTCTCCATTTCAAAAAAGTGGTAGTGAAGAGAATTTAGTCATTGGGGTGTCATTATTCCCTCTGCCTCTTATTATATACGAAGTTTGAAATGCATGACAATATTTCAGGAGTACTGTCGTCAAATTAACCACCAGAACCCATGGATTAATAGATTATCTCTTCATCGTAAATGAAAGAAAACTCGAAAACCTGTCCTTATTTATAGAAATATGTGATTTTTTTTTATTTTTTTTTTAGTCTGATCACCATTGGCAAGAATAAGAAAACTTTTCCCTTACTCAATCATAGAGACGAGGTGATTATCTGATTAGATTTTATAGTTAAAATGATAAAATCTATTTGAAAGTGATGCTCAACCCACAAGATACTGATTCTGGTCTAGAAATCTCGAATTCAATATTAAAATCCCATCCAAACGGGACATGACCCGAGGTTTGGTTTTATAAATTGTGTTAGGCATAACTTGGACTTGTTAGGGGCTCAACAACTACAACTGAAAATATAACTACCTTAAGTAAGCCATATTAAACCTGCAACATTCTAGCTATCAAGATACTCATAACAAGAAGGATGGTTCATGGTTTTATAGGTCCAACTTTCGCAATTCTAAGTTTTTGGGAACAATTGTGATGGTACTAAGCTCGTGTTTAGTATGTATTCTCGGAATAGATTATGAGTATAGAACGTATTCTAAAGTGAGAAAATATAGAAGAACTAGGTTTAACAATGTATTCTAGACTCAGAATCTATTATGCTAATGCATATCAAACACAACCTTAAACTAGCACAAACTTGTTTCCAAAAGAGATACAAGAGTCGTGTTCTACCAAGGGAATAACTTTTTGGGGGCTTAGATAAAGGGATCCATCCTTACTTGAGCTTTAGAACTGATATTTAGATAAAAATAAAATCTTAAATGTTTAATTACAAGACCAAAATTTGCTGTCCTTCACCAAATAAAGAACAAACTACTGTCATTTTCACTTTGATAAAATTTTGAAGTTCTTCCAAGTCAAGTTTGTTGGTGAGATGGTTATTATTTATCGGTTGAGATGTTATAGGATCCACATTGAGTAACATATTAACTAGAATAAATGTGAAAGGAATCCCCCACCCCTCCAATTAAGACAGAAACCTCATTTCTTAATGTATGAAACAAACATTAGAACTGTCACTTAGAGCTTATGTAGTGTTTCTAATGTTTTCAATTTAATAGTGACTTATATTTTTTCTTTTGGATAGTTATCCATGAAACAACGTAATGTGATATTTTTGAAAAGTAAAAGACAAATCTAAAACATCGATTTTTATTATTTTTCTTTAATTTAAACTGTACGTAGGTCTCTGCTAAGAGCTGGGAGAATGCATAGTATTAGAGTACTTGTACGTACACATGCATGGACATACAAGGTGAGGTATCTGACTGAGACTCTTCAAATGTAATACATGGCTAATCAAGACCATGTCTTCGCTATCCAGCAATCGGAATGGACACATCATCTATCTGTGTGGTAGAATACATGTCTTGTGATGTTTGGAAAAATAAAATACTCTAGTGACGATAATAATTTGAATTTTCAATTTTTTTTAATTTTATAATCACACCACATGGAAGAATGATGTGGCAATTTAGACAATTGAATATATAAGTAATGGTCTGGATACACAAAGTATAAATTTTTAGCATCAAATTTGAATCATATACTTTCCCATTATATCTAAGCATTCTCTTGGTCTTTGGTGTATTTCTTTGTAGTTCAAAAGTTTTTAAATCCTTTATTCTGCCACCTAGCAAACTCCATTTGGATTGAAACTTGACATGAAAGTGGGGGACCTTGGACTAGCTGTGGTAATAAATATGTGACGACTGGAATTGAAACTCATACATAATTCCATAGGGTAAAAAGATTTTTGTTTGGATTACCAATCTGAGGTTATATGACTGACACGCCTAATTATACCATGATGAAGGATAATGTGTAGTTCCGATTATTGGATGCCTACAACATAACATATTTTATCTCCAAATTCAGTTATATACCCTCTCAAGTATTGGCATATAATGTCCAATGTACGTTCATCATCCTCTTGGTAATCCATGCACCTTCTTAATGGTTGAGATTTTCAATGCTTTATTTTGCCATATGGCAAACTCCCTTTTAGGTTAAAAAGTTTACATGTGAGCAAAGGATGTAGGGTCTATCTTTCATCAAATTTTAAGAATGCAATTTGTAATGTAGAGAAAAACACGTACATAAAATATTACGAAGAGGAGTACAAAATGTCGAGGTAAAATGTTATGACATGCTTATGGAGATTCAATTATGGCATGAAAAATGATAGAACAAATTTATTAAGCTCTACCCTATGCATGAAATACAAAAAAGTCTTTAAACAATAAAAAGTGTCACTAAAAACATTATGAAACTTATGATGAGCATTCAAATATACTAAAAGGCATCTTAGAATACCTTAAATATGTATGTAGAAACATTCAGTCATGATTTTTTTATATATTAAAAACCAAATGCAAGCGTGATAATGCAATGAAATCATGATATGATTCAAGAAACATGCCACTAGGAACCAATTCTAGAGAGAGCAAAAAAACAAGTCTATCGGAAGTGTGGACAGGAGTGGAAACATGTAAATAAGTAAGAAATGATGTGTTGAAATCTGCATTTCAATTCAATTCTGGCGGAGCCGGCACGGCTTGTCCAATCCTGTTTTTGATGAGCCTGATCTCAGTTCTATTCTAGGAAGAATCTTCGGCGGGCTTTTTTGGCTTCGAAACGCGTAAAAATGGCTTACAAGTGTATAGCTCAGCGTTAAAAATGCTGATTCTCTTTGATTTGATATGTAATTCGCCCTGTAATGTTTTAGACCGGGCAGGTTGTTGGGGGGCATTTTTGTATTTTTCTTGGGTTAGGCTTTTCTTATAAATGTATCTCTTTGAGAGATGTGAGGTATGTGTGAGTCTTTTTAATTTTCTTCAAAGTAAATAGTGGATTCGTGATTGTTGCTCGATCTTGAACGTAGCCTTCCTTCTTGAGGGTGAACCACGTAAATCTTCGTGTCTTATGTGCTTGTATTGCTCTTTTTCTTTTGATTTTCTTCTGCAAATTCGTGTTGGTATTTTTAACAAATTTGTGTACGGGAAAACCCTAAAGGCATAAAAAATCGATTCTGGTAAATTGTCTGCCTCTATGAGCAGGTGAAAGCATCTTAAAAAAATAACATTATAATTCAAATGAATTAATTTTTATCGATTGTAAATTGGAATTGATCATGAATTACACGCAATAACCAAAGCGTCATATGTCTTCACCAAGCATTCAGAATGGTTAGCCTAATTTTAGACTTTGAGTGTCTCTGATTTGTTGGTTAGGTTAAGGAAAAACCACTTGTCAACCTATCTTTGCACTAGAGGTCCAGAGGAAATATTGTTCTACCTTTTCTTATTTAAACTAATTTTTCATAGGGTTCGGGGAAGAGTGAAAGCTGTAATTATGTTACAACAAAACATAAAACTACTAGGGATTGCTCTTTTAATTATGTTGTCATGTCAATTCCGTGAAAGAAAATTTGGCTTCGTTTCACTCCTTGACTTCATGAGTTTTGTGTAACCGAAGCTTTAACTTGTTCATGAAACACAGATGAATAAAATTTCTTTAAACCAAGAATGTTTTAATTTGTCCTTTTTCTACACGGGAAAGAAAACATATTTGTTTGTTTTCATTAGTTTTATATTCTCTTTTTTTTTTTTTTTTTTGGTTTTACAATATACATGCAACATATTGATTATGCGACATTGAGCTAAGCCTTGGTCACATTTAACCTTGTTCTAATCCAGCATGTTTCTGGCCCTATCATGCCTAGCCCTTCAGAGCTTACTATGCAAAAAGTTCAACCCAGTTTAAATTACACTTACAACTACTTCAGATTTACCAAAATACATTTACAATTTTAAGGAAAATTTATAAAATTCTCCTTCATAATTTTCTCAACATAAACCTTCTTGTTTCTTTGGCAAGTCATTCAATCTTTAAAGTATACATATTAATTTTTGGATCGAGTTTTCTCACACCCATGATTAAGGGAGAACCGATGAGTTCAGATGGTGTCCATAGGGTATCGATGACCAATTGGGGGTGTTATTGACTTTGTATTATGGGGGTAGAACATTTATGAATTATGACTTTTGATGGATGTACTTTGGGTGTAAGAAAACTTTCCCTTTAGGTGTTTATATCATCATCTAGTCTTTTTTTAATCTATTTTTGACATGTGTTAATATATAATATGCTTAAAAAAAACTTGAAACATCAATTCAATTTGAAATTTTTTTTTGGCTTTTAAAGAAACATGGGAAGAACTCAATATATGGTCAATCATTTGGTTGAGAAACCTCATTAATTTGGCATAAAATTTTTTTTTTTTTTTGGGTAAGAATTTGGCATAATTGACCTGTTCAGAAACTTATTCCTTTAATTTTTTGGAAGATAAATGTAAAATGCAAGGACACAAGCATATCAAGTAAACAATAACTTATACTAATGGTGTGGATGATCACAATAGTGCATGTTATCTCACAACCATTTAAAGCTTGTCTAATTAGAAATTCTTAATTATGTGTGTCGAAGCTACACGTGAGGGGAAGTGTTGATATGCTGACAGTGATAGTGTTATAGTCCCACATTGATTTATTTAAGTCCTTTATGAATTCATATACTTGAGGAGCTCTCTCCATCTAAAGCCTTTAGGTTTTGGATTGGACTAGCCTCCAACATGGTATCAGAAGCCAAGTCCCTTTGTTATTTTTCCTACGTTGTTTGCCTACGTTGTAGAGCTGAAATCAGGTATGTCAAGGCTACACATGAGAGGGATTATTGAGATGTTGAGAGTTATAGAGAGTTATAGCCTCACATTGGTTTGTTAATGTCCTTGGTGTCTTCATATACTGGAGGAACTCTCTTTACATAATGCCTTAAGGTTTTGAATTAGACCCTCTTCCTTCATGTACTTGAAGAGTTCTAGCCTTAAGGTTTTGTATTGGACCCTCTACACATCAGAAATCAAAGTAGCATCACAAAGGGTTCTCCACCTGTTCACTACATCAATCTTTTTGAGAAATATTGGTGAAGAATATCAGTATGAATGGAGGCTGTAAAAAATTGACTCCAAATACTCCATTGTTTTGTGTGCTTTTATGTGCCCTAATTTGTTTAGGTGGACACTTGCCCTGAGGGATGGGAATCGGAAAGGCAAAGCAGAGGCCCAAGTACAAGCCCAAGCCCAAGCCCAAGCCCAACCTCTTGGGCGCAACCCTCTTGCATGCTATTTCAAGTCAAGCCCAAGCTTTCAAATGGGATACATTAATTCTTCTAATTCAAATTCGATCCATTTCTGAAAACAGTAATAAAGCACAGGGAAGTTGAGAACATCCAGAATGCTTTTTCCCCACCTTTTTGAAGGAAATCTAGAACGCTTTTGTAAAACATTACACAAACGTAAATATAAACTAGTGGAAGCCAAAATTTGATGGTACCAGGGTTTAAATTCGAATCAGTTCCGGTCAATTCGATCCAATAATGATGGCATCAAGGTCTAAAACCCGGAATTGGGATCTGGATTGGTACAGTCCAGTTTTGATCTTGGAGATTGGCCCCAGAATATTTCTGGCATCTAGGGTTTTTTTCTGAACATAATCAAATCTGAGCTTAATCGGGGAAATCGGGATCAGTCTTAGCCAATTCTGATCCAAATTGGCTGGAATCGGTTGATCCAATCTGATTTTTAAAACCCTGAAAGGTAGTTCTAGGGATGTCAATTGGTTGGTTTGATCTGATTTCAATTGGGTCGACTAGCAATAGGCCAAACTGAAACTAAATCGTTAAGCAAATAATTTGGTTCAGTCGGGTTCGGCATGTTTTGCATCGATTTTTCATTGGGTTGACTTGACATGCTCTTATCAGGCCGTTATCGGGTTTGCTATCGGCTTGGTTAGGATCAGATTCTCCATCGGATTGAGTTAACAGGCACTTATGGGTCTCAGTTTCGGTTTTCATATATATGCAATTATGCATTAATTAAGATTCTGTACCTCCCTCCCTCCCTCCACCAAATCAATCTTATCTTATAATCTTATTATCAGATCCACCCAAGTATTAAAAATAGGGAAAATTACAAGATTAAGCATATTTGGGTTTTCTTTTACCAAACTGCCCACCAATTGTTTGGTTAACAAAATTACACAAAGCTGGAATTGATTTTACAAAACTAGACAATACAGTGATTTTTCTTTTTTTTTTTGGACATTTTTACCCTTGAAGAGAATGAAGGAGATTGCTGGTCGTTTCTTCCTTTCGATTGCAGTCATCTCTTCTTCCTTCACGCAACCCCCACCCCTACCCCATTCGGCTGACCCATCTCGGACATCGTTCCCGTCTCTGTGGCCACCGAACGAGCCCCCGGCTTCGGATGCTTCGCTGCCTCCACAAGCAAATCAGAAGTACCCAATCGTAAACCAGCGCAAAACCCGATTAAAAAGGTTCATGGGTGAGGGAGTAGCCTCCATCTAGTTCATAAACTGCCGGAATTTAGAGGGAGAAAACCTGCAATTTCCTGTGCGAACCTCTATCCCCTCGACTATGGCATGTTGACGGTGCCGGTGATGCCTTTTGAGGGATTTTTTTATTTTGGGAGGGGAGGGGAGGGGGGGGGGGGTGTGGGGGAAGGAATCTGCTCTTGTTGGAGGAATGTCAATATTCAATCGTATCCATTTGATCGATCTGTACTGTGGTTTTTATTATACCATTAAGATGATTTCAGCCTTCTGTGGCAAATTTTAACCAAGATTCTCTAAAACGGTATGAATTTGGATTTTTGTGGCTTTGATTATTTGGTATTTACTCATCTTCGATTTCAAGTAATTGAATCTTTGAAGGTTTAATGGGGCAAGCAAGGGATTGGGTGTGGAGGATAGCAGGGGGAGGGATGTGGTTGCAGGAGGATTACAGGGGCAGGATGGTGTTTCAGACGGTGATCGGAGATGGGAGGTGAAGGTAAAACCCATCAAAAACTTACTTAATAGAGGAAGGAAGACTGTTTTGGTTAGTTTGTAAACCCATACTCAATTTCGGATAATTTTGTTACCTGAAACAGTAACTGTCTAATTTTGTAATGTCAAAGCTAATAGTATCTAATCTTGTAATTTTCTCTATTTTAAGGATAGGATAGGATAGGATAGGATAGGATAGGATAGTTATCCTTCCTCATGTATTCTCAACCGTCCGAACTATTCTTGATTTAATCAGCCTTTCTTCGGTACACAAAGCCAAAACTGGAAAACCTCATCTGGGTTCAAGTCTTTTGCTTCATTTCTTTTTAATTTTTTAAATAAATAATTTCTAAGAAGAGTTGAAGTCATGACCTTTTCATTGTGAGATGGTGGTCCTTGCCAAATGAGATTGGTGTGACGTGTGCTCTATAGCTTGCCACATGGCAGAGGACTTTATATCTACGCAATCTGAGTCATCTGTCAAGCTTTGCTGCATGTGCCGCCCCACCCACTAAAGTCTAAAGTCTAAACCGATGATGCTTATAATTAGGGATTTTACATTACATTACCCAAGTCTTTTATTCGAATCTCAGAATTTATTCCATTTCTACGGTTCACAAAATAGGCAGACTTACGTAATCAATGCAACCAAACCAAATCCAAACCATTGAAATTTTGCTTTGCTCAAAAATTCAAAATTCCGATTGCACTACACTAGTATTATAAGAAGAGCTCTCCATAAATAAATAAATAAATAAATAAATAGCCCAGGATTGATCCACTGATCATGGAAACACTTCTTCTTATTAGACTTTTCTCCTGAAGAGTAGCGATGTGAGGTATCATCATCGCTTGGAGAGGTTGAATGGGACCCATTTCAGTTTTGACTCGTTTGTTCCTAGTTATCACCCCCATCGGTTTACTTATCATTTTCATCCAACGGTCACAACATACAAACGAACAGAACAGGTAGACACATTGCGTCTCAACGGTAGGAGATTCAACAAGGATTCAACATTCCTTCACTCGGAAGTACATTAGCATGCTTTGTGCTAATTAAGTGAAAGTGTGAACAAAACAAAGCAACAAAACCCCATCCACTACTCTTAGAAATGGGATCAGAAATCGCGTATCACAGAGAATAACAAGGTCACCCTTAGGTGGTAGAACAAGTAAATTTGCCAAAGATAAACTGACACATCATACTAGGAGTGGTTCTATTATCACTATGGAAGAGGCCAAGATCTCAACAACAACAATAATTCAGTCTTGTCCCAACTAAATGGGGTTACCTATATGGATCCTTGCAAAGGCTGCAACTAAAAAAATATTCAAGAAAAAAAGCACAACAACATCGACAGAAACTCAAGAAAACCTACCTAAATGGGGTCGGCAACATGGATCGTTGTCCTCCAAACATCTCTATTCGAGGTTATGCTTGAGAGAAGGCCCAAACTATGCATGTATTTCCTCACTACTTCTCATAGGATAATTTTTGGCATACCCCTTGCTCTTTTAAATCCTTCAATTTGAATCAAATCACTCCTCCGAAATTGGTGCATCTCGAGGCCTCTGTTGAACATGACCATGCCACCTCAAACTACTTCCTTGTAGCTTCTCATGTATAAGGGCTACTCCCAACTCAGCTCTAATATGGTCATTCTTTATTTTATCCTTCTTTAGCCGTGCCACGCATCCATCTCGACATCCTCATCTCTACCACACTTAGTTTATTTACGTGTCGCTTCTTCACTACCTAACATTCCATCCTTATATACATCATGGTTGGTAGACTGATAGTCCTATAAATTTTTTCTGAGTTTTAAAAGGCCAAGATCCGAAGATCAATAAAAACTAGGTTTATTTTGAAAAATAGAAATTGATAAAACTATAAAAAGATCAAAGAGAGACAAAGGTGAGAACAAACAAGAGACTCAAAATACTCACAAAAAGAAGAGACCCGAAGGAATTGAGTCCGTAACCCAAGGGGCCTAGCAGCCTAGACACGTTTGGAGATTGGACAAGAGAAAAATAAGTGCTAATCAGATTCAATTGCCAGGTGACACAAAAAACCCGTCAAATTCAAACCAAAACCAACAAGTGTATCCTTAGTCATAATATTGCTAATCCAAACTTTCCAAAAGAGTTCTTTGAAACGAGGATGCAAAGGCAACTTCCAAAGACATTTCCGAATTTTCTTATTACGACAAGCAAAGGTGGGCCCAAGTTCCCAAGGAAGCATCTGTCTCACAATAATTCTGGTAGTAAGAGCCCCAGAAAACGGAAAAGGGCAGAACCAACATGGTAAGGAAAGATCAATATAAATAGGAGTTCTACAAATGGCAATGAGCGACTGATGGAGGAAAGAAAAAGTGGATCATGAAAACATTCCAAGATGCATCAATTATTAATTCATTAACTATACGAACATTGATATATTTGAACTCAACCCACTTATAGCGAGCTGACATGTGGCAAGGCTAAAACGAGTTGTTCGGGCTACTACCGCATAGATATACAAAGTCAACATTGTAGTGTGCTAGAAGCGCTAGGGCGCGCCCCCAGCATTTAGAATGGTTTGAAGGTACCCTCGACATGCAGAAAGGCTTGGATGCATCCCCATTCTCACAAAAAAGGTCTAAGCGCACCACCCACATGTATATAGGCCTAGACTCCCCACCCCCATGCTAAGAAGCCAGAATCATGCACCATTTCTTTTATAAATGAGAAGGTGAAGTTTAAGGTAAACTCACTAGACAATATCTGGTACTATTCCATTCACTACTACTCTTTCATCTCCCCAAACTCTTATTTTGTTGTTTGGATTCTGACTTAAGCATCGGAGACTCCGCAACGGAGTCTAACTCTGTCTCTCTCTCTTGTGCTCACTCTTTGGTTTAAGGAGTGTGCAGGTCTCCTAGTGACAAGTCATCCATTCAGATTTCAATGGCAACAAACACTAATGAATGATCTGTATGAATGTGGAATGTGGAACTCATGTAGAAGAGGTACCTAGGCTTCAAACCAAATAGAGAAATTAGAAATACTGAAAACTCGTCTAACACATTTACCATAAACAGAAAACTCATCATTTACACACTAATTTCTTAAATTAGGGTAGGATTCAATATAAACCATCCCAAAGGAGTGGGCTCGTCTTACACAAATTTCTTAAAGTTTGCCTGGTGTTTTTTTTTTTTTAAACCATTTAAAACTAGTGATTTGGAAATTATGACCATTGAATGCATAGAAAATGATATGGATTGAGCATATATATCAAAATTCAAATTGAGATTTAATATATCCTTTCATATGTACTCATATCCTCCATGTATGCCTCATACATCCAAAACATCGTTTATAAACTCAAAATTGAGAATTGAAGAGTCCCAAAAACCCTAGAATTGGCTGCTTCAAAATGACTTAAATCTGAATTGATCATTATCGATTCGACTAATCTGATTCTAATTTTTGACTAGAAGATTTTTTGAGGTTCATCTTTAGTAGGGTTTTAAAAACTCAAATCAACTGATCCCAATTCTGGTTCATTCCATTTCAAAATATAGAGTTAGGGCAATTCTAGGTCGATTGTTCCATTGCTTACTGATCTTGATTCATATCGAAATCGGCCAAAATTGATCTGAACTGATTTTGGGATTTTAAACCCTGAAGTATACACAGAGTTTTAAGAATAGGGAATGGGATCGGTGAATCGACTGATTCGGATCAAAATCGACGATGATCGATCCCCATTTTCATCGATCCAACAAGGCCATTTCATACTCAAAAACCCTAGAAATTCCCTGTTTTGAATCGGAAGACTGATTCATCGAACGGAAGCCGAGTCACGAATGACCGATTCCGTGTTAAAATCCTGGATATACATAAAATTTCTTATGTGGCAGTTATTGAGGGCGTGCCATTTTCTTTCGGGTGAAGGTAAACGGATTAGCCACAAAGAGTGAAAGAGAGAGAGGGTTGGGTGACTTGGGTGATGGGTCCTTGCCTTGCCTCCTTGGGGGCGGAGGAAGCTGACATGATATAAAAGAGACCCGATGGAGGCCTTTGGGGCTAGACTCCGGTGTTCAAGCTACGAGGCTAGTTAGAGAGGGAGGCGCATCCGACTGTCCATTTGAGATCAAACGGTAACAGCAATTCTTCGGTTATTCTATAGGCGCTACCAAAATAAATGAGGGGAAGAAAAGTGACCTATTTCTCCTTTGGTGGAATGGAAAAAGAAGAAGAAGGTGATATACTAACATACAAACAAACAAACAAACAAGAGAACACAGAACAAAGTTTGAAAGAAGAAGGAGAGACAGAGTCAGAAGAGAGAAACGAGAGAGAGAGCACAGCACAGCGAAGACAGAAGAAGCTCTCCCTAATAGGAGAGAAAGATCGATTCTATAAGAGCAAGGGTGAATTGAGAAAACTGATCTGGGTTTCTTCCTTCCTTTTGAAGATATCTTCTCATTTCCTATGACAAGAATCTCATCTTCTTCAAGTTTTTGGGCTGCCTACTCTGTAATGGACTTCTCTTCTTGTAAGTTTTCGTCTTCTTTTTTCCTCCTTCCCTCTTCTTGTGCATTTCCTCTTGCTTTCTGTCTATATTGTTCTTTGGGTTTTCTTTTAATGGCTCCTCTTGAATCCATTGAATTGCAGAGTAGTTTGAAGCGGTGGTTTTGTTGTCGATTTCTCTGCGACAACCTTAGATCTTGTGCTATTTGCCTTTTCAGATTGAGCGATTTCCTCCAAGTATTACCCTCTTCTTCCTTTTTCTTGAGTTGTTGGAGCAAACCCAACCCATACCCAAATGGGTTCGTTAATCTCTTCATTTACTTGTGGCAGGGATGGAGAAGCTAACAAAGAATCAAACATCAGGTAGAGGTCCAGAAACCGATTTTCTCCTACAGTGGGGGAACCGAAGGAGACTGCGCTGCGTGAAGATAAAAGAAGACGACGCATCAGAGAAATCCGATGGTGTGATTAGGAAGAAAATCACCTCTCGAGTTGATCGGCGTGTCGTCAGAGGGGAGAAAGAATCTCCTCTCCCTCCTCCGCAACCCAATCCCATTAACCGGTAACCTTCAAAATAACTTCAACCAAATTGGGTTGCAAGCATTGAAAATCCGAAAGGGAAAGGGAAAGGGAATGAAGACTTATTTTTTCTGATTCTGTTTGGTTTCAGGAACTCCGAGCCGGTGACGCTACCATCTACTGCAAGCGAGAATAGAAAGTCATCTTCGCCGGAGAAGGAGGACCGGTACTACACGACTAGAGGGTCTTTGGGTTTCGACGACAATGGCAAGATTTTCATGGATGCGGGAGAGGATAGAGGGGTTGTTTGGCCCAAGTTGTTTATTTCATTGTCAAGCAAAGAAAAAGAGGAGGATTTCATGGCGATGAAAGGCTGTAAGCTCCCTCAAAGGCCAAAGAAAAGGGCCAAGTTCATCCAGAAGAGTTTACTTGTAAGTACCCATCTGTTCCCACAACACCCCCAACTTCCTCTCAAGAAGTCCTATTTTTTTTTGGTGGATTTTTCCGATTTTCTGATTTTGACTTATTTTGCTGTGGACGATGGGCGAATATGGTGGATTTTCCGCAGTTAGTGAGCCCCGGTGCATGGCTCTCTGATCTATGCCAAGAGAGATATGAAGTGAGGGAAAAGAAGACATCTAAGAAGGTACGGAATTGATCACATCTCTTCTCTACAGTCTACAAGAGGGGGAAAAAAAGAGAGGGGAGGTGGGGGGGGGGGGGGGGTGTCCGGATTCCAAAATCTTTTGGGTCTCTGTTTTTTCTTTGTTTTCCCCTCTTCATTAGTTGGTGGATTGCTTATTTTGGTGAATTTTTGTTCCTCCTGATAATGCAGAGACCAAGAGGATTGAAGGCCATGGGAAGCATGGAAAGCGATTCAGAATGAGAGACATTTCGTTTGGTTTTCGATTTTTGGGGGTTTTTTCCCCCTTCTTTATTTGGATTTTCAGAGGAGAGTTGTAAGTTGTTAGAGGCTATTAGCGAGGAAAATTGAAGAAATAGGGAGAAGATAGAGAAAGAGAGCAGTCTCCGTTGCTTCTGTACAAAATTGCTTTTGCTTTCCCCTTAGAAATAAAATGTTTCAATTTCTTCGGTAAACCCAAAAAGAAAAAAAAAGAGAGGTTGAGAAAAGAGAAATCTTTTGTTTTATAAATTTTCTTTTCTTTTTCTGTATTCTGAATCCGTTCCTTACCTACTGCCGATGATGATAATGGTGATCTTTATTACGCGTCACACGGGTTACCCGGTGCTATCCAAGCAAGTATCCAAATGTGGTTTCCGTCGATTAAACCTAGACCATTTTTTGATGTCTTGCTACCGCGGATCGGCAACACTATGGAAGCGAGAAAATCAGGAGAGAGCTTTGCATCACGGTGAAAGGGAAGAGATCCGGTGCAGGTGAGGAAAGATGGTATAGGGCAGGTACATGGTGTGGGCAGAGTGGTTTAGTTTATTATTATTGTGAGATGTGTTGTGTTGTGCTGAGTTGGGTTAGTTGATTTGAGAGGGGGGAGGGGCAGGTACGTGGGTGAGAAGGAAGATGGCTTTGGCTCTGCTACACCGTGGGAGAGAATCCGCTAAACTCCGAAAGTGGGTGTGATCCATCCAGCCTGATAATTTGCTCTGCTTGCTGCCATCGACACGACGGAGAGATGCTCAGTGAAGAGGGTTTTGGAAGGCGTTTCAATTTTTTCTGCAACTCATATTTTTTTTCTTCCTTGTAAATTTCCCCCTGATTCTGGTAATAGGTAATGGGTTGATGCTCAGCTCAGTTCTCGTGGTTCGATTTGCGAAAATGATTATGATGCAAGAAACGGTGCGTTTTGAAAGAATCTAGTGAAGACAGAGAGAGTAAAGGAATTGAATCTTGTAAAGGGTAGGGACTGAAATTTGAGAAAGTTTGGTTAAGAGGGAAAGAAGGGGAGGGAGATGAGATCGCAATTGGTAGAACTTGGAGGTGAGAAATGATAAGAAGAGAAGATAAAAGGAAAACTTTCTATCTTTAAAAGCTTGGAATCAACGTAACACGGCTAAAGGCTTTTCTTCATGCTTCAACGGTACCTGTTGTGGGTGGTGGAGGGGAAGAAGATTTAGCCTGTAGGGGGTGGGTGGTTGTGTTCCATTCTTTGGTATCCCCAAGTTCTCAACCGTCGAGTAAAAGACT
The DNA here is from genome assembly GCF_018873765.1 of Telopea speciosissima. Lineage (NCBI taxonomy): Eukaryota > Viridiplantae > Streptophyta > Magnoliopsida > Proteales > Proteaceae > Telopea > Telopea speciosissima. Next base: position 62,439,227 of record NC_057925.1, read on the forward strand.
TTAAAAGACTCTTCTTCGAAGTGTGAGGTGGCAACACCTCATATTAGTGAAATGCTAGTAGCCCTACTCCCTACTCCCTGCTCTAGTCCTGGATGGGTGGGGCCAGTGGGTATTGTGGGGCATAATAAAAAGGGACTGACGAGAGCCCTCTTGTTCGAGGCGAACGGTGCATGACTGGGATTCCAACTTTGCAGCTACTACTCACACCACACAGGGAGAAAAGCAGTCACACTCCCTCCCATTCAAGGTTCAAGTAAGTATAATCGTTTCGAAAAAAGAAAAAAAAAAACCATAATCGACTTCCATGTACTGTTTCAAAAATCAAAATCGGTTTGGTTCATTAGGATCATTATCAATCGCGATTAATCCCAATTTGAACGTTCTTGAGTGGTCAATTTTAGGGTTTTTAGGACTAGATGTTTGGTTTTTAAATCTAGGGACTGATTCTGGTCAATTCCAATCTGATCCAGGTCCAAATACGAAAAGAGTTATTCAATCCTCGATGCTAATCCTTGATTCCATGGATTCTAATTTGGTTATGATTTCCTTCTCACTTCCCCTAAATTTCTGATACTTCAAAAAAAAAAAAAAAAAAAAAAAAACTTTACCCTCAAAATTTTGTTACACCGATACAACTGATCTCATACGGATTCCTAAAAGCATGGTCAAAATCAACATGAACCCTAAAAATGGGTCGATTCTTTAATAGGAAATCCGGTCTTGCGAACTCTAGTCCAATCCGATCAGAGTAGGTGATTTGATTCTGATTCCTCAAACAATGTTCCCAGCTCGCCATCTGACTTCAGAGGCAGAATCAGCTGGAGATTGAATTATGAGAAAACAAGTGATTATCACCGTCCGTGAGCCAACCTAAGAAGAAAAGGTATCTAAGATGTTTAATGTAAAATACATAGCTATTTGGGGTTTGTGTGGGCCGGGGGAGGGGGAGGGGGCGGGGCAGGTGGCTCAACTCGTATTCTCTCTTCATGAAATTCGTCGTCTGAATCAAAACCCCCTCGTCGCCTAATAATCTTCCCTAAAACAATGAATAAATTAAAAAGAAAAAGGCCTCAATAATCCTTTTATTTTTCTCAGCCTTCCATTCACTATATATGAATTACTCGAGGCAAAGGCAATATCTCGACCTTCTCCTTGATATTGGACCATGGGGTCCATGTCCTCATTTTAAACAACAAACTCCATATGAGAGAGAGGCCAGAATCGATCCCAGCCGACGCCAATCCAGATCGAATCAAACTCGGTCTGGATTAGCCCTAGAATCGATGGGTAGATCCATAACCCTAGTTTCCATACAAGGATTGATCCAAACTGGATCAGCCTCGGCCAATTATGACCCAAATCAGCCGGATCCAATCCAATCTGATTTTTACATCCCTGGTCAGGACCCAAAACCACTGTTCATCCTTACCATATTCAATTTGTATCTGGGGATGGTATCTAGAAACAGACCCCCTCCCTCTTCTTCTTTCAGTTAACTTCTCAATTAGGTCAACCGAGATATGGAACTGCAAGAACAAGAATGGACAAGTCTATGAAAACTGCTACTGATTATTCCAAACCAGAACCTGACGTTAATCTCCCACGCCGCATTTTGGGAGCTCACAAAGCCCAAAAATAAGGTTTCTTTCCTTTCATCTACATCCATCGGCTGTGCTGAATTCTGGGTTAGCATTGCCTCTGATGGTCAATCTCCATCAGGCAATGCTCCCTCTAGTAGTCTAGTGGGTAGTTATGCTGCAGTTTCAGTCTTCAGAGGGTAAAGCCGGGGTGTTTCAGTCTTCCATGGTATTGTTTCCTATGTCCATGGCTTCAGCAGTTAATAGTTCCAGGAGTAGCACAAGTGAGGTTTGCAGCTTGGATAGCTATCCTACAGAAGTGAGCAACTTAATGCTACACATCAACAATCTGTGCAGTTTTTATAGGTATCTGAAGTTACATATCTCAATGCTACACAAGAACAGTCAATTCCAGTCAGCTATTCAAATTTTACACCATTATAATTCACAGTAAAGAAGCAAATTCCTCAGGAGAACATAACTACTGGTCACCAAGTTTCTGACATGAACCAGAAGCACTCAATTTCCTCATCACTTAGTGACACCAGCAGTATTCATATCTGTTGTTAAACCAGAAAACATTATACGAGAATACACAATCCTGCATGGCCAAGTAGTAAGGTTAGAAGACTTGCTGCATTCATTTCTCATAGGCTAATGCTCTGCCTCCAAGTGTCTTCAGTGTCTGAACAAGATGATAGGGGTAACATATTGAATGACACCATCTTCAAGGAACACTAACAATATATCTTATAACTGCCACATAAAATCATCAAACACAATCAACTAGTGCGCCACTAGATGGGGGCAAGGTCCCTAGACTGGGCTAGGTAATAAACTATTAGGTCTATATGTAATATTGATATAGCTCAAGAGAGGTTTATATTTTAGGTGCTCATGGAAAATGGATATGACCTCTAAATTATAATTTAATACATTTGAGTGATCAGAAGTGGGTGCTTTTTCACGCTCTAAACCAAGAGTACAGTTTGAAAATTTATCGGCAAATTTGAATTCAATTTATGAGTTGGCTACTTCATGTCTAAAGAAATCTCACCAACACTAGGCAACATCTAACTATCTAAGATGTCTAACGGAAGCTTACTGACTTTCCCTATAATAAATAACCGGAAAGTGATAAATCTAGTTTCTGTTCCAAATACTTGAGATGAGACCAAGCTTACTGACTCTCCCTATACTAATAAATAACTGGAGAGTGATAAATCTGGTTCTGTTCCAAATACTTTAGATGAAACCAAGCTTACAGACTCTCCCTATAATAATAAATAACTGGAGAGTGATAAATCTGGCTTCTGTTCCAAATACTTGAGAAGAGACCGTCACATAAAGAAGTGCTTCTCCAGGGCTAAGGTCAAATGTGTCTTGAATATAGTCAAGGTCTTGTAAAGATATATTTCATGAATTCATATAATGTTTTAATTGAAATCTGTGAATTTTCACTCTTTCCAGCCAAGATGACCTAGATTTTACAACCATTAATACATTATGTAAATTACATTACTACTGTCAAAACATTATCATTTTGACAGCCAGATACACATTATAATATATGTAAGGCACTTATCATACTCTCTTAGTCTATCTACATCAAAGTTGTCAAAAACTCTCTCTTTTACTATATTAGACTACAATAGTATCAAGGCGTGGCCTAGGCGTCCAGGATCCTTGGTCGCCTAGGCTGGTGCCTTGGTCCGCCTTGTTGGTGTCGCCTTGATTTTGGACCCTCTTCAATGCCTTAGTTGCCTTGATAACTATGATAGTTGCATCAGATCAGAGTCGATGATTTTTACAGATGAAAAGTTTATAATAACTCTTGGTGAAAACATCTCAACATAAGACAGGTGGCAGATGCATGAATACAACCAAATATTCAACTTTAAGGCACTTATCAGACTGAAGTCGCCCTAAACTTTGAAATTTTGATTTGTTGACCACCATCTTTGCAAAATGTAGCCATGATACTCCAATGAATACTCAAATAAGACTAAGGAATGCCTGTATTAAAAGTATCCTATATACAGGGTGAGCTTTTATTTTCCAATGTTCCAGCACGACATATGATTCATACCTTACATGTTCAAATCAGTCAGTTATGAAAATGTAAGATTCTCATAGGCTTGCTAGACACATCAGTGAACCTCAATCACAAAGTTCCATCATAATAAAATAAGTAACTGAATAAATCAAAAAAGAGGAAATGAATACAATTCCATAGGGACTACTAAGAATCTAAGATGAAGAAAGGACAAGATAAAAGAAAGATTGCATCCAACAAGATCACAGTCAAAACAAGAAAGTGCAAACTGCAAACCAAAAAGAAAGCACCAGAAAATGCCTAATAACCGCATAGCTTTTTACAGTTCACCTTTGTGATCTATTAACTCAAGGCTTTAGCAGCTTGAAGCATTTCCACTATGAGAGTCTTTACATCCCTACAAGAACCAGAAGAATAAAGTTATGAATAGTTCGAAAACCAGATCAGACTGTAGTCACTGGACAGTCAGTCACCCATAACTGTAGAACAGTCAAAATTACAATTCTAGTAGCCGTGATACAGCTAGTTCGCTGAAAACCGTCGACTTGGTCAAAGACCATCAGAACTAGATTGGACCATCAAACAGGGGATCAGACTAGCTGGTAATACCATAGGCTATTTTAGAATAAATTAATGATATTCAAAATGAAATACAACAAAGTTGACAAATTTGAACACATCCTCCAACAGAACAAAGTAACCTTACCTTTTAGCCCACAACCCCACTTGGTGTTAAAAATTGGCCTATATAGCTGCTATCTTCATTATTGCTTTTAGGGTCAGACTGATGAACCAGATACTAGATTGTTATAGCATCTACCACTGGCCAAAATAGCCCGACCTCCCATTTGTTTTCACAAACATTAGTTGTAAGTTGAAATAAAGTTATCACTGTTCCATATAACATAACAGAAAGGAGGACGTGAAAAATACATACCTCCTTATTTGTCAATTACATGATACAAAAGCAGGGAGATTCTGACTTATGCGCAGAATTTAAAAATAAAGAATCCAACAAAAAAGTATCCAAGACTCCAGGAAAAAAAAAAAAGGTGTTACCCCGACCACATGTATATAGACCAGAAAGAATTAATTCTTCATGTGATGCATTTAACTAGCAGCCTTGCAGCCAGGAAGGGCCGAACATGGTTAAAATAATTTTCTCTGTCCCCAAGGGATTTTATAAATATATAAATGTGAGATAAGAAGTTATAGAGTGATATAGTTTATCTCACAAGTCAATTTTTATTTCAACAAAGCAATATTGAAGAGCAGATAAAAATGACTACAGATCAAATGACATTTCTCAGCAAGTAAAAACCTTTCCCATTCAGAAGAGCTAAATTGACTCACTTTCTATCCTCTGCACGTCTAGGAAAAGGTATCCGAAGCTTGAAAGTATTCCCTTGATAACCAGCCTAAGAAAAATGAAAAGTCAGAACAAAATAAAAGATAAATTTCCTAGGCAGTACTAAAAAAGGGGAAATGGTTTCTGTGGGGGAGCATGGCCCCTGCGCTCAGACACAAAGTGGGGGCAAAATGACCGCCCCACCCCCCATGAAAGGTGGAAATACCCACCCTGTTGATGCTCCTGTGCGCGCTCCCATTGGTCCCCTGCACACGCAGGGGCCACACTCCCCCACAGAGAACTTTTCCCCAAAAAGTAAATGGAGATGACAAAAAGAAAATCATAAACATGTACTTGTATCTAACCCCCCCCCCCCCAAGTTTTTGGCCCTCATGCTGTTAAGCTATATGATAGGATCAAGCAATGAAAATGATTCACAAGATGTATGATTTAAATTAGATGATTTGGATAAGGATCCTCTATGGTGCGATATAACTTGTTTTATGCAATAATGCAGGCGACTACAGGACATTAAAGAGCAACTCAAACAATTTGAGTAAAATTACGATTCCCACTTCTCCAAAACACAACTTGTATGTAGCCTTAATTTCAAAAAGAAATTGAATGAAAATATGTTATTATGTTATAAGCCCAATTCAGTGTAGCTTAACTTACACAGGTCACATTTAGTGGCGTTATGCCTTGGATCTTATATATTCTATCATCTCAGGCTTCTTGTTGTACTATTATTTCTTTATGGTTCTTAATAAAACCGCTATATAGAAAGGGGGAAATGATTTGATATGATTCAAGCCTAACCCTCCACCATTTTGCATCTTTTCTCACTTTACAGTTTAAACCAAACAATATGTTAAAGGGCAGTGATTCGGGCACACCCCAAATTTGACAAAGGAGCGCATCCTATGGTATTGGGAATGTTAAGCACAAGTTTAGAAGATCAAAGCAGATAACTAGTAGGTCCAACATCATTGACTATAAGGACCCAAAACAGTAGTCAGTTTAATTTTAACCATCTTATTTGTAGTTCAATACTTCATGGTTTTCTTAGAGTTTGCCATTAAATTTGTATGATTAATATTAACAAGCCGTGATTATCCAATCAAGATTATTTCCTGTCCATATAATCTCTAAACTGTGACCCATCTAATGGTGGATCACGATGATCTTAACATGTGCGCGCCCCAAACAATGATCTAGGATCGTGTGACACAAAGACCTAGAATTTTCCCATGTTCAAACGCAAAAACACAAAGCAAAAGAGAAAGAAACTACATAATATTGATTAAAAAAAAGGTATCCAAATGGTATAAGCTCAAGATTACCTTAACATTGAAACCAAGACTGTCCAAATCCAAAAGGTAAGCATAGTCAACCTGATATGGAAAAAAAATTGACTTTACTAAGCTTATCAGAGATATTACTATGATTATAAAGCTTTCCCTCTGTGCAACTATATACCACCCTTCAGCTGACGAATCCCAATATCTATTTTTTGTTTGATATGCTGTTCAACCCATAAAGAGTACCAGAGTGGATTGGGTGCCCTTTGAGATGTGCAAGGTCTTTGTTCTTTCTTGAGGACTCTCCTCCTCAGTGAAAATTCCTCTTATCATTGGGCAGTAGAGTCTCTCTCCTTCCCCAAATTATGTAAGTGAGAGCTGGTGCTTCAGTATAAATGGAGGGATTCCTTCAAAAGGAACAGGAGGAGGGCTTGGAGTGTTAACCTGTTATCGAGTCATCATGAGAACCCTCTAAACTTGTTAAGGCAGTGCATCAAACCATCAAATCAGACCTCCTTGAGCTCAAGGAAATTCTTTAAGAGTTGCATAGGTTTGATCAGGGAACCCTTACTTTGGGAAGCCGGTACCCAAGAAAGGGAGGGGTCCCGGGGGAGGGGGGGGGGGGGAGAGGAATCAGCATGACTCTTGCTAAACTTAAGCATCTCAAGTCTAAGTTTACAGAATTATCCTTAATTTTTCACAGGGAGTCCAACCAAACTATCTGTCCAAGTTGCTTACTTCCACATGCTATAATTTTTGTGCCCCCTAACTTCCTAGAGGCCTCAAGCGACATTTCTGTATCCAATACCTAAATATATGCTATTATTAAGCCACTTCCATCCTCTAACCCCCACCCCCACCCAAAAAAGAAAGGAAAAAAGAAGTTAAAGGAAAACCCCAGATCACCTGAATTGCTGTTGAGTGTTGCACAATAGCCTTTGTATCACCAGCATGATCTTTATTCATGTGCGACTGCCAATACAGATTGGAAGTTGGATGAGAATAGAAAAGAACAGTTGAAAGATAAAATAAGAAGAAGAGGTGAAAGTATACTAGAGAGCCCCTAATTCAATGGATCAACTTTTGTGAAGTATACCACAAATGGATTGGAAAACTGGGCTATTGGATCAACTTTTGTGATTTTGTAATCCTCTTTGCCAAATTCTGCAACAGAAGAAACACATGTTGTCAAGAGATAAGACAACAGTGATACTGGAGACAAACTTGTAAAGAGGCATGTAAGAATGATTTTGTGTTGTTTTTTGATGCACAAAGATCAAAAGACATGGCTGAGAAGAAGCAGCAACAGTAGTGGCTGAATACTTCCCATGGGTGCAGTCAGGATAGAAGGGAATGATGCAATTGTCATTCCATTTTTGCTTATAAATTAAATAAGGGAGCTAAAGGGTATGCTCTTTATACTACTCCCTGTGTTTATCACATTGTACAAATCCAGGGGCAAGCTTAAACAGTGTGCATAATTAATAACTTAATCACTAATTGGTCCTTCTCAATGATAAAACCCAAAAGGTGCATTTAAAACCCTAAAATAAGGCGGTGAAAGAGTTAAATGCTGGGTATCAAAATATTATTGTTTGGTCAATCATGCTGAACAATAGACAGTGCTAAAATAACATAGAGAGTAAATTGTCCTTTAAAATCATAGAAATGGGGACTGTGTTGTGAAAAAATTTACAGCTAGGTTCTGTTGAAACCGGAAACTAATGGAGGAGATATTAGGAATGCCTATAATTTTTAAACCCTGCTCATACCTCCTGACCCCAATAGAGCAGTTGCAACACCAGACACAAATCGAACAATTTTTGGTTCAATGCGCAAAAATTGGAAGTCTCCAAAGTCAACCTTCAAATTGTGAAAACTTTATTTGTCAGCCCACCAAAAACAACAAAAGAATCCAGTGCAAATAGATGAAAATGGAATCTTAGAGAAGATGAGGAAATCACCCAGAATGCATTGGGATGCCTTTTCAAGTATGCAACACGCACAGCTTCCCTATCTTGTTCACTAACCTAGAGGAAGACAAATACTAAAAAAATATTCATCCAAATTTGAATCCTAAATGTCTGAAATATTTAAAGGTGAAAACGTACAGTTTGTTGCCAAGGACAATTCATCTACCAAGTGGAAAAAATTAAACAGATCTTATTGACCAAATAATAATTCATTTGGAAATATGTGAAACCCCAGAGAAAAAGGAACCCACAGCTGTAGCATCGCCGTGTACAGTGATCACTAAATCAGTTCTGTCCTCAGGATCCCTTGCTACAAGTATTGAGCATTTAGGATTAGCCAATAGATCCTGCATGTGCCAGTTAAGGTTTCAGACAACTATTAGAGACTTCAGGAAACAACAAAACATCAAACGAAATAAAATGTGGAAGGCAGTAAGGATTATAAGGAGTTTTTCTTTTGTTACTTTAGGTTCCATTTGTTTCTGAGTCAAAGCCATGTAAAGGGGAAATTATTTCATAAAATCAGTACAAATAGTGGGACCCCACACATAAATGGAGTCTTAAAAAATTCAATTGGTTAGCACACCAAGTGAATAAACCAATGACCAAGAAGAATATGTAGGCCAAAACAGTCATACATGTGACCGCATCTGAACAGCCAATGATATATGAGGCCCAACGGCCCCAACCTGAAATACTCAAAGGCAAAGCATATACAAGAAAATAACAGGTATACATTTAGTGGTATGTTCTGCTCCCTCCATGAAGCACTTCACATTTTGGGTGAGTTTGAACAAATAAATGCCCTCATTCAAGTATTTCTCCAAACTAAAGCCAAAGGCGAAGAAGTTCCAAGTCTTTGACCATCACTAGGAGGGGAGAGAGAGAGGTGTTCTGAAATCCCAATACAAACCTTTGTATGAACTGCCAGGCTGCTGATCGCTAATATTGGAAACCCATCTTGATCACATGCAAAATCGACCATGGAACCTGAAGGATATCCCTCATACTTCTGCAAATGAAAAGGATGCTTGCTATAAGTCAATCTTAAATTGATATAATTTTCCAGAAGATGAAAAGAAAATACTTTATCATAGCACCCTTTGCACCTCAACTCTAAGTTCTTTAACTAAGATATGATTTTTTTTTTAACAAGAGAAGGCCAGTAGCAAGAAAATTCATCATTATCTGTGGGAGATTTTCCTAATAGAAATCAAAGATTTTTTTTTAACTAATTTATATATTACTTTGTTTTTTTTTTCTTGTATAATAAATGGCTCTAATGGATGTCTCCTAAGAGACAAGACAGAAGCATGCATACAAGACAGAAGCATGCATACACAACCTCTGAAACTGGACTCAAATCCATATCTGGTGGAAACTGTCCAGATAAGAAATAAATTTTTTTTAAAAAAATCCATATGGATCAGATGAGTCGCTCTAAGTCTAAGGCTGGCGCTTTTTCTCAGGTTCAGGACTGAATTGACTCAAAACCATTAAAAGGATGAATGCACCTAATAGTTCGTACCTTGAGTCCTTGGCCATGTGTTAGTGGAGTTTTTCTTCTATATTGATACGCTATACTAATTCTTTTTTATGTCCTCTACAATCCCAGTACTCTTTGAGAAGCAAACTCACTTTTCAACACAGACTACACATTTTTGCCATTCCAATGGGATTGAGTGATGTCAGACAATTGCCATTTTCAATTGTTCATAATTTTTGCTGCAAACACTAAATAAGTTTACTTAGCTGTAAATTTACTGCTTTTGGCTTCTAAGAAACCATTTCCAACATTGTTGTTGTAATTAAGTAATCCCACTCATTGGAAGGAAAATATTTTGAGGCAAAATAGAAAGCATATAAATTTCCAAAGTTCCCCAAAGCCCAAAGGCCTTTGGTATTTTCATACACTATCTCACCAAAGGCAGCAGAGAGGAGCTGGTAACAATTAGAAAAGTCATCACCATCATTCCATGGTCAACTTTCAGGTCATGGTGCTTTCTCTGCGTACTAATACTAAGTCATCCTACACAATGGCCATATAGTCTAAAGGCTAGTGATTCTGATCTAATGATTCATCTTAAAACGATCTTCATTAACTCGCAGAAGGCTGCTTCTCATCGTGGTTCATGTAAACGAATTTGAAATAATATATAGCTCATACAATCGTACCCAAAACTGGGCTACGATTACTTTTTTTTTTGGTACGAACTGGGCTACTATTACAACCATCATTAAAACAAGAAGAAAGAGCCATACCAAACGAAAAAAAACAGGAACTTCCTTTTCTTCAAATTAGATTGGTCGAGACTAACTAAAATGAATTCATAACGATATGTTAATTGAATACCTGAGAAAAAGTAGACAGCATACCCCGGGTACTGCGATCAAGAACTGTCCGAATTTCTTCAATCGGAGGCAGTCGAGCAGCCGCTTCCTGTGACAAAAATCATGTACACTTCAGATTGAAAGCAAACGCATGTCCATCGGTTATTCAATTTCGGTTCCAAAAAGTAACCTGATGAGCTTGAATCAATTTGTACACGTTGTCATCACTGCTCACATCTCCAGACGAAACAGTCTAAATGAAGAAACAAGAGAAAGATTTAATTACAAAAAATTGGTTCAAATTGAACAAGTTTATATATATATCAAAGACACGTCTCTAAAAAGAAAGAAAGAAAGGAAGAAAGAAAAAATATCGGTGTTCAAGTTCAACGCTGCATTTCATTTTCAGCCAATTTTTGTAGTGATCAGATAAATTTCACTTCCTACACTTATAGTGAATGATAGGAAGCGAAAGGAATGCACAAGAGAACGAAATGAAATTAATGGAAGTACTTACCTGAGCAGGAGGAGTAGTTGCAGAAGCCATTGCTAGAGGGCGACGAGAAGAATAATTATAAGAGTAGTAGTAGGGTTTTGAGTGGCGAAAGAGGAGAGATGTATCTGTGTGGAGGATCTTATTAATCTTAAAGGCATTATTAATAATGCATGAGACCGGAAATTTCGACCAGCGAAGACGAAGATAGGAAGGTGTCACTCCAACCAGACTCATCTTCCCCGCCGTTTTCTACTTTCCACAATTCCACCCTTTGATTTCGTTTCCATTTTATAGTGGGAAAAATATCCCCCACGCGGTCAGTGTGGGGATGCTTTTCTACTCCCTCTCATATATCGCTACACTCTCTCGTCATCATGTAGGCCTCCGAATCTCGGAGTCCGCCAGATCATCTCCAATGACATTTAACCACCACACCCCATGGATGGTGAGAGATCGATTCTGGTGGTTAAATGTCATTGGAGAGGATCTGAATTCCCTAATCTCATATTGAGAGGCTGGCTATCTGTGTGGCTCAAGCCGTAGGTGAATGTTTCTCTAACAAGTACCTTAGATGAACCCACAAATGAGGTGCAGCAAAACATTATCCTCCATTGGATGGTAGCAATATCTTTTTATATGAAAAGGAGAGAGATACTCACAGAGGTGTTAACATACCCAACATGAGGGATGATAAAACTTTTTTCTATAAGACAATTATGTCTTTGAAAATAAAAGAAAAAATAATGGAAGAGGGTTTGAAATGCTGCCAATAAGTGGGGGAATGTCTCTCGGGTAGGGTACCTCACTGCGTATCTCTCTCCTTTTCATATAAAAAGACATCGCTACCATCTAATGGATGATAATGTTTTGTTGCACCGCATTTGTGTGCTCATCTATGGTGTTTGCTAGAGAACCCTCTCCCTTGTGATACTAACAATGGTTTTCTAAGCAAGAATCAGAAAAGTACCAATGGGTTACGCTGGCAGCTCGTCTCTATTTCTCCTTCTGACCCTATTGACAAATCGTGATGCACCTCCCTGATTGATGGGTTCTCTAGAGCACTCTCCCATAAGAAAATTTAGATACTCACTTTAATTTTTAAGTATTAGGAGAGGATTTTCACAAATCCAGATCCTCTCCAATGACATTTAACCATGGTGGGAGATTGACTCTAGAACTGAGCAGAGACTAATAGCTCTGTTCCTTCCTTTCAGCTTCACTAGCGCTAAAAGCATTTCAATCTGACATCCATCTTGTTCAACAGGCATGAGGGTTACATCTAGCGCTTTGAGCAGAGACTAATAGCTCTGTTCCTTCCTTTCAGCTTCACTAGCGCTATAAGCATTGCAATCTGGCATCCATCTTGTTCAACAGAATTGAGGGTTAAATCTAGCGATTTGAGAACTCATTTATCAGTTTAGAATATCCATATACTAATTTGATATATTCACACGATCTTGCATCTCATTCCAGCCATCAATACCTTCTTGCAATCCATCAGGCTATGCAAAAACCATAACGGCCCAAGAACCTATCCAAGCATTCAAGAAAGAGTTGGATAGAATAATTTATACCTTGAAGAAGACCAGTGCACCTTTGAGTTTTGGCTTTGTAAATATAAAGTCTATCTCAAGCAACCATGCATAGAATCTACTTTATCAGTTAGCTGGCTTCAGAAAAATTTAACTAGTTAATCCCTGAATTCCTTAACCAACCCTTATGAATGGAGAATCTGTGAAATGAGTACAGGCAAAATGGGTGAGAAGATGATATTTCTAAACCAATTAATGATGCCAATTCAATTCATCTCCCGGTATCTTAGAACAACATTTTAAGGCATGATCTTCCTAAAAAGAAGAAATACTGATTGAATGAATATGTCACAAACATATACAAGAAGATGGTATTGGTGATCTTCCTACAAAGAAGAAGCACTATAAAAAAGGTTTTGAAAACCTATCGAAGACTCTTCCAACTCTACCCCAAATTAGAAGATGCCCAATAGGACCTCCCAGGAACAAAAAAGGGAGAAAAGGATTAGAATCGAAGGCAAGATGACAACTTGAAATGACATTGGAAAGGGGAATTCTATTACAGGGGGGAAAAAGGCATTGTTATACATACACCCTAAATTCTTTACATGGGCATTTGAAAAATTGCAGCTAAAACCCTGGTTTACCATTTCTAGCTGCTTGCCTTATTACTCCCCTTGATCAACTCATCTCTCTCTCTCTCTCTCTAACTTTACATGATTGTTTCACTTTTGCTTATAACTGTAACACACTGCTATTTACAGATTCACCCGAAAACCTTCCTTGACGCTGGCACAGCTAAACTATTTCAAGCGTGCCAGGCTGAAAAAGCCTCTGAATCCATTGGAATTCTATTTTCTTTTTTAATCAAACAGATCCACCCAGCATGACTAGAAGCAACTCACTAAGATTTCCTTCTGCACTCACACATCAGTTCTGAGGCAAGGACCATACACAGGATGAGCCACCCCCACATTGGAAATGTTATCGCAAAGGCCATCCTTGCAGCTGATATCAGAACCACACTCCCATCGGACCTGCCAACAGAAATCAGGGGAACCCTTAGAATTACACAACAGTAACGAAAAGATGAAAGTCACATCAGTAATCAACAGAAAAACCGAGACTATTTTGGTTTAGGCTTAAGGGATTGAGGGGAATCAGTTCTGGACTCAAAGAAGGGCTGCAAGCTAGGGAAGATGAGAAGTCACCTACCGACAGTTCAGGGGCTTGGGTTTAAGGCTGCAGGTTCTTAGATTATGGGTGAGTTAGGCTGTTTGATAAGAGGTTGAAGATGATGGAGATAGTTTGAAGTTGATGTTAGAGGGAGCATAAACAAAATAATAAAAGATAACTTGTGGCTGCTAGAGATCCATAGAATCCACCATCACCAAAAGAAATCCACCTTTGGCCAATTGAGTTTGTAAGCAAGAATTCTCAAAGAGGGTTTTTTTTTTTTTATATTTTTAATTCCTGGTGCCAAGAGAGGCTCTCACGGTTCTCTTATATAGCCCAAGGTACAGAGGCCAAATGCCTCTTAAAACTACAAAATACAATAAAGGGACTTCTGGGATTTAAGACAAAGGTAATTCCCAAGAAGTCAAATTGAAAAGACCTAAACAAAAAATTAAAACTTAGCACTAGACTTTAGACTATACTTAGGAAACTGAAAAAGACTAACTAATAGTCCTAGGAATAACAGAAGGCTCATAATCATGCCTTAGAATACAAAAAGACAGGTACTAAAAACTAGGAGAATACTCTAGCGGCTTCCTAGCAAGGCCACTAGATGCACATCAGCAGAAATGCCCTGGCCAGCCTAGGCCAAAATTTATGGGCTGGGCTTGGGAGTCTTGGGCCTGGGCAAGTATTTTTTGGAGAATAGGCGTGCTGGCCTATTGGCTGGTGGATGCCCTGGATCGTAATGAAGTGACATGTCGCTGCCTAAATCCTTGAGTGATGTATTCATCATCAGTATTTGGCGGTCATACTAAAAATCAGGAAAAAGTCTAAACATTTATATAAAGATAGTTGACAACCAAGCAGAAGTAAAGAAAATTTCAGATCGAAAACTTGCCAAGTTCTGGAATCATATCCATTGGTGATTGAATTAAAACCTGCCCACTGGTGTGTTTAGACTTCTTCTGAACACAAGCAACCCAAGAGGCAGAATTGCACCACTGTAGCACAGCAAAATCAGCCACCTATTAGGTCACCATCAGATATTATATTGCTTCCAAGGTTATAGCTGCTTTAGTGAAAACTGAGAGGACAAATGGTGCTTCCTCTCCAGGGTGGATAGTTGTGGGCACTATTGTGTAACCTTTGGGATCAGGCTCTAGAACCATTTCACATGAAATCTCACGAGAATTGACGTAGTCTGTCCCACCAACTGATTCATGCAAGTAAATGTTGTATGCAGCACGACGACCGCGAGTCTTCAGTATCCTCATTCCAATGTAGAACATCATTGAATCATGACTGGATTGGTAATTTATGAAACCAGCTGTCTTTCTTGAAAAGCTAACACCCTGCCCATAAAAAATGGAAGCAAAGTGCATTAGCTCACTTTGGTCAATAAGGAGTACATACAGACAAACTAAAACATGCAAAAAGCAAAACTAGTAAGTATACCTGAGTTAAGGTAATAAACACATGAATTGGAAATGATGCCTCTGGCCCAGAAGCCCTCAGCCTAAACTGCGGGTTTTGATGCCATGTGTCATAATCTTGGCAACCACCAGCACTGTAACCACGCCACTGTCCATGGACAGAATAACGCATCTCTGGGGGATAAATACGACAAACATATATGGACCGAAAGTGAACCTGGAAGTCTTGCCACGACATCCAGAATATGCCATCTTTTGACTGCCCAACAACAGAAACAGGCAATTGTGAGGAAAAATGACAAGGGAAATGACATGCAACTCAACTCAAACAAAGGCCTTTTCCAACTAAATGGGCTTAGCTACATGGATGCTATTTCACCGTTACAAAAAATGATGCAATCTCGTACAAATACAATGAAAGAACATAGATTGGAATATATGTAAGCCATAAACAATGCAATAAAAGATCAGATGTTAACTAATTTCAGTGGAAACAAGAAAATATTTCAGTTCTGGTCAAAATTTACTTGCATCAAATTATTGAAAACAATATATATATATAAAATGGACTTGTGATATAACATAAAGGAAAATATAAGGCAAAAATCAGGCATAGTAAGTACCTGAGGAAAATGCTTCAGCTTGTACTTCATCCTATCAGTCCATTCAGGTGATGAATCAGACCAAGGGCCATTCCACTCGACTTCATTTGCCCATGGATTCCGAATCTGAACAAGTTTGTGGCCATCAACCTCTCTTACCTGGAAGATAAATTAGTAAAGATAATTGGTAATTTCCCACTAAAATCTATACCACATAAAAGCAATAGAGCCAAACAAGAGCTTCCAATTTATTTTACCTGTAATAATGAGTAAGCATGCCCCTGGACAATGCCACTGGAAGAAATGTGCACATCCGAACCAGAAGGGCTGCCAGCACCAAGTAGGAAACCCTCCTGTTTGAAGCGCAATAATTGAGACCAGAGTCTTCCACTTGCAAGATCAATCTGGGCTTGTGCACTCCTCATGTCAATCTCCTCACCAGCCCCTCCAGTGAGGTCCACAAGAGCATCTTGCACAAGTCCACCTTCTAATGCCTCATAAGATCCATGTAGCTTGGCATATGCCTTCTCCAAAATAGAAACCCAGAGTTCATTTCCCTTCCTACTAGTAGCAAATGCAGGTTTTCCAGGTGACTCGCATGGAATCCAGTCATCAACAACAACAGGGACCCATTCACCCTATATATAGATCACAGACAAGGCACCCAGACAGGATTATTAAGCAAGTCAACAAGCGCTAAAACCAAATGATAGCTAAAATAATAGTGTACAAGCATAAACTCATGCTCATCAGTATCAAATGATGTAGGCATGTAGCTCCATCCTGATGGGAGCTCAGTAGGTTATCCAGGCACTTTTGGTGTTGATGGGCTTTCCCATATGAAAGAGAAATAGGTCCGATATTTTCAGGTATTCAAGTTAAACTGAAACAAGGCTTTACCTCCCTACCTATTCATTCATATCAGCACAAACTCATCGGAAAGATCCTGAGTAGTTTTTGCACCCACTCGTTTCTTTGCCTCCATAACATCCAAATGACATCAAACAGAGTCAAATTCCAAAGAATGTATCCCTTCTCACCCTTTTAAGACGTTACCTTCTCTTGCCTGACCTAAGGATAAAAGAAAGATTAAATCTTGAGAAAAACACCAAGGAGAGCCCCTCAATCAATGCTATTACGTGGGCATCCAGTGCAATGAGCTCCTGCCATTCAGTTTTGTCCCACCATGGAGATTCATGACACGGCCTATGGGCCTCATTTACTAATATTCTGTTCTCCCCTATCCTAAGGTGGTGGTCCATGTTGCACGTTCCTAAAGACCTTGTATTTCCAATATATTAGGAGTTAGTTGTATTTGAATAAGTCAAGAGAGCTGTTGGCATAACGTCTCTGTTTGTTACCTGGTTTCCTAGTCATTAGTATTAGTTCGTATTCATTTGGTAGTTTGTTATTACTAGTTGTAATCTCTATTTAAATGACAGCAAATAAACGAGAAAGGATCTTGAATCTATAAATTAGAAGTGTATACGTTAGAGGTCCTGGTTTCCTCAGTCAAACCAAATTCTGTCTTCCAATCTTATCTCAGCAACATAGGTTCTGGCAAGAAACAGAACCAGTACGTGCCAAAGTGGCACAAGAGCACAGGTATGGACCAAAGATTGGAACAGCTGGAACATACTGTGCAATCACTATCAGGAGGGCAGAAAGAAATTATCAGCCAATTGAATGATCTTTTTTCCCAACTCAACACCCGTTTAGATCATCTTGCAAGTCAATCGGATAAGGAAGCTGGAGAGAGTTCTGTGTCGCAAGCACAATCTCTTGGGCAGCGAGGTAACGGCAACAACACCAGGAATGGCTCTACTTCAACTTCTACTTCCTGAATCACCATCCTCTCCCTACTCTTGAGCAGGCATATGCCATGGTTCACCCAGTTACGCAGGAACAATCAGCACTCTTCTCTAGCCCACAGAGTTCATCGAATTCTTCCTGTGGTATTGGTGACCATCCCATTCCTGATCGTGATCATGTGAAGTGTGATTTTTGTGGCAAGGAATGACATACAAAAGACAAGTGTTGGAAATTACATGGGTGTTCCACTGATACTTGGGGACATAGGCACGGTTGTTCTACCGCAGCCAGAGCTAATCAGGCATCTTCTGAAGACAATGCATCAGATCAGCCTCTTTCCTAGGAGGAACTTCAACATCTTCGTCAATTGATGATTCGGCTTGACACCACTTCTTCATCAGCACCTTCTGCTACCTCCCTGCCAGGAACTTCTACTTCACCTTCATCCACACCAAGTATTTTGTTTAGAGGCACTTGTACCTCAGGTATGTCCAACTCTTGGATCATTGACTCCGGTGCCACTGACCACATGACAGGTTATTCTACTAAATTCTTTAAATATTTTCCATTATCTGGTAACAGTAAAGTCGGTGTCGTTGATGGTTCTCTTTCCTCTATTTCTAGGAAGGGCACCATTAAGTGCACTCCCTCCTTGTGTCTTTCTTCTGTCCTGCATGTGCCAAAATTCTCTACTAATTTACTGTCTATTAGTAGTCTTACTCGAGATTTGAACTGCAAAGTGACTTTCTATCCTACCCATTGTCTTTTTCAGGACTTGGAAACGGGTCATACGATTGGTAGTGGTAAAGTGGTTGGTGGTCTCCACATGCTTGATAGTTCTCCATCAGCTCCATCAGCTTTGGTCTCTTAGGCTTCTCTCCCTAAATCTTCGGCATCAGCTTTGGCCAAATTGCATAGGTGGCATCGTTGTCTAGGCCACCCTCCTCTAGGAGTTTTATCTACTTTATTTCCTAGTTTGGTTAAGAGTTGTAATCCAAACCATTTTTCTTGTGATGCTTGCATTTTTGCCAAGCAAACTAGAGTTGTTTATCCCGTTTCAAATAGTAGAAGTTCAATTCCATTCGGTTTAATTCATTCTGATGTGTGGGGCCCAGCCCGTTGTGTTTATACCAAAGTTAGAAATACTACTTGGGTTTAACTCATGCACCAAAAGAGTGATGTTTTCTCCTGCTTCCAATTGTAAAAATGGTTCAGACTCGGTTTGATGCTCAAGTAAAACATTTCCGGACAGACAATGGGAAGGAATACATGGATGACTCCTTTCAGACCTACCTGTCTTCTCATGTGATAGTACACCAAACCTCTTGGGTGGATACTCTAGCCCAGAATGGTGCAATTGAGCGAAAGAATCGTCACCTTTTGGAAGTGGCCAGATCTCTTATGTTCACAATTGTTGTTCCTCCTCGTTTTTTGGGGTGATGATGCGCTTTTTGCTGCCTATCTTATAAATCGGCTGCCTTCCTGGGTGCTAGCAGCTCACTACCCTCTTGATGTTCTATTGGGATCTTCTACATTGGTGGTACCTCGTAAGGTATTTGGTTGGGTCGTGTTTGCTTGCAATCATCATCTTCATGGGAAGTTTGATCCCAAGGGTCTTCGCAACATTTTTTGTGGGTTACTCTATACTCAGAAGGGGTATAAGTGCTATCACCCGCTTACACGGAAGTTATTTGTCACCATGGATGCATTTTTAGGGAGTCTGAGACTTATTTCCCTACCCATGGACCTCTTTAGGGGGAGTCTGTAAGTGAAGAGATGTCCTTCATTGCGCCAATGGATGTGTATGCACCTATAGTGGAAGACCCATCCACAGAACTTAAGAATGGTATAACAAGACAAGAATAGGAGCAGCCTTTGATCCAATCCAAGAGGAGCAGGAGCAACCATTAATTTAGAGGGAACCTGGGGGGCCTGACAAGTCTGACACCATGAAGACTTTTTTCTCGAGGAACTTGGTATAAACGAACCACCACCACTGCTCCTACTCAATCGGCACTACCTGTTCCAAGTTATCCCTCTGGTAAGTATGCTTCTGATCCTAGTCTTGATTTACCAATTGCTATTCGTAAGCCAAAAAGAACATATACTCAACATCCCATCTCTAATGTTGTGTCATATAATTATCTTTCTCCCTCTTTCCATGCCTTTGTTCCCTCTTTGTCCTCTGTTTTTATTCCTAACACCTGGCAGGAGGCAATAGCTAATTCGAAGTGGAAAGAAGCAATGAATGAAGAAATGAGTCCCCTAGGAAACAATAACACTTGGGAATTGGAAACATTTCCTCTAGGAAAGAAACCCGTAAGTTGCAATGCGTTTTTGTTGAAGGCTAATGGATTGGTAGAAAGATACAAGGCTAGGTTGGTAGCTAGTGGCTTTACCCAAACCAATGGGGTCGATTATTAGGAAATGTTTGCCCCCAGTAGCAAATATGAATACGGTAGGGGTAATTATTTCCTGTGCTGTCAACCAAGGATTGGATCTTCAACAATTTGATCTAAAAAAATGTTTTTCTCCATGGGGAGCTAGAACAAGAAGTATAAATGTAGATTCCTCCTATTTTTCTGCCCCAGAGATGCAAGGAAAGCTACGTGATTTGAAGAAAGAATTATATGGCCTAAAATTGTCCCCGAGAGCATGGTTTTGTCATTTCCATAGAGCTATTGCGTCTATTGGGTAGAAATAGAACAAAGCTGATCAATATTGATTTCCTATGTGGATGACATAGTAATCACTGGGACTCTGGGAGTGATTTTGAAGAAATAGACAAACTAAAAGCAACAAAATTTAAAGTTAAAGACATAGGAAAACTTAGATACTTCCTTGGGATCGAGGTTGCTCATTCAACTCAAGGCATCTCTCTTTCTTAAAGAAAGTATACACTTGATCTGTTGACTGACACTGGAATGTTGGGATGTAAGCCTGCCAATACACCATTGGAACCGAATACTCATTTAAAGAGTAAGATGGAGATCCAATGGATAAGGGCAGTTATCAAAGAATGGTTGGGCATCTGATATACCTATCACACACACGACCAGATATAGCTTTTGCTGTGAGTGTAGTTAGCCAATATATGCATGATCCTTATTCTACTCATCTGGAGGCAGAGTATAGGATCTTGAGGTATTTGAAATCTTCTCCTGGAAAGAGCATACTTTTTTCTCCTCACAATCAATCTTCAAGTTGAGGCCTTCACTGATGTTGACTGGGCAGGATGTCTAGATTACAAAAGATCTACATCAGGCTATTGCACTTTTGTTGCAGTTAACTTGGTCACTTAGTGAAGCAAGAAACAAGCTATTGTTGCTCGATCCAGTGTTGAAGCAGAGTTTCGGGCTATGGTCCATGGAATATGCTAACTCCTCTCGCTCCAAGGACTTCTTCAAGATTTATGTGTTGTTGCTGATCTGCTTATGCGCCTTTATTGTGACAGTAAATCAACAATAAGTATTGCACATAATCCAGTTCAACACGATTGCACCAAGAATATTTTGATCGTCACTTCATCAAGGAGAAGTTAGAACAAGGAGTCATTTGTGTTCTTTTTGTCCAGTCTGGTGAGCATTTAGCTAATATTCTCACTAAGAGAATTAATAGTAAGATTTTTTGTTCTATAATTAGCAAGTTGGGCATGTTTGATATTTATGCACCAACTTGAGCAGAACTGTTGTAATATGGGTTCAAGGGTAGTTTTGTCATAGGGGTATTTCAGTCCTTGTACCTATTATAGAATGTTCCTACACTCATTATAAATAAAGTGGGGCTGTGACCATATAGTCACAAGCCATTATTTATATTTCCCACAAATGGTAAGGAAGATCCTACATGCTGGTTGTGTAGAGCAGAACAATTCTTTCACTTCCATAATACCCCAGAAGCTAAAAGAGTTTTGTTAGCCTCTTTTCACCTAGAAGATGATGCACAATTATGCTACCAGCTCCTCAAACAAGAAGTTCTAGTCATTATATTGGAAGAATTCAAAGATGGATTCCGCTCACGCTTTGGTCCTAACAAATTCTTTGATTTTTTTAGAGAGCTTACCAAGTTGCAACAACACAGATCGGTGCAAGACTACCAACCTCAGTTTAAAACTGCTAGCTAAGGTGGGTCATTTGGCACAAGCAAGGCAAGTCAGTTGTTTTATAAGTGGTTTGGGAGACTCTATTCGTACCAATGTACAAGCCAGCCATCCCACAACCTTGTCTGCTGCAATTGAATTGGCTACGTTGTATGAAGCTAGAAATACATCTCAAAGGAAGGTTACAGCATCTACGAGTAAAGTTGTTACTCAGCAATCTCAATCTTTTTCTTATCCTTACTCTAAACCACCACCTAACAACATCAAAATGATGAATTGGGATGAGTTGAACGAAAGAAAAAGATTGGGGCTCTGTTTCAAGTGCAATGAGCAGTTTTGACCAGGGCATAGGTGCAAGAAATTATTTTCCATCCAAACCAGATTTGAAGATAACGATGACGGTGTCGACATGGAGATTGAAGAGGGTGATACTACAGAAATTCCAGCAATATCCTTGCATGCAATATCAGGTACTGAAGTGCCTGAAACTATGCAGATTAAAGGAAAATTAGCACACATGGCTGCTGTTGGTTCTTGTGGAACTCACAACTTTGTAAGTGAGAAGTTTGCAAAGAAAGCAGGGTTGCAACCACTATGAGGAGGCAAATTGGAAGTGATCGGGGCTTCAGGAGAAAAATTGGCTAGCCCAGGTAAATGTAATCATGTTCAAATAATCTACAAAGAGTTCTATTTTTTATTGATTTTTATTTTACCTGTAGTCTGTAGAAGGCTATGATTTGGTGTTAGGAACTCAATGGTTATGTACCTTGGGGCCAATTAATTGGGATTTTTCAAATTTTTAATGAAGTTTATGGTGGAGAGAAAGGAATTAATTTTGCAGGGCTCTACCATTCCCAAGGATAAGGTTGTCAGCAACATTAAGATTCAGCATGAGACAAGAAAAAAGAAAGCTGGAGTTCTCTTACAGCTGTTAGGCAACACACTCAAGCTAGCAACTGAATCGGCATTACATCCTCAAATTCAGCAGGTTTTAGAGAATTTTAAGGAAGTACTGGCTGAGCTAATTGGTCTTCCTCCCCCCACACATACAAGACCACAGAATTCCCTTGAAGCATGGAGAACCAGTTTCAGTTAAGCCTTACCGTTTCCTCATTTCCAAAAAACAAAAATTGAAAAGATGGTGACTGATGCTGAAGACGGGTTGTACGACCAAGCAACAGCCCTTACTCATCTCCTGTGATTAAGTAAAGAAGCATGATGGTTCATGGAGGATGTGAGTTGACTACAGGGCATTGAACAAAATCACAGTAAAAGACAAGTTCCCCATTCCTGTGATCAATGAGTTGTTGGACGAGTTGAACGGTGCAGAGTATTTCTCTAAGCTAGACTTGCGGTCTGGCTATCATCGAATAAGAGTTCATCCACAAGACATTGAGAAGAGGGCCTTTCAAACACACCAAGGCCATTATGAATTTTTGGTAATCCCATTCGGCCTTACCAATGCTCCATCAACCTTTCAGTTCCTCATGAATGAGGTAATCAAAAATTATTTAAGAAAATCCGTTCTTGTATTTTTTTGATGATATCCTCATTTATAGTAGAAATTGGGATGACCATATTAAGCATGTAGAGATTGTTTTGTCTATTTTACAAGCTCATAATTATTTGAAAGATACAAAAATGTCAATTCGGCTAAAGGGAAGTTAAGTACCTAGGCCATCTAATCTCTAATGCCGGAGTTGCTGTAGATCCTGAGAAAGTCGAAGCCATGATGAGTTGGCCGAAACCAGCAGCTCCCTTGACTTATTCAAATACAACTAACTCCTAATATATTGGAAATACCAGGTCCTTAGGACTGTGTAACAGTCCATTGATATGGCAGATTACTTGGGGTATGTCTGGAAATTACATGGTATAAAATCATTTCATTATGGCTTTGCATCATGTAGAAAACCTAGGACCTGTAACCAATAACTTTAGACAGGAGAAAAGAGAGAAGAGAAGATGGAAGAAGACTGTGTGATTGAATACCGCTCCAGCCAATGTTCCTTTTTATAATAGCCTTGGAGAGATTACATACTTAAAATAGAACTCTAGTCTAACTAGCAAACTAAATAACTATGTCACGTTGGACATACCCCAACCAACTCATATCTCAACACTCCCCCTCAAGCTGGAGTATACATATATCAAAAGAAAGCCCCAGCTTGGACCAATAATAGAAAAAATAAATGCTACACAAGTCTTGAATAGTAGTCGTAGACTCCAGTGAGCATAGAGAGAACTCCAATCAACCACCATAAAGCACATACTCCAAACATTCCAACACTCCCCCTCAAGTTGGCGCATAGAAAGCACACATGCCCCACTTGAACGAAATAGGACGAAGCAGCTTTCCAAATTGTCGCAGCAATGTCTGACAGTAAGTACCCACTTGTAATTTAGGACTTGGATGTCACACATGGGCAAATGGATGATGCTCCCAAATAATCCTAAACAGTTAAATCTTCAAGAACTGGAGATAATTGATCTTCAAAACTCGGACAGACTTGATCAGCAAACCGGGACAGATTTATTCTGCTAAGCCTGAGAAGAATCGTTCTTCAAAATAGAGAGAAGCACCGATCTTAATAAAGGCAGAAAAAAAGGCAGCTTTCATCGATCTAGTTGTCTAGTGATGAATCTCGGATCTTCACAATAACATATAATCTTGAAAGAGATGAACAAATAGGGCAGCAAACACCGAAAAAACCTGAATCAACCCAACTGTAAATCCTCAAATAGGCAAACAAATAAGATCCCAAAATATCTTCATAATGGGGGACAGGATAGGAGGGGGGAAATCTGAGAAGAAATCAGAGGGGGGGCGGGGGAGAAGAAGCCGTGAGAAGAAGAAGGGGGAGGGGGGTGTGCCCACGCACAACCTCACTTTGTTTTTTTTTCAATTCATTCTTGCATATCTCTATGATGGGGGGGATTACATCTATTTATAAAACCCAAAAATAAAGATTACTAATTACTTACGGAAACCAGACTAACTAAAATAGAAACCCTTGAAACTCAAATTGGAAATTTCCCTATATGTCTAATAACTACCTTAAAATAAGAGATTACATAATAATTTCCCAAATAAAATAAGCTTCCTAAAATCCTACTAGATCCAAACACTCAAACTGGACCCGGTTCAACTAGGTTTGGGTCGGTCCAATATAGTACACCAGTTGGGTCGGCCCGGTCCAAGATTGTCCTGCACCAACTCTCCCGCGGTTAAGAAAAACTCAACCACGAGTTTTAAAGAAGGAAAGGATCAGCATCACTCGGTCGGCGTCCACAAACAACGGCTTTGATGGAGCGATGATCCAGGGCACGTCACGAACATTAACAATCAGTATAGGAATAAAAGGATCGGCCGCTACGAACTGTTGAAGATCATCCATCAACTGTATTTTGTCGATTGGAATCTCATCGTGGGGGTTCAAACTGTCATTCGGACAATCGATCTGTTCTTTGGGTTCGACCCCGATCTAACCGTTGAGTTTATTCTTAATCACGGGGTCATTCTCGTGCTCTTCGACAACCTGTGGGGCAATTGGCTCTTCATGCAACTATGGTGTGGTTACCTTTGGCTTTAATCCTCTCAAAATATGACCCTTGGTCAAATGCAATGGCATAAGAATACAAGTGTTGTTGAGAAGGTCAATGTTGCCACAACGCTCATTCACCCAATCATGGCCCACTTTGATGATGCGCCTTCAGGATGGATATATCCGACACCAAGCCCCATCATAGTATGTGGTATGAGCAAATTCGATGGAAGTATTGATCAACAAGCTCGTCATAACATATCTCGCCGGTCTTTGACAACATCTCTACTACAGGTTGCGAGACGAAATTGCTACTTTGCTCATTATCAACAAGGAATATGACACCTTTTCCATTGGGCAATCCCAATCGAGTGTGGAAAATATAGGTTTCCATACCCAGGGTAAAATTGGAAGATGATAATAAAAAAGGATGAATTAGGAAAAAAAAGTAGATGAAAGGGGTAGTTCTGAAAAAAAGGAATATAAAAGGACCTAAATAAATGAGAAGAATAAAGTGGGTGTATTATGGAATAGTGGGTTTAAATGAAGGGGTAATAACAAAATAAGGATAAACTAGAGGGGGCACTTTAGGAATAAAAAGAAATAAAGAATGAAAATGGACAAAAAGTGAAATCGTGGGTTACGACAACATAAGAAGGATGCCCACTTTGAACTGGATTCTGCTTTGTAGTCAAACCAGAGGAACAGCGAGGAAGAAGGCGGGAGAAGCGCTGCGAGTTGTAAACAGGCTGGAGTTTGAGCCACAGTTGCAGAAATCAGGTATGATTGCCTTGTCTCTCGCTCTCTTTTCTTCACTTTTTTCTTTTTTTGGCTCTGGCGGAAACAAGAAGGGGGTGGTGGGTTGGGGTTTTGGAAAGGGAATCGAAAGAGATGGGTTGGGTAGCTGGAATCGACAGAAGGAGTGAGTCTCTCCCCTTTTTTATTTTTTATTAAACTCAGTGGAGGTCTAAGAGGGAAGGGGAGATGGTGGGGGAGGTTCGATTGGCTCACTGAAAAGGGGAAAGCAAACAGTGGGATTCAGGAGGTTTTTTTTTTTTTTTTTTTTTTGGGGGGGGGGGGGGGGGGGAGGGAATCGCAGGGGTTTGGGTTCAGTGGAATCGAAGGGGCAAGGAAAGGGGTAGGGTATCAATGGGAGATGGGAGAGAGAGGGTTGCTGTGGGAAGAGACAGAACGGGGAGGTGTGCCCACGCACAAACTCACTTTGTTTCAATTCATTCTTGCATATCTCTATGATGGGGGGGGGGATTACATCTATTTATAAAACCCAACAATAAAGATTACTAATTACTTACTAAAACCAGACTAACTAAAATAGAAACCCATGAAACTCAAATTGGAATTTCCCTATATGTCTAATAACTACCTTAAAATAAAAGATTACATAATAATTTCCCAAATAAAATAAACTTCCTAAAATCCTACTAGATCCAAACACTCAAACTGGACCCAGTTCAACTGGGTTTGGCTCAGTCCAACGTAGCACACCAGTTGGGTCGGCCCGGTCCAAGATTGTCCTGCATCATTTCAATACTTCAATCTCCCCCTCACGGCAAATACAACGCAATAACAAGAGAGACCCAATGGCAACTGTTGAAAAGACTGGTCTGCAAAGTCTGCAATGTTCTGCAAGTTCTGGAATGGAATACTCAATATCCCACTCACGTGTAGTAGTATATGGGGATAAGTAATGGAGATGATGTAAGGGATAATGGCAAAAAAGGTAATTTTCCAGAATTTTCCAAAGGTGCTATGAGTAATTAAAAAAGGAAGGAATGGCAAATTATAATTTATCAAAAACTTCCAAAGGTGTTATAGGTAAATACCAAAGGTATGGGATATGAACTATGAAGGGAATTATAATTATTGCAAGGGGAATGGCAGAATTGCAATTAAATTGAAATCCAATTATAAACCCAACTAGACAAAAGGGTATGGATGAAATTTAGTGTAAATTCAAACATAAGCACAAACGAAGGCCAAGGGTAAACTTGGAAAGTATGATAAAATATGGACATGAGCGGATTAATGGTGAAGAAAGGGGTGAATATGGAAACTAGATAAAGTATTGATGGCATAGGGTTTGTCCAAGAAAACAACTAAAGTAAAGATCAATAAATTGTGGGAAGAGGACTTTTAAACCACGGTACGATAAAGTAGGGAAGAGTTGGGGAAGTAAAACCTACGCAACTCAAACCTGAACCAACATGCAAGCAGATAGAAGCTCGCAACCAGAAAAGTGAGGCACAATTTGGGTGGATTGTCACCTACCTCCAGCCTGAACCAGCCGGAAACCAAATTCGAAAAAGGAAAGCGATAACCAGATGCGGAAATCTCGTCTTCAACCTTTGGACTCCACGAAACACCAAACCACAACAAATCAGCAGAGAATCAAGCGACAACATATGAATCCCCAAATTGTAGGATTTTCAGCAACCATGGTGGAGCGGCAGGTCTTCTTCTCAGACCCAACAAAAACCCTTTTAGCAAATCGATTCAACATCAGCAAAATCAGGAAGCAAATCAGAGGCAGCGAGACCACAAATCTGCAATCGGTAACCAATATGGAGAACAAAGAGAGTCCAGCGGATCACGACTCTCAAACAGAGGCAGCAGAAGATCGAGAAGAGCTCTCAAACCTTGCAACAGTTCCTTCGATCAACAATAGTTTACGAAACAAGACACCAGTAGCAGTTGTCTTCATCAATCGAATGTAGCAAATCAGCAACTCAATATGCGAAACCCTAGTTCTTCTTCTTCTATGAACTAGGGTTTCTTTCTTCAAACCCAAAAAACCCTAAACGACTCTCAAAATGGCTATTACGGAAAGAATCAGGTATTGGTTACAACAGCTCTGATACCATGTAGAAAACCTCGAACCTGTAACCAGTAACTTTAGAGAGGAGAAAAGAGAGAAAAGAAGATGGAAGAAGACTGTGAGGTTGAATACCGCTCTAGACAATGATCCTTTTTTATAATAGCCTTCGACAGATTACATACTTAAAATAGAACTCTAGTCTAACTAGGAAACTTAGTAACTATGTCACATTGGACACAAGGTTTAAAATCTCGTCTCGTCTCTCCACTTCGGGCTGGTCGAGATTTCCGAAATATGGTATTTTTCGGCCATATTTCAGCACTCCATCTCGGTGGGTGTTTGGCCATATTAAGGCCTGATACTTCATGTACACCCTTATTTAAGCTAAATAAACACATTTGAACCTTCATATTGCAAAAAAAAACAGAACTCAAAGTGGTGTTTTGGGTTTGCACCCTAGATTGACAGTATACGTATAAATAATTAAATACACATTGTCTAACGAAATATATCGAAATTTCATGAAATTTCGATTCGACGAAATATCCCGAAATTTACCGAAATATTTTGAAATTTGAACATTTTTCATTTCGGAAGTCCATCTTGTCTCAGTAGTATCGAAATTACCAAAATATACCGAAATTTCAGCGACATATCGCAGAATTTTGAACCATGGTTGGACATACCCCAACTAACTCATATCTCAACACATCATACTTGGAGCATAACTTCATTAGCTTAAAAAGTAGTATTCTGGATTCATAACCAAAATTTAATGAAGTCAGTTGATTCAGTTCATCATATTGAGGGGTGAATTATTTCCTACTTCTATTAATATTCCAAAATGTTTGCTTTTTCAAAGAATTAATGTATCCAATTACAAGCAATGCAACAGAAAAATGATGTGAAACATTCTGAAGAACCGGAAAGAGAATAACAAATCATTTTTCTTACTTAGTTTTCCCCTCACTCATTCATCCAATTCAACATAGAGATATACAGAAGGGAAGGAGGGAGGAGGACATAGTTGTCAAAGCGTCGCCTAGGAGCCACTTAGCGTCCGGGAAGAAAATCTGAGCCAAGGCAGGCTGTTGCCTTATTGCCCAAGGCGTTTTGGTGTCAGCAGCACATGCTCACCCCTGCAACTTGACTCCACCACCTCTGATAAGAAGGAAACAACAACAGAAACACTGTCACTGCCACCGCCAGCGCCATAGCAGCAGTAGCAACAGTGTAATAACTAGAAGATGAAGATGGAAGGAAGGGGAGGAGAAAGAATAAGAGGATCGAAGGAGCGGGAGCAGGAGCAGCTACAACAATTGCCACCAATGAAGGGAAGTTGCAGCGGCCACTGCCATGCCATCATTGCTACCATTAAAAAAAAGGGAAAGGAAGGAAGAATGAGGACGGAGTGTATCTGTTTGAGTTCCAGCGCCGCTGCCACTCCCTTCAACACTGTCGCAGCCTCGTCGAGAACAGGAAGCCACAGAGTTGCAATTCTTTCAACGTTATGCATAGAGCATGTTTCCGGGAGGATGATTGATTTTTGTTCTGCTATTCCCAACCCTCCAGTCCCTGCTTCTAGAATCTATCAAAATCGAAAATGTCCTCAACTCCCCCCCGCCTTCTTTAATATGATATTTGTTTATCTCATAATGAATAACAAAAGAAATTGGGGCTGAAATTACCCCGACCTTCAACTGAACCTAAAAATTTAACTCATTACACAAATGTCTCGAAGTGAATGCCTTTTCATACAAAAGCAAATGCCCATCACCTTAGGTTTTAGTCCACTTGCTTACATTATAATATCATCCTCCCTGCATTGCAAAGCCATAATGATTTGGTGAATCCCCCTCAGAGATGTATTCAACATCTTTTTTTTTTTCAAATAGATATGTAGTCAACATCTTTGATCGGTTTCATCCCTAATTCAATCAAGCTGAACTCTTTGTGCTGATTTTAAGACAAATGCACACCATTATTAAGTATGGCACTTTAACTGATTTATTCATTTTTATATGGTTCAGAACAAAGCAGGCTGCCAACTAGGCAATTAAAAGTCCATTATCGTTATATAATGCATCATCAATGATGTTAAAGGCTTCCGGGCTCGAAAACCCGGCTCGGATTGCTTATGGACCACCCAACTATTGAATAACTCAATTGAAGTGTGTAATGGTAATCCCGTAAATAATTGGACATTTAAACCATAAGAGAAGGGAACAAAAGGGAAAAGTAGCGTATAAGGTGGGAGGAGCAAACTTGGAATGGGAAACAAAATAAGGGCAAGACATAATATAGGGGAAAGAGAGGATATTTTGGAAAGTAGAAAAAAAAATAAAGCAAATAAGAATCATGGGGGAGGAGGACTATCGTCTTCAACCTTAGAATGTAAACCACGGCGGCAGGCCCAGCCACCATAAGAAGGAGATTACTCCTTCGAAAGAGAACCAATCTGGCTGGTCTTTTAGAATTAAGTTTCTAACTCCCAACTCTATTGATTATAACTGATAGCAACCCAACAGAGGACAGTATAAAAATCTGATTTAATTCAGTAAGCAGACATGGTGGTAAAGGAAAAGCCAAACCTGTTCTTCAGTGAATATCTCACAAAAGAGGAGGGCTTTGGGGATGGGAACCTAGGGTGAGAGTCAACTAGGAATGTGATTTCAACAACCCAAAACTCAGGTCCAAATAGATAGTGTACGAAGAATATCACTCGCTCGCACATGCGCTGCAACTGTTGCCCAGAACAGAGGATGGAAGAAGAACTGGAAGAGGAGTCTCACTAAGAAGGGGGAAGAAGAAGAAGAAGAAGAAGAAGAAGAAGAAGAAGAAGAGATGAAAGACAAGGGAGGGAAAGAATGCGCAATCAAGCCACACAGGCACACCCAAATCAATTCTCTATTTCCACATCAACTCTGTCCATCAGTTACAAGCAAACCCATATTTAAAGTTGTAGAAGTAAGGCTCCAGAAAGAAAAACTCTACTACCCAAACAACCAACTCTAAAATCCAACATATCCAACTTTCCAAAATAAACAGATAAAGTAAAAAAGATACTTTCTTCCCCAAATAACATAAATTCCTAAAATCCTACTAGACCCAAAACCCAATTGGATCCGATTCAACTCCATCTGGGCGGCCCAAAGGGTTTGGGCCAGCCCAAGGAACAGCTCCTACATCATACCCATTACCCATCCAATAAATAGCGGATAGCACTCCAGAAGATAAGCTCTATCACCATGTAGTTTTGCTTACCTACTGATGTGAGTAAGAAAATCAGTGCCAACACTACTACTCAACACCGTGCACTCTACGAAATGGTTCCTTCTCTTCCATTTCTTGCAATTCTGTGCCCTCCACCAACACTCCTACCTGTACCAACATCCTAAACCTGACCAACATATAATAGAAGCCAAATCCCCCACTCCTCATACCAACACCTTAAACCCGACCAAGTATCCAACAATGACCACAAAGTTCCTTTAACCACCCTCACGTGGGTTGCTAAGAGCGCAAACCCATTCAAAGACTCCTCTGCAGTTCTAACTTCTAACCCTTATTGTAAATGGCATCTCCTTGCCAATAATACCAACCCTCTCCCTCAGGTCAACCAATATTTCCATAAATTCCATCATACCACACTGAAGCTCATCGGTAACAGGATTGTCCCTCTTTTCTTTTTATTTTTTGGTTTTGTTTTGGTATGGGGAGGGGGCAGTAACAGGATTCCACGGCGAAAGCTTTGACCATGTAATGCACATAAATTGCTTCCTGGCATAAATTAATTGAGCAGTCGAAACACACTGAAATAACCAAGATGACCCAAATTTCCAAACTATTAAAAACTAAAAATTTCAATGAAACAGGTGTTTCATTTTGGAACCAACGAAGAAGATATCTAAATTTTATTGGCCGGAAGGAAACAGGATTAATTAAGGCCAATAAGCCATCTTACACAAAGAGAAACTGTCGCTCATTTTTTCTATACTGCCATAATAGTGTGTAACACATTTTCTATCTGTCTTCACTTGCCTGCCAGTGCCTCTACATTTCTGATTCCTAGCCCCAGCTCCAGTTTCCTTTTTAATGAAATTATCCAGACACGGAACACAACAAACTTTCTCCACCAAACAAAGTACCCACACACAACTATAACATTCATTCAGGAAAGTAAGACAAACAAAAGAAACAAACCAGTAACTTAAAGGGAAAAATAGTCTCACATTTTCGGAATACCAAACATATTACCTGTATACAGAAGCGAACAGTATAAATTCCTTCTTCATTAAACTCTGGCGTAATAATTACTTCTGATATTCGTGAAACCTCAGTTAAAACGGCAACAGCACTCAAGAACCAACAGTCACCCAGTCGGCCCTGTACAAGTTAAACATTGTGCCACTCAAAAGGAGCAGAGAAGGTATTGGATAGTCATCAATTACAGTTAAAATGAATTGATAAAGCACACATAACTACAGGAACATTCTCCAGTGGCATTATAACAAACTCTAGGCATACCTGACAAACATCAGATGGATTTGCAACCCCAGAAAATAAGCATGGGCAAGAATCCATATGGTTTATTTTAACTATTTCAGTGGGCCTCAACCACCCAGAAACAACCTGGCATGGAACACCAACACAAGGTTCAGGACAACATGAACAACAGACTTACTCAACAGCAATAAACAAATCAGAGAAACTAACCTGCAACTTTAAAGGAGGATTTCCTGGGTCCACAAATAAAGATTGATCACTAGGAGGAAACTCTTGGTCAGTGAAATGAGTTTCACCTCTTGCAGAGAGAGCTTCCTTAATGGCTATTTCAACTGACCGCATCTGTTGATTGATTTCTTGTTGTGTTTCCATCCTAGGTTTCCTTAATTTTCTCGCAAAAGAATCCATATCAATTGCCACTCCTTCACGTTCTGATCTTCTTTTCCTACCACTTGAATACTGCCCATCCCAATCTACATCATCCCTATCATAAAGATCAACATCTGCAGGGTCGCTGTCCCACCCATCAACCTAAAAGCAAAGAATAGGAAACATCAAACAGTCAACAAGTGCTACCAACAAGACAAAACAAATGCTTTTTGGGCACCCAAAAACCAACAGACCAAAAATTACTTCAAGAAATGCCAATCACAAAATTAAAAGGCTATGACTTGAAACAGGAAAAAATAGATGCATACCCTGGAAGGTGAATCAGCCCATTGCCAACCATCTTCCGGAAGATCAATCATGTTGTAATCAAATGAGCTTGTAGCAGAGTGGAAAGTCACAACTTCATCTTCAGTCAAACTCCTTCCCCATAAGAAAGCATCCATGATATGCATCTTAGAATCGGCTCCTTCACTGTCAGACCTCCCAAATGCATCCAAATCTGTTGGTGGCCTAACCCCAATCCAAACTTCTGTTCCCTGATCCCAAATGCCAGTGCCCATATGCAATGGTAAGCCACTCTGGAATCCATCGAAACCCCCATCTAGATAGCAAGTGGCCTCACCTACATCAGCATCAATAGTCACTGTCACAATATGCCACCTGCATAGCCATTAGAGTAGACCAAGTTAGCAATATGATCGAACTTCAAAACAATGAAAAGTTCAAAAGAGCAGCAATAAAAACCAGATGAATTATACAGAAGATGCTAATGTTTAGGCCACAAGAGAATACAAACCTTCCATCGGCAATACTTGTACCACCAATGTTCCACTCCTTGGTAAC
Organism: Telopea speciosissima; assembly: GCF_018873765.1. Taxonomy (NCBI): domain Eukaryota; kingdom Viridiplantae; phylum Streptophyta; class Magnoliopsida; order Proteales; family Proteaceae; genus Telopea; species Telopea speciosissima. The sequence continues at coordinate 62,473,086 of NC_057925.1, forward strand.
AGTAGTTTGATTATTGCCTTTGGTAACTAGCCTGAGTCCAACTTGCCCAGCCTCAATGCCTTGTTCTGAACCAGCCACAAGGATTTCCCAGCAAATTTTCCGCTGGAATTCCGTACCCAAAAGACAAACTGGCCCAGATTCTGGCTGGATCATTACTGCAATGGAGAAAGTAACTTTTTGAGATTGACAAACGCTTGGGTCAATCTGGCCATAGTGTCTGCCACCAGCTTGTGGTTCATCGTCAAGAACACACACAGCACCAGGAACTCCCGTCTGGTCAAAAAAGTAAATCACATTAAGTTTTGTATAATGACATACAAAGTATGCAGTTCAATAGCAGAAAACAAAAACCTTATTTCGATAAAATAAAATATTTGCAAGATAATGATAAATAAAAAAAAAACAAGAAGCAAAGTAAAAATGGGCAAAGAATAATCAGTATTTGTGAGCTTCATCTGAATGCTCGTGCCCATCTTTTCCTCACCTTTCTTTCCAATCATCATGGCATCTTCCTCTTTCATGCTTTTATATTCATGGGTTGAGATTACTTGTTCATCAGAAATTCCCCAATCACAAGGGAGTCTTGGTCCAATACACACAAATTTCTCCAACATCAACAGTCAATTACAAGAAACCTTATACTGTACATCATTTTTCATTTGATGAAATGGATTTTAATTGAAGACAGTAAAGAATTATGGAAACAAAACTCAGATTAGACAAAAAAAAAATGAGAAGAAATATGCTTTCCTTGGATTAAGAGAAATATGTTGTTAAAACTTAAAAGCAACCCATGAACAATTGTTTAGCTTGATTTGGTGCAGATTCATTACTGGAAAGAGAGGGTTGTCAAAGAAATGAGGCTTCCGGGTTTGCCCATTGTTTGTTAAAACATTAAAGGGAAATGACTAATGGATGAGCTTGGTAATGAGGTTTTTAAATGGACGGATCTTGTGTGTTTCAGGCGGAAAGGCCAAAACGGAACAAAATGACTGAATACCATAAAATTTGAAACCAAAAAATTTAAGTCAAGAAGTCGATTCGCTTTGGCCACCGAAATTAATTATTTCAGGCTTTTCGGCCAAAATGAAACGACGATGACAAGCTAGACATTGAAGACACATCTCATTCAACTCCTAAGAGATGAAATACACACTACATTCTGCATCCACAAAATGAAAAGTTTCAGATTGAAGCAACTAAAAAAAAATATGAACAACCCAGTGCCCGAGGCTCCCGCTACTACAGGGTCTGGGAGGGGCAAATGTACACAGCCTTACCCCCTGCTTCGCAGGAGAGGCTGTTTCCAAGCTTTGAACCCACAATCAACAGGTTGCAATAGCATAACTTAACCGTTGCGTCAAGGCTCACCCACCATAATAGTTACAAACTGTATATTTAAACATTTGCACACATTGCTAAATGCATACGACACACAGAAAGAAACAAATATAAAGAAATCAGCCCTTTGATCAAAACAGACATTCTGAAAAGTAAATAGTGCAAGAGTTCAACATCATATTCGTGAAGGTTTTAACTTACTGGGAGTAAATCCTCTGAGCAAAAGAAATAATATTATCCTGATTAACGCTTTGCAACATAAGTTTGCAATGAAAGAAAACAATTATCTATAATAAGATATGAACCTGGACTGCCCGACGAGCCAACTGAGCTGCACGAATACGACGAGCAATGCTTGAAACCCTCTCTCGAGCAAAAGAGTCATCCAAAACAGAATCACCACCAACAGCACGCACTGCAGCTGCCATGGCTGCAGCTTCCCTACTTCCAACATTAGGAATATTGGAAATGAGAGATGCTTCTATCTCCTTCCATTTACGTTCCTCTTTCTCCAGGAGTGCCTTCCTCCTCTCTTTTCCCTTTCCCTCCTCCTCACGTCGCTGCATTAAGATTTCCTCCTCCATCTCCTTTTCTCTTATGTAACTACAAAATCAATAATAGTAACCAAATGAGAAACAAATAGAAAAGGTCCAGCATTTTTAAAGATAAACAATAATGATAACTAAATGTCAGATGAAATGATATACCTCTCCTGTATAATTTCAAATTGCCTACGGTCTTCAGGCATCCATTTCTTAATCTTTTTGGCACTTAGGTCTGAAAAACCTATGCTATCAAGAAAAAGACGCAGGCGGACTTCATCCTACAACAGCACAAATGCTAAGCAATAGGTGACACAGAAAAAATTAAAACACAGAGCTTGCAAGCAAAGCCGTTAGCAGCTGTAATCACCTGTACTCGCTCGGCCTTGGCAGTCAAACCAAGCAAAAGAAGCAAATAACCACCAAACTTATCCCACATATATACCCATTCTGTATCAATTGCCTCCTCTAAAGCCAGAATACGAGCATGAGCACACATCTCTCTCCTGTAGCCAACATCAGCAGATGATTCATGCCGAAATGTCCTTCCAGCTCTGATTCTACTGAAGAACAATCCTGCAGCTAATTCCTCATTCCTCAGCCGATCCCGCAATTTCATAACATCTGCTCTAGGGAGCACAAAGTTCCCTGCCCTATCTCTCATGATTGTAGGGTCCCCAACTAAAAGAGCAGCTGAACTAGCAGACCTCTGTGGTGCAGAGTAAGTTCCAGAGAGAGCATTTCTGGTCTGCAAGGTCATAAGCAATGCAACTTCACATTTATTTAAATAATTTCTTACAATCTGACAGAGAAAAAAAGGAAGAAAAGGTCACTCAACAAGTAAAACAAAATCAGAAAGTTATCATGAACTGCAACACCTCAGAAGCTATGCAGAAATGGAAGTCTTATCTATTTAAGGTGAATATCCCCTTCGTTATCCAAGTCTTGAACACTTTAAACCTGATGTATCTAAATACTTAGAGACTAAGAATGTATTCTCTCAATCGTCGATCCAAATGAATCGTTCCTCTGGGCTCTCTAAGCCCCCCGCCCAAAACTGACCCACGCCACAACGCCCATTGGCCCATTCACATCGTACGCGGGGAGGCAACGAAGTTCAGTTATGCCACAGCAGAGTGGAGCAGCTGCTGATCGTAGACCACCCTTACCTTAGCTGGCAGATGTTCTGTCTTTTTCCTCGAGAAAAGTAGTACTAGGTAAGCTAGCTTCTCTGTCGTCTTCTTGACCCAATTCTCCTCGATTCAAAAGGAAAGGAAAACTCCATAATTATAAAGTTCCAAATGTAATCCAAAGACCATAGTTGTCACGGCGGCTAGGTAACCCAAGGCGGTGGAAAGGTTCAAAGTTCAAGGCGACACCAAGTAGGTGACCAAGGCGCCCGCCTAGGGGACCAAGGCGCCCAAGTCTGCCAAGGCGACGCCGGCACCTAGGCAATGCCTTGACAACTATGCCAAAGACTGTTCTTAAATCTTTCCAATAGACAGCATAGACGTCTGATACCATTGGGGGCCCTAAACTACAAGAGCTTGCTAAAAATGGCAGACATAGATATTCTAGATGGAAATGACTATCTGGAGTATCAGGTATTTGCTCACCAGGGTACCAGAGCAGAAAGTTATTATCTCTGAAAGGTCAACATATCATCATTCCCACAGGATTTTAAGTTTCTTAATTTGACAAGACAAAAGCAAATCATATTCCCAACCATCGGTTTTTTTAATAGTCTTGCACAGGTTCTTTCTCATATTAACAAGCTGAAACCCAACTTCATGGGATACCATAAAATTGTCATAGAAAATGCAAGTATAATCTTGTCATTTGTGACAAAACCACAAAGTGAATTGCACAAATATCTAATGCAACAGAGAAAAAAGAATAGGGAATAATGTCTACAAGCTAAAGTACTCAACAAAATACTGGACTCTTTTTTTGCTTTTCCAGACGGGCACTTGGGCTTAAAAAAATGACTGCCACACAAGAATTTTTTTTATTTATTCAACTATGGTACTTCAGTAAATGACAAGATTGCCATTTAATAATAATGGAATCTGGTGTATTATCACGCTGAACTCCTTTTTAAGGCACTTACCCCACTTCTTTAGAGATGAAACTTGACAAGTAGAAATGGGATGGTGATGAGGTAACCTAGGCTGAAGTAACAAACACTAGCAAACCTATGAGAAACCAAGATCACAGTAATCCTAAACACAGCAGAAACTTTGAATAAACAGAACTCACAAACGATGAACTCGCTGAAGGTGAAATTAATATATCCTAGAGAAATTATGGAGGAGCTCAAGTGGTAAAAATATCAAAGGAATTTAATCGTAGGATGATGAGAAACTGACTCAGACAGAAATAGAAAGTCGCAAAACAGCAAATTAGTAAGTCAGAAAAAAAACTTTCACAACTTACTAACGAGCCATCCAATGAACACAAGGTTTAGGTCGAATGGAAGAGGGTAGAGGAGTGTAACATAGTTTAATATCAGCCCAGATTGACGCCCAGATTCTTAGAATCTGTCGACTGAAGGTTAAGCTATGTAAGCTGTCCAACAATAGGTAACAGACCTAACAACAGTGCTGGAAAAAAGTAATGGAATTTAAGAGATTTAACAGTGTTAGGAATCACATAAACACAAGGAAGAAAAATAGAAATCACCTAAAGGATGCCCACTGTAGGAACCTTAGTTGCTGGAATGCTGCTGGAGCAGTGAATGACAAAAGGTGGAAAAAACAAACACACACACACAACACAAAACAGAATAGGAGAAAAGGAAAAGAAGATATGACTGATAGGTACCACCACCTAGGGCCTGCGGTTAGGTATCACCACCATAGTTGTCAAAACGCTAGGCAACCCAAGGCATCGGAAGGGGTAAAAAACTAAGGCGACACCAACAAGGCTCCCTTCCAAACAAAGGAGGCTGGACGCCGAGGCGGCACCTTGACAACTATAATCACTACCCTCCCTCCAAGGCTTCACCACCTTGGTTGCCACTTGCTTCACCAAGATATTTAGAAATTCCTAGAAAGAAGATCCCTGGCTATTACAAAAATTAGAAACTTACTAAAACAAAAAAAAAGCACTCTTAGTTACTGCCACTTTCAATGACTAAGAGATTATTACAAGAATAGAAACTAAAAAAAAATAACTAAGAAAGATTGTAGTAACTCCACATGTGGCAGCAACAAGGGCCCACATAATCAACCAAAATAGAAATTCCAAAGGCTTCTGATCAATGGCTACTCATGGGCTCTTTATGGACTTAAGTTTTGATCAACATATGGGCCTAAGTATGTGATACAAACCCGGGCTGGAATATTGGGCTCGCTATGGGCCCACCCGAATACTAGATGACTCAATGGCAAGAAATAATGGCAGTTCTGTAATTATATTGAAATTAACCAAGGAGATGGCACTTTGGTAAATCAACGGAAATCCAAAGAAGGCAACAAGCAAAGAAAAGGAATGAAACGTAAGTGATAGGAGAGCAAATTTGGAATGAAATATAAAATAATGGATAGTAGGGAATAAAGGTAAAAGAAAAGGGTAGTGTTGGAAACTAAAGGAAAATGGGTTAATAGATAAGGAATCGAGAAACAAAAGGAAGGACTTTGTCTTCTTCAACCTCACAGCTCCTCAGCCAAAGAAGGGTCCATAACCCAGCGGCAGAATGGAAGTTATTTCGAAGATGGGTCTTTCTAGTGAGAACCCAATCGATGCGAAGCTTCAGGCAAGAGTCGCCACAACCTGTTCTCTCAAGGGCACCAAGAATAATTGAAAAGAACCTACAACCAAGAGAACGATGGAACTGAAACCAACTCTGACGGTTGTAATGGAGGTGCAGGTCTGATGTGCGATGGAGTCTCAAGGTTGAAAGGGGCTGAGATAAAGGTTTGGAAGGCTGAATCGCCCAGACCTACAACCCAACTCTGAGGGTCAATCGATTAGGATTTAAGCTTCAGCAAGGTTTTTCTCCTGAAGCTGGTAGTACCGTCCAGCAAAGAGGAAAAAGTCAACTGTATTACAATAAAGAATAGGAAAGCAGGAGACAGAGAATAAAAAGAGGGATGAAGTAAGAGAGCAAGAGAGAAGTGGAAGGAGAACAGAAGAAGAAATCGGACAAAGAAGGGGGGCGGGGGAATAGATGGTCACACAACCATTGTTCGTACCAATCCGGTAAACAAAACAACTCAAACATTCATTCATTCAAATCTGATCCTTCGTTGCTTACAAGATAGTATTTATGGAAAATAAAACTCCTAATCTAAATTTAAAACTGAAATAAATTCCTAATGCAAGTCTATCACTAACTAAATCCTAAAGCAATTCCATCACTAATTAACCTATTAAATAGAAGATTACAAGATAAATCCCAACTAATTAAAAATCCTAATAAATTAAATAACCTACTGAACCCAAATATCCAATTGAAACCGGTTCATCTTGGTTTGGGTTTTCAAACGGGTTCGGCCCAGCCCATGGAACAGCTCCTGCATCAGTATGAGCCTCTGACTATAACTCAAGTCATGGTCTAATGTGAGCTAGTTATGACTTATTATTGGACCTAAATTTGGGCCTGACTGAGCTGGCCTTTTTTGGTTCTTTCTCCTCCTATGCCAGCCTTGTACTGCATCAGATGGGATCCTCCATCACATACCCACCCAGTGATGTAAATAAGTCACATAGAGGGCTTATTATATTGAAAATAAGCTTTGGGTTGGGTTATATATCTGTTGGGCTTTTGATCCCATGGGTTTATTTTGTAATTGGCCAATTCAATGGACCTAAAATATGGGTTGAAAACGGGATTTACTTCCTTAGTTTAGTTAAAGTCCTATTTTGAGTTTGTTTTCTTTATTATTTCACTTTCCTAGTCAATTTAGGTTACTTTATTAGTTACAGTTAGGGTTAGGCCTTCCCTTTTAGTGTCTAAGTCTAATTTTGAGTCTTCTATATACGTTTGTAAGGGAGGCCAGCATTGTAGACAAATTTGATTAATGAAATATTGGCCGCTTTAGCCTTTGTTAAAAATCCTGAGATAGGTTGGGTGAGATGCCATCCCCTTCCCCAACGCCCTCCATCGATCTCCAATTAAGTTCCATTCAAGTTTCAATTCTGCCAAAGCCGATCTCTTGAAGAAACATATTCAGTTGCTGGAATTTCTCTGCAAGGTTCAAGATATTTTCAAACAAGAAGTCTGAAATTGAAATTCTGTAATTAAAGCTCAGGTTATGAAATCGCTTAGCCGTTAATTCATTTTTTAAGTAGTAGTGAGGCGTCGGTACAGAGTTGCGTAAGCTGTGGATATAGACTAGGCTAAGGGACGGACTTCATCTCTTCTATTCTCTTCACTTACACCTCTAGCTAAAATGCAAAAAAATGAACCAAACCTGTTACTCTAATATTGAATGACTTCGTCTTTTTAGGAGAATTCTTCTCTTCTAGGTGGTCACATGCAAGGTGATTTTTGTGAAAATTTTACCCAGCCAAATCTAACCGTTAGAACCTGCTGAAAATTTGATCGAATCTTCCTCAAACCCTAAGAGAGACTTGATCCAAATTTTATTACCATCCACCCAGCCGATTGTCTGAAATTACCTTTTTACCCCTCAATCCTATTTCTATTTTCTACTAGAATTCCTCAATAACTTCAGATTTAGTCATCTTATTTAACTATACCTTTCAGCATCTCTTCTCTCCCATATAATCCACTCTTCTAACTTAACCCTAACATCTAACCCTAGGTCCCATCAAACCCTAACCCTAGTTTCACAATTTCACATATTTTGACCTAGCCAATTTCCCTAATCCATAGCAGATCCTGGTTATTGGTTCTAGTTGGTCTCCTACCAATCTAGAATTACATTACCCAGTGCAGAGTCAAGATTCATCTCTTTTAGAGGAAGGGAGGGGGGGGGGGGAGAGGGGCAGCATGATGCACACATTACGGTATATATCCCACCTTACAGTGAGTCAACTATAATATATGTATTGGGTCCTATAATAAAGTAGGAATTTGAATTAATTTGCTAATCTATCTTATAATTAATGAACTGTATCTACCACTGACTGGACCTCATCAATAAATTAGACAAATCTAGTAGACCCCCTGAGGTTTGTTCACCTATCTTGTAGCCCCCCATTAATTAAAACCTTACTTACAGACCCATTAATCTCACGGTGCTAGTTAGGTATTAGTTTAACAAAGTAAAAGACCAAAATAGCCTTTATACATCTGTAATAAAATACAAAGGCTATTTTAAAAGACAATTCTACCCTTCTCTTTGCCCGACTGTTCCATCAGATTTTCAACTTCACAAGGTGCCCTTGCCGGAGGAACGACTGAAACCAGACAGGAAAGCAGGTCAAGAACGGGCCGAGGAAGAACAACAGAAAGAGGCAAAAGCAAAAAGGTCAAAGCCTCAACAACAACAACCCAATGGAGGAGATCCATCTTCTGTAGCAGTAAAAGAAGAGACTATCCATCTTGATCTTCATCATCCTCAAACACAAACTAATTCAAATCCATCCCTTCCATTGCCGCTCAACCTCGAAGTAAATCGGCATCGTGCCTCTTGGTCCTTTATTCCATGATTTTTTTTTTCCTGCACTGCCTCTCTCTCTCTGAGACGGCCTTTCTTTTCTTTTCCTCGGTTTAATCGGTTCTAAGTTCTGCAATACTCTCTCTCTCTCTCTAATGGATCGGTGTAGGGTTTGTAAGGAGAAGAAAAGACAAAAGGGTTTCACCAAAAAGAAAAAATGAAAAGACAAAAAGGAAGATTGCATGTGCTCTTTTGTGAGAGAGGAATCCGGTGCAGGGTTTGCAAGGAGAAGAAAAGACAAAAGGGCAGAGATGGTGCGTGCTCTTTTCTGAGAGGAATCCCTAAAGTTTTTTGTTTTGGAGTTAAAAGGCTTAGAACCTAGTGAGCCACTTCATCTTCTCCACTCTCCACCGTACTCAGTCACACCTGCAACTCCACAGATTCTGACCGATTTCAATCAATCCCAGTCGAATTTTTTTGTGTGGATTCTACTCCATTTATGACTGATTTCAATCTAATATCCCATGTTCAGAAGCCACCTTCTCTATCAAAGCTGGAAGCCTAACTTTTGCATCTGGTAGAAAGAATTACATCGAGAAACTGAAGGGAGCCATTGCCGCCATCATAAGGAAAGTGATTTAGAAAAAATGGAATAGGATTTACGGCAAAATTAAGGAGTGATTTAGTTAGGGGAAAGAGTACCTTCAATTATGAGTGAGATTTCCTGGTTCTTCCTCACGGCCGGCATCTCCAAATCTTAATTCTAAGGTTGGAGATGAAATAAGGAAAGACATGTAATTTCCACTTTGGTTATTTTCATTAAAGATATACAAGGGTAATTTTGGCATTTACATAACCTTTAATCTGCTGACATCATCACTTAACATGTTGACTATAACGGAACGAGTATTCCGTCCATCATATGGGTCCGTAAGTAAAGTTTTAATAAATTAGGGGCTACAAGATAGGTGAACAAACCTCAGGGGGTCTACTAGATGTTTACTCAAATAAATATAAGCTAACATTCCTAAACATTTACTTTCCTTTGACTACAATTCATGATACATAGAAATCTTAAAAGATCATATTACACTCCTAAATGATGTAAGTGCAAACAAATTATAAATATATTATTATTATAGATATGTGTGGGTGGGTGGGTGGGTGGGCGGGTGGGTGATATACTGTGAAAAGTGATAGCATACATCAAGTCAAACAACAGGGCCTCCTTCCCAAGCTCCCCGACTTTGGCAGTTCGGCTCTGCTCTTATGACCACTGAATCACTGATATTTGCTGCAGTGACATGTTTGCCATGTCTCTCTAATCATAAGCAATAGGGTTACACATAGTAAAGATAAAATTAAAATCTCAATCACAATTGAGAAAATATAGGAGCAACCACACAGACGTTGTATCTCATAGTCATTTCAAGCAAGAAAATGTACCTTAGTCGCAGAACGCGCAATTGCCTGAACAATAGTTTCCTTACTAAGAAAATGCACAGCATCTTCCATCATCTGATAGTAGAAAAAAGAATATCACCCCAGTCAAAATTGGAAGAATTAGACAAAAATTGAATACAAAACATTTTTTGAAGATAAAGGCATCAGAACAATTAAATCAGGGTTCTTCCGTTCTTGTGGCACCAACCTTAAGAGTCAAACATGGACGAGACACAGCAAACCCAAAAGCCACAACAAGAGTAATTGCTGATACAGCAGCACCAGCGAATGGTGGATAAATTTTCAAACTAGCGACAACACCCCAGCCCTCTGTCGCCAATGCAATTCCATAAAGAACAAGAAACGCAGCACTGTCAAACAAAGGTTGTAGCAGATATTAGAGACCAAAAGAACAACAGTAAATAATGAAGATAATGATACGACGACAACAACAATAAGGACAAGGAGCAGGAACTATAAGGAGTTGACTTCTTTTGGGGTTCATGGAGCTTCTCTAGGACCTGAAACATTCATAGGCATTGAATAGGGTCAAAAGTCATATGGACAGTTGATGCAGTTAAGCGTAGGTTTAATCAGAGATAAAATGTAATTTGCATTTCTTTTGTCTTTATCTTGTTAGAGTTGTTACTTGTTAATAGCAAGTTAGAGTTTGTTTCAGAAGTTAGAGTTTGTTTCAATTGTTGAGTCCAAGATAGAGTCAAAGTTTGTTTTAGATTTGGATTAGGATTATGGATTGTTTGAGTCTTATAATACATGCTGTAACGAAGGATTCATAGAGATTTTTGGAATGGAACAAGATTTGAGTTTACCTTAAATGGCTGTGGAGCCTTGCAACTGTTTCTTCTTCCCCTTCTTCTTCTTCTTTGTCCACTGGTTTCTGTGTTCTTTTCTGTTGGGCGATATTACCAGGATAGAAAGAAAGTCTTGCTGAACCATTAGCTCTAATCGATCAAACCCTAATATTACGGGCGTTGAATCACCATCTTAGGGCGACCCAAGCCCGTGCTTTTTCCCCAGAATCATTCTCTGCAGTGAGATTCTGCACCACAACCAAGCTTGAAACTGTATTCACCGCCAGGTTAGAGTTGCAGGAGTTGAATCACCCTTTTCACAAATTAATTGTGTTGATTGATAGTTGCATTCAAGAGAGCTTGAAATTTCAACCGTCGTCTGAAAAAACTCAGACCCAACCATGCCTTGCTGAAGGAGTTCCACGCGATTGAAGTTATTCTCCTTCCACTGGCTCTCTTCGTGGCTAGAGGTTGAAGACAACCTTCGCGGCTTTTGTTTTAAAAGCCTTTAATAATCTATTTCCAAAATTGGGCCTTCCTTTCCCTTTTATTCTGATCTGTCCTTAATTTTATTTTTGTTCAAGATTGTCCCCTCACAATAAATGCTATTTCCCTTCATATCCCAACTGTGCTTTGCTGAAGGAGTTTCATGTGATTGGAGTTCTTCTCCTTCCACTGGCTCTATTCATGGCTAAAGGTTGAAGACAACCTTCACGGCTTTGTTTTAAAAGCCTTCAATACTCTATTTCCAAAATTGGCCGTTCCTTTGCCATTTGAGGAGATGACTTACTAATTCTGTGTCCTGTTGTTTTTCCTGGTTAATACCTACCTACCCTATTAGTTCAGCCAATAGACCAGATTGGTCCTGTTTTGTTTTCCTTTGTGGCTGGACTTTAACCAAGGTGCTGTTAAACCCTGTTGAGGGTTAAAAGAGTTGATTGTCTTGCTGTTCAACAACTGACAGATGATTCTGTTGATTTCTAGTGCTGGAAACTGGTAAAACATTGTACTATTGTTAGGATTGAAAGGTCCTATTGTAAGTTAGGTTATTAGTTGTCTATCTAAGACCTAGCATTACATAAGGGGGGAATAATGCAGAAGCAATCCAACATTCAGATCATGTGATTGGGATTACTTTAGATTAGTATTGATTAAAATCTTGTAACCAGGGCAGGATAGTCATTTAATTAGAGTTGAGGGCAATTATGTTATTAATTCTTATTTTTAAATTGGAGTTTTAAGGAGAGTTCATTTTTAGCTATCAACTAGGAGTTTTTAGAGTTTAAAATACTATATTTTACAAAAAGTTGGGTTGCATGTTATTAAGAAAGTAGCATGCTTATTATAAAATTTGATTAGCCGTCCAAGAGTCCTAGATTTACTAGATTTCCTTCGAGTTTTTTCCCTATAAATAGATGTAACCACCCCCCTATAATTATGGTGTTAATGAATTAATTAGTTTCACTTGGCAATGGCCTAGTTGGCTCTTCTCTTCTCCCTCTCCCCAATTTGATAGGAGAATCTCTCTCCTTTATCTCTCTCTCTCTCCACCTCTCATTGACTTCTCTCTCCCCTCCGACGACTGTCAGCTTTCCCCTTCTTTTCTTTATTTCTTCTCTTTATTAGGACAGTACAATAGATTAATATCCTTTCATCCCCCATCCTTCCTTCCACCGCATGCTAGTAACTTTCTCCACTTTATCTCTTCTACAACATCCATTGATCACCCATTTCTCTCTCTCAATCATAGTTGTCAAGGCGGCCAAGCAACTCAAGGCGCTCAAAGGGGTGTCAAAGCGCTTAGGCGACAAGGCGCCGCCAAGTGTTATTTTTTATTTCCCCCTGTTCTAACATTATTTGGTATGCTATAATATTTTAGTCTGCTACAATATATACCTTATATCATCAAAAATCAACATTAAGCCTTCTCAAGTCATCAAAAATCAACATTAAGCCACATTAATTCACATCAAGTCATCAAAAATCAATATTAAGCCACATCAAGTCATCAAAAATCAACATAGAACTAGAAGACAACAGAACTGAAGAAGCAAGCTATTGGAAGTTTGAAACAATTAAACATACATTTGGTATATACTACTCTTACATTTGGTTTATACTATTCTTAGAAAATATGATCTTATCTGTAAGTAATTAAATTGTTCTCGATTTAGAGAAATGTTCTTGTTCTCTAAGAAGTTTGACTAGTCAGATGATTTTATTTTTACATGAGCTTTTTAGTATTAGGTAGAGCACAAAACCAGCTTTCCAACAAATCCAAAATTGTTTAAATCTGATTTATATTGAAGAAGTAATGTAACTCCAAATAGGATAAGGATCTTATTAGAGGCCAAGCAACAGAAAACAGTCTTTTTAATTCAAATTTCAATGTGGGGGTGCCCTCCACGAATTACTATATTAATAAGATGGCTTTATGCCAAGTCCTAGTACAATTTAAAGTTTTTTCCTTCAAAAATCATGGAAGGAAGAGATTTAATCTAACTTAACTAATTTAAAACAGTAAAAGACCTATTTAACGCTACTAACTTAAGTTAAAAGATATCTAACTTAAAATAACTAATTTAAAAGAAGATTCCATATTAGCCAATAGGATATAAGGACCTATTAACCAATAGGAACAGTTCACTTAAATTAGACCAATTGAACCAATTGGGTGCAACCAATTCTAAACCGGTTCAATCTAAAAATAGAAAAATAAACTAAATATTGGGCTAATCCCGTATGCAACCTATATACCCCTAGTTTAGGCTCATTAAAGTGGCCTAATACATAAAAACCCTTGGGAACAAAGACCCAACATGTATATAACCCAATCCTAGGTCTATTTTTAAAGAAATAAGCCCTATTTAGTGATGATTCTGCATCAACTCTCACCAACTTGAAAAAATTCATCCTTGAATTTTGTAGTGATGAGGGGGAATCAACATGTGACCAGCAGCTTTGACCATCCCCAAACAGAATTCCGATGAAGCAGGAACATTGGAGATAAAATCTCCAAGGCGTGGAGCTTTCTCTTCGAAGAACCATGGTGGCATAACAAACTTTATGTGTTCGCTTTCTGAATCAGCAGCAACTATGAATGTCCTGTCCATAGAGTCTTCAGTGTTAGCAACCTTCTTATTGAACACTTGAGACACAAGCTTCACCTTTTCAAGAACAACATCTTGAAGGTCATTGCCTTCCTGTGGAGTGTTTTCAACCACCTCTTCATCTTCTGCTGTTTTCGCTTTGTCTTCTTTGATTTCTTCGACATTGACCACTTCAGTAGGGTCTTCTACATGTCGACTGTCCATCTTTGAAGCTATAGGGGCTGTCTCTTTCTTTTCATCACAATTCACTGCCACTTCAGCTTTATCTTCAACTTGTGCTCTCTCAATTTCCTTTGGCAATGTAAATTTGTATTCTCTATACATGTCTTCTTTGTAATCCTTGTGCCTATCCCTGTCTTCCCTATGCCTTCTATGAGGCTGGTGAACTTGGGATTGGACCTGATATCCGTCCTCATCTAGGGGAATGTTGATGTCCCTATGAGGAGTAACCTGTCGTTGCTCAATCAGATGCAACCTTTCAGTGATAGTCCTCTGTTTAGCTCTGATCTCTTCAAATATAGCCTTTTGCTCAGCAGTGAACTTCTTAAACATTTCAAACATTGCTGCCATAGGATCGAGTGGTTGTGGCAGCACCGGATTGCCATGTTCAGCCATGGCTCTGATACCAAAATAATGTAGCTCCAAATAGGATAAGGATCCTATTAGAGGCCAAGCAATAGAAAACAGTCTTTTTAATTCAAATTTCAATGTGGGGGAAGCCCTCCACGATTTACTATATTAATAAGATGGCTTTATGCCAAGTCCTAGTACAATTTAAAGTCTTTTCCTTCAAAAATCGTGGAAGGAAAAGATTTAATCTAACTTAACTAATTTAAAATAGTAAAAGACCTATTTAACCCTACTAACTTAAGTTAAAAGATATCTAACTTAAAATAACTAATTTAAAAGAAGATTCCATATTAGCCAATAGGATATAAGGACCTATTAACCAATAGGAACACTTCACTTAAATTAGACCAATTGAACCAATTGGGTGCAACCAATTCTAAACCGGTTCAATCTAAAAACAGAAAAATAAACTAAGTATTGGGCTAATCCCGTATGCAACCTATATACCCCTAGCTTAGGCTCATTAAAGTGGCCTAATACATAAAAAACCCTTAGGAACAAAGGCCCAACATGTATATAACCCAACCCTAGGCCTATTTCTAAAGAAATAAGCCCTATTTGGTGATGATTCTGCATCAAGAAGTTATATTCCGGTCAAACCTTATTTGGTATGCGCAAATGCTGTCAAAATCGCACTGAATGAAAATATTTTTTTAAATATCAAAACAAATGAATATTTTACCTCATTTTTTGTTTTTAGCAATGTTTTAGCATATTAAGATTTATAGAATTTTTAGCTTTGAGAAAAACCCCAGCATTAGAAAGTTGAAAATTTTACCTACCGTCAAAAATCCAGTTTTTGTTCTTGAACTGGGGGGTTGACTTTTTATCCTATTGGATTTTGATTTTTAACTATACTCATTGGATTCAAATAGGGGGGTATTTGCTTATTTATGAATAATTTCTTAAGTAAATGATATTTGGCATAAATATGAGCCAATACCAAGTTTGATACCAATAAAAACCAGTGCAAGGCACCTTGCAATAAGGCGGAGGTCGCCTAGGCCCCAACAAAACCGCCTGGACGCCTAGGCGACACCTTGACAACTATGCTCTCAATCCATCTCATTGATTTGATATATAAGTTTATTCATTTCCAAATCTTATCTTGGAAATTAATTATTGAAATCTGTAGATTATCTGTTTAAATTCTGGCCATTAGATCTGAGATCTGATTTGAGAAATCTTAGCCATTAGTTTAGGAAATTTCAGCTCTTGAAACAGAATCTTGGAAATTGGCCAATCACTAGTAGATCCATCTTGACCAACCTGCATCAGTCATCACTTAGGAACCTAGGTGTGATTGCGTAGCTCTATTTTCTTCCCTGCTTTCTACTACTTTTATCATGTTTATACCAATTTTCCACGTTCATCGAGATTAAGAGTTATCCAGTGTCATTCCCACATTAATAAACAAAATAGTCCCAAATTATTCAAAAAGAAAAATGTTATAAATTTTGACAATTTATAAGGAAAAGCAACCAATCAAATACATGTAAACCTTAAATCACTGAAATCATTCACATAAAACTTAACAGAAGATGTTACCAAAACAGACCTGACATTTTTTGCACAATCTGCATGTGCATCATACACATACACAGGCAACACTCTTGGAGAATAGACGACAATGGGAGGTGAAAGAAGAACCTGTGAAAGAGGAATTATTCTGTGTCATGAAAAGAAGATGAAGCCAAAACAAGATGAAATTACTCATAACCTATACATCAACAAACAAGACTCAATACCAAATACCAATACTACAAGAGTTCTATCAATTGAATCAAGTCAAAAATGTAGACCAACATTTCACTCACAGTTAGAGCCCTTCCAGCAAGAAGAAACAGAAATGAGAAGTAACCAACTGATGCTCCAACAAATGGTTTGCCTGAAAGATAAAAATAAAAAAACTTCATTTCATAACAGGCAATTCACAAGATGGAAAGAATCTTGAAGCACAGTTAACGATTTCAGAACTAATACACACACTGTTAACAGATTCTGTTGTTACCTTCCAACAACCCAACCAGAAAAGCAGCCAAAGCCAGAAGAAAAGCAAGGAAGCAGACAAGGAACATCTGTGTTCGAGTCAAATAGAAATTGTTCGAGGCCCAGTAGTGGATAACACCGATGGCTAGTACAATAAGCAGGAGAACTAGAAGGAACGCAACTCCAATCTGTAGCAATGTGAGAACAAAACAAATCAGTAATACTCAAAAGTTCCACTTTCCTTTTTAAATTAATATCGCTTCCCATCATTTTCTTTTTTTGTAAACATATGGGACCTAGGACAAATGATAGACTAGAGACAAAACCCACCGTCCATGGTTTGACTATAACTATGACAGCTGATATTGCACCAAGCAGCAGAAGAAGACCAATGCCAACAAAAACATATACGCCTCGAGAAAGTTTCCAGTCATCATCTTTCCTGCAAGAAATTTGTATGGCAGATTAGGAAGCTGACCCTCTTGATATTACACAGAAGAATATGTTTTTCGAAAGTCAAATCACCGCTGTTGGATTTTACTCACCATTTATACAGACCAGAATAAAACGATAGCACTGCTGGGATGCAAACCAAGGGAAGTAAAGAGGCAAGGAAATCACCATTTGTTGGAACTCCATCGTCACGAGAATTCACCACCTCTAAGTAAGATGCACCACAGAAAACCACAAGAACAACTACAGCAGAAGGAGCAGCAACAAAGATGCACGGAATTACAGGTTACCTCCAAGCCAATGTTTGTAGCAATTTAAGAGTCCCATAAATTCTACATTAAAGTTGAATTAAGTATGCTTGACATACGTACCAGCAAATAAACCAATACAAATAGCAGAAGAGAGAGAGAAACGATACGTCGCAAACCAGGATATAATTGGCAGCACACCAGTAACTATCAAAGTAATCGCCGAAGCCATTGCCCAGCCAAGGTACACAGAAGATTCATAAGGTGAGGTGAAACTTTTCGGATCTCCAGTCCATCCTTTGTAGGCTAATTTATCTAAAGGTTTGGCTGATACTATAAAACCTAAAGATAAGATGGACCCAACGAATAACAAGACGCAAGCAGCGAGAATAATACCCTGAGATGGAAACCAGGAAGGAAGTGTGAAAACATAACCAGAAAAAAAAAATTCACACAATTTTTCTACAATAAGAATGAGAAAACAATTTAAAAAAAAAAAAACTTGATAATAAAACTCCTCATCATCCATGAGCAACTAGCACAAGATCTAAACTGAATAATTATTGCATTTTGTTCTCTCCCTCCCTCTCCTGCAAGGGGCTAAACCCCTAGTCGTTTAGATTTATGGAAAATCTCATAGACCAAAATATAGCAACTTCTACAACTTCATAACATTGTTCTATTGTCGCTGTCTTGAAATTCGACGATGATGTAAAAATAAAAAATTTGATGAGGGAATGATCAGCAAACCATCTATCAGCCCAGATCTCTGCAATATTTCCTTTCCCTATACTGAACTTCAGCCCTTCTCTAAAATTTTCATCTCTGGAAAAGAGGAGATGAGCATGACACCATGCAGAATATAAGTACGGATCAATAATACACAAAACAAATACATCTTTTCCTCTAAAAATATATACTCTCAGTGCCTCATCATGTTAGCCAAATTAGTTTAAAATTCCATGCATGTGATCCCTAGCGTCACCCAGTTTAAGTCCCATTTAAGGTTACCACCTGAATGTCCTGCATCACATGCATTTTTATCTGCCCCACGGTTATTAAGCAGATATAAAATTGGAAAAGGATATATTTTAATGATATATATACGCGTTTGTTTGCGAGTATATTACTATATATTATATCACATATGAAAGGATAACAAGTGAATATCTCAAGAGCAGACCTCTTTGATCACAGGATTTCGATGGTCGCGCCCCTGACTGGCAATTTCAACTCGCAGAACACAAAACTGATAGCCATTACAGATCCATATGGGAACGGCAATAGACAGGCATGCAACCATGAGAGGGACGGTCAAAGCCAAGCCAAGTAAAACTGATGATTTGCTGCAGCGGTAAACACCGAAGTAGATGCATCAGCAAGCAGAACAGAAGGAATAACGAAGTGGGAGACAACAGGAAATAACTTGGACCGAAGCATATGCTTTGAACAATAAGTCCACAAAACTTAGACCCTTCAAAATATCAGCCACAAATATGGGAGATAACAGTAAATAACTAAAGCTGTTACTCTAAGCAAACGACGCACAAAAGTTGTTGAATTTCCAATTTCTTTTTGTTTTTTCTTTCTGAGAATTATATTTACATTAACAGGAGAGTTGGAAGAGGCCTGAGAAAAATCTGGAGCATTATTAGAGCAACATTTACAATTACTACCCAACCCAAATATCAAAGGATATGCGGCTGAAAATAAACTATTGTTACATAAATCATCTCCAGAAATCACAAAAATCAAATGAACTACATGCAATATCTCTCTCAAGAGGGTCCGGGTAGCCCAGATCTTTCCAACAGATTTGGTCTTTTTCTTATTTTATGTTAGATCATTGCTAGCTTTGGTCCCCAGAATTCATCTGTTTCTAGCTTTTCGGGGTCATCCCCCTTCTCTCTTTCAAGCGCTTGCCTCCCTCCCTCTGTAAAGGCAGAGTCTTATAAGTTGTATGTTGTGTTGTATGTTCTCTCCCCTCTTCTCTTTTCTTTTGGTAATGAATTTTTTATGCATCCAAAATAAAATGTCGAAGGGCCCTTAGGACAAAGGAGATATGAAAGCTAGTTCCATTACAGATCATGGAATAGGAAATTCTATGACTAGCTTGAACTTCTCTAAGATATATTACAAGAATGTATATAATACAGCACATGCAAAGTATTCCGTATGTAGTAACAACTATCCACTTCATTACTCGAATAAAGATGATCTTTAACAGGTAAATATGTAACTATTTAAATCTACAGATAATGAGGGATAGTGTTATGTTATCATCCTCAAGATGACATCTGACCCAAGAAAGAATATCAACACCACAGAAATTCACGCTCCTATATCATTTAGGGGGAGGGGATACATGATCCTACATGAATCTATTACCTACCCATAGTACGATATGGGTATTTCTCAAGGAATTAATTCAACCAGTTACATCATACGATCCATATCCATGAGGCAGAATGACAATATAGTACTCCACAGCAAAAACAACTTTGCTAGTGAAGTAACAAGGGAAAATCCTAAGTAAATAAGGATAATGAACATGTAAATCACAACATAATTCCAACCCAACTGTTGCAACATACAGCATGAATCATTCTCTGCACGGGCCATAGGGCATAAACTTGATGAAAAACATCACCATCACAAGAAACATAAAGAATTAAGTGAGATGAAGAATCATACCTCAAGAAGGAAAGAAGCAAGCCAACGCCGGTACTCAACAACCAGGCAATGAAACCATACTGAAGATTTGGCAGAAAATTAGAAACACCATAAATGGTAATACAAAAATTTGAAAACACTATAATGCATGAAAATGGAAGCAAAATAAGAGAAACAGTAGGCCAAAGCTTTCCATTTATTACAAACACACCGAGTGGGGTTTTGACTTGGGACCTATCCAGGAGGGTTGTAGAGTTGTTCCAAACTAAACCCCCCCCCCCCCGCGCCCCCATCACCCCTTCTTCTCCACCTTTCTTTCCCAAGTTTTTAATTTGTTTCAATACAACTGAGACATGTTGGGAGATACCGAGAACTTCTTTGAAGGTTATTCCAGGTATTGTCAAAGTCTCCTCGCATGATCCATCCATCCTCCTTAAGGAATTGAAGTTTTGAAGCTAAAACATACCCTGCGGCACAACTTTTCTGACGTATGAAAATAGTAGCTTTCAGAGGTGATATCTCTACATCCAAAAAGCAACTCAAGCCCCTCTTTTGCTATGTTACTTCTCCAGTCCTTGGCTTCCCCCGACAGTACTTTCATGGCGATCCAATGGCTGCAAATCTCTAAGTATTGAGTTTCTAATTCTGAATCTCTTGTTTCTAATTTTAAGTGTTAAGTTTTTATTTTGGGAGTATCTTGTTCACTAAGTTTCCTGGTTCTCTGTTACTGCTGACAGTGAGGTTCACCTTTTTGTTTTGTTAAATGTTTTTCAATCATTAATAACAGTATATTGATCATGATATATGGGTTAACAAAGTGTCAACAGCCGTATATTGTTAGCCTTGCTGATAGGCCTATTTACTAGCCTTCTATTACGGATAACAAGAGTCTAACTAGTTGTAAGCCAGTCCTATTGATCGCGTTATTGGGTTGGAAACTGGGTTGTTAGCTTACTGTTTAGTGACCCTAGTCCCATCATAGGATTGTGCATATCTTTGTACAACACAACCTGAACTATTTAAATCCATCAAATGGATTTCTTTCTTATGGAATTTTCACTGCTGAGAAAGAGGATTGACCAGATATACATAAAAGCAATATCTCTGCAGGCTGGCATCAGACTTCATATCAATAAATACAACTTCAAGATGCACATATTGATTTCTTTCTTCTGGAATTTTCATATCAATCGTTCAAGCCATTCTACTCAAATTCAGGTTCCTTAAGTAAAATCAACCAGTGTCAACATTAAGCAAGTCAGCTTTAATGTGATCGAACTCATTCTCCATATGCCCCAAATGATGTAGAGTAAGAAAATGCTATAAATCCAAGGTATGTACCTTAAGGGGCCGGGAAGTCATAGCCATCTCTTCAGCTTGTAGTGACCGCAGGAATGCCATAATTGAACATACAACAGGGGATAAAAGCAGAACTGAAAATCCAAATTCAAACTGCACATGCGAAATGCATAATAAATTTGTATCAGCAAATATAAGTTATCCCAAACATATGGATCATTATAATGCTCGAGTATGCCCCAAAAACTGCAATTTAAATGACTGAAATTCCAAAACATAACTCTTCATTCTCACCTGTTGATGTGTTGCATTGATCACTTTAATTGTCTTTGGACGAAAAATGGCCACGATGACTGTTTCAAGAATGAAGATGAAACTGAAAAGTACCCATGCTCGCTCTGGTGTACCCACTATACATTGCACAACCATTCTGGAAATTTTCAGCCATTTTTCTAATCCCCGCCGCCTTAGTTCTTCTGACAATGAAATTTGATTGGGCCTGACATTGTCCAAGCTGTTTGAATCAACAACGGTGGCATCAGTAATGTCTCGATGATCTCTATCTGCATCCAAGCTACTGCGCTGCAGTAATGCCAGAATAGTTGGATCCAAGCCATTCTCTTTCAGCATCACAGCAAAATTAGGATCTAAACCTTTATCCTGCAGTAGACTAGCTAATTCATGGTCACCTTGTCTGGCCCTTCTTTTCAGCATAGATGTAACCCTGGGATCATTTAGACTTTCCTGGAAGGCAAGAGCAAGATTGAAGTCCAACAGTTGCTGATTTGCTGAAGTTGATGTACTGGACTCACATCCCAGGCTTTCTAGACCACCACTAGAACCAACCAGAAAAGAGCCGTGGTGATCAAAATGTTTATCAGCAAAGGTTGCTCCTACTTCAGATTCCTGAACAACCGAACGACAGGAACTGCTACGCAATGCTAAACTAGGCCTTCCACTATCTATACTCTCACTATTTATTCCCCCCTCATGGGAACTAGCAGTGGTACCTAGAACAACGTTATTCCAGTTACTAGTTTCACCAATTGCAGTTCTACAAGCAGCATCAATACCAAGTGGACCCGCATCAACACTACTACTACGCTTTGCACTTGAGCCACAACCTTCAGAAGAGCTAGATGAACTGTTTTGCCCTTTTTGCCGGAATCCCTCTCTCAGGCGAATCACTGTACTCTGCAAGGCATCTCTCCTTGCAGCTAATGGGTTCACAGCTGATAGATGGCGAGAAACAGCAGCACCAAGCAGTACAGATGCTACAACTGCATAACTAATACAATGTCCCAAATACCTGAAGGGGGAAAATGAAAGGAATTGTAAACATACAAAAGCATTAAATTTCAATCAAGTGTAATTCTGTGAAAATGAAACTTTCGAATGTGCAAGTTCTGGAGCAAACCAATAATGCACTCCAAAGCAGATGAGGAAAACCCGAGAAGTTCCGGCCACAAACAGTGCAGCAACACGACTCTTGAGAAGCTCAAAACCAAACAAGCATGCCCCTATGTTCCAGTCTAGGAAAAACAAATTGAAACAATCAATCACGCCCACAGTGCGTAAAAGATAGCAATACACAAATATGTAAACAACTGCAAAAAGCAAGTAAGCAACATACCCAGAATAACTACCGCAGCTGACGTAATCGCCCCCAACCAATGTGCCTCCTTTGCTGTCAAACCATACAAGATGGAGTATACAAGTAGTACAACCAATGACCCGAGATAGAGAAGCCCAAGATGTGCAGCTCTACAGAGACAATGTCAAATCAGAGAAAGAAAAAAAAAAAAACTATTGAACGGGAAAAAATTGGATTTACTTTTCGAGAATCATAAAGCCTGAACCAGGTTAGAAAAGCACATTATACCTCGACAGGTAGAAAACTATTCAAAATATACTAGTCAGCTTTATTTTTGACAAAAAATATAATATATAATAACACTATAAAAACATAAATCTGCTCCAGGCTTCCAGTTTCCTTAAATAATTCCGCAAGAGATAATAGCATTTCATGCAATAGTAGTACAACAAACATCCAAAGGAACCAAATACTTGCCTGCTGGATTTTTGAGTATATAACTCATTGGGATCTGGTGGTTCAGGTAAACAAGCAACAGGACCCACTTCAATGCAATCCGAATAAGCAAATTTGTAAGACCTTCTCACATATTCATCCACATCTAAACCAGTTCCTGACACAGTAATACATTTGCAAAGATGAGATGAGCCAATGGTAGTTTGATCACTTCACATGTATTAATTTTTCTCAAGAAAGAATTATGACATGCCAGCCCTTGATAAAACATATTAATTAACTTGGCTACCGAAAAAGAACAGTTATTACCATTGAAGACCATTCTGCAAATAAAAAGCATGTTGATTGCTAAGGATATTGCTGATACACCAAAGAAGAAGCCAGATGGTGAATATCGCTCAGATGCACTTGCACCAGCTGTGACATACACAGCACAAAGTTCATATGCACAGAGGATGGCTACAGCCAGTAGAAGAAGAATTGCAACTGCCCCTGTGAAAGGAAAACAAACTAGTTGATGCTCATGAGGGCAAGAAAAAGCTTTTTGTCCCCCAAAAGAAAAGTAAATGAGAACTTTTGAGAAATAGTATTACAGGTCAGTTTGAGTTTCATAACAGAAATAGATAGTATATTTGTGACTGTTAAGTCAAATTCCAAAATGCTCTTCAAAATATATTTCCAATTGACTACTGAGGCATTCCTTTAAAACCTTAGGATGAAGAGAAAGAATTCGGAATTCCATTCCATTGAATGCCACTAACTGAGCAATTTACAGTAGCAGGACTAAGAACTCAACAAGATAAAATCGAATCTACTACAGTCAGTGTCTCAGAAATAGATCTCACCACCAGATATCCTAAGTGAGTGAAAGAAATCATCACCGTATTCCGAAGGAAGAGAGGCTGTCTAATGCAGCTCTAGATAGGTAAAGGACCTACTAGAGACCAGTGATCCAGGATCTAAAGACAAAGGAACCAAGGGGCTGCTGATTCTGCAGTTCAACAGGGCCGAATTAAAGTTTTGGTCAATTTCTAGGGTTTAGGTTAGAATAATAGGTGAGTGTGATAGATGATAAAACTAGGCAGGTCTAGGGGAAGCTAATGGTATAGGTTTGATGTTGTCTAAGTGAGAAAACAAAAATCAGAAAATTAGGGTTAGGGTTTCGGGTTTTGGGAACTAGGAAAAGAGTTGGATTTAGGGTTGCAAGTGGGGGTTTGGGCTAGGGCTTCTAGCCGAGTGCTAGAGGCAACAAGGGGAGGGTTCAGCTGTGATATGGTGTAATTCTGATGGCTGTTTAGGTCTAGGAAGCTTTTGGGGTTTTTAGGGTTTTACTAGAGGAGAGGGGAATTAAGGTTTCAATGATAATTTGGGGCAGCAACTTAGGATTGAGTGGAGGGGGTGCTAAGGGGAAGTTGTGATCCAAATATGAGGGAGTTTGGTGAAGGATTGATGCTGGACAGAGTTAAGGGTGTTTAGGGTTTATAGAACTCAAATAAAAATAAAGGCGAATCAATTGGGGAAGGGATTAGAGGATTAGAAACAGAAGTTGGATCTCAATCTGCAGCAGACTCCTCTGGCAGCAAGCTTGAGCAATGGAGAAGGATAGAACCACCTTCAATGGAGATCCTCCCGGCCGTCTCGGCGCAAGGAGTCGTAGGAGATCCACCTACCCTTTCCACCTTGATAGAACCACAAGGATGCAACACACTCTGAGGAGCAAAACAGCAGCAACAATGGCAGCAATATTCAATCACGATTTTTGGGAGGCTAATCCTCTTCTGATTTTTTATTAATATATATAATGAGGCCAAAGGCCAAAATACGATTTAGCCTTGGAATAGAATTCCTTGGCTGAATAACAGTACAACTTAATCTCCCTTCTAAAATCATGGAAGGGAGAGAATTCTAATTTATAACATCTAATTAAGAAGATTACTAAGTAGCCAATAGGATTTAAGACCCTATTAGCCAATAGGATCATTTCACTAAAATTGAACCAATTGGATGCAACCAATTTGAACCGGTTCAATTAAAAACATTAAAAAAAAACTAAGTATAGAAAATGTAAACAAATACTAAGCAAACTAACTAAGTATGGGGACCAAGGGCCAACCCTAAGTAACTACTCAATGGGGCCCACATGGGAGTGGGGGTGGTTCTTCTTCTTCCTACAGATGTGGCTCTTTAATGCTGCATCAAAAGCACACATGATAGACTCTGCTGCCTTGATGGTGGCCTTGGGGAGGCCAAAAACTCCGCTCCAGTATATGTAGCAAGATTGGAGAACTGATCTGATGAGCTCAAGCCCACCTGCATAGGAGAGAAGCCAGGCTTTCCAAAGCTGCAACTTCTTGCGAAGGAGATCTAAATGGGAAAGCAATGGTGAGCTATTAGCCTAGCAGGGATGAGGGGGAGGCCAAGGTAACGGACAGGCAAGGTGCCAATGGTGAAATCAGTAAGGGAGGAGAGGAGGGCTTTGGTGGTGTCAGGGACTCTAGCAAGGAAGATGAGGGACTTGAAGAGGTTAATGCGGAGGCCAAAGAGGCTTTGAAAAAGGTGAAGGGAGGACATGATGGACTCAATGGAGAGAGAGTCAGCCTTGAATAGAGCTGAATGGAGAAAAAGGATCCATGTAGCCGACCCCATTTAGTTGGGATAAGGATGAGTTTAGTTGAGTATCAAGCTGCATTTGGAGATTTAAATTTAATTAAGAACTGAGTCTATATGTTTACTTTAAATGTTTTATTCATCTGGGAAACCCTCATGGGAGTTCCAACAATTGAAACTCAAGTCAAATCTATTAATTTTGAGTTTTACATTCTAAATTAAAAAGTCTTGGAAAGTTGGAGTTGTCTTTTAGTGGCTTAGTTGGATATCATAATTTTTTAAATTCTGGTTTCCCACTTTATTTTTAGCAAGTCGAAATCTAGTTAGGAGCTAAAAAGTGAACAGTTAACTAAAGATTCAAAGCATTTAAGCCAGTAAAAGCACCTCAGATTTATACGACATTTCAATGGGTTGCTTTATTGAAATAGCTAATTGAGACTCAAATATTCCTTGTTGTTCTTCACTCAGTTGTTACTACTTAAGATCAGAATTCAGTTTTGCAAATTTCCAGATCATTTAGTCAAAGCTTCTATTGTTTCTACTAACAGTTTTACAAAAATCAGATACGTTGATCACTGCTCTTGAGTTGTAACTGTGGATTCTATGCCTCTATAAGTCATACAGCCAAAAAACACTTTTGAACTTCTAATGGTTCATCTACAATTTATTTGTTTTGGATAAGTTTTATTGGAAAGAAGCAGATGTTGTAAGTAATTCTTGACAGATGGACTCTTCATATCAGAAGATCCAATAGAATTTGACTGATCTCCTACCGGAGTTGAAGGCATCCATACAATACATATTAAACGGAAATTGTCCCTGGTCCCTTTCTTGCGCACACACACCCCTTTTTGGGCTTTTCGATTCCTAAAATATCAAAATATTATATTTTATAGTTTTCCATTGGTTAATTTTTTAATAATCATTTTACGATTAACAGTTATCTCCTTTTGTTTAGGAAACCAAATCTCTCCTCTAAACTCCTTTTTGCATCCTCACACACCCCAAAAATCCTCTACCCGATCAATGTGACATACACAAGAAAGATACTCCGCACCCTTGTCTCCCAACCCCCCCCCCTAGAATCCCACTCATTCAATCCACATCTAAACACACACACACACACACAAGAAAGATCTCTCTGACTGTGACTCTTCGTGTGCATGTGTAAAACCCAATCATTGCACAGGGTGATCATTAGTTGATTAACATGAATCATTGACTTTGTTCTGCATTGAGGATACTTGAAAACCCTAAGTTGGATACTGATGTGCAAATGTCCACTGAGATTTTCATCTTACTTGATATAGGCCATTTTCAGAATCTGTAAAAATCTCACACTATTACACAGTTGATTTGATACATCAACTCATCTATTGAATTTAGGTCATATGAGTTGATGTATATTAAAGAATCAATGAGTCCTTGTCTGGCTCACCAGTAGCCAATAAATCAATCACCGCGCTTAAATGCCGCCTATAAAACAATTATCAGTTGACTTCACCATCCTGGGCCTCATCATTTGCATTTAGGTCATATCGGCTGATGTATATTAGGGAATCAATTAGTCCATGTCTGGCTCACCAGTAGCCAATATATTTATGTCGAGATTTTTCTCTTTTTTCTTAGTCAGTGGTGGAACATCAAATAAGTAATTATGACCCTCCCATTCCATTTAGTGCTTTTGACAAGACTGGAAGCATAAACAACATCTTCTTAACTAAAGAAAGCGAATACGGTACATACTTGAACTTTGCCATTGTGTTCTCCACCAAAGCATAATGGCATAAAAGGCCAACAGAAGAGCAGAGCCAGCCATTATTACAGCCAGTCCAATAATATCCCGACCCAATAGAGCAATCAACCAGCTCCCCCAAATGACAAGCACTGCAATTGGAGAAAGAACAACTGTCCATGCAGACAGAGACAGGATACCACAAATTACCCCCAACTGAGATCCTTTTATAACATCCGGCCATTTTCTGGCAAATATCCAACTGATGTTACAGAAACAAAATGAAAACAATGTATTAGTAACATAAGGGAACTATAAAAAGGACGTGATTCAATTGTAAGCTATACAAAGATAGAACGTAAAGAAAATAAGTACTGAAATGTGGAACTTAGATGATCTAGCTACCCGGCAACGAAGAAACGAATGCTAACTTCTGAAGGGATGGGACAGAATGAATATAAATATATATAGCATGTTGAAATGTATCGAGCACAAAGAAGGGAAATCTTGATTAGAATATTCCATTATTCAGATCGAGATTCCCCCCTTATGTGTCTCTTCTATTTTGGCTTTAGTTAAAGTTCCTTAGTCCTAGTTCTAATTCATGTTTTGTTCCTACTTTCTATTGTAACAACGAATTCCTAATATGCTTAGGAATCCCCCCCCCCTTTTTGACTGTAATCTATTTCATATAAATACAAACACTTTGAGGGAGACTGCCAAGTTCGATCCTCCTTGACAGCTCTCCTCTCTTCTCCCACTTCTTCTCTCAGTTCTGGTTTTCTAGTGGTACTTTCCGTTACATGGTATCAGAGCACAACCATTAGTTGGGTTACTCTTCAATTCTGGTTTGAAGGTCTTTTCAAGTTCTTCTTAAAGGGGTGCAGCACCCTGTGCTCATTGCTGCATATTACTATACATTAAACCCTAGATGGAGTTTTCAATTAAAAACTAGGGTTCTACTACTTAACTGAGATGCAAGATCGATTGGAGATCATTCATTCAAGCTGCGGTTTCTTCTTGAAGACTCTTTAATATATCTATTTCAGATCCAGTCAGTGGACCATTGTTGAAGACTGAAGGCCTCTTACAATGTAATTTCTGTTCTTATTTCTACAGAACCCTCGTCGGAATTTTATTTCTCCAATCGATCCAATTTTCTGGTAAGAGATTTTGGGCTCTGTTTCCCCTCTCCCAGAACAACGCTCGGCTATCTATCTTTGTTGTTTTGGGGGTTGGTAAACTTGGAATTGATATTCTCCACTGCCGATTGTGTTACTACTACTAATTTGGGTTCATAAACACTAATACTGCTACTGACAAGTGTGCTGCTGCTGTTCTTGTTATTACTGCTGCTATTTTAGGGTTCTTAAACCCTAATATTGCCCCTGCCGATAGTGCAACTGCTGGTTTTAGGTTATTAAAACCTACATTGCTACTGTTGAGTATACTGCTGCTGTTTTTGGTTTATTTCAAACCCCAATCTGATTCTATCTAAGAGCCGATTGGCATATTGTTGTTGCTACTACCTATGGCTGATCCTAAACCACCAATGGACAATGTCCAAGTTAAGATTACTACTATTACACTCTCCGGAGTTTCAAATTATCTATTATGGACCCAGGCAGTGCAAGCTTATATGCATGCCAAGGAAAAACTAAAATACATTACAGATGATCCTCTTGATCGTGATCCTAAGGATCCTACCACAATCACAGCTCATGATGAGTGGCTGCGTAAAAATTCTATTATCAAGATATGGTTATGGAACAATGTGGAACCCATAGTTGTCAAGGCGACGTCTAGGCATCTAGGCGCCTTGTTGGTGTCACCTTATTTTGGACCCTCTCCAATGCCTTGGGTCGCCTAGGCGTCGTGACAACTATGGTTGAACCTGCTATTGCATCCAGTGTGATGTTTCAATCTCTTGCTAAGGATGTCTGAAATGATTTGCGTGAAGGTTTCTCTCAAGAAAGGAATATCTCCAGCATGTATGATCTCTATGAGAAACTTTTCACTTTCCAACAGGGAGATAAATCCTTGAATGAATATTTTGCCAGTTATAAGGGCAATGTTGAAGAATTCCAAATACATCAGCCCCTAACTACCAATCTAGATTAGTTGAAACAACAAGAGCTGAGTTCCATGTTGCAAAATTTCTAGCTGGACTACATCCTGACCACCAGTCTGTAAAGAATCAGTTACTCACAGGGGAAAAGGTTCCTTCTCTCAATGAAGTTTTTTCCCGTATTAATCGTCTGGCTAATCCATCCAAACCTGAAAATACACCCAAGGACAACTCAGCCTTTGTTGCCAATCATGGACGAGGATATGGTCATGGCCAATTAGAGGCCGTGCCGTGGCACTGGAGGACGAGGTACAAGTCCTCAAACTATTGACTAGTCTTTTTGCCAGTGTTCTTATTGTGGCAGACCGAATCATAACGTGGACACCTGTTGGGCCAAGCATGGAAAACCTGAGTGAGCGAATGAACTAGCCAATACAACCATGACTGACACTACTACTAAGAAACCTACTGGTGACATGAATCAGAGTTCTAGTACTTCATCATCTATGTCTCGCGATGATTACAACCAGCTAGTCAAACGCCTTCAACAACTTGAAGTTGCATCTACCTTCACCTCTACAGCCACCTTATCCTATTAAGATAATTTTGCTTTTTATCCTTCTTACTTCATGGCTTATTGATTCGAGTGCTTCGTGTCACATGACTGATAAGTCAAGTTTGTTTTCTTCCATAAATCATGTTCAAACCTCTTCCAATGTTATCCTTGCTGATGGGTCCTCTACTCAGGTAGCTGGTCATGGAACTGTTTCTCCAACATCCTCCATGACTTCCTCTCCTATTCTTCATGTTCCTAAATTACCTTTAAGTATTTTATCTGTCAATCAACCTACTAAGTCTCTTAACTGTTCGGTAACTTTCTATCCTTCTTATTGTGTTTTTCAGGACCTTCAGACAAGGAAGATGATTGGTGGAGAGCTTGAGAGCGATGGGTGTCGCCCGTCTCTACCTAAACTCTAATTAATGGTCCTAGTTGCAAGTCTACATCTCATCTTGAATGTGAAGCCTGTGACCTAGGTAAACATCACTGTGCCTCCTTTCCTGCCCGTACTATACCTAGAAGTTCATTTTTTTTTCTTTAGTACATTCTGACATTTGGGGTCCGTGTCGAGTTTGTAATAGGTAAGAATTTCTTATTTTGTAAGCTTTGTGGACAATTATTCCCATTCCACTTGGGTTTATCTGTTGAAGGACGAGACTCAATTTCTTACTATATTTTTAAAAAAAATTATTAGGAAATAAAAACTCAATTTGCACATCCATAAAAATTTTTCTATCTAAAAATGCTCTTGAGTACACTCAAATTAAGATTTCTAACTTTTGCCTCACTCATGGTATTATTCCCCAAACTAGTTGCTCGTACACTCCACAACAAAATGGAGTGGCCGAACGCAAAATTAGGCACTTACTGGAAGTGGCCAGGTCCATTATGCTCCACATGAATGAGCCCAAACGTTTTTGATGTGATGTCGTCCATACTGTTTGTTACCTAGTCGTCCTCTGTTTTAAATAATAAAATTCCTTTTTCTATTCTTTACCTGGATAGTTCCTTATTGACATCTCCACCACGTGTTTTTGGCTGAGTGTGTTTCGTTCACATTCTTAAACCTGCCATTGATAAACTATCTCCTCGGTTCATTACAT
Organism: Telopea speciosissima; assembly: GCF_018873765.1. Lineage (NCBI taxonomy): Eukaryota > Viridiplantae > Streptophyta > Magnoliopsida > Proteales > Proteaceae > Telopea > Telopea speciosissima. The sequence goes on from NC_057925.1 coordinate 62,504,317, forward strand.
AGATATCAAGGTGGGTCGCCTTGGGCTCCTTGGTCACCTAGGCAGGCGCCTTGCTGCCTTGTTGGTGCTGCCTTGATTTTAGGCCCTCTCCAACGCCATGGTCGCCTTGCTGCCTTTATAACTATGGTTTATTAAATGTATTTTCTTGGCTATTCTCAGACTCAGAAAGGGTATAAATGTTTTGATCCGGTTTCTAATAAACAGTTTATTAGTGCTGACGTCAAAATACTCCTTACAAAGAACCAAAATAAAGGAGGGGGCAGTACCCAGAAAACTCCATTTTCGAACCCCCCCAAAAAAAAGATCATCTTTGCCATACATATAAAGAAAAAATAACTGAAGTCCAAGTACTTCGCAGCACCAATACTTGGTCTAAATATGTATGTCTGACTCTGATCAAATAGTTAAATAATATTTTCATCTATATGTAATGGCCACACATACTTGAGTCCCAAAATCAAAGCTTATCCTAAAATAGCAGTTAAAACCCATCCGATATAATAGAAATTTTATATCACTTTGATCATTGGAAAAGGTGATGCCCCTAATCTAAAGGATCATCCACTTTCGGCTCGGTGAAAGCCTCCATTACTCGGTCATGAATGTGGGGTAAGGATGCGGGCAGGGAAATTCCAACTTCCACAGAGCACATTCTGGACCTGTCGCTTCCTTTATTAGTTTAGCCTTAAATAGTAATGGATTTCTTCTACAGCTGCGCACGCATTTATCAACTTAGGCACGCTGAGATTGTCGGATGTCACTTCAAGCATATCCCAAGCCACAACATGGGCAAGGGGGAAAGAAAATTTAAATGTAAAGTCTTTTGCAGTTAAGCAAAAACCACACCACAATATTGCATGTCATCATGACGCGGGGGTGTGGCAATTCTAAGGCAATATGTGATTGTGAAAAATATGGCAGTGACTTGTGTATCGGTTACATATTCAACCAACAGACTGAACTAAACCTGGAAAAGATGGTCATATATACTTACAAATGAAACAATATCTAATGAAAATAAATAAAGTGGAAAATGGTTGACAAATAATTGCAAAAACCACAACACAATGTCTCATATCAATCGTGAAGCGGGGGTGTGGAAAATCTAAATCAATTATGCGATTAGGAGAATATGGCAGTGATTTGTCTAGTGGGTTACACATTCAACCAACAGGTTGAACTGAACCTGGAAAAGAAGGGCATAAATACTTAGAAGTAGCAAATAGAAAATCTAAGCACAAATTTGCCACACCATGCAATCAACTACTCCAATTGAACTGAAATTAAGCCCAGCAAAGAATGTGAAGCATACCTGTAAATCCGCCAGGGCCTCCAGTTTACTGCCCAGAGGATAGCAAAGGAAAGTGAACTCAGAACGGAGAAAAGCGTCCCAGAAACAACGCATGCGATCAGAACTTGACGCCCGTCTCCCTCCATGGCTCTTCCCTCACTCACTCCAAATTCACGTCATAGAAATACGAAGAGCAAACGAGTCAAGCAGCTCGAGCCCTCCCCCCCCCCCCCCCCCCCAAAAAAAAAAAAGCAAAGCAAAACTATCCACAAAGATGAGAACCCAGCCCTAGTGGAGTTCCGGAACAGGAATAAAAGAGACCATCTTAGAGTCCCCCTAGTCTACTTCAGACGGAAACTATTCAGACCATCGACCATAACAAAAGGAAAGAGGTGATGATTCCAAGATAAGTGACTAATTTCTGCATGAATTTTTAACTTCCGAAACCAGCGGTTTCAGACACTGATGAGAAACGAGAGTGTGGAGGGTAAAAACAACGAGGATAAGGACATTGAATCGAGTGGAGTGATGAGGAGTTAGGGTTTTTGGGTTATCTTGTGCTTGTGCAGCTGCCCTTCAAGAATCTTTGGCGAAGAACAGAGATTACTTTTTCGTCTCAAACCCTATGTGAGGAGTCAGGAGTATGAAACGGTTCCTTCTGAAGGTTGAGGAAAAGAGAGAGTGAGAGTGAGAGTGTGTGTTTGTGAGAGAGAGAGAGAAGAGATAGAGTGAAAACACAAAAATAATTAAATAAAACACAACAGATGAAATCCCATTTCAATGGGAAATGGAAATGGAAATGGAAATGCGGAATGAATGAATGATAAAAGACAGGATGTGGGTCTAAAAGAAATTTTATGTCCGAAAATAGAAAATATTTCTGATAAATAAACTTATCGGGAGACTAGCGCGACCCACGCGCCGAGGAAAAAAGCAGACTTTACTGAATCTCTTTTTTTTTCCCTCTTAGTCCTCGTCACAGTCATACAATTGGTCCCACATCCTAAACAAAATTACAGCCTCATCAAAAAGGATTTTAATCCTCTCCATTTCTCAATCTATTATTTCTTGTAATTTTTCCCTTGAAAATATGACACATGGCATAATCAAATCTAACGGTCTGTATTTAAAGTTTAACTTTTAAATCCTAACTAATCATGGTTACACCAACTCCTAGACTAACCCGAGTTGGTGTAACCAAACCTATCCCTAAATCATGGTTAACGTTTAGGTTCTAACTCACAACCTTACCTCGTTTTCCCCCATCTCTCTCTCTCCTATTTACTCAAAACCTCTCAACCCTCTAGGTCGCCCCCATCACGCCGGAGACGTCGAGGGTAAGCGGAACTCGGTCACCCCATCTCGTTATAGAGGGTGTTGCTCCCTTTCTCTGTGGAGCACTTTTACGCCAGCTCAAGAGCACCTGACGGAGCACCCTCACGTAGCCTCTGGATTTTCAGGCGATGGCTCTTTGCCTTTGCAACTTCATGCAACATCTTCCTCACTCCGTTGGAGCAACCTCAGCTACTGCAAAGAAGCCGGAGAAAAATCCTTAGGTGGTGAGTGCAAATCTGAATCCTTTCCCCTGTTTTTTTTTCTCCTTTTCTTTTTTTGCTTGTCATCTCTGACGTTGACTTAGATTTATCCTCTCTTTTACTTTACTGTAGACATATACCCATTGTATTCTATGGTTTCCAGTCTTCCTTATTAATCCCATCTCATCTTTTTGATCAAAAGTTTTGATCGTCATTCTTTCTCTCAAATTCCTTTATCCCTTTGTCATTCCTTCATCCTAGAGCCATGGCACCGAAAGCTAAGAAAAGACTACCTAAAGCTGCATCCTCTTCCAGGAGAGGAGTAAAATCCCATTGTACTTATGCTATACATGGAGCTTTTCGTTTTTTCATTTATGGGTATCTGAATTTCAGTTTTAAAAATAGTATTTTTTATGTCACAATTTAGGGCTTGAAGATGCTTTGATGGGCTATATTTCTGGCAAGAAAAAGGCAACTGAGGTTGCTCACTCGTGGGTACTTTAACTTAAATCACCGATTTCTTGAAACTAGTCACTATACCAGATGCATGAGGGCTTCTCTAATTTTATGGTGTTAAATAGGCACAATACTTTATTTTTATTTGATCACCTGTTTGTTGGATGGGATTTTGCTTCTGTTAATATCTTGAAGGATTGGTTGATTTGTTAGGGTTGGTTTGGGATTCTCTATCAATGGTAAGTTAAATAAAGACTGTAAAATATATTTTTGAAACTGCAATTTTTCCATCAAGTGTTGAAAGAATGCACTTTATTTGATGGTTATGTCAACTGTTTGCTCTCAAGATGGTAGCTTAGACTTTGATTTTGGTTCCTTTGTTTGACTAATGATCTTTACTGTGTACAAGATGGTAGGTTAGACTTTTCTTTTTTATTTTCTATGGATTAATTTGGATCTGTTCTTTCAGAACTGGGTGTAATGGTGAAATAGTTCATATATTTTATGAGGATTGGCTGATGAGTAGATTAGGGGATGCAAAATGAGAATCTGAGACTTGTAATTTTCCCTAAAACAAGATTTGTAATGGAATGGCCATTTTGCTGGTCAATTGGATGTATTGGTATTGGCATACTTGTTAAAATTAAATTTATTTTTTATTTTTATCAAAATTAAAGACAAAACAGGCTGATTTCTTTGAAGCTTGAGAACCCCTTACCTTGGAGTCTTGGATATATCCCATACCCTTCTTGTGGAACGAACATGGCTGATTTGCAATCAAGCTGTGTTGGAGTCTTGGAGATATCCCATACCCTTCTGAGTGCTGAATTCTGAAGCTTAAGCGCACATTTCCTTGTAGGGTGTCTGGTTAGTCCACAGAGCTGTGTTGGAATCTTGGATCGGTAGCGTGTACTTCTTTCCCTTTAATTTTTTTTTTGGGTTAATTTAATGAAAGAATCTGATTTAAAAATAGAGGAAAAAAGAGCCCACACATCTGGCTCAAATGAAAGAATCTCTTGTTCTTTTCCACCTTCAAACCAAATCAAAATCCTTTTGTTTGTTCTGACGTTTTTTTTAAGGTGAATCTTTAGCTCAAAATGGGAGAGCACCTGGGAATTACCCAGGTTATGATGGTTCGAATCCATCAGGATTCATACATTTAACACGATTGTGCCAGCTATCCTAGTTACTATTTTATTTCTATTATGATTCGGTTTCTAATTTTTGTAGTTGACTCTTAGTTACTATTACTATAACTAAGAGTCCCTTTTATTTTAAGTTTCTATTTCTTTGAGATAGCATAGAAGAAGATCCTAAGTAGCTTGGCAACAAAGTAACCCCCATGCATGGTAGGGTTACAATTTTTGCAGTTGTTGGTTGATTATTATAAATAATGGGGGAGGGGGGGGCGCATTCTCCAGTTATGTATCCTAATTTCCCACGACTTCTCAAAGATAACTTCATAGAATGAGCCCAGTCTGGATAGTTGGTGTCATCCTACTTAACAATTGAAATATGTTTGTTTGTGCTCTCAAGAGCAGACATGCTGGGTTAACATTACTTGTACCACTAGTTGAAGAATCCATTGGTCCATTGACTTCAGTCATTGTCCACAGGTACGCAAGGGAAGCTGGTCAGATAACCTAACCAGGTGGGGAGTTTGCACTCTACCCAATTTTCTTCCTAACAACAGAATACTTACTTTCAGTTAACAAAGAAAATACCATAAACATACAGACTTTCCAACCAGATAACCATTTCCAGACAAAAACATAAAGCTACTACAACCTTCAATGTTCAAATATCATAGCTCAATCAATAGAATCATCTACTAACTAGGATAACCAACTCATGAAAATAGCAGTCTATCTTCAGGTCTGCTGGCAAAATAGCTTACAGAGTTTGGAGCTGCAGAGAACATAGAAGTAGTGCTAGCTATGGCAGAAGTTCTTGCAACAAATGGTCCTGATTTCATCTCCAACTAATACTAGATCAGAGAGAAAAAAAAAAAAGAACTGGTTCCAGAGCTGGCAGTAATGCTGTTCTGGCCAATATCTCCTTTGATTTTATTTTTGTCAACTTCATAGCCACCAACAGGATTGACTTCCTTGATCGACTCTCAAACCAAACATTAGATGAATTAATCAGCAAGGATATGTAGAGTATTTGACATGAAAAAAGGACATATTGTATCCCCTCGTAAAGAAATTAGGAGTCTTGGGGGAGTCGAACCACCATCTACTGGGTATAACCCCAGTTGCTCTTATGTTTTGAGCTAAAGACTCACATACCTTCATTTAGGTGAAGGAGAAGGATATTGTGTGGTTTGTGCAATTTTGTGTTCCATGGTGTAAGCATTGGTATGGAAATGAATATTCAGTTTTCCTATCAAATAATGATCATTCACCAAGTGGGAAAAATATAATTAGAATGCTCAAAAGCAAAGAGTATTAGAAGTCAAAGAATACAATCAACCATCTAGACTAACCATTGTATTATTTCAGGGACCTGGAAACTTCAAAGTAGAAGCCATACCCATTTCCTAAACTTTTCTAAATTTGAACGATAAATTGTAAAAACTGCAATAAAATGTTAAAATGGTCGTTGGTTAAATTAAAAAAAAAATTTGGAGGACTAAATTCTGAGTCCTCCCTCTGCATGTACTAAAAGCACGTCAAATAAAATTTGAGAGCAATGTAGCATGTGCTAATGTTGCAACTTCATCATAAGCACAAAGCAATTCCAGGAAGACACTTGGATCTTGCACAGTACAATTACCTCACTTGGATTAAGCAATGCATCCAATAGTAAGGAAGCATTTTCTAGAGCTATGTTCTGGATATCCATTCCATAAACACAGCCACTACCTGACTCATCAGCTACCAATTTGACCATTGCCAAGGTATCATGACCATTGCCACAAGTAGCATCAACTACTGTGTCCCCTTTTCGGACCATATGTCTCCACATCCTAATGAACCAAAAGAAACAGAAAATAAACAAGTAAACAAACAAAAGCTTTTAAAATAGCAAAAGCAAAGAGTATTAGAAGGGAACAATTGGATATCTCCACATCTTGAGCAAGAAAAGTTGGAAATATATATAAATGGTTGGGCGGCATATTTGAAAAAGAATAGAGCTGTTTGCACTTTGCACCATAGAAAGGTTAAACTCGCTTTTCTTTGCCCTTTAAAGGGATATAATCTTATGATTACAATGTAAGGATGACGAAAGAATGTTGCTACTTTTGGATGCAGCTTATCAGTGCCACACTAGTAACAGTAGAGGCAATTTGCCAATATCATAATGTCCATGTTACATTTCACCCTGACAAGAGGAGGAAGGTGGCAGGGGGAGAATTTACCTTCTAACAGAGCCTACTAGAAGAATTTGCTAAAAACTAACTCAATGAGATAACCATAGTCAAGCATCCTGAATTCTTTTGGATAATCAGATCCAAGATTAAAATTTTTGGATTAAGGTGGGATTTTGACCCCTACCAAAACCAAAGTATTTCAGCATTTCAGTAATTTCGGTATCAAAATTTGGTCCATTTCGATGGCCAAAACTTGGAATTTTGTTCTGAAACTTCACGAAGTGCATATTTAAGCATGTTTACATATGTTTAAATCATTAGACGGGAAAGAAAATAAAAACCCAAAGTGGTAGTTTGACTTTGGACCCCATGACATATGGCGGTCATGTTATCCTCTGCCTAAAAAATCTCTCAAAGTCCATCACGACAGCCCTAATTCCATGTAATGAGTTACTCAGTGGTTAAGATAGATATGAAGTAGAAGTTTCAAATTTTTATTACTTTCCATTTTGCATGTAATAGTAATGGATCCTCTAGAAGGATTCCATCCTTGTTTCTATTTATTTGCTTTCTATTTTTCTTATAATTTCAGTAGACGCTTCAAATGAGAGTCAGATGCGATACAAATCACACCCCCAACTATAGACATTAATGATTTTCATTTCCAGTCTGATCCAAAGCAGAAGACTCATGGAATTCAAGGCAAGAACAAGTAAAAACAATCGAAGCACGTATTGAATGAAGATTAATGAAGTAAATCAAATCACACAGAAACTCTTCCCTAACTTTACCATTCATCATATGCACTTCATGAGAAAGGGGTAGGGGTAGGGGTAGGGGTAGGGGTGGGGGTGAGGGTGAGGGTGGAGGGAGAACATTCCACATGTTTACTGCATTCTGCATATAGGTAATTTAAGAAGTCGGTGATTTAAGTTAAAGTACTCACGAGTGAGCAACCTCAGTTGCCTTTTTCTTGCCAGAAATATAGTCCATCAAAGCATCTTCAAGCCCTAAATTGTGACATAAAAAATACTATTTTTAAAACTGAAATTCAGATACCCAGAAATGAAAAAACGAAAAGCTCCATGTATAGCATAAGTACAATGGGATTTTACTCCTCTCCTGGAAGAGGATGCAGCTTTAGGTAGTCTTTTCTTAGCTTTCGGTGCCATGGCTCCAGGATGAAGGAATGACAAAGGGATAAAGGAATTTGAGAGAAAGAATGACGATCAAAACTTTTGATCAAAAAGATGAGATGGGATTAATAAGGAAGACTGGAAACCCTAGAATACAATGGGTATATATCTACAGTAAAGTAAAAGAGAGGATAAAAATCCAAGTCGACGTCAAAGATGACAAGCAAAAAAAGAAAAGGAGAAAAAAATAGGGGAAATGATTCAGATTTGCACTCACCACCTAAGGATTTTTCTCCGGCTTCTTCGCAGTAATTGAGGTTGCTCCGGCGGAGTGAGGAAGATGTTGCCTGAAGTTGCAGAGGCAAAGAGCCGTCGCCTGAAAATTCAGAGGCTGCGTGAGGGTGCTCTTGCGCTGGCGTAAAAGTGCTCCATAGAGAAAGGGAGTAGCACCTTCTATAATGAGATGGGGTGACCGAGTTCCGCTTACCCTCAACGTCTCCGGCGAGATGGGGGCGGCCTAGAGGGTTGAGAGGTTTTGAGCAAATAGGAGAGAGAGAGAGAGATGGGGGGCAAACGAAGTATGATTATGAGTTTGAATCTAAACGTTAACCATGGTTTAGGGGTTGGTTTGGTTGCATCAACTCGGGTTAGTCTAGGAGTTGGTGTAACCATGGTTAGTTAGGATTTAAAAGTTGGACTTTAAATACAGGCCGTTAGATTTGGTTATGCCATGTGTCACATTTTCAGGGGGGAAATTACAAGAAATAATAGATTGAGAAATGGAGAGGATTAAAATCCCATCAAAAAGGCATCAAAAGTAAGAAATATGATTTTGTATTTACCTGTATTACACCAATGTTTTTTTTTTTTGGGAAAAAATTATGGTCGATAGTGTAGCCTCTGCCAGCACTTCTATGAGTCTATCTCTCTCCTTCCCATGTGAAAAGATACTTTTGCCCCCTTATTTTAAGGAGGAGAGAGATAGACACATGGGAGTGTTGGCGTAGGCCACACTCCCGTACAGAAAACTGCTTCCCTTTTTTTTTTTTTGGGTAAATCTACACTACGCTAGTTAATATAGAATTTCAAAGCCTGAGTCAGCCGAGTAAAATTGATGTACACTCCGGCATTTGGATATATTCTCTCCCCCCTAATCATGTGAGTCATCAACATATAAACGAGGATTATTAATCAATTGATTTGATTTAATATTGATTAAGTTAAATCAATTTTTCATCTTATGTTAAATCAAAGTTAAGCCAATGCTTGATTTTGGTTCAGTCTTTTATTAGGTTAGCTTAACAAATTATTTTTGTTATTAGTTTAGTTTCATTTTTCTTCTATATATATTAAAATGTAAGGGGTAAATAATGCTACCTGGTCGTGTGTGGCGCACGGCTCTTGTGCCTAGACACAGGGCCGTGAGAAATTACTATCACACCCTTAGGGATTTTCACTTATTCATCGGGGTATGACGGTCATTTCACGTGGCCCTGTGTGTAGGCGCATGAGCAACACACCAAACCTGACCAGGTAGTGTTCTCTTTCCCTAAAATTAATGAAACAAAAAAAGTTTTTTTTTTTTTTTTTTTTGGGTTCGATTGCAATTTCAATCAATTCGATCCAATTTTCATTCCTACTGGTTTCATAAAATACAAAATCAAAGCCAATCAGCTAGGTCAAAAATTGACACCTATAATATGAATCGTAAGGCACTCCATCAAGTGCGCCTATTGGCAAGGTATGAGAGATGCCAATGCATTCAAGCAGTGTGTAAATCCCCCCTTACATCAAATACCCTTCTATGTAATGGCATATACATCCCATATATTTTCCATACAATCTTATGTACTCCAATATTGTACAACTTTATTAATATAAGCTTCATTAGTATCACTGTGCTCTCTTCTTCTTGTTATTTATTGTTGTTATCGGCTTTCACGCCTAACTAGTCTTCTTCTTAAGTTTGCACACACATTGATTTATTATTTTTGAAAGCTTTTAAATTTTAGAACCTAATTGTGTAGAGTAAATCAAACGTTTCGTTAGATCGTGATTCAGGTGCAGAGCATCACACTCTGATACCACGATATCACACCCCTATCCCAACAATGATAAAATATAGTAACCAAGGTATGACTAGGATGACACGTGTCATCCCATACACCGCTAGGATCTCGAATGCAGTGTTCTGAATCACAGTCAACTAATATAATCATCACAATAATACTAGTGTGTAGAAAACAAAGGAATATTACATTTCCAAGCATAATATCAGAGTTGCAGAAGCATATAAGTAATAGTTACATATGTTCATCTGTATAGTGATAGGTAATACAGTATTCCAATGTTTAATCAAACAACCATTACATAACTATAAAAATAAAGTTTATACAATTACTGGTATAAACTCAAAAGAATCAGAAGTAAAGTCTCTGAATCAATATGCCCTATAGGCACAATCATCGCAAGGACACCCATTGCCGTGATCCTCTATCAACGACTTTGGGTCGGAACCAATGAAATCATAATCTGAAGAGTGAACCTCCAGGTTCGTCACAATTCCATCATCTACAATCACATCTAAAAAGGTATACACAAAGGGGGGTAAGTGCCACTGAGCCCAGTGAGGGGATGGGGAACACACAAGCAATAACATATAGTCTATGATGCATGGAATTATTAACCAATTAACCACCTAGCAATCATGTCTAAGTCACTAGGTTCTTGATACTGCAACGACTCGGGAAACATCACAGATCACTTATCTTATCACCGAAATACAACCTCAATTGTTACAATGGGGCCTGCGCCTATAGAAGCCACTTACCACCCAAAGGCAAACCCCGATAACCAATGGTCATCCTTGACGTGGGCTCGAATCACTCCTCAGGCACATAGGGAGACTTGGTTACACAACACCTAAACCCCTATTGGTAAGAGTCGTAGCAAAGGGAACATAACCCTAACTGCAGTTGCTATATGAACTGTCATGTCAAGAGGTATACCGGGTGTATCAAAGTCTCATATCATCTATCACCCGAATACCAACAAGATACAACACGGTACATGACAGGCCAACATATCATATGACAGCAATAAGTCACATGATTCCAGTGTCGGCATCCTTGACCACTGTATCACATGTCAATCCTTTCCAACATACACATCACATAAAGCCATAAACAACACTAACATAATCGCAATCATAGTTATAATTATACAAGTATGAAGTATGTATGAATATGGCATATATACATAGGTTATAATGATAAACATTCCAAAATTATTTCAAAACCCAACCCCGCTCACCTATTAGTTTACGATTTGGAGTTATGGTTCGTCGTCGAATGTCGTTTAATACGTCTCCCCGTAGCTACGTAGATGCCTAAGGAGGTGGGAGAAAGTGTTAAAAACATGAAGGGAAAGTCCCCTAAGGTCCCCCACATGTTGCCCCTAAGGCTAGGCCTTGAGGGCAAGGGTGCATATTCGGTCGAATTCTACAGTGCATGCTACCTGGCGAAAATTTGCTCAAGGCAGCAGCCTCATAAGGCTGGAGGATTCTTGACCGATTTCTCTTGGGAGAGATCCTGTTTGATAATCCGCCTGAGGTCAAGCCCGGGATCTAAAGGCCTTCACTTCCAGATTTCATTCTTACTAAGTTTTAAAGCCTCAAGGACCAAGGGAGGATGCCCCAGGGTCTACTAGGGTCACACTGACCTATTTCAATTAAAGGTTTAAGGATTCAATGAACTGAATCCCCCACAAGAACTAGACCTAGGTTTTGAGAGAATGGAGCCTTAGGCTCCATACATTGACTCGTAAGGTGTCCTAAGGTCTACTAGGGAAGAGGCAGAGGTCTATAATGGTTCACCATCAAGAGCTCCAACATTCCCCTTGGGTTTCACATGAAACCCTAGGTTCAAACCATCCAAAGTCTTTCCCCAAAACCCAAAACCAAAGAGGGGAAGAGGGGAATAAAGATCTTACCTGAAGAATGAGGAACTCCCAATGGATGGCCTCCAAGTCAGCAGCCTCCACCAGTCTCCACCTTCTTCTCTTCATTTCCCTCCTCCTCCCACATTTTTGTTTGGTGAGAAGATTAAAATGGGCCAATGAATGGCCCAGGGTTCATATTTATAGTAAGTTAGACCTAAGGGTCTGTTTGCCTTAGCCCCTAAACCCAAAAACTCACTTTTTACTCAAAATACAACTCAAAACTCACTTTAGTCTTAGTTGAGCCTCGTGAACCCACCTACATGACTCAACATAGAAAGGTACGGCATGGGAACATCACACACTTGCACAGATCACGAGGCAAGTGGGTCCCCTCAACCAATAATCTAATAAGGGCAGTACAACATGGGTGGAATTTCGATTGGTTTCTCACTTCTCCGTATGAGAATCCGCCCCTACTGAAAGGCCTTTTTAACCTTAAACAAGCCCCGGGCTTTGGCCTGCACTTCAAGGGCTTCTAAGGGAGTGTGAACAAGTGAGAAATTAGGCTTAGAAGCATACTCAAAAATGTGATCCCCTCATCCATCACGATGTGTCTTCCGAGATTCCGAAGAGTTTCCTAACTTCAACACTTACATCGTTAAGACACGAAGTGTTGATGTGACAAGATATCGGGTGCTCCTTTCGAAACTCCTCGCTCCCGGGACTCGAACTAGGAGGATAGTCCGTGAAGTCATCGTCGATGAACTTTCCCCACTCTCAGCTGAGAAATTTATCCTCGACAGCCATTCCCATGAATTGATCGATGATTTTGTGGGTCGGTTTGATGACCATTGCAAACAATTCATCGACATAAACTTCAGCTCCATATACTTGGCACAAATATAATAATATGATATTAGGGTCTCAGGTGCGGATATAACAAGATGGCTCAAATTTTGTAAACTGATAGCCTAAGATTTCATGCTCTCATCATAATATAGTTTCCTAAGTGGCAAAATAGAGCTTTGAAAATCCAGGGCTATGGATGATTGCAAAACAGTGATCAAAGTACCATAAGCATGTATTAACATACATGGGGATGTATGCCAATATACAAGGCTGAGGTATTTAATTGAATTAGGTTTTCTGAAATTTGACACATAGCTAATCCAAATTATGTATTCTATATGAAATGTTCATAATGTTCATAATTGTCATATCATCATTCTATAGCACAATGCAATTCATTTGCTTTGATAAGCTCATCAAAATGGGTCATGAGAATGAATATTTACAAAAAAAAAGAAAAGAATTTCCTCAAGTATAAATATTGAGTATAATTTTAAATATCTTTGCTAATCATATTCATCTTTATGCCTCCTTGTCCTAAAATGTAATCTTTTATCAATTAGACCCTTTAACTAAAAAGAGGGGTATGTCAAGGAACTTTTTTCAAGTTTGAGTGTATTTAAGGAAAGTCTAAAAAAACCAAGTTACTTCTTAACATTTGCTTAAATTAATCCAAAAAATGACAATATCTCAAAACTTATTGACTCATCATTTAAGTGGTCAAACTTTTTATTCAATTAGCCCAATAACTTGACCGTGTGTAAGATGGGTTTGATGAGTTTTATGTGGATTTTATACCTAGCAGTTTTGTTTTTATATTAACCCATTTAATTAGTAAATCCATAATTCTTACCAAATTTTCAAGTAAATTGTTTTAAAATTTTAAGCTTTTATGGCTTGTGAAATGGCCATCCTTGATCCAACCCCACCTAGTTTTGTGGTTGTATGGGTTTAAGCCTGATTGAATCAAGACTAGGTCAATATATATCAATTACCAAAGGATCTTTATCCGTTGCGGTTCCCTACCCGGTACAGTTTCCCTAGTGCCTCTAACAAGGGGGCGCAATGACCATTCCACCCCTGCCTAAACACTCTACCTGAGTGGGGTCCACCCCCCGTTTATTAGAGGCACCAGGTAACTGTACCGGGCAGAGAATCGTAGGAGATAATTTCCCATTACCACATGGTGTAGACTCTTTTTTTTTTTTTTTTAGTGAGAATGCTCATGATATCAATCCCTTTAAGTCTGGTACTCTGGTCCCTTGCCTTAATTTTCCAATTTATCATCTTCTCAATTTCCCTCCCACACTCTTGCCAAATTACTTCTAGATATGTATGCAAGTTCACTGTGTAAATTTGAGTGTCCTTTTGAATCATAGTACAGCAATATTTTCCTAATTAAGAAGGATGTCCAATTGACTAAACTAGAGTTGCTTTGCTTGCAACTTAAGAAATATGTTTCCACCAATCATTACTGCCTCTCTCTTAAAGCTATCTAAGCATACTATTATAGATATTATAACTAGGGTCCTTCTATGTGTCACTATGCCTAGTAAAGTATAACGCTTCACTATTGGTCACTTGACAATACATGGGTTAGTCCATGTGAGATATAGGACCCCACATATATTTAATGGCGAAATTTTAATCCAAAGTAAGCAAAGAATGTTGTTAAAACTCTGATTCAAAATTTTAATAAAATCATCAAAATGTCATCAAATGGAGATGAATATAAAATACGAAATAACATCTTTTGTAATTTAGCTACTTCCTATATTTAGTTTAAGTTGAACTAGTATCAATGAGATACTTACCTGGTCCTCTATCACATGGACTATCCCGTGTACTACCATGTGGCAAATAGTAAAGTATTATGCTTCACTAGGCAAGTGATGAAGAATAAAACACTTATAATTAATACCACGATGAATATATTATCAAAACCCAACTCTTTTTTCAAAACAAAGTAGTTTTCCCCTTTTGTTGCTAAATGTTCAGCATTGGATGCCTTGTATTATATCTACCACCACCCCTTTGGGACCCTGCCATCTATTTAGCGGGGTAATACCAGCTGCACTAGTAGTTGTATTCACATATGGATCATTTCTTTGGTAAATAGAACCCAAATAGTTACTTAAAACACTTTGTGTTATAAATGTTCAAATCATCCTAAATAAGGAACCTATTGTTTTGGGACAACTATGAAAAACGAGAAAAAGTCACAGGTGGAGAGAGAGAGAGAGTGAGGAATGTAACTAATTCCTTTAACCAAATTTCATTAAAAAAAAAAATTCCAATATGTATAGTAAGAAAATTTCAATTAAGTTGGACAAGAAATTTAGAAAATCTCCATGGGAGTTGTGTACATGGATAGATTTTCTATCGATTTCTATGGTCCACCTATGGCGGGTAAATGAGAGACTAATCTCAATAGGTTTCATTCAAATTAATAGACTCTCCTTATTTCTTTCTTCTTTTTTATTTTTTGGTAGGATAGACTCTCCTTATTTCACCTAAGTGTTTTACAAATGTACTCTTCCATTGTTATTCTATTACACTAATTTTTTAAGAAGGATCTGATGGATGGGATTTAAGGAGTGAGAGAATTGTACTTATTTACCAAAAGCATGAGAAAGTGAGGCGTTTGATTAGATGGGGTGGGAACATTACCCGACAACATATGCACGTCAAGGTTTCCTTGTCTGTTGATGTGTCTTTCACCCATTACTTTCCAAAGTCTAACCAAATCGTTGGGGCTCTTACATTGTTCATGGAAATGCAACGGCTCTCTTTACTCTACCTCTCTTCCCATTGCCAAGAAATCTAGCGAATAGCTTTGCTAACGCTCCTCTCTTGGAGAGATCCGACTTCAAGGAACCCTTTCTGCTAGGGGTGCAAGTTTGGCCCTGTCGGCCCAAACCCGCCTTGAGCCAAACAAGGCCTGGTCTGAGATATCTTGGCCCTGAGGGCAGGTCAGGGCTAGAAATTTTTAACCCTGATTAGGGTCAGGTCGGGTCAAGGTTGAGGCCTCAGGCTGAGCCTGGCTTGGCCCGACATTGTTTTAAGCTATACTATAAAATATATATATTATAAACTTTAAATGTCATCCACATTTTGTTATATAATATATTATATATGAAGATAATAAGTGATATAAACATTTTATCATAGTGTTATTTTAGGTAAAATTGATAATTTTCTCCTTGGCCCAATTCAGCCCATGCATGCATCTCCCTTCCCCACCTCCATGATCAGGGCCAATCAGGATCAGCCCGGCCCGACCTTGAGGGCGGATCAGGGTTGGATTTTTCAGGCCCTAAGTTAGGGTCGGATCGGGCCTGGGCCTAGCTAAGGAGACTCAGGGTTGGATTAGGATTTTATAAAGCCCATCCCAACCCGACCCTGTTGCACCTCTACTTTCTGCTCTCCAAAATGAAATCGTATATTATAAATTAGAAGCAAATAATAGCACCCCAAAAGAAAAAATAGCACCCAATCATGCAAATATAAGTATATAGCACAGAGACACGAGAATAAAGAGAGAAAGCTTATGGCAAAGCGGAGAGAGAGACGAAAAAATGCTTCCAACGTTCTTACTTGTTAGCGTAGTTTCCACTCCCTTGGGTATCCGCTACCTCACTTGACCTCTCTTTGCTATTTTGGTTGTTTTATCCCATCAGTCTTTAGGACCATACGTCAGACTATCCCACCCCATACTCCCCTATAAACAAACGGGGCTTTAAAGTTTGATGGTAAATTCATGAATTTAATATTGACTTTTTAGTGATTTTCACATTGTTTTATCAAGTAAATGTAAAGAATGGAAAACGAAAATAATATTAAAAATCATCTGATGAATATGTTATATTAATTTTATTTTCCATTGGTGTTAGAAATTTACTTAAGGGGTCCTTTTAGGCTTCCATAATGCTTCACCATCTACTATGTCGTAGTACATGGGTGGATCTATGTGATAAAAGACCCTATATCCAATCAATGGCAAAATTTCAGCCCAATTAAATTAGGAAAGTTTATATGATTTGAAGTTTCACTAAAATTATAAAAATGTCATAAAACATAAATGAATATAGGGAGAAAGAACGCTAACCGATGCAGTATCTGGGTGCAGGTATACACCCACACACAGCACCGCTTAGCGTTCCTTTTCCCATGAATATAGTACATAATGGCATCTTTGTAGTTTTAGCAATTTTTGTTCTACTCATTTTTAACTGAAAGTTGTACCAAAAATGAGACGATCGCTTCACCCTCCTAACTCTCTCATTTTTTCCCCTTCAATCAAAATATACTTGGGTAGTGCCTTGGGAAATTGATAAATTTGAATCAAATTGAGGTTGAGCCCATCCAAGCCCAACCCAATTTGGTTAAAAGTTGAGCATGAATTTGGCCCAAGGTGGACCTTGGTTTGGAACTTTTTCTATGGAAAATTGGAAACGTCGAAGTGAGCTGTGGCTTATAAATAGGAAGATGAGGAGATAACGGGCGAAGGATATTCATATGTTGATATGAAGATTGATGTTCATTCGCTCCTTGCTCGCGGAGTATTGATTACTCTCAGATAACTAGATATTAACAGAAAATATATGGTACCAGCCATGAAAATTCTCTGAATTATTGTCTCATACCCGCATACATGCGTATTAACCCTCGGTTCTCATGATCCGATTGGTCTAAAAGGGCACGACACATTACGAGTCTGCGATGTTTGAAAAAAGAAAGGAGCTTCTCAGTCAGGCGGGTAGACTTTCTCTCCGGACCCGACATCACATAGATGTCTGAATCCTAGTAGAGTTGATCCGAAAGGGGCGTTGCGATGAAGGAGACTGCGGGAGAAGAAAAAACTCGTAGACCAGAATTACTACAAGCACTTTAGATAAAGGGGGGGGGGGTTTAACTAACGAAAGAAAGATGGAACTTGTTCCCCACCTAGGAAGAAAACCACATTTCCTTGCTACTAATCCATTTAGGCACTCTTTCATCCAGGGATTGGCCCTGTAGGGACGACCTGAGTTTGAGAGAAAAAGCCTAATAGTTCAAGGTGGCCTGATTCTTTCTGTTATGCCTTAGAACCCTTAGGGGAGTTGGCATTAGTGTTTGAGAGTTACTAATTAAGACTCCGTTCAATTAGCTACAGAAAGAGCCTTAGGGCGCAGTTCTATCCGGTTTCTGAGCCGGCGTAAGACGAGACCAAGTGAGCAGTGCAGTCTAGAGAGCGAATTGAGTTCCGAGTGACTGCTTGATTCCTATGCAATTTGAAATTTTCATTTCAAGAGCCTTCGATGATGCCTAACCAGAAATAGGAAGCATATATAGGGAGGTTTAGGAACCAGAAATGGATGTGGATTGGAGGGAACTACCATTTTAAACGATAATAGCAATGATGTAACAGAAATTTAGGAATTCTAAATTTAAAAGGCTTGAATTTACCGGCAAGTTCTTAGAGAATAGGGGGAACTTAGAATGTTAGAAACCAAAGTTTTAACATGTATATATCTTGAAACCTCGAAGGGCCAATTGTTTATTTACCACCCCATATCTTATGATATTGTTTTCCTTTCCCTTGTATTTTCAATATTTTCAACTATTTCCCCCATGGAGATATGTGACTGGGTTAAAATTTGCCACATGGCTAGAGCAAAGGGTCATGAATATGCTTACATACATAACATGTGAAGAGTTCTCTCATCCAAAATAGACATATAAGAGGATATATGTGAGTGGGTTAAACTTTTTTTCTTCCTGTTTTCCATGAGAAGAAAAAATTCAGTGAGAAGATTATGGAGATGGTATGGTGTGCATGAGTAATGCCTGCAACCACAAAATGTATGATGAAATCCATCCAAGACAGTTATGTGGAGCTCTCAAATGTCTACGAGATGGAATATGCAAACCAAGCGAACCCAAAGAGTAAGTAGCATATTCCGAAGCGAAATGCATACTTGTCAAGGGGCCATGCTGCTTTTCAAGGTTCTTTTTCCCAAATATTTCTTAGCCTTCCAATCCACATAAACAACATATGAACAGAGAACCTTTGAGTCAGTAGTCCACAAATTATATGTTCAATCCGTTAATATGGGTGCTTACTATTGCCTTCTCATATGAGGTTTTTTTTTGTTTTTTTCTTCTTTTATTGTTGTCTTTTTCCTCCTAATCCGACCATATAGGCTCTTGCAAATGATACCGTTATCTGTGCTGTCATTAGTGTGGCATAAAGATTCCCTTTACACTGGCACTGTAGGGAACCCTCTCCCTACATTATATTGTAGGTAATATTTTACTAAAGTTAACAAAAATTTTTGCATGTGCGTTACTAAAATATGAGAACCTTTGCCCAAAAAGCTTCTTGATGAACAAAATCCTCAAGGAACCAAGTGACACGGTCACATTCTTAGAAACATCTAGTTTATGAAGCATTAAACTATTAGAGCCCTTTACAATGAAATGAGAATCTGCTTTGCAAGCACTTATCCTACTAGATAATTGATCAAACAATTTAAAAAAGAAGTGTGGGAGGAGGTGAAGTTCCTCCGAAAGGACCTACAGATCGAAAAGCAATGGCATCCAATTCCAACTAACATTCATACCGACCTCTCCATACACATCTTTTAAAAAAGGGTCCCCTCCCCCCTCCAATGTTTGATGCTTGCAAAAGGCACTAAGCTTTGCTTCCACCATTAGAAATTTAGGATCAAAGTAGTATGAATTTACATCATCTCAATTTAGCATCAGAATCTCATTCATCCATTAACAAACCACTCCAGGGAGAGAGGAGCGAACAAATACAAAGAAACTAGGAAAGTGACCAAGGCTGTTCCTCTAGGCTGCTTTAAGAAACTTGGCCCCCTCCTCTCCAACCTCTTATGGGGAGAGAGTGAGAAACAAAGAGTCAAAACTTCCCAACACAAAGCAAAAGAAAAGATGAACATGTTACTAATCTAACCTAAGAGGTAAAATGTGTATATAAATGGGAAGGACATTAAGTTACATGAGAGAGAGAGAGAGAGAGAGAGAGAGAGAGAGAGAATTATCTTTCATGGGCAATTGGGGTTTTTGCCCGGACCACCATAGTAGAAGTAGTTGCCCCAATCACCATTATTGCCATTTTGGACATCATAGCAATTGGATTGTTCAGTGAAGGTGCCGATTCCTTTTGGGGCTCTTAGATTATTGGACCCATCAACAACCTGAATATTCCTGAAATAACTAGCCTTACCAAAGCCTTCTTCAGGGAAATGGCCACTACCCATCTGAGTTGATGTGTGCTCACCATCTGGTTCTGAGTTTACAATCTCTCCTCCCCACTCAATCATGGATGCACTGTCAGCCAAGTATGAGAAGAGGAAAGAAGGCCAGTAGCCTAACACATAATCATTCCCAAATTGCATCCACCAGTTCCCCTCTGTTGGGTCCTACAATCCCATAATAGACTTAAATTAACTTAAAAATTATTTAAAAAACAAATTTAATAAAGGAACAAAAACATTCATAATTGAACAAATGTCAGAGATTCTCTGTAGCTTTTCTGTAATCGTTTTTTAATTAATCCCTCAATATTTTAAGTGGGTCCTTGGATTTTGTTTTTCTTTGGCGTTTAATCTTTATATCTATCATCACGGACAGATGGATACGTTGGTTTTTACCTTCCAGACAAGTATACTGATATCATATTGGGAACCACGATAGCCAGATACAGGAAAGATGCTTGCACCCATTGCTATTTGATTGTTGATCTGAATAAAGCCTGAGCAGAGGAGGTTGTAGCAACCCGTGGCCTGGTAAGCATCACTCTATACGGAAAAGAAAGAGAAGAAAACGAACTTAAATTAGATATGTATGGTTAAGACTTGAAAAAAAAAAAACAGATAATTGACCCCCAAATCAGATAGGAAGGAAAAATGGAGGCATGGAGGCATACAGTCCAGTAGGTGAAGAGTCTCGTATTGTTGTCTCCATAGAGATCTGGGCTGACCTGTATTTTGTAATCGAAAGTACAAAATCAACCAAAGAAGAACCCACAATAGGTTTCTTAACTCAATTTCCATTTTTTAGGGTTGTAATTATAAAGAAATATAACATACCTGCCAACCAGCTTCAATGCTGTTGAGATCTTGACCAAAAGAACCTCCCAAGATCCAGAGCTGAGATAAGCTAAACTCATTAGTCTGTTGGATCTTGGGTTCCCACACGTTAATGGTTGCTTTTGCTCCATAATACTTGTCCCCTTCAGCATATGCTATTGCATGCTACTCACTCCAAAAGAAATTAAATAAAAGAAAAAGAGTTATAACCGTGAAAACGGGTGAAAAAAAGCAAGAAAAGTAACTGAAAAAAGTTTTTTTTTTTTCTCCCCTTCTCTTCCTCTTTTACCTGATGACCACTTTCATTTATCAGGTCAGGATTAGCAGAACGGGGCAGAGGGATTGTTCTGTGCTTCTTCCTTCCGAATCTTTTGATTGAGCTTGCTCTTAGAATATCATCTTTCTTTGTTCTTCTGATGGGTATGGTTCCTTCTGGGCATCTTCCATTCAAGTGCCATAGCTGAGTAATGGAGTTTGAACTTTGTTTGGACTTGGAACTGACCTTGTTTTGGTCGAAAAGTCCTTCTGGATGAAAGCTAGGTCTCATCTAAAAAAACCAGGAAAAAAGATAAAAACACACTAATTCCAAAGGACAAAAAAAGAGGGGATGCAGTAAACATTAGAGCAACCAATGGCAGGAGTTGAGAGCAGAAACACGAACCTGAATAGTATGGTTCTTGAGAAAAGGATGGTCGAAAGCAGGTTGATGAGAAGCATGGACGCAATCGATAATATCTCCATCTGGGCTCTGTCACCAGCAAAATACCAGATTTACAACGTACAAGAAATCTAATAATCATCAACACTCATACACAGAAAAAAAGATTTTCAGAAAAGATTTTCTCATTTAGTAAACATAAAGGAGGAAAATAAAAGGATTACTGAAGACAATCCCACTTATTCCGAAAGAATCCTTCAAATTTATTATCCACAACAAAAATCCAACCAAAAAGCAAGAAAATGAAAAGAGATCGACTGATTTAAAAAAGGGAAAAAGGGAAGATGGGAACGAAACACTGTAAAAGATCCATAAAAGGAGAAAACTCATTGTAGAGAGAAAATAAACGAAATGGAAGAAAAATAAGGAGGAGATGCTCAACGAAAGAGAAAGAGTGAGGGAGAAGGGGAGGGGGGGGGGGACCTTGATGGTTTTAACGGCAGGCTTGTTGAGGCGTTTTAAGTGGTTCTGAACTTCGAGTTTCTGACGGGAAATGCGCATCCCATTAGCAGCGGATGAGAAGGGGATCAAAGCCATGAAGTAAAGGAATAGCAGCACTCCTACTCTCTTCCTCCTGCTCTCTCCGCTAACCCGCGCTGCCATGTTGAACACCAAACCAAGGAAACACTACTACACCCCTCCCCACATCAACAAAGCAAGCCTAGGTTCGAGCTTTAAGTCACCTCAGTAACATCATGGATTCATGGGTTGGCGATCTCTCAGTCCTTCCCACCCAATAAACAACCACAAGTCCACTTCTCTGATGTTAATCCTCGCTCTCTCTCTCTCTCGGTTGTAACTTGTAACGTGCGAGAAGGAAACCGCCTTCTTCTCTAGAGTCTGCTGCTTATCCTACGCACCCCCCTTTTAATTATCTCGATCCCACTCTGTCTCCTTCTCGCCCTATGTCCCTATCACTCAAATAATTCCCAGAAGAAGAAGAAGAAGAAGAAGAAGCTGAAAAAGAAAGGGTTTCCTGGCTTTCGCTCCCACAAGCAAAAAAATCCTATGCGATTGCCGACGCTCAGTTGTTAACCCCCCCCCCCCCTCTCTCTCTCTCTCTCTCCTATTTTCGTTTTTTTGACGAGACGAGACGAGAGTGAGGGTAAAAATAGAACAGAAATTAAGAAGAAAAAAAAAACAACTGGCGGAAAAAAACAGAAAGTGGGGAAGCGAGTGGATTGATTGGTTTGTCGTTTTTGGGATAGTTCCCAGTTCCCACGCGTCCCCGAGGTCTTCCACTTTACCTTTTTCAGCTTTCATTTGAAATGTGAAGGTTGGTATGTTACCGAAATAACCCCCTACCCTACCCTCAACACATGAAGCCCCCATCAGTCATTTTGCTTTGTTTTGTTTTGTTTTCTGAAGAGAGTATTTCCCATGATGCCACTGTAGGGAGGGATCTCCACGCCAGATAATGAAGATGTAAAAAAAGATTGAGAAAAAATTCTATGGGGGGAGTATACCATCCTCCTATTATAAGAGGAGAGAGATAAACTCAACTAATACTACGCTACGCTACTGGATAGAAAATGCCATTATCTATATAAGATCCACATGAGTGAGATTCTGAGTTGTGAGAATAAGGGAAAGAGAGAGTGCCACTGACATCTCATTGTGTATGAGGGCATCTTGTGCTTCCCCCTCCCCTTCCTTTTTTTTTAATAACTAAGCATGTAAAAAAGATGGTTTACTAGTGAGGAATTTGGACCACAATCCAAACACAGTAATAATAAGATTGTTTACCAATTTTGGTTACATAGTTAAAGAGAAGATTCTGTGTGCAGCACCAATGAGGTGATATGGGGTTGCAAATTTTGGTGTGCAGAACATGCTTTGGTAAAGAGGGGTGAAGAAACTATTTTAGGAGGTGTGGGTATGGAAGCTAGCACTTGGAATGCATTTATGTCTTATGTCTTGTTCAATTAAATTGTACATTTTTAAGGTTAAAATTGATCGAGAACAGCTACTGGTGGAGTTGAAATGGGGTAGCGTAATAGAGCACTTAGGCATCCCAAGCCTATCTATGTTTCTCATCTACTCCCATTCATCCCACTTTGTTTGAATTATTATTTATCAAAAAAAAAAAAAAAAACTATTATGGAATTACTAAAATGTAAATTGAAGGAACTTTAAATTGAACCATGTCTATTCCTGGCAAATTATAGGTTTATGATTAAGATGACATTATTTTTGGTAAAATTGAAGAACGTGCCTTAATTTTAAAACAAAAAAAATTAATAGGAAGGAAGTATTCAGGGAATCCGAGGAAAATGTCTCATGTAAAGATCAAACGAATAATAATAAGAAAACAGTAGCTAGCCTAGCGTTTCATCCACACAGATGTTTTAAATATTTGGTGGTACAGACAAAGATTCTTCTATAACTCAGCTGGGGTTTCACAAATTTTTTATTTTTAAAAAAATAAAATAGTGAAGCTTTAACTCATTAATCGATAATTATCAAATTTTCAATTAGAAAAAACATATGTTTTATATTAAAATTAGCAGAAGAGAGCCATACATACATACATACATACAGCCCCACACTACACACGAGTCGATCCGCATAAGTAAACAGTCCAATGCCATATTATTGTTTGATTAACTCGTTTATGATTTATTTATAATTCAGTTAACTCATTTAAAGATCGATTATAATCTGATTAGTCCAATTATTTTGACTTCCATTACATATGGATAACCGATTGGTTGAGGGAATATAAAATATGACTATGCTTAGCTTATGAGACCTGATTAACTAAATGATGTGATAAAAATGAGGAGCCTTAAATTGGATGGAATTGAGCAGACTGGACCGGACCAGATCAGACCAGATCAGATCGAGCAGTTGACAGCCTCACTTACAGTTCAATTTGAGTACTGAGACCTTAATTTATTTGTGGCGCAAAGCCGCAAAGCCATCAGACACTACGCTCTTACACGGGTGAGGCGAAATGAGCTAAAGGGTATTTTCGTTATTTTAAGTAAATATTAAGGGCTTATATGAGAAGCACATCACTCAGCAGAGCGCCACTCACCTCTCGCCACTCGCCCAATCGTTAATACCAAAGCATGATGAATGAGTGGACTACTTAGTACTTACTGGGTGGAGAGCATCTTTTAAGTAACGGTGAGGATCAGAAAATATAACGCCTGTTAATTAATACCGTCAACTCCGCCACGAAAGTGGATAGGAAAGGCCAACAACGGTGGAGAAGGAATCCGAAGACAGGGTGGAGTAAGTTTACGATAAATAGAAAGAAAATATTTCAGAAAAGTCATCATTTGATTTTGAAGAAACGTAACGTACATAATGTGGTTCACTCTCTCACTCTCTCACTCTCTCACTCTCTCACTCTCTCACTCTCATGAGACATGAGCCTATAGGTAGTATGAGAGATGTCTTATATAGGTCATGGTGTTCATGATCACGTGGGGATGAGAATCTTGAGGGTTGCACGAGTTATAGGGAGTGAGCTTCATTAACCACTCCAGTAGTCCAGTAGTCCAGTAGTCCAGTCCGAACTTTTCAGAGGGTACTTCTGTCTTTTGGGATGCAAACCACAGACTACGGACAAATGGGGATAATGTCTCATCTCTGTACATCATCATTCACGTTCTAGTAGGTATTAACGGACCTTATCCGTTGCCGTAACTGGAGTGTTACTGTGCGTATCATGCGGTGTAACAGTGATCCTATGTATACAGTGAGGCCTGTTGTGCACACATGATCATTGTTGTACCGTATAATACACACAGCAGTGGATAAAATTCATAACTAGTGATGACACCATGAGAAAAAAACCCACGGACTCAGGAATTCAAGAATTCCATTTGAAAATCGAAATTGGAATCGAAATTAGATCGATTCAGTCAAATTGGGATCAGCACAGACCAATCCCGATTTCGACAATCTAGATTAAAATCAGGGAAAAAAAAAAAAAAATTTCTTAGATGGTCCAAATATTTTTATGACAAAGCAGCTTAGTTAGAGTTAAAAATTTAAGTGTAGCTAAACCCTAAGACTAAGGTAGGTTACTGAAATGCTAAATTGGGAGACGAAATATTCTCATAGATTGGATTCCATCTAAACAACTGTGAATCGTTCACGTACATGAAAATTCCCTGCTCACGACAAATAATTGGAAGACATATTTTTCCAACATATATAATAGTGCTTTGCTTTTTTTAAACGTGTGTGAATCGGACAATATAGGATGTATACCACTTATACACCGCTAAGTACTTGATTGAATTAAACTTTAAAATTTGATATGTGACTAATCTAAAGTCTAAATCATGTTTTTTTTCTTCTATCAAATAGTCATAATAGTCATATCGTCTGTCCATGTGATGCAATAAAGGTTGGTTGTGCCAGTCCTTCCTAGGAGGGGTCGCTCAAAGGTATGCCTTTTGAACTATAATTGCATAATTTTTATTCAAAGGTCTATTCACTATCTCGTACCATACTTTGCATTTGCAAACATAAAAACTATTGTAGAGTTTGCTTTTTTAGGTTTTGTTTTTTTGAGGTAATCCTATCAAAATGAAGTTCATGTAAAAAATGTCCCCTATCAATTGAGTGAAAATTTTGCACTTTTGAAATTATCCAAATAGGAAAACAAATGAGTTTTCGAAGATTGGTTTCTCGAATGTCCCTTGATATTTCACCAATGAAATGGGTAGGGATCCTTTTATCATACAACTCTAATTATAACCACATATATAATAAATTGTCATGAAAGATTAAGTTATTACGATTCTTACTACTTTGTTGTTTCTGAAGGGGTTACAGGACAAATTTGAGTAAACCATTTTAAATTCATGGTTTTTTAAGAATTATATATGTCTCTATTGGGAAAGAAAACCAATGGTTTACGTTGGCCTTTTGTTTATAGAGGTTGTGGACTTATATCCTTTTTTTTTTTTTTTGCCCTTTTGAAAAGAATCACCCCTATTGTATCATGCTCCAAAGGTACATCACTTCACTTCCCTTCTTCCACCATGCTCCAACACTTTTTTTTTCTCACCTTTGAAATTTTGTACTAATTAATCTTTGGTAATCATTTATTGTCTTCTTCAATAAAAAAGTGACTTAATTTCTAGTCCCCTATTTGTTTTGGTCTTTAATTTAATTTAAGTTGTATGATGATCTCTGCGAAACAAGGGCAAGACTACGTACATTATAGTTATACCCGCACCTCGATCAAAATGGTGGGAGCCTTGTATTTAGGGCGGCGCACTCCTTTATTTGATGATTTCATTACTAATTTACATTTACGATTTGAGATAATTGACAGATAATTGTTGATACTATATTAAAGTGTACAACCCAAAAGTTTAAGCTATTACACAATGAGACTGATCAATCAAGGATCTAGTTTCCCTCCACCCATGGTGAATGGTATCTCATTGACTGAGGGGCGTGAAAAAGCAAGAATGGATGATATCAGGAGGATATATAGTTTGGAACATACTAAAACCCTAGGAGGGTTTTGTGAACCCTAGCTAGGATGATAGGTGAACTGTCCTCTATGAATGGATGAAAACTTTGTCCCTCAATTAATTTACGAAATCATCCAAAGTCTTATTAGAGTTGATGTGAAATCATTTCTAACAAAAATATCTATGAAATTGTAAAATTGGCCGGTAGTTTTGGGAGGGGGGTTTTCAATCGGAATGCTAGAGAGTAAATCTACATGCAGTCACTTTAATTCCAATGGAGAGCTTAATTACAGTTTGTTTGGTAACCTGCTATTACACCATTTATATATTCTCATCCGGCCACCTTCATGTATGTATTTTGCTTGCTTAGTCGTCGATCAGTCCGACATTGATAGATATATAGATGTTAACGTATAAGGTAATCCTCGCTCCACCGCACATTTCTTCAAATCCATACAAGAGCAGTTAATTAGTTGTCCCATGTATATATGATCAAATTGTGCAGCACGTACCCACATGTAATGGTGATAGGCTTGAGTCACATGCAGTTGGACAAGATCGAAACCATGCATACTCTCCAGTGGCAACAAAATATGGCCTTCGATCTTGGTGAGAGACCCATTAATAATTAATAAGATCCATACCCGGCCCAAGGTGATTCAAGCCTTGAATTTGTATGAAATGAATGGAGTCAGACATTAACAAAGTGGGACCACCAAATCAAACGAACTTATAAACAAGCCACAAGCCACAAGCCACAAGCCTTTGTCATCATGTCTGTGCATGAACTACTGTAGGAACATGAGTTTGTGTTCAAAGGTAAGCCATATTTCCTTTTCAATTGAGAAGAAATTACGTTGGAATATCAATTTTGGTTTATATTATGTATAGAGAAGATATATACCACAATAACAGTAACAGTCTTCTTTCACTGCCTAATTATAACTCCTTCCCGGCCACAAGGCAGAAGAAACAGACCAATTTTAATCAAATGGACTTTGCATGAGCCAATAATCTATATATGGTCTACCTTGGGCCCAATTATGTTCGTGGGTTCAATTAATTGCTTTGATTTTTATAACCTAACAAACTTTGATTTAGACAGCTCAATTGATTAGGATACCACTCTTCAAGTTATTGGTATCGCCAGTACGTACCCAATATCGATTCAGGGAGAGAGGGTAAAATGATAAATAAATTAAAAAAAAATCAAGGTTTCAGTATTTTGAGGGGCAAAGTAATCCAACCCGACCAGATAAGACCAATCTGTATCGATATCGATATCAATATCAATAATGGTCTAGATCGATATGGGTACTAGACCGATATTGATACCGGTACTGACGTACGGTGACATCTCTATTCTTATACAAGTCTAAGTAAAAAAGTTGGAGTCCAGTTCCACTGCATGTCCATGCACATTCCACGTATGTTGAGTGCTGGACAAATGTTCCATCCAAAACCAATAAGAAGTGCCTTGAAGGGCATTTTGGGAAGCAAAGAGTACATGTGTCCAACGCTGTGTGTACGTGCAGCGGAGCCACTCTAAAAACAACACGTAAGTTGGAATTGGAAGAAAGAAAGGGGAAAAAGAACCATATGCCCATGTATTGTCTGCGCGCCCCCGGGACACCTGTGTTTGGCTGTGTCCTCCCCTATGTAAATGTAATGACCTCCCTGCCCCTCTTTTAAATATACCAAAAGAAGGGCTGTGAGTGGCTGTTTTCTGCTGATGTAGCATGCCACTCCCCTATGCGGCTTGCTCAGAGAATCCCAAAATAATTGAAAAAAGAAAAAGGGGTATTTGCATAGTTTTTGGATGGGATAGGGGCATAGGGGACATATTGTGAGAATATGAGTGAAACCTTTTCCTCGTAATTAAGAGTAGTACCCATGATTGTGATATCCAATTCTTTCCAAATATTCTTTATAATATTATTATTATTATTTAAATATAATCTAACCTGTCATGCATCTTTTTTATGAATATGTTCTTTCATACCATACCATACCATACCATACCTTTCAAAGGTGTCTAGAACCCAAAAAGGTAAATCCATTAGCAGCTCAAAAAGATTTATATCTTCAATGCATGGTGTCCCTTAGCTAATGGGGCATATATTAGTGGCCCACAATAAAGCTACCTTTAATATTGTATAATCGTTAATTTATCAGTCAAAAAAAAAAAAAAAATAAATTTATTCTTAACTGAATTGAAGTGCATGAGATCGAGATTAATGCTTCTTGTCAATGAACATGGCTTTGCAGATCGAATTGCAGCTTGTTGAATCACGGGCAACTCTAGCTGATCCGTGAGTGTGAATTGTTAGAACATTGAAAAGAAAATGACTTCATTCTTAATCTAATCACTAGAGAAAGCAACACTTAACTTGTTAACCTTAAATTACGGGGGTCAATATAATTAAGCTCCCATCGCCTTACTCCACTCTCAATCTTGTTTTGTTTTACCTTTCTGAGGTCAACAACTTCAGCTGAATCTGACATTGGAAATTAAGGAAATATGTATATTATCAAAGTATCTATCCTGTCACTCACGTGAACAGATGATACGTCCATTCTAGCCGTTGGATAAAAAGGACATGATATCAAAATCTTCGTCCACAAAACATAACATAATAATTGGTAAATCCCACAATAATAGAAAAATTAGACAAGATGCATGGCAATTCGAATATTTCTTTTCTTGGAAACAAGAATATCAGGGTAAAATTATATGAAGTCACTCCAGACAAAAACTGATTTACAATTCTTAACAGGTCCTCAAGAAAGGAGGAATCCCACAAATCCCCGTCCCGTGAGGATAGGTCAAGGCCCATTTAATTTGGCAATACTATGGGTTTAAAGGTTTGACAATCCGAATGAAAGACAACACTCCGGGTTCGAACTGTGTGCGCACAGCCGCACACCATTAATCTAAGGTAAGGATGTCAATTTAGAATTGAAAACGAAAAACGAAACCAAAAGTGATTGTTTAAAACTGAACCCAAAAAAAAAAAAATGGTTCAGATATGTTTTTGAAATGTGAAATTTCCTTCAGATTGATTCAATGAAAACCAACTGAATAAATAAATAGTAAACCGTATAAAACGAAATGAACCAAAACTAAACTAAACCATACTAAACGCTAGAATCTTTTGTCTTTGTTGAGCTGTGTAAAATTATCTACTATGAGTTTCTTTGTTGGTGTTAAGTAAAAAAGGATGAAAGATTCAATTTTAATATTGTTGTGGGACCTGTATCTTCATGAAGTTGTAATTTCCTTACCAATTTCATTTGTTGTAATAGCTTATTTTCATTTAAACCAAATTTGAACTAAACCGAAACCGTGAGTGAAAAGAATAAAACCGTATTTGGTTTCAGTTTTGAAATTATAAAATTATAAAATTATGAATTATTTGGTTTCAGTTCAATTTCGACTTGCACATTGTATTTTAAACCAAATCGAAACCAAAACCGAAAACAAACCAAAAAATTGAAACCAAACAGATTGACATCCTTAATTTGAGGGCGAGAGCTTCACCTATCAAGACTGAGGGTGGGGTAAAGGTGATCCGAAGCAACTGAGAAGACAAGGTTCCTCTGATCCAACAGAGAATGCAGTCAAACCCCAACTTTAAGAGTAGAAGAGAAAGCTGCATCATTTGAGAACAGAAAGATGGCAATAGAGGTACGTACGTACTAGTGGAGTGAAGAGTTGAACTGTCATACATTTAGTCATTTGTTTTGTTGGAACTACGAGACATGTTTATAGGAGACCCACCACCCTTAACCTGACTGTAATCTGGATAAGATCTAGTGTAGCCCATTGTGAATAAGAGGCGGTTCAGGTTCAAGAAGAAAAGTCTTCAAGGATAAGGTGTCACGAAATGGGGAAGCCGTTGAAAAGGGATTTCCTTCTCTGAAATCAACCATATGGTATCAGGGTTGTGCAGAAAAGGCTCGTGATTACTTTGGTTGATGATTTCATTTGGGAGACAACTTTTAAGTTTTAAGGAGAAATGGATTGTTAATTTTAATGAAGATGAAATCCTTTTTCAGTTTCAGGTTCAGAGAGTGTGGGTGCAAAGGAATCTAGAGCCTCCTCACTAGGAATCTCCATTGGTTCTTCATAGTTGACATTATGATAGCAAAGGAACTGAAGATTCCACTTCTAAAGGGAGAACAGAAGCAGGGTGCATTGCATGCAAACAATTCAAACACTTCTCAGCTCAGTGCCCTAACAGTTTGGGGTGACATTTGCTCATAAGGATGTTCATAGTGCATCTGTTGGCTTGAACAGAAGAAGCAGATCATGTTGTTGGGGGCCAAAAAGAAAAGGGCAGTCTTGCTGACAAGAGAGAAGTAGCAGTGCTGATGAAAGGCATTCACAATCTCAGACATGTCTGAAGCACAATACTCACCTATTTAAGTACAATGGTGATTGGTTGAAGTAATTGTCACTATTTAATTACAATGGTGATTGGTTGAGGTAATTGTACTAATGTGGTCCTTTTGTGTTTGTTCATATGGAGTACGTCTTGTTTGATTCTCAAGTTGCAAGTTGCTGGGGCAAAACTCTAATTTCCTTTGTTATCACAATTTTTTTTTTTTTTTAGGTAATATCAATCTATAGGAAAAGGAGGAAAACAATTATAACTCAAAGGCAGCCAATCTAAGCATCAGGGAGAAAGCCCCCAAGACTAAGAAGGCTCCAAGAACTACTAGGACGGAGGCCTACATTCTAGACCAAACCAAAAGAACCAAAAGCCAGGAACCAGTCGCTAGGATCATAACACCGGGGCCATACTCCTCCCAATCCATATTGGATGAACATCCCATTTCTGAGCTAGGTAGTTCCAAGGAGTCTTCCTCCCCTTAGGAACAACAACTCTACACTTGTCCTCGACATCCTCCGCTTAATGATGCAAGGCAAAGCCTTTGTCTTGTTAAGAAATAATTAGAAATTTCTGTCCTTCCAAATGAGGGCAACCGCAGCACCGAATGCCAGCTTGGCTATACATCCAATAAAATCTCCCTTGAAGGTCTTCCCAATTCACCTTGCTTCCAGGAGGATGCTCTCTGCATTGAACTTCTAAAAGGATGACAAAAGCTCAAAATATCTCTCCAAATTTTTTTGGTAAAGGAGCACTCAAAAAATAAATGGTTCCTACTCTCCAAAGCCAACAAAAATTACAAAAGGGCACCACTAACATTTTTCGCTTTCGGATCTGAACCTTCGAAGGGAGACCATCCACTAGACACCTCCAAGTTGTTGTTGAGTTTCTAGGAATACTAGTCTTAAACCATATTTTGCCCAATCCAACTCCGGGGAAGAACACCTCACAATGTTCTAAGCTGATTTAATAGAGAAGAAACCGGATGGGGAAGCCGTCCAAATGACTGAATCATCCCTCAGATCATTACGTCTGATGATGCTATCAAGCTGGCCCCAAATGAACCTAAGATCCGAAGAAGTGAGTGGCCTTCAGTTAGTCCTCATTAGAGTTCAATTTGAGTCTTTTAGCTTTAATAATTAAGTCTATTTATATAATGTATGCTGCCAATGTAGGATCAGATGAAATAGAATTTTAAGCGAAGCTTTGTAAGCAACAGGCCATGTGAAATGTTGAGGAAGCGTAAGTCATTTTTTCTTCTCTCTCTATCAATCCTATTGCTTCTTCTTTTCTAAATTCACCTGCAACAATTATATTTCTTCTTCTCCATTCTACATATTTTGTTAATTGCTTAGTTTTTTCTAGCATAAGTTTATTTTCTTCTTCTATTTTCCTTAGATAATCATTTCTTAGCTTATCTGAAACATGAAAACTCTGTTTGTACATCCGTGAACTTTCAAACATTAACCCAAAACTCTTTCAAAAACTCTTCTCTTACCTCTTTGCAATTCCATAAATCACAGCCCATGGCAGTGGTCCATTTTATACATCCAGGAAATCACATACACTGGAAAGACCTCCAATACCTGCAGAGGAACTTTAAAGAAATAAAACTGCAACCTTCTCCACACCTAAATTACTTTTAAGCCCAATTGACATATTCATCTTCTTCAGTTAACTAAACCATTTTCTACCTATATCACTCAGCTTGTTTCAGAACCTGAAAGTTTAAAAACATGGAAATCTTCAAACCTACTCAAACAGGCCCTCACCATGCATCTCTGTAATTCTTCAAGCTACAAACCCCAACTTGGGCCATCTGATTAAAGCTACACTTTGATAATTCAATTCCGTAGTTCCTTCAAATTGCATCACAGGCTAGTAGGTGCTTGTTAATATTCTTTAAAAAGGACATGCAATAACTTACTTCTGATACTTCTTTGCTGCATCATTAAATCTTTGCCATTCATCCACATCTACATCACCAGCTTATACACTTGATCAATTTATTTAATAGTCATTATTCCAAGCACTCTTTTTCTCATCATTAATATAGACAACAACAGCAACAACAGCAACAACAATTACAGCAATAACAAAGACTTGACACAGGAACAGTTAATTTCCTTTCACTGTTTGTGCAGGAAACATATATTTCTATAACAATAACAGTACAACAACATACAATCATAGGGTTTTTACACTTGATCTTATTCATAACGCCAGTATAACTGCTTATCATAATCAAATGAATACATACATAGGAAATTAAGCTGCTACTGAGGACCTTAAAAGAATCCATTGGAATATAATGATAATCTGGCAAAGAGCAGAGAAGGATACCCATACAAATAACCAGTACGAAGAACTCACCGGCTATACTGAGTTCCACAAAAGAAATTCAATCAAAATAACATAACAGATGCAACAATTACCAAAAATACACATTAATCAAGCATCGTAATTATACAAATGAAAAATTCATCACCTCTCTTTTTTTTTTTCCCATTTTTTTTGAGGGGGTGGGTTGAGAGTTGAGACACAATAAAGTGAGAAAATAGAGTAAAACTAAAAGGATCATTCAAACTTCAAATTCCTTGTTCCTCCCAATTTACACCCGGACAACGATCAACATTTAGGTCTAAATTAAATTAAGAGCAAATCAAATACATGATGATAATAATAATAATAAATAAGAGAAGAAAAAGTAGAATATATATATACTACAGAGAAAACACGCGGGTATCAATCCGAATTTGAATCGTCAACAACGTCATAATCGGACCCAGATGATGAATCGGAATCATCATCGGAAGAGTATCTGTAGTAAGAATTGGGTGGTGGGAAACAGAAGAAAGTCCACAGACAGAGAGCAAGACGACCCAACCGCTGCAACGGGAAGCAACAGAGGAGCTCCAATAATTGTTGGCTGTTCACTCTCTCTGGATAGCAAGCCATATATTGGAACACATCAGACGACAGGTTCGCCACTGCTAACAATACAACACTACTGAAAACCATCTCTCTCTGTCTGTTCTACAAAATTATAAGCTTTTTCCCTTTCTCTTCCGACGATTTCAACCTATTGGTCTTCTAATCGATAGAGCCATGGTGAATTGGTGAGGGAGGGATGGGAAAAATTTCCGAAAGAACTCTGAGATGAGATGAGATGAGATGGGTTGGCATCTGCTATCCGTGTTTCTGTGGGAAATTGCGTGTCTTTCGGTATATGTTAGATTTGTTTCCTTTCAACCTCCTCATCTTCTCTGCTGATGATGTCTCTGATGACTCAATACCATGTCAACGCTGCAAGTTTTGGGCAACCCAAGGGCGGCGTGTGCGTGTGAAATTTGCCACTCAACTTAAGGGTGGCTTGCGGCATACCCTCAGTAACATCTAAGAGGTTGGTTCCGTGTGTCCAGCAGTTTCATTAGGGTGCGTTTGGTTGCGTAAATCCTTTGGATGTTGTCTGATTGGAGATTGTCATCTATTTGAGTTACCATCAAATGAATCGTAATTCCATAAAATAAACTGTTTGGTTGCCATGATTCTGTGACATGATTCTTTTGGATAAACTGTTTGGTTACCCTGAGTCTGTCACTTGGATTCACCCTGAATCTATCTGAAATACTGTTTGGTTATCCTGAGTCTGTGAATTAGAATCAATTTAAATCTATCTGAAATACTGTTTGGTTACCCTCACTATGTCAGTTGGAATTATGTTTGTTTTTTTTTTTTGTTTTTGTTGATTTTAATACATGGCCCTCTTTTCTTACCTTTTTAAATTTAAAATTAAAATGCCTAGACTAAGAAAAATAGAAACGAAATGAGCATAGATGGAAAACCAGTGGCCAAGAGAAATCTAAAATCACTTGATACTTTGGAGATAAAAAAAAAAAAGAAAAAAAGCTCCTATATTAACAGGGGAGAGATGCACTTTTGCTTCATTGTTCCACCTACACCACTTCAACTACAGCCTAATGGTTTGGTCTTTCATGCTAAGGTCCTAAAGAAAAAATGAGATAATTTCTTTTAACTTCCTATAGTTGATGAGTTAAATTTCTGAGTTTACAATTGAATCAAATACGTACCAGATAAATATGCACGCAATTAAATGCCCATTAAGCTACCACGATTACACAAAACAATTAACATAAAAGACCATCAAAATACCACCCATCCATCCTCTATTCGGTTAGACCCATTCAATCTAGGGTTACAAATATAGAGATACATTGTTTCACAAATTTTAATTTAATTACATGAGTCACATGTTTTGGGCATACACCCCCTCTCAACCCCCTCCCATACTATTTCACTTGTTAAGATTAAGTGTTTTGACAGCATCAAGTAGCTCCTCCCATGTCTTAGTATGTTGTTTGGCATCTTTAATTTTTGCTGTGAGGTATCCCATCAGATAGTCCTTGGATTGACATGGTGTTGGTGAGATGGTTGGTGCATCCATGACATTATTCCTTGGTACCTGATTTGAAGATGAAGATTCTCCCTCATCTATGAATTTAAACCACCCATAACCATTATTTTTGCCCTATATACAAAAAAAAATGATATTTGTAAATATACGGAGACCAACTGTGTTACAAATGAAAATTAAGAAAATAAATGATGAGACACCATACCGAGGTGGAACGTGGGCAACACCAGAAATCTCGTCCTACAGAAGGGCCTCTAGTGCATCTTCTAACCTTGCACTGCCCTTTGCCACAGTCACACATTCGGAAGTGGTTGGCCCACATAAAAAATGATTGGTGGATAGGGCACTTGTAGAAACTTCTGCCCGGATTAGTTTTGGTTTTGGAAATTAATATTATACATTGCTCACCACAAATGTCACATCTAGCCACAATGTCCATCTAGCCAGTTGATCAATATCCCACTAGATCTTGATGGCCTTCGACGCTAGAATCAGTGCATGAGATTGTAACAATTAAAAAAATGGGCATTTTTTGGGAAATGTAATGAGTTAATGGATTACAGATGACTATAAAATGATGTGCCGTTAAAGTTTGGTAAATTACAGTGAAAGTACATGGGAGGAGAGAAGAGTATCTGTCTTCCCTAGTCTTCACATTTGGTCGTCTACTTCCATATGAGTATTCATTTTGAAACACAACAGCCCACATGTACAAAGCACGGCATGAGTTGCCCAAGAAACCCAAAAGAGAGAGAAAAGAGAGAAGGACAGAGAGTGACCATACAGTTGGGCTCCACCTCAAAATCATAGAATAAGTAAAATGGGGAAATAAGAGACAAGGTTTCAATGACTCATTAATTCCTACTATCTGTTGAAGAAATCTCCATTAATGTTTAGATTCTATTTTGAAGATATTGGATCCATGAAAATAGAACCTTCAAACTCATCCCAAAAAGTTAAAAATTAATATAGTATGCATAGAAACTCCAAAGTATTTGAAAAACAATTCTAGCAATGTCACCAGAGACAGATCACCGAAAATCCATACCTGCAGAGAAATATTCTAAAACACATCTTTAATACAGAAAAGTGTGGGTTAGGCTTATCTATGACCCTTCTTAATATAGAAAAGTGTGGGTAGACGAACTAACATGGACCAAAAACTGAACATATACCAAGTTTCAATGCATCCAAACTTAGTGAGCTGTAAATTACCACAATTTAATGGAATGCCCATTAAACCACAGAAGCTATATCTTATAACAAAATTCACAGAAAATATAATTAAAACAACAAAATTGCATCCATAAGTATGAGGTGAAATTAGTCTAAATGCAAAGGCCAGCAAGTATAAGATGAAATGGATCTATCCAACAAAACATAAACATCTTCAACTGTTTAAAACTATGCTAAACCATCCAAAACAAAGCTAAACCAAACAAACATCTATGGCTCCAAAGCTAAACCAAACATCTATCCAACAAAATATAAACATAAAAACATCCATTCAATTAGTTCATGCTTAAAACTATGGATCTAACCACATCTTCAACTGTTCTGGTTCACTTGACAAATATGGTGTATGAATTTCGGCTTGTCTTCGTCACTTGCAGTCAAGAAAAGACTAGCCACGTCCTTGTCTTTCATTAAAGCTATTTTTGCTTGGACTTTCAGTAAGCCATCAATGCCATCAACCTTATCAACTGCATCAGCTACACTTTGTGCAAGTTCGGTCCGTGTGATGTTTTTGTTGACTAGGTTATCTATGGCAGCAGCTATTCTTTTCAAAGGACTTGCAATTTTTTCAGCACCCCCTTTCTTTTTCTTCTCTTTACCAGTTGTGACATCTGCATGCGGCCGCCCACGGGTACGACTGCCACTCCCACGATCACGACTGCCACTGGCAATGGGAGTGGAATGAACATCTTCATATGGAAAGGAAGTGTCAACCACATTGTCATCCATACTTGGAGATTGAACCATATGGTCATTGTGAACATAGTCAGCTGGGTGCATAGCATCTTCTCCTGTTGCTATCTCATTTCCTAACCAAATCGCAAGGGCCATATGGATGGGAAGCACTTTACGTGACTGCCAATACTTCTGTTCCTTTTTCTGTCACAATCATATGTGAAACTACTTGGTTCTTAACATTATGGCCAACTGTGTGTAAAAATATCACCACTTGTTCCTCTACTTGCACTAATTTGTTGTCATACAGTAGACCCCTTTGTCGCAGCATGTCACATAAGCTAGAAAAAGCCCTCTTGCTCAATCTTATCAAGTTTCGACACGTCCTCTCTGAACCATCAATAATTAGTTGTGTCTCAGTAATGCCACGGAGTCTCTGAATACGGTAAGGCTCTTTATGAAGGAACATTTTTGAATACTTCTCCACTGCTATTGCAATAGCAGTAGCCGCCAAGATGATTACTGTCTGGATGGTTTTCTTGTCAATCTCACCGTCACTATCACTCTCTATTTTCATGTCATCATCAGTATCTCGATCATAATCCATTTATAAGCTAAGATGATTACTCTCTTTCACCTATCTCTTAAATATTCTTGAATTACAAAAAAAAAAAAAAAAAAAAAAAAAATCGTTAATACAAAGCAATGTGCATACTTGATGTAACAAGAAAAATCTACAAAAGAAGAAATAAGTAAAAAACAATCTTCATAAAATTGATTGCTATATCTAATAAAAGCAGGCCAGCCTGCCTCTTTGACAAAATTTGTCAAGATTGTGGCCCCTCCCCTATTTATCTAATTAGATTGGTTGAACTCTCAATCTGAGTTTTAGAAGAGGTATCCTATACTTGGAGATCTATCCCTTATGCTATTAACTAGAGTCTCCTAAGATTCTCCCATTATTATTATACATAATAATAATGGCTTCCTATAAACCTCTCAAGGTGGAATCAATTGGGACTCAGAATTTTAGAGGAATGTAGCCATCAAAGTAACTTGATGAAAATCTTCTTTATCACATTATGGATGGATCTACCACAAACTGGAAAAAGTCTAGCATTCCTCTCTTTCTAAATGGTCCAATAACTAAGGTTTTTATAAAAAGAATCCATGCCTAAACTACATTGATTGCAGATAAAACCAAATATAGATATCTCTAGAACTTCCAATAACGATACTACATCTCAATCATAAAAGTAATAGTTGAAAGAAAACAAGCTGGAGTACATCTAAGACAATGGTTAAATAGTTTAGGAAAACTGTCCGAATCAAATAATTTTACAAATGCCCATCCCCAAGGAAAACTGTTTCATTGCATTAGAATTTACTTTCTGAATTTCCAATTCACAGATTCAATCATGAAATGGCTACTTGTTTCCCAATCGATGTACATTTTTTTTGTTAGACAATCAATGTACATTTGAGGTTCAAATCCGAGCAATACAGCCATACAAGAAATATCACTGGAAACGAAGTTTAAGAGAGGAAAATGAGAATGCCCATTAATCTACATGAAGAATATTTTCCTATTCCTTCCTGGATTACTCAAGTTCAAGCACTTTTTTTCCCTTTGTTTACTTGTTTCTTCTAATTTTCATGGAGAAATTTCATTGAAAGATAAGTAATTGAAAAAATAAAATAAATAGACAATATTATGTGGGGGATTAAGTGATTCTGCAATTATGTTTCTCCTCAAATATGTTTGGGTCTCCAACAACTTTAGACCTATGGAATAGAAATCATTTAAAGAGCGAAAAACACTAGCAATATGACAGTAGTAAGTTATGAGTTACAACTATTGATCCAGCAACCCAATGCAGGGCCTCACGGTGTAAAGAAGTTGGAACCAGTGTATCAAGCGGCAAGATTGAATGTGGTAGGCTATACTTTTGATGTACTAGCATATTTTCATCCAGACAATCCCATTATCAGGTATAGTTATGATGTACTAGCATATTTCCTCTGTCTATAAAAAAAATTACTATAATAATGCATGTGAGGAGGACAGTGTACACCTTCGGCTCAGAGAACCTTATCCAAGAAAACAAAAACAGAAAATAAACAAGGAAAAGAAAAAACTAACTGTGTGAACTGCAACTCCTTCCCCCCCCCCCCTTCAAAACAAAAAATTCAATGAACATTTTCATACAAGCAATAGGTAGGCACAAGAAAGTGGTGAATCAACCACAAGCAGCAAAAGAGAAGGATCAACTCCACTTCAACTCATTAATAGTTATCTCAATACACTATCATCCCTTTGTCCCCTCACTCCCCGTCGAATTGGCTTTCAAAGTTTTTGGATTTAGTAACCTCCTCCCAATGACACTTTTTTTTTGTGTGTGTGTGGGAGGGGGGGGGGAGATGAGGTAGAAGAAAAGAATATAGAAAGTAACTGAATCCAAGAAACTAAAAGACTTGCTTTCTAATTTTCGACCTGAAACTCAAATCTAATAAATTTCTAATTCGCTTGCAATTTTAGCAACTCCGGTAAAAGCATTCCAAGTACCCTAAAAAAAATTCAGGAAAAAAATACTGAATAAACACTAAATGGACAAGTATTTGGACCTGGTTTTGACAGATTTATGCCTACAATAACCACTTGGACTGGAAGTTACAGAAGCATGAGGGCATGGGTACCGAAGCATCAATCTATGCAATTACAGAATACAACTCAGGTGAACTAAAACAGTACAAAGAGAGAGAGAGAGAGAGAGAGTAGTTCCCTAAGCTAGCTAGGGGCAAGGTAGTCAAATCCACAAGCAAATAAATATAAGAGGAATTAATGGAGGATTCAAGGACTGAAACAAGGGCGTGGGGTGGGCAGACCATGTGACCCTTTTCACCATTAAAAGAAATAAAGAGAAATTCTATTTATAATTTAAAAAAAAAAATTGAAAATACCCCAAACTCTCTCTCTCCCTATGTGCTATTTATTTAATCGAAAATAGAGCATTTTACACTAAGACAGACTCGGCTACTACTAGTTAGCATCTAGGCTGGTTGGTGGTGTATACCCATCACTCACTTCTGCTTCTTCGTCTGGTCTTTTTCTACTAATACTACTTGGGAGTCTTGGACTTCTATGGCCATGGGCATGGGTATGTGTAAAACAGAGTACTCTGCCTATGTCTCTGTTAATAAAGTCTCTGGCAGAGCTCTCTTCTATTGGCTCACTGAAGCTGTTCATCTTCCAGAATCCAAACATTTGGTCATTTGGCTCAATGGAGGTCATTCTCCCTCTCTCTGTTTGTGTTGTTGGTGTGTGTTTAGGGGAAGGTGGTCCTACTGTTTGTTTTGTTTTTTTAATTATTTTTTTGAATGTGTCTAACTGTTCTGCATTTTTCTTGTTCAGATTAATAAACTACAATCTATTTTTCGTCAATGGGAACATGTACGTTTGAATGAAGGAGAGCACATCCATCTCATGAAGGAGTTGTTTGTTGGTTGTGAAAGCATTGAATGGCAGGTATTACAGCCGAAGGTGAAAAAATCACCTGTTTTTTGAATTTCTAGCATATTTTGGTTCAAACTGTTGTAGACTGCCACTTAAGATTGGATGTACAAAGGCAGAAACGAATTAAAGACTAAATCAAAAATCCAGGTGTAAAAACTCACCTGAACAGGAACCCTAGACAAATCTTCGGTTTACACTTGAAAGAAGAACACCCAAATTAGAACTAAAACCCTAAAAAACAAAAAATACAAACTGCAAACTCCATGTTCTAGGACAGAGAAACAGAGAGAAAGAGAGAGCACAGATGCAAAATGGGTATGAAATAGCAGAGAGGGAGTGACAGAATCCGACAGAGAGAGATGAAAAGAACAATGAGATTTAGGAACGACATACCCAGGGAGCGAGAGAATCGCGAGACACTCCTATTCTTTCGAATGGTAGCAGAGAGGGAGGTATAGAGTCTGAGAGTGAGATCTGATCTTGCTCTCTTCTTCCCTTCGCGAGACACTCCTGTTCACCCTTCTCTTCTCAGTCGCGAGAGAACGCAAGTCGCGATAGCCAGGTTTTTCGATTTAGGGCACATAGGTATGATCCTCTTGGATTATCCTATTTATACCTAGGCTGTAATTTGTAATCCAAATCTGAGTTCTCCTATAAAGGTGAACTCAGATGAATGATCTAATATAGTGTAAAATGTAGAATTACATAATTCTTGTCGTCCGTTGGAATTAGGATACCAAACGGTTTAAAAAATTCAGAATCATGGTCCAACAGAATGATGTTCGGTCGATTTACACAACCAAACGCAGTCTTAACCTTTTGCTTTTTAGGGTGTCAAAGTTCACTCCGAACCCTTAGATCAAACCAAATCTCTTTATTGGTTTGGTTTAAAGAGATTTGGTTTCAGTTTAACCCGATAAGAACCAAACACCCCCCCATCCCCTACAAACCCAATCGGATTGAAATCAAAACTGACCAAGATACTGAAAACTTCCTTAATGGTCTGGTTTCATGGTGGCTGAGTAACAGATCAAAACCGATTCAACCCAACCAAAGCCAGACCAAACTGACTAATTGACACCCTTACAGTTTGCTATCCACATACAACTATGGTGAAGGCTGGCTCCCTACATCAACAGGTAGGGGAGTCAACTGCTCCGTCAGGCATGCAGTTACTAGTCTATAACCGGGTTAAAGCATGCTATGATTGGGCTAATCAAGCTATAAAGGATTGTATCCAATGCACAAGGCTCTTGCGTTTAGTAGGGTCTAGGGAGGGTTAGATGTACGCAGCCTTACCCCTGTTTCCAGAGAGGCTGTTTCTAGGACTTGAACCCGTGACCAAGCATTCAGCAAGCCTTGGAAATTGACCATGCTATAAATGCCCTACTCGGGCTATAAACTGTTGATTACCAGTTTCACTCGGGCACCTGCCGATCTACTATCAAGAGTTGAGTCCTGCCCGAATGATAATCGAGCTAGGGCTAAGACCAGGCCAGTTTTGGACCTGACCTGTTTAACCGGTGCAGTTCATACGTTGACACCCCTACAACTATACTATACTACGAAGATACTGTTGGAAGCCAGCGTATGTGTTTGGTTGGTTTTTCCATGTGGTCTTAAATTCAAATATGAGAGAGGATTTAAACATTGCCCACTTATATTTGGCATCCTACGGGCCATGTCAATGGGGCATGACCCAAGGTGTTGGAGGGGCGTCTAGGCTACAAGAAGCCCACCTAGGCAATGCCTAGGTGTGCAATACATAGATTACATGTTATATAGGTGAGAAGTCACTTCAGCTATCCTTTTCATTTGGTAGCATAATTTTTTAGAAATTAAAGAATTTTCCATTTTCCAAATTTTGCTGGACATAAAGCGCTCCTATATATAACTGCAGATCCAATATGTTTAATTTATGGGTCAAACCCCACTGCTTGCTAGGAAGATTTGATGTACTTAATTAATGTTGTAATGCTTCCACAGACCCCTTATAATGATGCAATGATTGATCAGAAACCAATGTGACTGAGTGAATGGCTGATGTTTAGGTAATCCGCCACCAGATCCGATTATTCATGCATCCATCACTAGCAAACCTTTCAAGCTCAGACATTGGGGTTATTGTTCAATCAGTGGTGGTAAAGGATTTTAATATCACCCACATGAACAATCTATTCCCAAGTTTGTTACACCTTTTTATTCTGATCAAAAGAGCAGCAAAATTTACAAATTCTGTTACCAGTCAGTCACCTTTCTAAATCAGGAGGTTGGGATCTGCAATTCCAAGTTTCCAACATAACAGAACAGAAACCAAATGAATGGAAATTTGAAATGTTCATTGATGGAATATTCTGAGTTGGGGAGGTTTTGGTTTTTTTTTTTTTAAATTTTAATTTTAAACATTAGATGCAAAACCAAGTCAGGATCTAAACAGGGAAAAAATCAATCTTTCTTATAAATCATTTTTTCAAAAAAAACTTCTACAGAAGAAAAACTCGAAAGATTCCTAATACAGACCCTAGTGAGAAAATAATGGAAGAAATGGCACCTGGCTTCAGTGCAGTTCTCTAATAAAATCCCCTTGTGTGAAAGGAATGCCATTGGAGATTGAAATGCACTGGAAGTATATTCTTTTAAGGATTTAAAAGCAATGGCAGAAATCTCTTTTGAGCTCGACCCTGCAGCTCAATTGGTTGATGTTATCCATCATAAACATCTGGCTGCACATTCAGGGACTAAACCCCAACAGTCACTATACAGGACCAAAACATGGAGCCCAAGGAAATGGGAGTTGCTGTCTTTCTGTCCATGCTGTAGCTAATACGGGACTGAGGCAAGCAGAATAAGCAGACTCACTGAATAACACAAACACAGCCTCGATTACCCTGTCCTTCATCATCTGAATATCCTGACTCACTGGAAAATATACCAATAAATAAAAGAATATCAGATTGCAACTATCAATAACTAACAGCAAAGAAACAATCATTAAGTTAATGACCTTACACAAAATGATAGTGTTTTTGTATCAGTGAAGGTTTGTGATCATCCTAGTATATCATAAATGTGACTCAGTCATTAAGAGCTTTTTGACCTTACTCACTTGACCATTCCAAGGATGATCCTAGTCAATATATACTGATAAGATCATTCTTAGATTCTCAGTTCATAACCACCGGACACATCCCATTCAAGTTTTTCTCTTGAATGGAAAGTGAAGATAGGTCATTGGCAGCATT
The DNA here is from genome assembly GCF_018873765.1 of Telopea speciosissima. Classification (NCBI taxonomy): domain Eukaryota; kingdom Viridiplantae; phylum Streptophyta; class Magnoliopsida; order Proteales; family Proteaceae; genus Telopea; species Telopea speciosissima. Next base: position 62,548,599 of record NC_057925.1, read on the forward strand.
TAGAGATAATAACCCATCAAAGAGGATACTCACCAACTGAACAGTTCTAATTCATGAATAGGTCAGCAAAATAAATTGCAGAAAGCTTTCATTTCCTGTTTTCTGATTGCATTAACAAAGCGTTTCTCTACAACCGCCCCCTCTCCCCCCACCCCCAAAAAAAAAAAAAAGGTGGCAGGAACCAACCAGGATGTAGATGGTTAATCAAATTCATATATTTGTAGTAAGTACAAAAACTGTTCAAAGAGTAAGTGGCAAGAAATTCCACTGAAGATTAGTAAGATCCCGGATAAACATCCAGTTCTACTAGGCCAAAATGATTCTCCTGATAGATGAACAAAAACCACAATCATTTTGTGCGAATATTTAACATAAATATAATCATAGACCCAAGCAACCAGTATTGGCTACTCCTTCGTCCTCCCACATTGTTCATCATAAACTTACACACCCTATATTTAATGGTCATCAAGTCTCAAGTGAGATGAATCATCTGCATAGCTGTGTGGATGGAAATTGGGTCCCTGATGGGATTCTAACAGTACAATAGAGATCAGAATCTCATTTGAGTAAACACCACCAGGAAACTCAATCAAGGACTCCGATTAACACCCAAATCTAATCACAGGTAGACAACTAATAGTACTTCAATGTCCCAAAACAGTTTAACAATCCAATGGTTGGATTCTCAGATATCAGCAAAGGACCAAAAATAGAAACTTGTCCCAGATATAGAAACAGGGTTATAAATCATCATCCGCCCTTCAAAACAACATGAAATTATTAGGATAGTCAGCACTCCATCAGGACATCAACAGATATAGAACTCAGCCAAAACCAGTGAACGGGTATCACAGTTAAGACAGAATACAGAATTAGAAACAAAATAAAATCTGTGTTCCTTAAGTCAGAACACTTCCAGATTGACGCCAATCGGCAGGTAATATTATTAATAAGAATTCATGAAAGCATCTCTCAAAACAGATGAACAGAATTGAACTAGTGAAGTAATCCCAAAATATCAACTGATGGCCAACAAATATTAGTAACTGATTAACAACATGGATGGGACCCAATCTTCCATCAAGAGGAGGGCCCAATTCCACTCCTTGGCTCTAACTAAGGCATCCAAATGTCATTGTCTGCACATTTTTCGATTATACATGTGAAATGACAGTATTTACCTTCATTGGAAAAAAGGGTGTTACATTAAAAGCGTAAAGTAAGGTTACAAAACATTTGACACCTTAAAGGGTGTCGATAAGAAAATCCCAAAATCTAATTGGAAACTATCAACATAGAAAGTAAATAAAATATCCCCTTAAGATTGTATAGATGACAGCTCGGCATCTCTTTGAAGAAGTCTCCATGCAAAAGCCAACTGTCCTGAACATCTCCACACAAGGTGGCCATGGGCCCCACAAAAGCAGTCAAATATCTTTTCAAAATCTTCTCCACACAAGGACTATTCTAAAGACCAAATAATGGGCTAAAGGCTGGCCATTAAGTGGACCACAGACTAGTGCGTTGGGCTGGTTCTTCTCCATCGATCTAGTCTACATCAGTCCCCCCCCCTTCCGAATGGTTCCAAATTTAAATCTTATGATAGAAAATGCACTGTTTTGTGAACCACAGTACCCAGATGCTCCAAAATGGCTACTGTACTGTGTTGTATCCTACTTTGAAGATGGTTCCCCTTCAAATTCTCAAAGCATCTCAGGAGACATAGCATTGAAAAACAAATGGTGTCGAAACTTTTAGGAATCTCAGAACCCTTATTCAATATCCCCTTTCTAAGGAGAAAGATTCCAAAAGATCACAAAGAAATCAATTCAATCAAGGGATAGAAAGATATCAAGAGCAGAAAGGGTGGTACCCCAAGATTCAAATATATTGTTGGAGAGTATCCTGGAGAATTCCAGTCTCTAATTACTTCATCAGTAACTATTTCAGTTGGTAAACCTGTATTCCTTAATAAAATATAGTCATTAACAATTGCTTAAAAACGACAAGGAAAACCACCCATTAGGACCTGCTTGAGGCTCATTGAAGCACATGGAGGACATTAATCAGTTAAAAATTAAAATAACATAACCGGTTATTGCAAGCAAATTAATGGAATCTCCAAAGTAAAAGTCCTATTCACTATATCAACGGATTTATACAAAGTTTGAATACCAAAACATAGACAAAAATGAATAGGAAAAAAGTTTCCCTGGGTGGCCTTCCATCATGGAGCAGTGCAACTAGTTCTGCCACGTGGAAGAGTGATGAGGTAATTTCATGTTGAAATATCTAGTGAATGGTCTGAATTGGCCATGTGTCAAATTTTAAACCTGAATTCAATCACTTCCCTCCCATGTATTCCCATTAATGTTCATGTACTCCCTTAGTGGTCCATGCACCCTCTCTGCTGGCCAAGATTTTCCCATCCAACCTGCCATATGGTAGAAATAGGCGTCTTTCCATAGATTCAGTGGTGCGTAGGCCACACATGAATCCTTTTCCCAAAGAAATATGCAATATGTTACCCAATAACCCAAACATCAGAGACAGTGCCACTATCTATACAGATTCAAAGCGAAAAAAGTCAAGAACATCAAATGCACACACAATGTAAACCAGATGACAACATCTGAAACCAGATTAAGCAAAAAGTATAATGCTTGAGGTCCAGAAAATAGGAGAACCAAGTTCATCAGTATGACTTCCCTCAATTATATTTATAGCTGACATCATAAGTGAATACCTATCATTGATCATTAAAGCTACTCGGTTCTAACAGGAACCATATCTTCAACTTAATTCTGAAAATAATGATCTACTTTCCTGACTGGATCCAGGTCTTTATTCCACCATCATCCAAATTTGTGTCCATTTTGATGTATTCCCATCTCACCTTTTAGAAAGGATCAACTATCAATACTAAATCAAATTCAACTCACCAAGCCTCTAACCAACAACCTTGGGATGCTAAAAGTAGTCATTATTTAACCAGGATGACTTCTATGCTATGTCAACATGAAAAATGAAAAGTTGGGAGGCGGGGGAGAGGGGGGGGGGGGGGGCTCAACATATTGTGCACTAAACAAAAAAATTGACCTCTGCATTACCAACCCAACTTCTTAATGGTTTAATTAAGAAGGTTTGATGTTTTGCTCCTTTATAGATTTCCCCCCCCCCCCGTGACTCTGGAGTGAGACCAGGTTAAACTGTGGATTTATTGACCATCACAAGTTATATTGGCATGATTTCAATCATCAGCCCTTCTTGTTTAACCAAAAGAACTGATTAAAAGAACAAGTGACCAACACTCATTAGAAATACCACACAACATATCTTTGAGACAAGATCCTTTGAAGTGCATACCGGAAAGCTAATTCTCTTTATCTTTTACTTTTTAGGAATCGTCATTTGGCAGGAATACAGTTGCCTAATCGTCTTTCCGCCATCTTCTCAATCACTGTCCTACAATGTAACGCCTCAAATATATTTCTATAATTTGATTACCTACAAGTTTACTAACAAACCCAAAGTATCATATCAAACACAATGTTAGATATATATAGTCCATAAATTTTAACATTCAAACATGGAAAGTCCAACTTTGCTCTATTTAATTATCACTAATGTCCTACAATTCACAAAATAAATTGCAGTTCAATCATGCCCGCAATGTGAAACAATGTTGAGACTTAAACAACCAGTTTTATCAAAATAACAATTTCATGCAGAAGAATACTCTGACAATACGCCAAAAGGAAATCAAATCAGATAATTAAAGAAGAACTAAATGTTAAAAAGAAAGAAGATTGAACCAACCTGGGTTCAAATTCCTGGATCTCAACAAGTTCTTTCCCTAAGAAATCTATCCATTGCACTCTTGCCTTTTCAACCTCTTTCTCAACACCTGGTTCTGAGGACGGCTTCTTGAGACTGCTTTTTGGAAAATTCTCAATTTGATTCCCATTAGAGCTTTCATCCTTTACCTCAATCGTCTCACCAGATAACTGAGCCACAGCATCAGGAACTGAAGATAAGGGAGAAGGAACATGTGGGCTGTTCTCTAATTTCAATGGGCAAGGAGAGAGCAGATGAGGAGAAGGTTTGCAAAAGCAAATGAAAGAAGGGCAGTGGAACTTGCCAAACAAAACCCACATTAAATTTTCTGGAGGAGGAACTATTTAAAAGCAACCCATTTCATATCCAGGAAAATGCAATAGTCTAAAATAAAATTAAAAAGCTCATATCCATGAGTCAATGAAAGAAAGACAGGGTTTCTATTTTTGGATGCATGACAATCCGCCACTCCTAACAATAAGAGCAAATAACAGAAAACATTGACCTCGAGGGTAATTCCCAACTGAAAAACGCTTCATACGAAGAAGTTATCAACCATCCAGAAACAGCCTAAAATCATATCTTTTCGACAATTCCAGTTCTTTCAGAATCATAACTAATTGATGTCCGTTTCCTTCTTTTCTTTTTGAGAAGCCCAACCTTTTTAACCGATTGTAAAGACACCGAAAATAGAATACGAAGCTAGTCTTCTGGAACAAAAAAACAGAACCTGGAAAAGATTTCTGGGTTTTCAGGATCTCAGATGATGATCCAAAGTCCTATTTGATTTCAGCGAACTGGGTAGCTCTCGACAAAGCGCCAAAATAATTCAGAAAAAAAAAATCCTTCTCTTCAGTTTTTTATCGAAGGAAAATTGACAATTTCCTGGTGGAAAACTAAGTCATCGCATTCCATAGTGACCATCATACCCTCCTTCAAGTCTATCCTTGAACCAATTTTACTGTCAAGATCAAACCCAAATAGACGAATAAGAATTAAGAAGGAAGGGGAAATTGGAAATCTTCAATGATTAATCAATAGCAACGTAAGGAAATTAGAAAAATAAGCAAATATTAGCTGAAAAGTCTGCCACATCCAGCATTCTACTTTACTGGGTGATTGTAACCCAAAAAGCACTTAAAGTTAAAAATTTCCTCATGGAACATCAAAGCCAAAGCTTTGAGTCGAAACTTGAAAGTTGCATACCAACCAACAGGACAGAGATATTGCAAGCAGAAAAGAGAACTTGAAAATTGGTTGGCTTCTGATATTGTTAACGAAGGCTTCAATTGCATCAGATCCTTTCAGCATTAAAAGGATATAAGGAGACTTTGAAAGAAAAGAACAAAAGCAGATATTATTATATCTATCCTACAGTAGAAACCTCTGAAGGAGAATTTAGTAAGATGGTTCTGAATCTTTTGAGAAATGAAAAACTTTAACAAATGTAATCAAGTGTATACCCCAACTCCCTGAAAAAAATGTTATTAAAAAGCCTTAATGGATGGCAAGATGGCATATGTTGTCCCCAGCTCACCTCATACTCGACCCACCAACCCATCTACCAAGTGTCAAAGCGAATTTATATAGTCTTTCAGATAGATTGATAGCAGAAACGGGTAATAAACCTTTGAAATTTTGTCTCAGGACTCTCATTAAGTGTGGGGCTGTTCTGTGAGCCTCAAGGATATTTCATGAAGCCATGAATGAAGTCTTTTGAGGAATTCTGCCAAGTTTGAAGCGAAAATAACCTATAAACTCGCTTATAGAGAGTCGTAAAAGGATGGATTCCCAAGTCCTAAAACTACTGTTTGAATAATTGGAATCGGATTGGGAATCAGAAATTAATTTTAGATTCAGAAACCAACTCAATTCTTCGTTTTGGGCCGATTCTGATCAATCCATTTAATTCTGGCCTTTTGTGGAGAAATTTGTCCTCTCAAGTGGGATGCCCTGTCCAGTGTACCACACTTAAAGAGAATCCAACCATCCACTCAAAATTTGAAAAGATAAAAAAACATCATTGTCCATGTTTTTACAATTGAATTCTTTAAATGTAGTGAGAAAATAAAAATCACTTTTGTGGCTCTTATACTTGATAATCGAAGCACCTACAACTACAACTGATGTGGGATTACCTTAATAATGCCTAATGCTTCTGCTTGATATGTTTGTATTATTTTTCAGAGAAAATGAATGTTTAACTGGCCTTTCCACATGTAAGGAGGGCTCAACTTTAATTTGAAGGCCAAATGTCCGTGAGATGTTCCTCTCTTTTGGGTGGGGTGAGAGAGGAACTTCTATAATTCCATATGTCCACATCACATGACAATGAGACATGAAACACACTTCGAGTGGCTAAGAATGAAAAGAATAAAAGACAAAAGAAAAAAGTGTCGTATGGTGTCTCATCAAACATAGTGAACCCATAGATGATAGAACCTCAATTGTTCTGAAAACCACATTCATCTACGTACCAAGGATCATTATCCACTAATTAGGATTTATGGGTTCAAGAACTTCCATCACTGTCCCACTAGCTTGTTTCCCTGATTAGTGTAGGTTACACACTGCCAGGCTGTGTTTGGTATGTTTTCTTGGAATAAATTCTAGTTCAGAATACATTCTATAACTAGAAAATAAACAAGAATCGGATTTTTAAATGGACCTGACCATATAATAATTTGAGAATGCATACCAAACACATTTCTAAATCTCAAATCTTGCCAACCTGTTGACATAGAGAGGGTTACCAGAAATCCCAAAGGAAGGGACAATAATTTAGCCAACATTGCCTACTCAACACAAAATTAACCTGCAATAATGAAGTTTTAAGAACAGTTAAGAGGAGGGTTGACAGACAGACCATATTGCATGTACCTTATATCTATGTAGAGGGAGAAAGAAGGTGAGGGGTGTGTGTGTGTCCCCACCTACTAATATTGAATCCTTAAAAAATGCTTCACTGAATTATACACAAAGAGAAGTCATGAAGAATCCTTGAAATGGGTAGCGCTTGCTTGCTTGTGTAGCTAATAAAAGTCTACAAGCTTTTACACCACCGCTCCCAAGTTCCAAGTTCCAAGTTCCAAGTTCCAAGTTCCAAACCTTAATGAAATGAAATTTCTTTCTCTGTGAAGTGATATAAACCTGGCTGAGTTGTTCATCTGTTATGCTTACATCATGATTTCAAAAATCAGCATTGGAATATTGGATTGGGAACGATCCAAGCTAATCCCGATTCTGGCTGATCTGCCTCCCTCAAGCGAAGCTCAATCGATTCCTGTTTAAAAAAAATTAGGGTTAGTGAATATTTGGGCCGATCTGGCTCAACTGATTACGGTTGGAGCATATATTGGCCTATTCTTAGCAATTCCTCACTGATCCTAATCAATTCTAATCCGAATCAGATTAAAATTGACCGAGACCGATCTAAATCTAGATCCTACTTCCGGGTTTTTAAACACTTCCTTTTGACACATGGCAACTGATTAAAAGGCCAACGTAGTTCTACAAAGCCTAGAACCACTAGCTTCTCTTATGTGCCATCACTGCCAAGTCCTTGCCTACTTAATGACCGCATGTCATGTTGCAAACACCCCACAGCCCACCCAAACACACACAAAACCAATTCTAAAATCCCTTTCAAAGAGTCAAAGAGTACTGAAGATCACTTTTACTTACTCCACCACAAATGGGAAATGGGTTTGGCTACCCGAATCTTTTTTAACATCAACTAATAATGCTCTGGTTCAGCTTACTTAAGTCTTATCCCAAATAAAAGTACCTGACTAAGCCTTGTTTGTTTAGCCGATAAAAAAGATGTGGGATTCATGTGTAACAGAATTAGAAAACAGGAAAGTAAAGGATGGTAAAGCAAAAGAGTTAAAGAAATGTGTGGGACCCAAGCACTCTTTCCTCTCTTTCTCCTCAAAGTCTTAACAAAAAATGGAAGGACTTTTGACAAGAAGGGATGGGGGAAAATTGTGTGCCACATCAGCATACAAAAACTAACTTGTTTAATAATGAACCAAATGTTGTCTTCTTACTTTCCTATCCCGTTCAAACAAATAAATGGGATTCTTTGAATTTTATAGAAAACACATCCATGAACTTTGACATGTGACTAATCCAGATTATTTTCAAGATATCCAATCCTGAAAATTGCTAGATCACTCTTCCAGGGTGGGCAGACCAGGATTTAAGATCTACAAAGAGAGAATAATCATCATCGAAAAAAGAGAGGATGTTTAGTCACACATAGGTTCAACCAACCTGACTCTTGCTTCAGCACAAAGTTAAAAGAAAAGACCCTCATCCTTAGAATTTAAGAAATCCAATGCTGTACAGCCAACAACAAGAAACAGAATATTGACACCTGAAATCCAATAAATCAAACCCAGTACTCAAGACAACTATCAGCAGAAGACCTATATATGAGAGAGATGGCAATGCCAGTCAAGAACAAGAAGACACTGACAAATGAACTTATCAACAACTTGTGAAACTGTGTTACACAGTTTCTCACTCATTACACTTGATCCTTAATCCGCATGCAACGTGCCAACATTTCTGAGTAGCCCACGACTTCAAAAGGCAAACTTCGCTTAACGGAAGTGGATGGAGGATTGGAGGAGACTGAATTCTTGGGCTGGTCGACATTGAAGTCTATCGGTGAACCCAAAGGACTTGTTGCTAGCAGGAATGCTTCCTGCTGCATTACAGGGCTTGGAGCTGACAATGATAAACGAGTATTGCTATTAGAATGTTGTTGCTGCTCGGGTATGGGTGAAAATGGCACTTCTACACCCTTGTCAAGCTCATTCTGCAAATCAAATCATACAATGAAGTCACAATAATGAAGACAAAGTAAATTTTGAATTCAGTAGTGTTGGAGGAAGATCTAAAGTTAATGATCAATAAACTGCCTACAACTATGGTCCATCCAGAAAGTGGTCTGCAAAATGAAACAATTTATATCTATCGTGAATGTAGGCCCTTGATACAAGAATATTCACGCATAAGTTTCTTCAATGCCAATAGTGGCACAGAAGCCTGATCCCAGCAAACAAGTTCAACAAAGTGAGGTATTAAGCTTTCTTAATAGTTGGCAATTTAAGCCATTGTCGACTAAGGAACCAGATTAATCATCTGAAAGTAAAGACTCTTATGGTCTAAGAAATAGGATCCAGCCATAGTTACTGAAATAGATGCCAAGTTACAAAAAGTCAACAGGTAAATAAACAATATTTCCACAATGATTCAAGAAAGAAGTGCATTAATAAGCACCTGTAGATGTGCTAAAATATCTGCTCCAGTAACTCTTACTCCTTCTTGTTGCCTCATCAATATCCATTCATTAAGTTTTTCCTTGGGGAAAATACAAAATAAGTATTAGATATCTTTTATGAAACCATATTCTAATTGAGAAGTTAAAGTCAATTATGATATAACTACATCCCGATCCTCAGCTTCCCAAAATATTTTTTTGGTTGGGGGGGCTCAGAAATAGATCAGAACTCACTTTTAAGTCTGTACAGAAGGCTGATATACACAATTGTGCTTTGCATAAGCTCCCCCTTAAACCTACCTTACTAATCAATATCAAGTAAAAAACATGTCATACCTAAACATAAGTGTCACTGCATCTGTCCTCTAATAGAAATTTGAATCCGCCACTTCCAAAAAACTAAATTATATATCAATAGGAGTATGGGATAAGCAGCCTCCTCTTCCTAAAAAGACAAAAAGATAGAATCCCTAGTAGGTAGTCAGCCCCACTTTAATTAAGCCATGACCAGCTACTTTGGTCTGCTTCATGAATTATGTTCTGCCATTCCACTTTTCAGGGCTATATCTTCTTAGTAAAACTCAAAAAACCCACACAAAGCGCCCCCCCCCCCCCCCCAAAAAAAAAAAAAAAAAAAGATCAGAAGATGTGATTTTCCATTAGCCTTTTTCTTTTAAATTTTCCCCCTTTTGAAAGCTCAAAGAAATTTATATAACAGAGTCCAGAGATAGGGATCCTATACTCCTACTAAGAATAATGTGGAGTACATGCGATCAGACGTTTTTTTTTATTTATTATTTTATATATATATATTTTTTGGGGGGAGGGGAGTGGCAAACCAACACAAACAGAAGGGCAAGGAATAATGCCTCTTCAGCAAGAGTGTAGTGTTGTACTACTGACAACCTTAGAATTGGTATACTCTTCTTCATAAGATTCTTGATTTACCCTCAGCTCTATACGAGAATACTTATGACGAAATACCACCTTCAGCCTCCATTATGTACTTTAAAAATATTATGTGCTGTTCAGATCAGCGCCAATTAAAGCAGGTTGGAAGTGATGTGGCAGCAGGGCCACGTGAACATCTCAAGCCCAAAATCATCAAAAACAAATATGATTTTGGCATGAAACAAGAATAATATTCTTGAAACCATAGTGAACTATTTCTCTAAAATACCAACAAATTGAAAACTGATTCAGAAAAATTTTCTCTTAAACTTCACAAAAAAAATTTGGAAAAGTGAGAACCACGCAAATAGCACAACAGTTAATTAGTTAACCCCTTATTGACTCCAATTCTTGGAGATTTTCCACCTTGTATTTTGCTTTGCTAAGCACTAGATTATTTAGTTCTTGGATATTCTGCCAAAGAAAAATTGCAAGAAGAACCTACTTGAAGTGATCATGCCTTTCCAAACAAACCAACAATTATATCTCCTAAAACTGTGCCCAATCAATGCAACTTAAAAATGAAAAGGCCCAACAAATAGGCAGAAATTTCAAACCATAGAAAGAAGGATATACGCTCTAAAACCATCCAATTAATCTTTTAGAGGAAGGCGGTCCACCAAATACTCATTATGTGAACCAGACAGAGAGTGCAAAAAATGAACCTCTCTCAAACCATGTGAGCCAGAATTATCTTAAAGGTTAATTGATCAAACTGGCATAGGAAATGCAAATATCCGGCCAACCAGGCTGAACATTTCTTGCAATTCTTGATGCTCTTTTGCACAGCAACGATTTGGTGCTTCACTTCCTCGACAAATGGAACCAGGTGACAGGAGGCCATTGGTCCTTCAGTCCAGTCCATAGGCATCATAGAGAATAAAATAAAAATAAGAGTTGTTGGTTTTATCCCTAAATGCAGGAACATTGGGAGTTGCAACTACTTTAAAAATCAATGAAAAAAAGAAAGCCTTCAATATCTACAAACAACGCGTGACTAGGGATAACACAACATCTTGATTATGTACCTACACATTGCACCTCCTAGGGCTGATATTACTGCAAAGAAGGTGGAGCCAGAAGTTCCTTACTTTTTCGGACAAATGGACTCATGCATATTCCTTGCTTGGTTAGATTTTATAGAGGAATATTTTGATTGGTACAACTTGACAAAGGAGCGAAAACTTACATTTGTTTACCTGCAATTGATTGGTTGTACTAGAGGATGGTGGAGATTCCATGAAGAAAGACTTAGAGTTAAAAGGAGTAAACCTCGGACTTGGGAAGAGATGAAGCACAAGTTGAAGAATAAATACCTTCCAGAACATGTCCAAAGAAAGTTCTCCCTTTAACAAGATTACCACTAAAAGGTATTCAAATCTGAAGATAACTTGAAGCAGCCATCTCTGAAATTCAGTTCGTAAGTTAGGGAGTTTTGGAAGTCCGGCCCCAATAATATTAAAGCACAGACTGAGCTCAACTTTGCACCATCAAAAGAAGCATTCAAAGAAAGGAGCTTGCAGTTGAAGATAAAACTAAAGTAATCACAGTGAACTATGAAGATAAAGAAGAGACGGTGCTTGAAGCTTCAAAGACAGAAGATCAACAGGTACAAGATTCTACTGAAGAGGTCCATGTTGAAGAGATCAAAATAGACGAAACTGAAACAGTGTAAGATGTGGCAATATTGTCAACATTCATGATGTTGTTTTTTAATAGGTAGAGCTCATGCCTCAAGTCTTTGATGAGAAAACTACCAAAGTTGAGGACTCTATGAACATGACATTCACAGTTGATATTGATTCAGAAGTTGAGCACAAAGAGTTCATCATGCCACAGTTCTTTGAAGAGAAAGCTCCACACCTTCAAGTCCACATTCCCAACTTGAAGGAGTTGTCAGAGTTTTGTTACTGTCTTAAGAAAGACAGTCATAATATGAAGCTGATCCCTCAAATGTCTAAAACTCGTGGTTGAGTTTTTTCTAAGCCGGGGAGAATTGATGTGGATCAGAGGTTCCAGCCAACATAAGCCAACATAGGCCCAGATTTGTTGGTCTTCATGGTTCTGGCCAGGCCTAGGCCCAAAGCCAACATTTGGCCCATGCATGTGAGACATTTCTAGAAGCATATTAGTTTTCATTAGTGGAGTCATTTTATATTAATGTTTGGTGGATGTTATTTCTTTATTGTTGGGTCAGCCTATTTAAGATGTAAGAGCTAAGCTCTCAACCACGAATTTGACAATCAAAACATTGCTTTGTGCATGTGTGTGAATGTGAGATGCCTCATGTTGTGAGAGGCAGCAGCTCTTGGTGAGATTCCACGGAGTAGATCAGTGGGAGGCCATTTTCTAGTTGGTGGGAGACCAACATATCGTCTTCTTTCTACCCAAATCTTCATCTTCAAGTTTAGCCTTCAATCCAACCTTGGCCTAAGTCTATCTATGAATGGTAAAGTTGATGTTATTTCAGTTCTCTTTTCTCTTTAATTATTAGCGCTATTCAGGTTTTGGTTTTCTTGTGGGATCCTTGTCTCTATTGTTGGTGACTAGATACCATTAACAAGTTCCTCCAACGTCGTGCTTTCTTCTTCTTCTTCTCAATCTCTCTCTTCCCTCTCTCATTTCCCTTTCTATTTTTACATATTTGTACTTAAACCTCAACTAGAAATCGAAGTGCCTCATGCCAACTACTTGAGACTTATATTTAGATAAGAACGAAATAGGATGAAGAAACTAAAAAAATTTTGTCGAATAAATTAAACAAAGCTCAAAGAAGTCTTGCCCCAACTTTCTCAGCCATGCAATACCATTCAACTTCCACTAAATCGAATGCCATACTGCCATATTTTCCAGGGTGGAAATGAAGGGAAAAATAAGCAGTATTAAGATGCAATTCATGTGGTACAAGATTTCCAAGGTAACCTCATACAAGACTCACTTACATAATAGCAGCTGCCCACTCTTAGAACCCCATTCCTGCCACAACTTTAGGATTCAAGAAAAAGAGTACGGAGTAGGAAAATATGCTACAAAAAGGGGGTTTCAAGAGAAGAAGCAAGGGACTTAGTTTTGCTAACTTAAATGTAAAAAAATAATGAAAATAAATGTTGGGGATTCTAATCACAGCTGAATCGTACTAATCACCCGGTCAAAATTCATGGTTCTTGCCAAATTCTCAAAGTTGCTTTCTCAACTTCTCAACAAATATTCACCAAGGAAGCCTCTCAAGGTTCAAAATATTACTAAGGGGATATAAAGTGTTGATCAATTTTCACTTCTTTTAAGGAAAATTTTCGCAATGTGGCTGGCAACTAGCAAGCCAATAAAGATGCAAAGATTTTTTTTTAAAGGAGAAAAATAAATTCCAAGATCCATGGTGAGAAACAAATCAAGTACTTAATGAAATTCAAATTGAAGTGTCCAACTATTATTGTAATTACCAGGTTGAACAACACCAACAGAAAAAAATAGGAATCAAACATGAGGAAACATCAAAGTTCAAGATAAATACTATAGTACAAGTTAACCCATCGCTTAATCATAGCTGAAATATCCAAATGCTTGGCATCAGTCATTCAATTAAATATGTTAGAGCTAGTTGCATGATTATTCTTCTCCATAGCTGAACAATCCCCAAAAAATAGTACGAAGTTCAAGGAATATTAGGTGCCCACTTTCATCCATTCTTTCACCAAGATATCCAGAATATGAATTCCAAAAGGACATTAAAGCAGAAACAACATGAAGGAAGTCTTTAATAAATAACCCAGGATAGAAATAAACTGTTTACTGTAATCAGTGAATCAAGCTAAGCAACAAGTAGCCGTGAGAATAATAAAATTGGCCCAAATGTAACTGACAATTAAAAAAAAAATAGACATCATGGATTACTTTAATCAAGAGGAAAAGCCTTGTCTCATATAAACAACAATTACTCAATTAGTTCATTAAAACATTCAGAAATAAAAAGGCATAAAATATATAAAAATATAAAACCATCCATCAGAACTGGAAGTCTCTCCAATATGTAGGTCTTACAAAATTTGGGGAAAATGGGACATGATCAAGATGGGTTTAGGAATCAAAAGAGAAAAAAGCGAACCAAGGAAGAACCCTTAAGAGTAGGTGATTTGGTTTATTACCAAAGCATGTCGTTCTCCAGCGTGAAAGAGCAACTTCTGCTGATGAAGTGATTGAGCATAAAGTTGAGAGAGAGAATTGGCGGTGTTACAGAAAGAGGAATAGAGTGTTCTATCGCTTTCCTCCAAAGCAGTGACCTCCGCAGATTTCCTCTTCTGAGTCATCTCTCTCGAATTTGGCGCAGCTGGAATCGATGGTACACACTCAGAATTCTGTTCAACCCAGGGACAACACACCATGGACGGTTAAATAGGGAGAGCTCAGAAGCCTGTTGGAAAGGGCAGCTCTCTATTAGTTACAGAAAATTAATTATTCTGACAATCCAATTAAAAAAAAAAAAAAAAAAACGAAATTGAATGAAATTGGCTGTTTTAGAAGAAGGGCGCAGGACCCATTTTGAATTTTCCCATAGAATCATCCTTTCCTCTCTCTCCTGCCATGGGAAAAGTTTAGGGGCGAGATGACAGGTGACAAGCAATACTGGGTGAACATTTGTTGTTGTAGTTGTTGATGTTGCAGCAGAAAAACCACAACTGTCCCACACTCTCTTTTTTATAGGAAAAAATTCCCGTACCTGCCATTGCCATACTCAACTATTAGTGGAGTGCCATCTGATATTGAGATGATGATTTCAAATCACCATCTATCGTATCATTCCTACGCGGGACATCCCATATCTTTTCACTGGACGAGCCTCCATCTTTTTCTTTCCACATCAGAATGCTTTTTAACGGTTTCTGGGAAATATCCTAATCTTACTACATGCAAACTGCCTTCAATGCCCAGCTCTGCAAGTGACGGGTTCTTCCAGCCAAAACTGGGACGTAATCGACTCGAACGAACTCGGCCACATTCTGAGATTACACGCCATCAGAACCATCTTCTTTACTCATCTGTGTTGGATTTTGATTCAGGAGTTTCTTCTTTTGATATATATATATATTTTTTTTCCTTTTTTGAAGTTACAGAACAATCATAGTAATTATAACTTTGCAAGAGATTTCTCTGGTTAGTCCTAGGACATGCGTCTCTTTCCAATCATATGTAGAAGGAGGTACAGAGAATCCAAAGCGCCTAGAATGGTTTTGAGGTTTTCTGTCTGCAACAGAGACGACGGGTTGAGATTGAGCCGGGTTTTTGAAAGTTCAGGCACATCCCAAGGTCTCCAAGGCTTGGTCTAAGCTTGGCCTGGCCTTAGATCGGTTTGAGATATTTTAACCCAGGTCCGGTCCTATCGGGTTAGGACGGCCAAGGTTTGGTCCTATTTTATCATTAGATCATTTGGTTAGTCTAATAATAACCATTTTTTTTAATCCATAAGTAAGGTCCAAAGAGAGTGAACTCATGACCTCTTAGTTGTGATAGATCAATATCCATAGGTTGAGCCCAATGTCCTTTGTTCACATGTTAAGTTTCAATTCAATTCCCATTTATTAATAAATGGTAAAACAACTAAATAAGGAATTGAAAATAATAGGAATTACCAAGATTACAATGGGATTCATGGATATACGTGAGAATGTGCTCACATATGAATGAGAGCATACGCTTCCAATTATTAGAATTTCTAAAATCACCCATTTATGTGGTCAAAAAAAACAAGAGGTGTTGTTGGTTTACTTTCTTACAAAATACAAAAAATATGTTAAAATATTTTTTTAAAACGAAAATGTTCTTGATACTGGGGGTGCAGTATGCACCTAGACACATGGGGATAGATGAAATGATCGTCCCGCCTTGTTGAATGACTGAAATTATGTCCCTGCCCTACCCCATGTGTCTGGGTGCAACCAACGTCCATATGCACTCCCAGACAGAGAACATTACCCCTTGAATGTGAAAGCCAAACAACAAAGGAACTAAAAGTGTGTTTGGATGGCCAGAAATATGTTTAAAAAAAAAAAGAATAAAAAAAACATAGTAAAATAAAAGTAAGAGTGAAACCAATGATGAGTTTTATGTGTATTTTTTTCTTTTCTTACCAGTCAAACACAACTTAAAAAAGTATCGTTAGTCGTTACAAAGGAATTTTTTTCTTGGATAATTCCTTAGAATTGAACTTCCATGCAACCAAATGGAGCATCAAAGTATTTCAGAAAAGTTCAGGGAGATTTCGGTCATTATGGATCTGATAAAGTAACGGTTTAAACCCTAAACCCTCTTCAGTTCACAGCCGCTCCACTTAGCTGAAAAGCACCTCTAGTCCTCAAGGGGAGCTACTCTGCGTGTGTCTCTGTGTCTGTGTGTGTGGGATTAGGGAAGCATGCGACCTCCGAGGGGTAGAGGGGGTGGTTTTAGGGGGGGTAGAGATGGTGGTTTTAGAGGGGGTAGAGACGGTGGTCGCGGTGGAAGCAGAGGTGGACGTTTTGGTGGCCGTGGCGGCGGTGGATTTCGCGACGAAGGACCTCCTGCGGAAGTTACAGGTGGGTTACTTTTCCTTTTCCAATCTTGCTCTAGTTTCTCTTTCGATTGCTAAGATCCTCCTCAACCCTCATCTCTCAATTATTTGCTTCTGACTCTCACGTTCATAAAAAGGAAAGGTACACACATACAAGCAATGGGAAACAAAAAAGAGCTCTTTCTTAACCCATTTTTCTTCTGGCCCCTTTTGTTATATGCAGAGGTTGCTTCCTTTCTTCATGCATGTGAAGGTGACGCTGTAACCAAGCTCACGAATGAGAAAATACCATACTTCAATGCACCTATCTATCTGCAGAACAAGACCCAGATTGGGAAGGTTGATGAAATATTTGGTCCCATCAATGAATCTGTGAGTCCACTTTTTCCTCCCTTGTTCGTTATCATCGTTTCTTGAACTGAGACCCCACCCAAAAAGAATTTCGGGTTTCTTTTTTAACGCAATTGATCATTGTGTGTTCTGTTTCAGTTATTTTCGATTAAGATGATGGAAGGCATCGTGGCGACTTCATATTCGTTGGGTGACAAGTTTTACATTGACCCGGGGAAGCTTTTGCCCTTGTCAAGATTTCTCCCACAGCCAAAGTAGGCATTTTCCTCCTTATCACATATTTCATATTTAGAAAAGTTCTTATTTGTTGTTTCGAAGGCAATGATCCGCCAACCCAAGTTAGAGGATCTAATATACCAATCTTTTAATATTGATCTGGTTCCATTTGCTCAAGGCTCTTGGAGCTATACAAGTTTGAGTATATACGTAGGCCAGGGTGGGTTGTCACTTTATATATGATATTGAGGCACCACTCTTTGAGGTTGGTTACTAATTACTCCTTAGATATATCTGCTGTTGAGAATAATATACAGCATTTCCTTAGTAAGAAAATGTGTGGATTTGTAATATCCTGAAATGTGTAAAACATGTCAAAAAATCAGTAAATATACAATTAATTTCCAGAAATTGGATATTCTCTGGGAATGTAGACTTAGTTCTTTTCCAGTGTCACTTTTTTTGGAAGACAGTTCTTTTTCAGCATCACTAGTTTGCACTTGCATCTTTTAGAAGGTGGCCATGGAGACAATTTTCATTGGTGGTCAGGTATTTGTGTGGGAAGAAACTTGATTCCAAGCTAGTAAGAAAGAATAACCTCAGTTGGTTCCTCTCGACTCTGGGGCTTCTAATTGCATTCTTAATGCTTTATGTTAAGCTGTTAATTTTTTTAGGGAGATTGTGGCCAATTTCATTGAATTGTTTGCTGGATCTTGGAATTAGTAAAAACAGGATAGAGCTGATCTTCTATTGGTGATTTGTTCTATTGAGGTTTTTTTTTGGTTTTTGGAAAAGAGATGTTTGTCTTCCTGTGGTCTGATGTAAGCCTAAATACTCTCCATGGGGAATAGATGCTTCTCTTGTGTGTGTGTGTGTGCTTTTTTTCTTATTTGTTTTTCTCTTGAGCAATCAACTATTCTCTTCTGCAAGTTTCAGTCTACCACCACAAATTTCAATGAACAATGTCTGTTCTGTGGGTTGTATTCTTATTAACTACAGTATCTCTTCACTTAGGTTCAATAAATTGGATCAGTTTGAGAATCTGTTTTCAATTGTTAGTTCATTACATACTCTCTCACCAGCGTTCCTACTTTTGGGAGGTTTTTTTTTTAATTTTTAATCTTAACTGCAGCTGTTTTTTCATTTGTCTAGTGATTACTGCTGCCAAGTATGATGCCCTTATTTGAGTTGAGACCATCTCTCAGATATTCCTCATCGTGCCTGCATCAGTCTACTGCCTAATATGTTGTGGTGTTTCTTGATTGCTTCTTTAAAATCGGATATTACAGTAGTTTGTGCCCATGAACTTATATATGCCACCCCATAAACATTTAGTGACATCTAAAGCTTGACACTTTGAGAACAAATATGCTTGAAGCTATAGATAGCAAGTTTTACCGTTCAATTAATATCGGTAGTAATCTTTTTTGCTACCTTGCTTAAAGTTTTACAGATCAATTGACATCGGTAGTAATCTTTTTTGCTACGTAAATTTTATTCCACAAGATGATCCAACCATTTATCTCATTTTTTTAAAAATATTTTTATTTTATGCTTAAAGCCCATTGTCGTGCATATTTGGTCTACTATAATAAATTCAGTGGATGAGACTATCCTGACATGGTGAATTAAGTTTTATAGATATTATCATTTTAAGCTCGTGAGGCTTGTTTCTTGATGTAAAGCATCCTGAAGATATTCATTATTACAACAACTCAACCTTATCCCAACTAAATGGTGTCGCCTACATGGATCCTTGCCCTCTAATCAGCTTTATTTGAGGTCATACTTGATACAATACCTAAACTATGCACATCTTTCCTCACCACTTCTCCTGGGGTCATTTTAGGTTTGCCCCTTTTCTTTTAGTTCCTTTAATATGAATCAAATCACTCCTTTGTACTGTAAAATCCAAAGCTCCGTTGAACATGGCCATGCCACCTCAAACAATTTTCTTTTTTTTGGTAACAACCTCAAACTATTTTCTTGTAGCTTATCATGTATCAGAGCTATTCTCAAATCAACATGTGATTATTCCTTACTTTATCCTTCCTAATTTTTGCCGCACATCTATCTCAACATCCTCATCTTTACTACATTGTGTTTATCTACATGATGCTTCATAACTACCTAACATTCCACACCACATTACAACCCTGTCATTTGACTGTCCTATTTTCCTTTAAGTTTTAAAAGAATACGTCGATCACATAACACTTCGGATGCACCTTTGAACTTCATCCATCCTATTTTAATTCTCTGTGAAACATCATCCTCTATATCAGCTTTGTTTATGATTGAGCCCAGATACCTAAAATAATTATATTCACATATTTACCTCGAACACTTTTCTTCCCTTATAGTTACCAGATTAATTCTCTAGGGACTATCATAAGCTTTTTCTAGGTTAGTAAAGGGCCATATGGAGATCTTTTTGACAATTTCTAGATCTTTCCATGAGTCCCCTAATTAAGTAAATAGCCTTCTGTCGTGGACCTTTTGTGGCATTAAACCAAATTAGTTCTTCGTAATAGTAGTTTCTTGTCTCAAGAGTGTTTTAATAACCCTCTCCCATAATTTCATATTATGATCGTTAGTTTTATGCTTTTACCCCAAAAAAAAGACTCATTAGTTTTATGCCACTATAGTTATTGCAGCTCTGATATCACTTTTATTTTTGTAAATCGAAAACATAATCCTTCTCCTCCATTCATTTGACTTGTGCTCATAATCTTATTAAACAGCTTGATTAGCCAAGATAAACCACAGATTCCTAAGCTCTTCCACTCTTCTATTGGGACTTAAACCTTCTTTTACTTCAAGTATTTGCATTGTCCTGGTATGTATAGGGACAAGTAGTGGTCATTCTTAGACAATGGAAGTATGCATACTTGAATATTGCAATTTGTGGTATCCATCTAGTAAGTTTTGGTTGGGGGAGATCTGATCCAATCATAGGATCCGGCCTGATCATTTTGTCAATTGTTCGAAGCCATGACTACATGCCAGCAGTCTAGAGAATATGCATTTTTTTTCATATGGTTATTATCACCCATCACACTGATTTGTTTTAATAGATTGGCCCAATGGGATCACTGGTCAAACATTCACATTGATAAGGATATGCACCATGATTGTTTGGAGGTTATTACTTATTTATCCTTGGTAAAAAACATTGGGAATATTGAATGCTGCCTAAATAAATATGTTTAGATAGGATGATGTAAAATCGTCCTATATGATATTTTTATTATACACCTTAATGCTGTAATTTTGCATATGATGCTGTTTTATTTTTCGCGGCTAACTAATAATTTTATTTGTTTTTTGCTGCTGATCTGAAATCCCAGATTAAGTATCCAAGTCATTTATGTTCTTCTGAAAAACATTTATTTCATGATATTCCACCATACTTGAAACTGTTATGACCTTGTTTATGTTGTGTCATTGACTTGTGTGAACCACATAGTAAATTTTATTTATTTTTTAATGAAACCACATATGGAATAGGAACCCTAGGTGTCTCCCATCATACTCATCTTCTGATCATGTTTGAATAGAAGATTTATGTTGCAAATTTTGCTGCAGGGGACAGGCACAAGCCGGTGGAAGAGGTGGAGGTCGTGGAGGCAGAGGTGGCTCTTTTAGAGGTGGTGGGCGAGGTGGTGGTTTTCGTGGAAGGGGTGCCCCAAGGGGAGGCAGGGGTGGCTCTTTTAGAGGTGGTGGCCGTGGTGGTGGCTTTAGGGGCCGAGGGAGGTCATAGAACAATTGCATATCTTTTTTCACCTGTCATTCCAAAGTGTGTTTTTGGGCAATGGAATGCAACAGAGAATATTGTGTTTTGAGGACCCCAATGATCAGTGTTTGATAGAAATTGAGTAGTCTTTATTACTTATTGCCATTATGGTTATCAGCAAAAGCAATTCTATTCAAATTGCACAAATGTTCTTTGCGTAAGCTCATATGTTTTTTGCAGATAAGCTCTCAAAAGAACCGATCTAAATTGAGCATGCACACCAGTTGCAGGCCAAAATACTGTTGTTTTGTTACTGAATCCATCCTCTTTGCAAGTTATTTGCAGATTTTATAGAACGTGCAAGTTAGACACATGACCAATTTAGACTGTTTCTTATATATAGTCAGTCTTCCATGTGGTAGAATAAGTATGCTCACCACCAATTATTGTCGGTCACAAACTTTCACCTAAGATCCAAAATCATTCTGCACTGATTCCCCTCAAATAAAAGGGGTTTAAGCTTGGTTATTTCGTTTTGATCCTAAATTGTGAGTTGTCTTCATGATACAAAATGAATTCAGTGGTTTAATTTCATACAAAAACCAAGGAAAAGTAAATATAATGGATTATGTTCTTCATGGTGTTTGTCTTTGTTTTTGTTATTTTATGGAAAAACCAAATTAATAAAACAGAAAGTTCTCTACTTCATGGTAAAGAGTAAAAGTTTTTCTGTCATTGCATGCTTGCTCAACTCTAGTGACAACCGAAATTAAAGTAATATCCTTTCACTATTTTTTTTTATCAAATTATTTGAGTAAGTCCTAAAGCTAAAGCATTCACCTGAAAAAATACATTAAAATAGAAAAAGTCTTGATAAGTTATTGTTGGGTAAGACTCGAGAGGAATTTCATTAATATAAAAAAAATTCTTAATAAGTTATTGGTGGACAATAAAGACTCAAGAGGAGGAATGCTTTGCCAGGGAAGGGGGCAGGAAGGTCTGCAATCTTCATCTCCATCTTTATCTTCATCAGTCTCATGATCTTTTGTACTATTCCATTATCCATATCAGGCTTCCCAACCTCTGAGGACAGTGGCACGAGCAACCCGGTTGACTCCTAAGGTGAAGGCTCCCATCCGGAGATCACAGTTGTGAGTCTTGCACATTTCCTTGACATCTTTGAAAGCTTTCGTCATGTATGTCTCAAGTTCTTTATTCACCTTCTCTTCATCCCACATAAACCCTTGAATGTTCTATCAACCACCAAAAAGGGTAAAGAGTTATGTAAAAGTCAGCCTCTACAGACCACCAAATAATGGATTCAAATGGTGGAACTGAAATTGGAAATTCAGCCTCGAGGGTATTAAGGATTGAAATAAGAGGCCAAATCAGAGATGAAACCCCACAAGTAAAGGAGAAAAATACCTGAACCCACTCGAAATAACTCACAGTAACTCCACCTGAGTTGGCATATATGTCTGGAAGTATGACAACACCTTTCTTTGATAAGATCTGCAAAGGAGATCATCAACCCACAGTTATAATCATTTTATTTTCTGTGAAGTCACTTACTGCTTCTTACTTTCCAAATCTATTAAATGCTCTCACCTCATCAGCCTCTGGGTCAGTTGGATGGTTGGCAGCTTCAATAATAAACTTAGCTTTTATCTCATTTGCATTGTCCCTTCAATCAGACCAAAAAAAAATTTCTTTGTCAAATTTAGCAAATTATGGCTGTGTGAAGAGCTTTGCATATAAGTAGTAGTCAGATGGAAGGCTTATGCTGGAGAACTATCTTTTCTGACCCTCAACTTTTTAGTTGAGATGAGAAGTAATGTTGCTTGAGGGAGACAGAGAGAGCTGTGGTGAGAAGAACCTGTTGATAACACCACCAAGGGCTGCAGGAATAAGAACATCACAATCCTCAACCAGTATTGACTTTGGATCAATGTGGTCTCCACCACTGAAACCTTTGATTCCTCGATTCTCTTTGGAATGTTTAAGTAATCTTGGTATGTCTATTCCATTGCTATTCTTTAAAGCTCCAGTGATGTCACTTACTGCAACAATCTTCCCACCATTTTCGCTGATGAGTTGGGCTGCCCAGGAACCAACATTTCCGAACCCCTGAGGTTTTCAATGGAAAAGAGATTTACCATCACCAAGCAATCAATCCATTGATGGGAATGGGGAAACAAAAAAATGAAAAAATGATGGTTTTCTTTCATTTTAACTGATTTTCATGCTTCCACCTCCACCATTTACAGATAAAACAACCATTAAAAATGGACCTGTATAACAAATCGTTGGTTGGAGATGCTCTTTCCATATTCTTGAAGCAGGGCCTGAGTTGCAAAAAGTACTCCCCTTCCTGTAGCTGCATCTCTTCCTAAAGATCCACCAAGATCCTAACATAAACAATTTGCCACTATCATGACTCAACTATTAATAGCTTCCCAGTGACATTCAAGTTTGTGCATAACTAACATAAATATTTACACAAATTTGGACAATGACTAATTCATGCATATTTAGAGAGTTCATATTATTATGATTCCCAACAGTTTTAATATGGTCAATACAGCAACACACACTGGTAACACATTAACACATCAATTATACATTTTTTAAGAATTAGATGGTTTTAAATCATGTATGAACTTCTCCAAGGAACATAGAAATAATTTTCTGTGCATAAGCTTGAATCAAATTAGAAGGGTTCCAAAAACACTGAGAATTAGAAAACAATGAGAAAGAAGATATCAAGACTTTATAAGATACTGTGATTGTTTTTTAACCGACTGTTCAACTAAATTTGAAGTTTCAGTTGATACTTACAACAGGTTTTCCAGTCACAATTGCAGGTGAGTAGCCATGAAATTTTGAGTACTCATCCAGTATCCATGCCATCGTCTATTTGATAATCACATAAAGGGAAAGTCAGCCCACATCTGTTGCACACTAACTGAAATAAGAAGCTGAATCTGTTGCACCTAGAAAATCTATGAACTCTGTAACGAACCTGGGGATTCGTTCCCATATCAGGTGCTGGAACATCTGTATGGACTCCAATTAGATCATGTATCTTCTGTGTGAAAACTCTCGTAAGACGCTCTAGCTCGGAGATGCTTAGTTCCCCTGGATCACACCCTATACCCCCTTTAGCACCACCATATGGAATATTTGCTACGGCTGTCTTCCAGGTCATTAGTTGTGCTAGAGCATTCACCTCATCAGGATCAACCTGCATCATACTTGGGATTATTCCAAAATGGCACATGACAGAAAACTGATCTGAAGAGCTTCATTTTATTTCTTATTAAAAAAAAAAAAAGAACCAAGAAGCCCAACTTATCCATCTCTTCATAATTACTACAAGTAATGCAGTATTGCAGGTGCTGAAATTTATGAGAACAAAGACTGCCCCCATCACTAATTATGCACTAGTTACATGGAATTTTAGTAAGATATCTAAGAGCAGAATTGGGGGGACCAACCTCTGGATGGTACCTAATTCCTCCTTTCATGGGGCCTCTAGCATTATCGTGCTGAACCCTGAATCCAACAAACGAGGCCAAACTGCCATCGTCTTTGGGTATGGTGCATTCAACCTGGATTCAATTTCAAACGCAGTGAATGGAGCAAATCAGAAAATTTCCAAAAAAAAAAAAAAAGCAGAGCAGAAAATCACATGCCACTCTTTATATTGATTGGAATGCCTGTCTCCTTGAAAGATAATAGCCATATGCAATCCGTTGTGCAATTCTCAGTTGGAAATTACTATTATCTGAGAAACGGATGAATTTAGTTAGTTTTTCTGCTTAATTGTTACAACTACGATAGCTTTGCATTCAGATTTTTTTTGGTGGGTGGGGTTGGGGGAGGCGGGGGGGGGGGGGGTTAAAGCTTTGCTTTCAGAGCTGAAGGACCAAAATGCAGTCCCAAAAAGTTTTAATAACCCATGAAACAATAACTTTTTTTTTTTGCCCCAGAAAGTCTTATGGTCGTGAGTCCTGAGTCCTGACTGATGGAACCCCTTGCCAAAGCCCCTATAATTGCTAAAGAAAATCTGCATCATACCAATTGCTTGACAAGATAAAATGGGAATGGTAAAAATCCAACAGATTAAGTTCAGTTGTTGTGGTAACCCATTCTCACCTTGATCTCCCTGAAAGGAATTAGTAAACTCTTTTCGAGCTTCGAATCCAAACCCAAAAGGCGTGCTGCCAACTTGAAATTTCTATTTGTTGCTGCTAACGCATTCATGGTTGATCCAAGAAACGAACGGAAAACTAAGCACCAAAAAAAAACAAAAAACAGAAAAAAAAACCATTGAATCTCAGTACAAAATGAAGCATTTCTATCAAACATAACATTACTGTCACCAAAAAAACAAGACCTATTTTTTGAGTCTCAGTACAAAATGAAGAACTTGTACCAAAAATAAGATTATTGTCTGTTTCTTTTCCCCACCCACTCCATATTCCGCTAAATGGGCAAGTGGGTGGTATCTTACCAGAAGCTTTCAAGTTTGAAAGTGTTACAGGTGATGTACCCCAAGGAAGAGGAACGAAATCCCAAGAATGATGAGAACCTGAGACTTCAGAATATGAGGAAGGAAAAGAGTAAGATAGAAAAAGAAAGAAGCAAAGGTAAATAGGTAATGGTTACCGTCGGTTACCTCACCAAATGCTCCCCCCCCAGGCCCCAAGACCTGGTGTTGGCTGTAGCTAGCTAGCGTGTGCTCACAAGACTGAAAGGGACATGGAAAATATTAGCAAATAAGAAACGATTACAAATAATCACAGCACCATACCAGATGTTAACAATGAAGAGCAACTGGTCCCAGAGGCCGTGTGTCCAATTCTCCTGCTCCCAGGTAAGTACACTCCCTAAGTATAGTATAGTTGATTCTCAACTCTGGAGGGACTAACAGAAGACCGCGGATCTACTGGGGAAGGTTGTCAATGTTCCAAGTATTACCATTTACCACCAATCATATAGTAAGACATTTTTTTTAAAATAATTTTTTGGGTATGTCTAAATATCAAATATTGATCTCGGTTGAGGTTTTTATTTTGTCACATATTAGTAAAATTTACAGTGATTATGGGTTGAAATTAGGAACATAGATTAAAGCCTCAAAAGTGATGTGGAAAAATCTGTCAAACAACAAAAAAACAAGAAAAAAAGAGATTTGAGGGAATCTTTATCCCCCTATTAGAAGAATTGGAAGAATGGGAGGTACCCACGAATTATTTAGGGAAACCATATCTAAAAAGGTATCTCTAGCTCAGGTCATCTCTCATATCTGGCAGAGCTCAGTTGGTTTCTTACAAACAGAATAATTATCACTTCTAATTTCTCTAATAGAGTGGAGTAGACCCCATTTTGAACAGTGTTTTCAGGCAAAGGATAGGGTGATCGTTTCTGTACCCATGTGAGGAATTGGAAGAATGGAAAAAAAAATTGAACAGTGAATTGAAGGGGATAACGATTCAAATGAACTAGCTTAACTTAGACACGCATGTTAAGAATTCTGAGACCCAAAAAACCCCAAATGGCGAAAGGTTGTTTGGAATTCTATTCAAGGTAGGAAGGCTTTAAATCCTGAGGCATAGACCTAAACACTAGCTAGACTGCCCAACACTGTAACAGGGGTTTTTGGAGAACCAATCCCTAGCTCAGGGCTCAGGTTAAAAATTCCAGCCCATCCCAGGCCAACCCAGATGTACAACGTTCCAACTTCCAAGGATCTAAAGTAAATTTGGGTCGGGCCCAAGGGAGCCTCTTCAATCTTCATGCTTAATTAAAACGCTTCCCTGGGATGGAGCCATGGAGGTATCAGAAATTGGATGGGGATTGAAAACTGCCGAAAATGAAATGATGTAGAAGGGAAGAGGAAGAAAGTGAAATCATACCGATTCGAGAAACACGGGTGATGAAATCTCCGAGAGAGCAGTAGTTGATAGGTAGGTAGGTACGTAGTGAAGTAACAAAACTGGCCTCTGGATTATTAATTATAATAATAATGATCTATCTATCTATCAATCGCAGCTTCAGCCTTGAGCCTTGAGCCTTGAGCCTTGAGGGGTGAAGATCGAGAAGAAGTAGATCAAAAGCGCGCAGGATCCTCCACTAATAAATACAGAGAGAATCAATGAAGATAGGAGGAGGAGGAATCAATCAATACCCGAATCAGATAAAATTATAAAGTAAAAAAAAAAAAAAAAAAAAGTAGTTTTGCGACCAAATGGACTGGATGCGAGATGTAAAGGGAATATGATGCCGCCCGCCCATGTTTTAATTCGGGTGTGCAAATTAAGTCCCTACTACTTCTTCTTCTTCTTCTTCATCATCATCATCAGCCACCCTGATCATCACGGATACTCCTCGATCCTCCTCCTATGATCATTTACCTAATTGCTGGTTCCCAGGCCGCGAGAAGGCGAGAGAGAGAGAGAGAGAGAGAGAGAGAGAATTGAAAGAGTATAATTAAGTCCATGCAGACGCACTAATATGGAAGCTTTTTAACTAATAAAATGGAAAATGGAATCTTCGAAGGATTTATTAGTGAATCCGACGCGAATTCCACCTTGCGTTGCGAGGCTATTGAATTCGGAAGACTTTATTATAGCATGCCACTGCCACTGCCACTGCCACCCCACCCCTAAATCTATGATGGGGCGGGCGGCTCTTCTTCATCACTACTTACTTAATTGCAACTTGTAATTAAGCACCATTCTCCAACGGACCTTTATCCGCCGCTGTGTCATCGTGCGGTACAGTTGTGCAGTGATCATGTGTGTATAGTGGGGTTTTCTGTGCACACATGGTCACTACTGCATCGCATGATAGCACAGCAGTGGATAAAAATTTTTCTCCGACTCTCCAACTCTCTCTCTCTCTCTCTCCCCGCATCCGTATCCGTGTCTATGTGCGAAGGTCGGGTGGGGGAAGTGGGAGTGTAACTGAGAATTCTCTTTAATCTTCCAGTGACACCTGAGAGAGACACACAAAAAGAAATTCTCAAATTATCTCATCTTTGTTTCCCTACCCACAATAGTAATATCGAATCCGATCTCCCTATCACCTGATCATGATGCTTGGGAATTGGGACCACTGGTCACATTGTGGTCTGTGGGGTATGTTGGTCTCGTGTTTTGTACCCCTCTTGCTCCTTTCTTATCATTTGCCAGCAAGTTAGGTCTTTTGTGGGCCCCTCTTGGCCCCTTCGTGGGTCTATACCTATTGGGCCCCTTGTGTATCACCCCCAAGATCCCATTTAACATGTATTGTATTCGTGCTCATCATGTATACTCCTTTGTGCCACCACCTTCCAGTCTGATTTTTGCCAACCCAACCCTCTCTATTTTGCCACTACATAGGTTTAGGTTTGGGTTACCAATACACATACTCTTGTGCTAAATGCATTTGCCAAAAAATATATATATAAAAAAAAAGGATAAAGAACACTAATTGGTAACGTGGTTCCTGCGTCTAGACACAAGATTATGTAAAATTACAACTCAGTCCCCCCAGTGAACTAAAAAAAATCTCATTTACTTAAATGTTCTTGCACATGCTCTTATTGGCCCTTGCATTGGCATATGCGCTACACAACCAGATAATAATCTCTTGCCCCCCCCCCCCCACTCCCATCCCCACAAAAGAAATGTTTAAAATATTTCTTTTTGTTTTGTTTTTTTAATTTTTTAAGTTTTTGTCCTCCCAAGTTTTAAATCACTGAAAATTTTAATTTTTTTCTTATAAATAAAGTAGTGAGAAATCTTTAGTTACATTGGTTATGAAATAAGTATAGTGATGAGGTTCATATAATATAATGGGAACTACAATGAGTGGTTTTATGAAAGAAAGACTCACTCTGCTCTCTTATCTCTAGGGGCTCGGGATGTATTTTCAAGCTCGGCCTGGCCGGGACATGGGGTAGCAAGGCGAGGCCTTTGTGTGTTGTTCTTTTTCACTACGACTGGACCTGAATCCAGATTTCTTTTTGCCACTGCCACTGCCACTGCCACCATCACCACCACTGCATTTGGTAGTTCAATCTGAAATATTTCAAGAATATGAAATTCATTTGGTAGTTTAATTTATGAGAATAATTTCTCTGTATTTCTTTAGGAGAGAATGCTGGTGATGGGGGTGGTGGCATGGTGGGAGCATGATGGTGGAAGACCATCAAGAGAAGAAGAAGAAGGGTGCATGGTGTTTTATTTTTAACAAGAAATTACTGTTTTACCCATCAACTTAACCATGTGCTCATTAAAAAGCGAGAGTAAAATCAATTTCAATTTCAAAATTAAAATAGCTCCTCGGACCTCACCCTCAGCTGTATAGATTTTTTATTTCTTGGAAATATTTTGCAAAAATCATAACAAACAATTTTTGAAATAGAAATCCTACCAAATCAAGCTTTAATTGAAAAAAAAAAAATTGGGGCTGTTTTTTGGACTATCACCATCCAAATTGAGCCCTAATTCAACATCAACCAAATAAAATAATCTAGGCGGGGACAGCAAGGATTCAGTGTCAATTGATGATATTTATTAAATTTTTTATTTTTGATTGAGAACTCAAAATTTTATTTAGAAAACACTGCCTGGAACAATCTCCTGGGAAAAACTAGGATTAGATTTATAATGATAAGGGAAGGGAAGGGAAGGGAAGGGGGAGGGGGTTAGCAACCAAACATGGGAAAACGAAGTTTAGATGCCACAGAAGCAAAGAAGTCCGCAAAGACATTCTAATAACCAAAACTTCTGAGATGAGGGTGTTTGCTGCACAAACATTCACCCAAAAAAATAAATAAAACTCTTAACCACGACAGGTGATATTAGATTTTGGACCGAGTTTTCCTTCATCCACGCATTCACCGATGGGCAGAAATGAATGTTGGGACTTGGGAGAGTATTTTTAAATATACTAAAACCCTAGGAGGGATTTGTGAACCCTAAGATGATGGGTGCACAGTCTTCTATGAATAAAGGAAAACTTTGTCCTTAAATACTTTTTGAGCAATGGATTAAAAGGAATTTGGATCCTTTGACGTAAGGTTAAGAGATAACAAGAATAATCAATTTTTTAAAATTATTTTTAAACAACAAGTGTCAATTCACTCTAAATACCTTAGGGAATAATCATCCTTTGGGCGAGTGTGCATGTGGATCTTTATCACCTCCAGTTTGCTGACCGGCCCAGTTCCTCAGTTCCTCTAACAAAGGGGGGCTGAAATGACCTCTCTACCCATGCCCAAACACCCTGCCCGGGTGGGATCCACCATCCCCCTATTAGAGGAACTGGGGAACTGGTCCGGTCAGCAAACTGGAGGTGATAATTTTTCGTGTGCATGTACCTGCATAGAAACTCCAACTAATTAAAAGTAGCTCTTAAAAATTGATTCCAAATGCCTTTTTTTTTTTTTTGCTTTGCAATGGGCATTGTCTTTTACTTTGGGTTTCCCACTAAAATGTGTGATAGCTCAAGTTAAAGGAAAGATCGAGGAAGAGATCCGAAGAAGACATTAATGAAAGCCATTGGTTGGTGCATGAGCTTAATTAGTGGGTTCAAAAGATAGACCCAATCGAAACATCTGCTTTTGTTGGCCGATGATCTATTATTTACATGCGTTGTTGTTGTTGGCATTCATATCTTTAATTACACACTTCCCATTTGTTTTTTTTTTGGGTTGAACATTCTTCCCATTTGGAGTGACCAGAAAAAAGTTAACAAGTTGACGGAAAGAGAAAGCAAGGAAAAAAAGGTCGGCATACATAAAGCCAAGTTATTTATTAGGTTTTTTTTTATGTTTTTCTGTTTTTAATTATTAATAAAGTCCAATATAATGGGGTCTCAGTTTACTATTATTTAACCTTTAATAATAGTATTTAGGAGATTCTTAGACTATTGATAGAGGAGGAACTCAAGTTATAAAAACAAGGGGGAAGGGGGGAAGAGGGTTCTTTGAACAAGTGGCATAAAAGAGTGCACTAATGAGCACCAACAAAACAGTTTTGCTCATAAAGGGTAGAGATGTCCATTCATGTGAGAAAGAGAGAGAGATTGATAGAGACGTGCTAATGTACCCTTAAGTCTCAATGGTCAGTTGGAAGAAAATTATGTAAAAAAAAAGAAAAAGAAAAAAGAGACGATATAAAGAGGCACATTATAGATATTTGGGATATGTACAAACTATAGAAGATATTTTTGGAATTTTAAAGAAAATTTCTTTAGCACTCAAGCTTTTTCATCAAACTTAATTTGTCCATATGGATTAATGTTTTTACAAGCTAACAAATTTTTTGTTTTTATTATTTTTTTTTCCAGGTAGTATACCATCTAACAATTGGATACACCGAAAATATTGTGAATCTAACTTTTATGATCTATCTCAACCATATGCATAGTCAGTCAGTCATATATGAGATTTTTTTGATTGATTTTTCAATGCATTCATGTTGAAACATTCAGTCCTCTTGGCTTTTCAAATGTCGTCCAAACATTTTTCAAATCTCTCTAATAAATAATATGTTATTGGGGAGGAGGGGATTTGCTAGATGATTGGGATATATATGTCTACTAAATTTGGGTCATGACGGAATTATTGCATAAGACCTTTAATATTATTATTATTATTATAGGTGTGATTATGGGTGTGGTGGGGTTTTGCTAGGGAGAAGAAACGGCTTGCGTAGCTGTACCTTGATTCTCTCATTGCTCTATGTTCCTACTGCCATTTCATTTCTTTTCTTTTTTCTACTTTTTCTATTTTTGTTTCTTCCTTGGGGGGGGAGGAAGAAGAGAAGAAGAATAAAGAAAGAAATGTGCCCCCTAAGGATCATCTTCTTGTTCCTCTCGGCGACGTTGGCCGGTTACTTTGCATGGAAGACGGTCCGTTCTGCTTCCTCCTCCACCAACGCCGACAAAGAAGATGTGTCTGCAACGGCAGAGTCGTCTTCCTCGTCCTCCAAACCAAACCCTGAATGCAATTTGAAAATGGTATGTTTCTGTTCCCTTAATTCTATTACTTTTCTTCACTGTTTGTTTGGATTTATTTACCATTAAAAAAAAAAAAACAACTTAGAATGAGTTTTTAATGGTTTTTTATTGTATTTTATTGGGCAGACAATTCGAAATGGATTCTGGGTTTTCATGGACATGGCTAGCGGCAGGTTCTTGTGTAGGAATTTGAGGGTCATGAACGAAGGTGAGAAAGGGAAGGTCTGTTAGAGCCTCCCTCAAGACTAGCGACAAGGGTAGAGGGATGCTCTCTCTCTCTCTCTCATTCTATAAGAAATTTGAAGTTATTTAGGCGTAAAATCTCAACAACAGTTGTTATTTTTTTTTTATGAAAGTGTAATCACACAAATCACACACCAATCCAAAAGGTTAATTGATTTTTAGGACCTCAACAACTGTTGTTACACTGCACACCATTATCCTTATTAATTCAAATTTCTTGAGAAAGGAATATGAAGAGAAGATACTTTTCTTTATAGTTCCATTAATGGTACACTGGTACCACTGCCTTTCTTTCTATCCAATTTTCTTTATGCAATCTTTGGCGTATAATTCGGAGCCTACATGATCCATTCATGATTCAACTACCCTGGACAAGAAACATCTCCGTTCTGCAATAGATTAATTTTTTAGTATTGATTGAAGGGTCTGCTAAATTTTTTTTTCTTATCGGCTTCCATTTTCAAGAGGAAGAAGTACATTTGATTTTACGACTTGACACGCTGCCTTCACAAAACCTGGTGACTCAGGCAAGTGAAATCTAGGCTGTGTTTGGTCTGCATTCCCATTCTGAAAATGCTAATGTGTTCTTAGATGAGAACATGAACACTGTTTGGATACACATTTTGACTATAGTGCATTCTTAATTACAGAATACTCACACCTATTAGACATTTTAACAAACAACTCATAGGCAGCAACTCCAATACCCCATGCCTAGATTGCAGAACATCAAGAAGTTCGAAAAACCATTGCACAGCGTCAACACTATCGATTCTTCGCTGTGTACAGGTTATCAAAGAGGAGCAGTGCTTGGCTATTGGTATGTTCTGGATTCCAACATATATAAAGAGGCTGAGAAAGCTAGAACGTGTGACTGTGTTTACATCAAAGAGAGAGAGAAAGAGAGTTTATTCTCCAATCGAAAACGAAAATGGGCGTTAACGTCAAGCTTGGGAGGGGTGACTCGGAATGGGAACAAACCCCATTCCAGAATGGATTGCATTCTTGATCCCATTCTAAAGATTTAAGAATGTAATGTATACCAAACATTGTTTTTTACAATCCAGAATGCTTTCTTTGCCTAGAATGCATTCTAAGATCGCTTTCTTTGTCCAGAATGCATTCTAAGAACACAAACCAAACACAGCCAGAGTCAAGGTAGTGAATCATAATTGTCTATTTTTTGAGTTTATGCTAATACAATCTCTTCAGTAATGCACATGTAATTAAATGACTCGTTTTATGAATCTTATAACATAACTTGTTCCCTCATATAGAGAGAGGAAATCCAACACATTGAGATTCACCACAATTAGAGATACATTCTAACACCCACCCACTAACCCCCTCCAAACCCCGCACCCCCCCCCCCCTCCCCAACAGAACAAAGAGACAACGGGGGTAGGGGGCTTTCATGGTGTTGTTTCAATGGTGTATCCTCTGTGCAAGTGTTGGGGTCATAGCAGATCACCAAACATATTTTGGTGCAATGCATTAGAAACCAAACGAGCAGGGGTGCCTGAAATTTGTCAAGATACAAAATGCCTCGTGGAGCAAGATATATATACAACTTCTAAGGAAAGAGATGCAAGAACTCACTACACGAACTTAGCTTAAATCAACTTGTAGCTTGACAGACATGTACAATAGTGTGATGAGTGCACCTTGTGGAAGTGGAGCATATCGTCCAAGGTTCGCACCAACCCACATGGCCACAACAACCACAGCCACAAGGCTGCTGCTAGTTTTACCACAAAGCCAACTTGCAAATGACAGGCATAAAGTGAGCAGAATTCCCCCTCTACCGCCCAAAATCCATGCAATCAGATAACCCACCTTATACCCTGCATCCAGCTTCTTATCAAGTAATGCAGACAAGCTACACAGTGTCAGAGATATTCGACATCCAAGCGTCTGCATAAAGAAAATAGTGAAGAAGACTGATTTCAGCACCTCGCTGAATGGTCCTCTCTCATCATCTGAGATCTCTTCTCCGTTCTCATCATCTGTTTCACCATGCTCGAAAGAGTTCTCACTTTCATCAAATTGTTGTCTATAACTCTCACGCCACATCTGCTGCCTAACTTCGGTCCATCTATGAACCCTTCTGTCCTCAACATTTGGGTCATCAGTCCAGCTTCTATGCCATGGGCTGCCAGTAGCTTCCTGAAATTTAAGTGCACCATCATACTGAGCCCTTGTTGCTTCATTTGATAGTACCTGTTCAAAAAATATGACCAGGGTAGGGATAAAAGAAGAAAAGGGGGGAGAGGAAGGTGGGCAAGAGATGGGTAGATCTCAGCATAGGTTCTTCTGAATTCCAGTTTACTACTTGAACTAAGGTGACAACTGGTACAAGTTAAAAAGGATTTACTCACATCATATGCATGTCGGATACTCTTGAATACCTCGCTAGCTTGTGAGTCCTTGCTAACATCTGGATGATACTGTAATCATCACAATGAAATATAAGGTGGAAACGATCATTAACACCAGCCTTGAGAAAACTACATAACTAGGCCCAGACCAATGACTCTAGCTCCTCAGTAACTGGAGTCTCCGGACCAATGAGGTGCTAAGGCAGATGTAAAACGGTTTCATTAACATATACAAGAAATAGTAAGTTCAGTCTGTCAATTCTAGCTGACATGAAATTCTGAATGACAACATAATAATTTAAGGGAAAACAACATAGAGAAGATTTTCAATATCAGCCTCAAGAAGATTACATAACTAGCCCGAGTCTGAGATGAGGTGGTAAGGCAAAAGTAAGACAGCTCTCAAAAAGACACTGAGAAAATCAAAGTAGTGGTGTCTTTGTGCTGTTCTAGTTTTTAGCTTTCTTTCTTTTATTTTTCTTCTTGTTAGCGGATGAGAAACAATATCTGCATCTGGGTGCCAAGGGATGTGAAGGAAATAGGGAAAAGAAATAAGAGAGGAAAGTAAAAGAAAGTTGAAAAAAAAAACAGATAAGGGGCTCATACCTGCTCATTGGAGAAATTCATCCCCACATGCCAACTTTTTTTGGCACATGGCCAAAATGACTTGGCATTCTAACCATTGGATGGATGGGGAAATGCTTAGATAGGCGACATGTAAATAAGGTGGCCTATCTTAACCAAATGGCCCACCATATATAGGACTTTCCACGTTTTTTAACAGTTCTAAAAAAAAATAAACGAATTTACAAATAATTTGAATCTACTATAACAATATACAGAGAAATCAGATTGGTCTGAAATTTAAGCCATGACTA
This sequence comes from Telopea speciosissima, assembly GCF_018873765.1. Classification (NCBI taxonomy): domain Eukaryota; kingdom Viridiplantae; phylum Streptophyta; class Magnoliopsida; order Proteales; family Proteaceae; genus Telopea; species Telopea speciosissima. Next base: position 62,584,036 of record NC_057925.1, read on the forward strand.
AGGGATGATGTGGAAAACATGTCCGCCAAATGCAGGTACAAGCTCCCAGTTGGCAGTTAATGGCTGTTAAAGTGGGTGTGCTGGAAAGGGTTCCTATGACGGGTGTGTAGGAAGTAGGAACCCTGTCGTCTTTCTCACAAACTTTTCCCTAAGGCTCTTCTATTTCCAGGTAAACACTGTGTATGGAAATTTTTTTTAAAGTCAGTATAAGAAAATAAGATGGTGAAGCCGTAAACCCTGATTTTGGCACATGCCCAGGGGTGGGCAGAGAGAAGAATCCTTTTTCTTTTTGGTAGAGAGAGAGAGTTGAAACTTCACTTTCCCCTAGAACTATACAAAATGGTGGTTAGAAAATGAAAAGCTACAAGGTTAATAAGTCCCATAACAAAATGATATGGACTATACCCTGCTTGGAAAATCCACCTACAACGCATTGCCTCCCAAAGGAATGATTTGTTCATGAAGAAAAAAAAGCAAAGTTGTGTACATTCATAGATTTCTATAAGGGATGTTTTAAATGTATTATGTCGACCACTATTGCAATTTTAAAACATATTTTAAGGCTTTTCAAGATTTTCTCTGAAAAATACACTAGTATGGTGAGTTTTACAAAGTTTTCTATTAATTGATTCAAATAATCAGGCTAGTCATATTCATGGGGCTTACACCCTGCAACTTGCAGTTTCAGAACACTGCGCCTAACATAAAGCATAAAGTTCCTCATAGAGCCTCACTGATACCATTCATAACAAAAATCTTAATCTTACAAGTGTATGACAAGTAACTTATCAACATGCTTCAGCAATTTCATCCTTTAGAAGTAAATGAACGTACAGACATAAAGTTTCATTACTATTAAAAGGATCAGCAGTACACATAAAGAAGTAAATGATATGCGGTATTTGTGCATCAAAATTTGCAGTACATACATCCAAAACAAGAGAAGGAAACAGAGTAGCGAGTATTCAGTATGCTGATTAGTCTGCAAATCAGAAATCAAGGCTGAGCAATCCTCAATTCAAACCGAGGAAATTCACAAAAGATGTCAAAGTAACAAAGCAAACAAGCAATGCAGCAATTACTCTATACCTCTATCTGAGGAGACAATTTCCTTACCCCAAATAAAATCTGAGACAATAAAGTCATGTCAACAGTGACGAACCTAAGAAAAGTTTCAATAACATAATATCTTTAGCAACCTATTTCTTTTCTAAGGTGCATATTCAAAGTTTTTACAATCTAGCTAGAAGTTAGTTATCTAGGCAAATCTTCCGAAAATCAGGAATAAGTCATTCAAGACACAACTCTACAACGAATGTGAATTTCTAGTTCAGATGCATGCCCAGAGTCCAAGACAACGAGAATGTTAAAACTGATTGCAGGATCTTAGCGGTATTAAGGTTTAGCAACAAAAAATTCGAATAGAAGTACAAAGTAATTGTAATAAATTAGACAGAGATAAACAACAAATAAAACCATGAAAGCTACTGTCTGGAAAAACCAACCCATCAAAACCCTAAAGGCCTAAATAGAATCCTATATTTCTTTTCTTTAGTCTTATCGATTGAGAGATCCACATAAAGAAGGAAACTGGGACGGAGAGGAAAATTTTCAAATAGGTACAAACCTTTCGAGCGAGAAGACGGTAAGCCTTCTTGATATCGGCGGAAGAAGCAGTTGCAGGAATACCAAGCACTGTGTAGTGGTTCTGCTGGCCATTGATTGCAGCAGAAGAAGCCACTACTGGAGATCGAGGTCGACCACCAAGAGGGCTCCTCCATCGGGGGACGAAGCATTCCACTGGGCCCACGCCGCCCAACAGGAGGTTTGCCTTTGCCTTTGCCTTGATGATGATGCCACCTTCCATGAAGCTGGGGCACACCGAGAGGTATACCTGCATTCTTCAGGCATTCCTCTCTCTCTCTCGCATCCTTTCCCCCTTCTCCCAAGCCTCTCGTTCCTTTTCCCTTCCCTACCCTTGTGGGCCTTTTTTTTTGGGAAGGGATTCGTGGCAAGAGGTCTCTGTCTGGTCGCGTGCGGGGGCAATGAAAGCCGTGCATAGGGGATCCTCTCCAGGCGGGGCAGATGTTGACATGTGGATGTTGTCTCACTACTTTTGCGATGTTTTGAAATTGATCTGAACGGTTCATTTTTATGATATTTTATATCTATAGTCTAAACTTTTTTTCCTTTGGGGCAATATCTAAAGTCTAAACTGAGTGTTCAATATTGGTACTTTATATCTTTATATGATTTATCACAAAAAATAAAAAAATAAAAAAATAAAAAATTATTTATATGGGTAATGCTTCAAAATTGATATACATGCATGGAAATACATATGGTGCATGCCAATGCCAATACAAAGAGGGAAATTGATCGAATTAAATTATGAAATTTAACATGTGATTAGTTTAGACCATAACCTCTCTATCCAACAGTCAAAAATGACACATTATCTATCCGCATGTCCATAGATGTCTTGTGAGGTTTGAAAAAGTAACAAGCCATTGTGACATTGGGGTATTTGATTGAAGGGAAGCAGTTTTTTGTCCAGGAGTGTGGCCTACGTTAGCACTCCCATGTGTCTATCTCTCTCTTCCTTAAAACAAGGGGGCAGAGGTGTCTTTTCACATGGGGAGGAGAGAGATAGACTCATGAGAGTGCTGGCGTAGGCCACACTCCCGGACAGAGTTCTTTTTCCCTTGATTGAATTATACTCTGAAATTTGACACATGACTACTCTAGAGTCTAGACCATGTCATTTGTATCCACCTGTTCTTCTACTCAAAAGCAAAAAGATGACTCTGGTGCCAATAAGACTATCAATTCCCCTAAGAGTTCCCTTTCTTGGCAGCCCCCAGCGAGACTCAAATTTAAATTAAACTCGGATGCTTCCTTGAAGGACAACTCAAGTGGTCTTGGCTTCATTCTAAGGAGCTCCTAGGGTAGTATTATCTCAGCCATCTCTGAACCAACTTCTTTCTCCACTGCCATCCAAGGGGAAGCTCTAGCTCTGAGATCTAGTCTCCTTCAAGGGATCTCTGAGGGGATCATCCACATTCAAGCTGAGGTCGACAGCAGTGACTTGATCAAATGGATCAGCAACTCCAACCTACATCCTCCTCTTGAAATCTCCAGCATTACCCAGGATATTCACTTTTTAGTTTCCTTATTTGAGACTTGTGATCTCAGCTTTATTCCTAGGGAGATTAACAGCGTGGTTGACTCCTTGGCTAGGAAGGTCTTGTCCTGTACGAGTTAGACTGAATGGCCACATTCTACTCCTTGGTTGTCTGAATTATGTAAGTTAGACTCCATGAGCTTTGCTGGTTTCAATAAATGATCTTTTTTCCACAAAAAAATATACATATATATTTGCATCCACCCTGCAAATTTAAATACAAGGAAGATGATCATTATTGAATTAGTAAAAAGGTTCTTTCGCGGTATGGTAATCTAGTACTTCTGTGTCTATCATTCTCTTCCTCACAAGAAATTTCTTCATTGCCCTCTAATGTGTGATACCATTTACCACACCTACTAGGTGAGCTTCTCAATGTCACTTGCTCAAAGAAAGCTCGCCCTACCAAATTATACAAAATAATAGCAAGTCTACATTGACACTATTTGCTACAATATACAGACAAAATAGCCCCTTTGTTTGGCCAACCAACAAAGTCATTGTGAAATTTACCCATACTCAAGTGAAAGACCTGTCTATTGCAAGCCCACCAAACCAATATAATTTAGGGGAGAAAGAATACTAGCCGATCGTGTGTTTGGGCCCAGACATAACCAAATGTGAAATGAACAGCACACCCATGCCTTTCCATGGGGGCGTGTTGCAGTAAGATCTGATCCGAGCTCTCCTACAGTCAAACTGTCCTGCACAAAAGAACCGAGCTGAACAATGAAGTGCTGGTTTGAACCAACGGAGTCACTTCGATGCTAAAGTTAGACCTCTCGCAATAGATAAATCTCAAAGAAGAGATAGTATAGAAAAATGAATTCTTGCTCCCCATACCTAGGCTAGGAGTTGTCATTTATAGGCTTAAGATGGTAGATCGATCTAGGCTTGTCACGATGATAGATCTTTGTAGAGTGACCTTTATTTGATAGGTGTTACTCCTCGGGTAAGACACCTGTTAGCTTGAGACAATTAAAGAAATTATCTAAAGTGGTTGCATGTCAATTTTCAAACTCGAATTCAAGTATATATCAATGTATTGGCACATGCCAATGTGTTACAGGGTTAGTCATTCATTTCTTTTAAAAAAAATTATTTTCTCATTCCATTTTCAAAACTTGATAGGGAAAAGTCACTATGTCTTGAAACATGGCCTAAGTCACTATGTCTTCAAACATAGCCTAAGTCAGTTCTCCCATGTGTCTATCTCTCTCCTCCCCTGTGAAAAGACATCCTTAGCTTTTGTTTGGGGGAGGAGAGAGATAGAAAGAGAGACTGCACTACCAGGCAAAAAACCAATTCCCAACTTTATATTACCAATCGGTGAATTTGTTAACTTCACCATGTGAGCAAAAGACCTTTGGGTCTTCGCACAATTTTAGATCTATCAATTTGCCATGTAGCAAATGTACGAGTCTAGATATGACCTCTAGAAATTCCGTGATATAAAACTTCTGAAACAAGTGTTTGAAAGGGTATTTTGGAAAGGAAAAAAGAATGGGAAAATTATCCTCTCAGGTTCCTTGCCCAGTACAATTCCCTAGTGCCTCTAATAAGAGGAGGTGGACCCCACCCAGGCAATGTGTTAGGGTAGGGGATAAGGTAATCATTTTCGCCCCTTATGAGGGGAACCCTACGAAGTGTATCGGACAGGGAACCTGAGAGGATAAAGATCTGCAAAAATGTTATTTGATCACATCTGGTACAAGGCCCTTGTGTCTAAACATAGGACCATGCAAAATAACTACTACATCCCCATGGAAAGATGGAAATTCCTAGGGGTCATGGCCATGTGCTCTATGCCTTGCATGTGGGCACTGGGGCCATCGATCGTACATTAATGTACGATGGGGAAGATGCTTCTTCCTTCTAATCCATTCGATCCACAGGTACTTATTAAACTGAAAGGATCCTCCGTACATTAGTCGTACACTCGAACACATTTGAAAACCACAACGAACCAGACATTTCGTTCCATCGTTAATTTACGTACTTCAATTCAAAAATTGTCTGAAACCTAAAACATATGGTTGGCGCTTGTCGTTTTTTGTGGCATCGAATGGAAGTCATTGAAGCTTCAACCACCGATTTTGTTGTGGTATTCTAAATTTGTAAGCTCTCTCTTTGTTTTTTTAAAGCTGAGGAGGAGGAGGAGGAGGAGGAGAAAGAGGGAAGAAGCTAAAGACTATTGCAGAGTTTTCTGTTTCATTCAGGTGTTTGGATTTGTCTTCTTTATTAACTTGTGATCTAACCCTATGAATTTGAGATCTTCTTTTTTTTTTTTTTTCCCCCCCGGTTTTCTGAGTAATGCCGTAGGAATAATGACTGGCACTAAGAAAAATTGTAATAATGTGATGGGTTGTTGCTGTAATGTTACAATCTGAGACCTCTTCATAATTTCTCACTAGTTTCCGTGATCCATAATGGCAATTGGCAAAGACCCATCAATCTACTATCGTCTATACTTCTCTGGGTTGAATCAAATTCCTTCGTAGCATCATTTCCAGAGAATTTTCTCTTATCTGAGTAGTGCTAATTAAAGATATTAATTAGCTGATAGAGGATTAACTGTGGAAGCAACTATACTTCTTCAAGACTCTGATCATCATCCCCTATCTCTAATTCCTACATCTGTCAGAGGTGCTATTTTGAATCACCACATGTTTCTGATGGAACCTGCTGACGAATATGCATGGTCCATGTTATTTAGAAGACTTTACTTTCTTTGCTCAATTCATTTGAGCAGTTTTGTTAATTTGACAGGGGTAAGAAAGCAACTCTCCCATGTCTACGTTGGGCAACCCGGCAAACATCTTTTGGCATGAATGTCCAGTAGGGAAACTTGAAAGGCAAAAGCTACTGCAGCAAAAGGGATGTGTTGTATGGATCACAGGTCTCAGTGGGTCAGGTTTGTTCTCAAAACTGATCCGGTTGAATTTTCCATCTTGCTTTTTGTGAGTCATGTTCAAATCAGAAGTTCTAGAAGTAGTGTTATTTGGACAAAGACATGGGAGTTGGAATCTGACACATGTTGGCAAGTCTTAATTGGCAAGAAAAGAACATAACAGCAGTATCGACACAACTCAGCATTATTCTAACTAAATGGGATCAGCTACATGGATCTTTGCCCTCCAATCAGCTTTATTCGAGGTCATACTTGAAACAAGACCTAAGCTATGCAAGTCTTTCCTCACCACTTGAAAAAAGATTGTACTATTCTATTATTAGATTTATTCAAACTTTGCAGTCCAGTTCCAGCACCTATTTCAACCCATCAGCTGAAGTTTTAAGTTATTCTGTACTGTTTTGATGAGATTTCTCCTATTTCCTATAATCTTGTTTGAGCTAATCTCCCACTGGATTCCCCTAGTTTGGGATTAGTCTTCATTACTAGGACTCTCAGAAAAATAAAGAAAAACCAAACCAAAACAGGACTTTTAAATTCCTATCCCAGCCTGAACTAGGACAGATAAACATAATGAAAACTGGAAAAGGACTTGAAACCAGAATCCAAATCAAACTAGGAGTAATAATCCTACTAAGACTAGGACTTCTGAAAAACTAGAAAACTGGAGCCACAGGCTATGTTGAAGCCCCAATTCTGGTCTTTTCTTCTTCCTCTTGCACTGCTGCCAATGCCTAGACTCTGTACCATGTACTAGTGAATACATGATTTCGAGTATTTAACAAGTTAGTTATAGATAAAGTTTTATGCACATTATGTTTATATATCAGCACTTTGTTCATTTTATATTAATTTATGCAAGTTTCGCCTCCTCCCCTCCCCCCTCTCTTCCAAAGTCTTTTTTTTTTTCTTTCTCCCAACTTAAGGATGTATTACATAAGCTCGTCCTAGTACCTGGATGCAATCACTTGACTCAGTATATTCCCCTAGTAAGTCATGTTCCTCCAAAACTGTAAATTATTTTTGGTTGGATAACCCAGGAAGTCTGTTTTGATGGAGAGTTATTATTATTACTTTCTAATGGCTTGATAGTTGAGAGTTCCCAATGCAAGATGTGTAGAGTTTAGTGACCTTAACATGCAAGCAATGGGAGATGGCCTAGCTGGCTCAAAGAAAACCAAATATTTGATGGAACCAATTTTCTGCTGAAGAAATTAATTGGATGAGGTGTAAGAACAGCCCAAAGAAAATTTAATCACCCTAGAACAGCCATAGGAGGTGAAGAGCAATATAGTGAAATGCCGCTAATTGTTCAGAATATATATATATATGCTCCATTAAGAATTTAACAAATTATTTGACATAAGCATCTATAGAGCAGGCTGAGAAAAATTTGATGTTACCTTTAAATCCTTGGAGATGGAAGATATCTGGTGTGATTGGTAGAACCCATTTGTTTGTCTATGGCATATTTAGAACAGCATGAGTTATATATTTTACTTGCCTTTCATTTTGAAAATTTTGATTAGGAGAAACTCGTGTATGCTTACTAATACAAGTTCTCATAGAATTTAGTACATAGTAGTGAATTAATGGAGTGGGGTAAACTTCAATAGTGAGAAAGAAAGGTATACCACCCAAACAAGAGCTTTCATAAAACAAAAACAGTTTTTGTCCATTAAAATGAAATTTCACCATATGTCAGAAATTAATGACCAAACCAACTGCTATATAGGAAAGAAATAGTTATGTATCTCAAGAATGAAGATAACTTTCAACTTTGTTACTAGACCAACTAGTGGGGTAATCTCCAGGGTAATTATTTCCCCAGGGGCTCATGCATTTCTTACCACTTCAAGACCCTTCTAGTGTTGTCAACATGTTTTTAACTTTTTGCCCAAACTACTCAGGGAAAAGCACATTGGCATGCTCAGTAAGCAGAGAATTGCACAACAGAGGAAAGCTTTCCTACATCCTTGATGGAGACAACCTTAGGCATGGACTGAACAAAGACCTTGGTTTTAAATCAGAGGATCGTGCAGAAAACATACGCAGGGTTGGTACGTATGCTTTCCATGGAGGGTGATTTTTCTATGACTCAATCAAAGGTATTCTAGAAAAAAGTACATTGTAGGGCGTTTTAACTCTAAATTTAGTACAAATGATGCAGTCCTTTTTTCTTATGATTTGCGTGTGATGCACATTGCTCAGTGCTAGAACCTACAGCTATATGGTATTTCCTAGTCACTGATGAAGTTGGTGTTTTGGCCATCTTCAAACTTTTTTTTTTTAAACACCATGATATTATGGTAAATTGTAGGACTGGTTATAACTATCAGACAAGGTCTAGTTTTTTGTGGCCTAGAAATACCAACTAATGGGTGGTAACGATAGTTGTCATGCGTCTAGGCGAACCATGGCATTGGAAGGGACATCAGTTGTCAAGGCACCTGGATGCCAAGGTGGTCACCTAGGCGACGCCTTGACAACCATGGTGGTAACACCCTTGAAACATGGATGGATATGATAACATTTGTCATAACTTTGATAAAAAAAAATATTTTTAAGGGACCGTCCTTGCTGAAGTTTTCAGGTATGTATTATTTACTTCAATAATTTCTAGTTTAACTCCTGCTCTGGTTGTAGGGGAAGTAGCAAAGCTTTTGGCAGATGCCGGTTTAATCTGTATGGCTAGTCTGATATCTCCATACAGAAGGGACCGAGATGCTTGTCGTGCCCTTTTGCCAGATGAAAATTTTTTTGAGGCAAGATCTCTGGCAGATACCTCTCATTCAATTTGAATTAACTATGTCTTCTATTCAAAAAGTTCCTTGGAGCAGGGTCATGGGTTTCTATCTAATCTTATAGGTTTTCATGAACATCCCTCTGGAAGTTTGTGAGGAAAGGGATCCAAAAGGACTTTACAAACTTGCACGTGAAGGGAAGATCAAAGGTGTATTCTATAAAATTATTGTACCCTTGAAATTTTGAGATAGTAGCATGGATTTATCTTAAGTATGCAAAGTTATTCAAATGTTTCGGAAAGAACAACCACCAGAAAGTATGCTTTTCAACAATATGCACTGATTTCTACAGGGGAGAGAGAAAGAAAAAACAAGTTGCATTAGAGTGCCATATTTGCTAACTTTCAACTTTATTTGCAGGTTTTACAGGTATAGATGATCCATATGAACCACCCTTGAATTGCGAGGTAAGTATTTCTTAGACCAAAGATAAGTGGGATTTGCATTTTCATTTATACATCGTCATAAACATACTATAACCGAGTGCATGACAACAACATAAAGGCCCATGTCTTCACTCTGGAATGTATGTGATGACATGCAACACAGAGGGAAGGTCTTACCACTTCAGGAGTGACACTTTCCTTTGTAGGAAAAGGAATAATTCTGTCAGAGCAACCCAAAATCCTCTCCTGCGGCACTCTGTTTTAAGACCCAGAATTAGCAACATGGCCTTGGGTGAACCTATGTGATGTCTCCTTGCATCCCATTGAGTAAGGTCCTGTAATGTTGATATTGTGGCTTCCAAGTTCCGGTGAGGTGTTTTATCACCAAGGAACAATCATACCATCCCAAAGAGGTCCAGATTACGTACAAAAGATATTAGTCCAATGGGATTATGCTTCTATGAATGTTATTTATGTCTTAAACCTTGTTTAGGCCTTCTCTTTGTTCTCTTTTTCCTTTCCCTCATATGTTGGGACTCCTATTGATTTCTTCTTCCCCCAGATAGAGATACAACAGAGTGATGGGGTTTGCCCTACTCCACCCATTATGGCAGGACAAGTCGTGACCTACTTGGAGGACAAAGGCTTTCTTCATTGATCAACTGCAACTTCTGTTCCTTAAAAGCTTTTCTTTTTTCCTTCTGTGTATTTTTTTTTTTTTTTTTTGAACTCCTGATAAAATTGTTGTAGATGACTATGATTTTGAAGACATGGGTTGTCAGATCATTTGTCTAGACATTCTTTGTTGTAGTGCCCTACTGATAGATTATGGTGTCTCTAATGGCAGTGGATTCCTTCCGACACCTTAACTCGGAGTATCTCGTTATGCAATTGTTTATATCTAAAGATGCAAATGATGCAAATGATAGCTCTCTCTCTCTCTCTCTCTCTCTCTTACATACACACACACACACACACACTCACGCAGAGGCATCAAATTCAAAACTATTGTCCCCAAGAATAAAGGTTCCTATTGCCGGCCAATTTAAATGTGGGCTCTTGATTACATCTTCTAGCAATTAGGTGAATGATATGAATAATTGTTCAGAGGATTGAGTTTCTCTTCACCTCCCTTCATCCATGGTGAAAAGAGAACCTCTTAATCCACGAAGAAGGGGAGGGGGGGGGGGGCGAACCCATATAAAAAGAGAAGTCATACAATACAATTGAGAGATAGGATATCATATTTGATAAGTAGATTTTATAGGAAAAATCCTCTATTTATACAATAGTCAAGATAGCCAGTCATTTATCTAGTCTATTTCTATGTGGCCTGAAAATAAGGCATGGTCACGAGAGGACGCAATGACAGGAATATTTCCGAAATGAAAAGAAGTAGACAATCTTTCCTTTTTGTTTACTGAGGAATATATAAAAGTAAAAAAAATTGAATACTGGAGACAATAGGTAAGGTATGGTGTGTTTTCAGTTGGTATTGAGGGTTTTTTGTTTTTTTTTTTTTTTTTTTTGGAGGCGGGGGGGGAGGGAAAGGGGTGTGGGTACTCTACATCAACATAAATAAAACTGATCACTCGATCATTCTCTTACAAGTAGAGTAGTGGTAGAAGTTCCAAGTGCGTGCAACTAACCTCACAAACATAAATACCCCCATACTTTAATTACTTGGATGCGCCTCACATTCCAATTTGATTATGTTGTCGTTTGGTTCAGATGGATAAGATCTCATCTCAGACCTTCATTTTTTTGTTAGCAGATTCGATTCGGCTGCAGACTGCAGTGGATGGATGATGGTCTTTTGAGCTTTTTCCCATATATATAGAGATGCAAATTGGAGCTACATACTTAAAAAATAATAACAAAACTCCTTTAGTTCTGTTACGATCATACTTATCCCACATCGATTGTATGAGAAATTTTATGTAGGTTGATAAGTTCTCAAGTTCCCTTACCTTGTAAGTCGATTTTGGAAATGAGTTCTCCCAAGTTTGTATCAGTGCTATCAAAACTAGCACCACATCAGTATTGCTGGTTGGGTTAAAACTTCCAATATTTTTTTAGCAATTCAGAATGCTCTCCTGACATTTTACCTCGTCAGTATTATGTGGCTTTCATATGTTCTGATTGCTTCCCATTGATCTTGGCCCCCTCCATGGGCTTGTTTCATCTTTTACTGGGCTTCAAGGGCTATTGTGGGTAATATAAGTCTCACGTTTTAGTTTATTTTCCTTTGTATCTTTTCTTAGGCTCCGTTTGATTGCAAGGGGAATTAAAGGGAAGGGAAGGGAAATTTTTAAAACCTAAAAAAGAAATTTTTGTAATCATTACCCCATGTGATTGTATAAACTACTTAAATTTTTTACCATATCTAGTAAAGATACATTTTACATGTAATATTTATTTTATATTTTAAACCAAAGAGAAATGGATGCAAAGTAAAGTGAAATTTAATAACCAAATATGAAATGATTTGGAGTTAGATATATTGTCACAAGGGATAATGATTAAAAAAATTTCTTTTTTAAGTATGAAAATTTCACTTCCCTTCCTTTTAATTCTCCTTGCAACCAAACAGACCTTTATGTATCTCGAAACTCTCTTTTAAATAAGGGAGAGGCCTATCTTTTCGCAAAAAGTGCCTCTAATTTTCTCTTTCTTGGGTTTAATTTCTCACAGCATCCTTCTTTGTAGTTTATTTCTTTCTCTTGGCAGGAGTTTTTCTTAAAAAAATTTCACATCTTGGCTACCCAAAAAATATATATATATCTCGTTTATAAACCTTTTTTTTTTTTTTAGAAGTTTATAAATCTTAGTTGTAATTCACTTGAGCCAGATAATCTAAATTGCTCATCGAAATGGTTTTTTTTTTTTTTTTTTTTTTGGGTTGGATCAAATTCTTTAACGTATCTACGACAAAGTTTCAATAAACAAGTCCATTTCGAGGGCTTTCCTATGCCCATCTCTCTCTCTCTCTCTCTCTCTCTCTCTCTCTCTATATATATATATATATATATATATATATATATGGGGTATATATATATAAAAAGTAAAATATGTTATTGTACTAAATTTTTAAAAAACATAAATATATTATATGTTCTGCGGCAGGGTTCCTACATGCACATCCTGCAGAAACCCTTACCCCACTCGCCCACTTTTTCTATCAATAATTGTCATGTAGCAGCGCATTTAAAAATTTGTTAGTTTTGATTGACATGGTTTCCACAATATCACCACTACTAAATTGTACATCATTTGATATCTCAAACACATGATGTGCAATTGGCTTTAAAAATGTTTGAATCTCTATGGAGATCCTTTATTTCATTTCTGAAATTTCTATTTGATAATTGACCACCTAACTAATATGTTTACGGTGGTTTTTTTTTTTTTGTTTTTTTTTATTTCAAAGCAGAAATTTCAACTGAAATCCCATCTAGATTTAGCTAATGGGCCACAATTTTTTTGGGCCTACTAGATTGCAAAATTTTTGAACAAAATGATCAATATTCTCGCACTTTTTCATTTCCGTCCTTAATTGAAATGACCAAGAACCACCAAAAGGAAATTTATGATTAAGTTTGTTTGACAAAAAAACAGAAGGAAATTACAAAATATGAGGAAAACACTATACAATGAATCATTTGACAGAAAAAATAGAACATCAAAATTGACATGTAACCTATCCAGGTTGTTCATTGTTTGTCCAAACACCAAAGATCTTATCCATTGGCAAAAGTCCATGGACAAGGAAATGGGTTCCTACATGTTAGAAACCCCCCCCCCCCCTTTTTATTTTTTGGCATAAGGTCCTGTGCAGCAGGGTCGCACACAAAATCGGGGTACAAAAGCCCCCATCTGGCCTAAATATAATATGTGAGTTACAAGATTAAGAAGACTATTGCACCAAGAGTAATCCTAATCAGAACGTTCAAGAAGTTGCAAAGCTGATGGAAGTGTCAGAGTGATCCCAATCAGAACATTCAAGAAGCTGCAAAGCAGATGGGTATATACCTAAAGCAGAATATTCCCCAAAGTCCTATCAGGAAAAGAGAGAGAGAGAGAGAGAGTACTGCTTGAACATGACAGAAAGCAAATGGAAATGAAATACGCAGAATAGTCAGAAGTCATTGAAAAGGAGGGGGAGATACCTTAGCTCAATGCAGCCCAGGAAGCTCTTCAGAATGGCTTATATCCAAAACTAAATGGCAATCCTATTCCTAATTTACCCCAGCCCTACAATCTGACAATAGTGGTGCAAGTCAGGCTGGATTGGGTTGCGCAACTGATAAATTTGAACAGAGCTGAGTAATGAGCTAGAATGAGCTAGCTTGAGTAGTTATTAAGGTTACGTCTGCAGATGGCACAAGGCAGTATCTAATATTTGTTCACAGGTTATATAAAAGATGATCGGAATCGATAACAGCAGCAATTATACATACCACGTTGAAAGGTCACGAATAATTAACTACTACGAGCAAAAAACATGACCGACTACATATGAACTTCCACAATAATTCATGTCTGAACCGTGAAATTCAACTCTTATTTGAAAGCAATGTGACAGAACACCCACTTGATATCAGACTAGCAACAAGCACAATTTAATCATAGCTTGTTTTCCTGTGAAAATAAATTAAGAACTTCGGCAATTACGAGGAATCACTTCTATTCCATCACCAAATTACTATAGAACATACGTGTTTTCCCAACAAATCATTGTCTTCATTGGCTCTGGTTGATTCAGGCCACATGCTCGGGAATTCCTTTTTTTTTTTTTTTTTTTTTTTTTGTTTTTTTTGTTTTCCTTTTCCCATTTTTACAAGGGCGTAGTAAGATTCGGTTTGAGAAGCAAGGGATTGTCATTCACATTGGGCAATGGTAGCTCTGATTGATTGCAAAACCAATTCCAAGAACAAGCCCTCTCAACTTTCAAGATTTGGCACCTACATTTCTTTAGAAAATTACCGAATATAAACCCCACTGGCACATTAACAAACTGTACGACCATTGCAAATTGATGCAATATAGAGATTCTTGGACCATTTTTCCTGTATAAAAAAAAATAAAGATTGCCAGATATTAGTAACAATAATGACGGAGAAATCTGCAAAATTGCCATGACATCAAATTCATGCAAACATGCCTTCTCATCTGCATTTAAATCAATTAGTGGAAGAGGTACCAATAATTTAGTGAGATATAATATGTAGACATTTACCTTTACATGGGTGCTAGGAAAGGCTGAGGTACGCAGAGTTTCTTGTGTTTCATCCACCACTTTACGTTTAGGTATGCTTAATATGAAGGCAGCTTGATCAGGAGTGGCAGCAGTGGAAGTAATCCTGTAACCACTCTCCCATCGCCGGTGTATTCCTTCACTTGGGTACAAGAAATCAAGTTCCACAACCTTGTACATAAAGCCCAGCAACAGAGACAACAAAATATTTAGTTATAGAAGAGTGGTCAATGAAGTTTGTGAACCCTGAACAAAGTCAGGTATTAGCAAGATAAAATTAGCAATCAATAATTAAGGCCAACACACCTGGTCTGAATAACCAGAATTCCTTGACATTACTACACCCCAGCGGCTGCCGGCAGTAGTCATGGAGGTTACATGGAAACCTTCTTTCCATTTCTTATTAATCCACTTGAAGGGGAAAGACTCACTCACTTTGTAGGACTGTTGGGTGTAAGGTGTTCCTATAACATTTACAGAAGACACCATGTAAGGGACAGAATAATACCTTAACCATTTAATTCTAAAAAAATATATGAAGAATGGAATCTATGATCGATTACGATGAATGAACCATTGATTAAATGAAACAGGTGTGAACATGTATTCCCTTGTAACTTCAACAAAATTACTGTTTGAGAGAGACCATAAAACCTTCAAAAGATATGAACGATCATAAACAAAATACCCACATACAAATGATTGTATGGCTAGAAAACTAGCACTGAACAGACCATTGAATAACTACTGAAGGGATAACAATCTCACTTGCAGAAGTCAAAATTTTGAAGTCAATACTGTCTTTCTAGATGGCTAAGTGATTTAAGGAAAAGAAATAACATTCAGAAACTGCAATGACCTTATCTTTCCAGTTCGTCACACACTATTTGTTCATCAATGTTTTGACTGCCAGGAACTACCACATGAACAAAAGCACAACCAGTAGAGCCCATAATCAAAGCCCATGCCAGATGTACTGGGATTAGAGAATACTATTGCTGACAGCTAGCACAGGAACCCCGGGATTGGAGAATGTCTTCTGATTACATATTAGGGATTTGCTTCATAAAT
This sequence comes from Telopea speciosissima, assembly GCF_018873765.1. NCBI lineage: Eukaryota > Viridiplantae > Streptophyta > Magnoliopsida > Proteales > Proteaceae > Telopea > Telopea speciosissima. The sequence continues at coordinate 62,599,649 of NC_057925.1, forward strand.
CAGGTCTCTCAGGTTCTTATTCCTCCCTTTTAAATAGCTATCCGATGCCCATTTCCAGATCTAAAGGTTGTTAGCGACTAAGAGAAATGTTCCACTATTTGTAATGCTCTACAAACTGGGCCCTCCTAAACAACCAGGCCTTTAATCAATCAAACATGACAAGTTGATGCTTAATCTGTGTTTAAGAACTATGATTAAAATTAGGAACACTCTTCATCTCCTGATGTACCAATGCATTTCTAAACTTTCCTTGAGCAACAAAATTATGAAGGACGGCTAAATGAAGTTAAATATTCCATGCTTCATTCGCGGACCCAGCATTTAGTTATGACAATTCAAAATAAATCAAGCAACTAAAACAGGCAGCATTCAAACTTTACAATAAAAATATGAAAAGTCAAAGAGAGCTTGTGAGTATTATATCACACTCATCTCTTTGTTGCTACATCGTTAAAGTTGAAGGTAAAGATGAGAATGGCATGGTATCCTCATTAGTATTTTTGGTTTTTCTCCTGTAGCTACATTTTCTGTATTTCTTCCACAAGGCTACATGAGCTACAAAGCTAGACTACTTAAAGACCTCAATCAGCTTGCAAAACAATGAAAGCTCGTCCTACAACAATATTGACCATGTAATATAATCGGAAGTACTCTTTACATAAAAAAAAGAAAAAATAAAAATCTGTAATTCGGGATCAGCTACAGACCTTTAGACATAACAACCAATGAGCTCCCATTTGCCGCACCAGCTATTGAACTGATGTAATAATTTTTTTCCCACTGTTCCATTATCCAATCCTGGAAAGTACCCATATTCAAAATAATGTGGTCAGCAGCAGAACATGAACATGCACAACTCACATATAAGCATATAATAACTGCCACATTTGTAAACCAACCTTATGTAGGAAGACGGCAGACAATTCATAAACCTGAGAACAGAAACCTGTTCCAGCATCCATGATCAGGGCCCAGAGATTTGCTGCAGATGCCACACAACTGATGTATAACCCATCCTCATTACCCTTCTCTACATGTTGACGAAGCCTTGAATCTGCCACATTGTAGTGATATCTACAGCAATCAGGAAAAAGATTTAATAAATGCCTGCAATCACACTGGCTTAATGGTATCATAACTTCATAAGTGCTACTGCTTATGAATGTTATACTGGCTTTAAATGATTTAATTCAACAAACACCTATTGGTTCTCTAATCTCATGAATGTCTACTGCTTTTCAAACCCACACTCCTTATAGAAGCCCATTTAATAATTTCTAAAATTTCTCATCCTTTCATTTCGTTGTATGTTAGTCTTAGATCTGTACTCTCCATGCATTTAAAACCGTTTACAGTCTACATTTAATCTCCCCCATTCTGACAAATCCATATACAAGTTTTATCACCATCCAATACCCTTCAAAATACGATAAAAGCTTATTGTACACCTCACTCAGCATTCTCGTAGCTTCTCCCTTAACCTTTTTTACATCTTCCCAAGCTTTCTCCTCAACAAATATTTTGACATAACCTACCAGGAGCTGTTATGCGTGTCTCGAATTCTTGTACCCGTTGCAAAAAATTGGCCTGCTCCAACATTTTTTTTGTGGCAACTCGAATGGGATTTTTTTTCTGAGGTCTGTGATGGTAGCAGAGGGCTTGGGCCAATGTTTTCGCCCGCACGGTGCGGTACAACCCAACCAGATGGGTTGACCCGTTTGGAGCATAGTTATCAAGGTGTCGCCATGGCGTCCAGGCTCCTTGGACGCCATGGCGGGCGCCTTGCCGCCATGGCTGTGTCGCCTTGATTTTTGCCCCTCTAAAACGCCATGGTCGCCTTCCCGCCTTGATAACTATGGTTTGGAGGAGTATTACCCTGTTTTTCGTGTCTTGTTGTGCAAGCAATTGAAACAAGAGAGAAAAGGGGGGTTTTGAGTGAGGGTTTCTGGGTGAGAGATCTTGCTGCCCTTTTGGGTGTTCTTGAGAGATTTCCATTGTATCTTCTTCCATTATAATGAATCATCTTCAGCTTCGCCCGTGGACGTAGCACATCATATTGGTGTGTGAACAATGTTAAATCTGTTTCTCATCTTTGGTTGTTCTGTTTTGTCTGTTTGTGTTTCATGGTGTTTGTTTTAACAAGAGCTCATAACTCAAATGGTTGCATGGATTTAATATTAATTGTTCTCCTTAAGATTTCACTATCTAGTACTTTAAAATAGCATATGAAGAAATTTTTCCCTCCCTCCCACACTGCACTGATGAATCCAACCACGTGTTTTCAACCCAAATGAATTGATTATAACCATTAGCTCTTTTCCTAAATCTAGTTCACTGAATATCATTCCAAAGCCAATTCTATGGTATCTAGTTGTCTTTAAGATCTTCATTGACTACTATACTATTCTATAATTGCCTTTTCCTCCATACCTATGTTTTTAATCATCATTTCACCATCTCTTTTTTCCTGTTTCTATTTGGTCTCTTATAGCTTATGCAGCATAGAATTTTCATACTTTAGTGTATTTTTTAATTTTTTTTTTCTCTACATACACATTTAATTGATTGTCAATTCCCTATCTTTCAAGTTGCTAAGAAACTACTTTCATGGTTCAACCTGTTTACCACCACTAGTCTGCATGTGGATCCAATGCCTGCTTCTAACCATAACCCAGTGAGGATGCACAGTTGCCTCCATAGAATGATCCAGTAAATTCTTGCCTTTGCTCATTTTTGCCGAGTGATGATGCAGAATAGCATTTCCGAGAAACAACCAAGTATAAGTCAAAAAGCAACAAAATTTCACGATTCAAGTTAGGTAGGATTAACTCAGGAGACAAGGGGAATAGTTTCATAAAAATGACAGATATTTGTTTCAATTGCCTCATCAGGAAGTCAACCACTGCAACAAGAAAGAATCTGCTTATATACCCAATAACAACTTTTTAAGCTAGTTTCATTGCATCATAATGGCTTCAGTGGTTCAGCCACAACAAAAATGGTAAAGGCCAGTCCACATTCAAAAGATCGCCTTAAGAACTGTGTCTTCAAAGATATAAGAATACCGTTCACTAATAAAAGTTGCAAAATGATTACCATGACAAAGGGAACAGCACATCATATTATGCAAAATTATGTATTACTGTACCTTTGTTTCATGGGTCGTCTTGCATTGTAAACTGAAATCCACTGGGTAGCTGGACTTCCTAATCGCACTTTCTTCTTAGGTTGCTCATCTTCTTCCAGATTTACAAGCAATCTTCCACGCTTCTGGCCAACCTATTTATGCAAAATAATAAAAGGAGAAGTCATATAAAAAAATGGGAAGGATGAATGTTTATCAAATTGATGATTAAGCACTTGAATCATCTCTGAAATGCTTCAGAAACCTCATAACCTTTAAAGCTCCATCAATTCTAATTGGCCTCAAGGTGCACGGTTCTATCAGGCTTTCAAAAAGAGAAATAAGCTTAGCATAATTTGGTTCCTCATCAAACTTCATATTTGTCACAACCTCAAGGAACTGTTTGAATGGAGCAGGACAAAAGCAACACAGAAGCTCAGGAGAAGTGGCCATCTTTTTCTTGCAAACAAGGAAACTCTTATTGTCTCCCTACAGTAGTAAACATCAGAAAACAGGCGAATATCAGATGAAGTACAACCCATATATGAAAAGAATAATAGCTAGTCCTAGTGGACAATTAAGAACTGGATTAACCTGATAGCCCTGCCATGGTAACCTTCCTTTGATTAGAAATATCAACGTATAAGCAAGTGATTCAAGGTCATCCCTTCTGCTCCCTGTCCGACCTAAATGTGCATGTACACTAGCATATCTAATTGTTCCCCTGTCAAAGGAGAATATTGTTAATTAGAACATAAAAGCGTAGAGGGTGGGCCTTGGTCCAAAGGTAAGGTTGCTCCATTTTGACCAAGCGGTCACGGGTTCGAGTCTGGAAACAGCCTCTCTGAAAAAGCAGGGGTGAGGCTGCATACATTATGTGACCCTCCCCAGACCCCGCAGTGGCGGGAGCCTCATTCACTGGGTACAGGGAAAAAAATTATATATATATGAGCGGACTAAGAGTTTGTCGAGGATCAGAAAATCACAAACCTGAAGATGTCAGGCCTCTGGTCATAGTCAACGTGTTGACCCGATGATGCGTCCTTCCATCTAGATGCTGAACCATACACACATTAATGACCCTAGCAAGACTTAGCAAGAAATTGGGATTTACTCCAAAATAACTAAAACCATCAGATGGAGTTCCAAGTTGATGTAAAAGATATCGAGATTTAATGGACATTGTTTTAACTTGGAGCGATACTATTCTAGGATTAATATCCAAGTGATAGTGTTACAGATGGTTGGAGACCAGGACGAATAACATACCCAAACCAAGATCGATAAGAAAGAGCTTCTTTTCATCGGCAGACCCTGGTTGACCAAGCAAGAAATTTTCTGGCTTCACATCCCCATGCACGAACCTAATTTAGAAAGGTGGAAAGGTACAACAAATTAATAACTTCATGAAATGAAAACAAGCAATAGACTGACCAATACTAGAAAAAAAAAACGCAAAAAAGATTAGGAAGTACCCCTTCAAGTGAAGCTTTTCAAGAATTGATATCGATTCCACAGCAATGCATGCCACCATATTGGGTGACATCCTGTTGTAAATATTGAATATGCAAAATACAGTAAGAGATTCACACACCCACACCACAAACACACAGCACGAGACAAACACACACACACACACACACAAAGAGAGAGAGAGAGAGGCTCTGTTTCTTACGACTGGCCTACAGAATTCCAAACATCCCAAAGACTGGGGCCAAGCATGTCCATCACCTGAATGATTTACTTAATTTCATTCAGAAACAAAATAAGAATTCAAAACACCTTACATTAAGGAATTCAAAGTCAAAACTCACTAGAATGTAGTAGTCTCCTTGGCGACCCTTGTAGTGAACCCCGGGTATTCCATAACACCCATTCAGGGTGCTTGGTTGACCAGAAAGCAAAAAATCAATGATCAAGCTTACGCCAACAAAACAAAAGTTGGAGGCTTAGATTTAGACAACAACAATAAGACACTTACTTGTAAACTTGCCACTCATAGGGTGGGCCATAATTGCAACCTTTACTGCTACGGTGCTCAAATTTCAAAGCCACCTATTAAGAAACAAATTTTAGGCATCGTAATCTGAAATGCTTTGAACATGACCTTTATGGTGCTGAATGTACCTCCACAGCATCTGGTCCTGTTCGTTCTGTTCCACCATTCATCCTTCTTCCAACATAGACTTGACCAAAACCACCTTTACCCAACTTCCTTTCTATTTTATACATGGGGGAATTACCTACTTGTACCTGCAGGTAGTAAGGGAAAGAGAAGTCTAATCTTAAGAGAAAAAAAAACTTAGCAACCAAACGATAACAGAAGCTTTAACTTGAAGAACAATAATATGGCAGCAGGAGAGTCAATATTGGCCAAGAATTCATCTACTTGAACAGAAAAAACTAGAGCTTTTGCATTGCAACTAATGAAGGAGCAAATGGAAAGGAACGAGTCTAAGCAGTCTGTCTATTTCCCAGGACCACAGCCCACATGAGCTAAAACTGTAAACAGAAAATACTTAGCAAGATAAAGAGGGAGAGAGAGAGAGAGACGAGGGGGAGCAAAGGAAAGACCCATTTGTATTTATGGCAAACTCAGCTAAGTTTTGAAAATGTGAAAGATCAGTGGATAGGGGAACATAAATAGTACTCTACTGAAGAACTACCAAAATAAATTAAAACCAATAGAGTAGAATAAGAAGAACAAAATGGCTGTAAAACACACCACTAAATGACCAATGATTGACATCAGTTTTTATTTTAGTTCATTATTCTTAAGAACCGAATTACTTGAACCGGAATAAAGGGCAAACAGGTGCATACCCTCTCAGGGACTGGAGCTGTGCTTGCCTCCTCCTCAACTCCCATCAGTTTCTCGGCACTTCCACCCTCCATAAATAATTCTTTGTCTGCCACCCCCTCTGCCCTCTTGAAAGCTGGTTCGGCTGCTCCAACAGCTGCAGCTTCTGGAAAAACCTCACAAGGAATCTCTGGGTCTAACTCTATCAGCTTGATACCCCTCCCTCGACCAGCAGCAGCTGGCCTAGCTGGTGTTGCTGCAGAAGGTCCTTTTGCTACTGCTGTGGCATTGCAACCCCTTCCTCTTCCAGCACCAACTCTCCTTCCAGTTCTATTTTGAGCAGGCGGCACCCAATTTTGTGCTTGATCAAGGGGTTGGGGAGAAGGCTGAAGATCATCAAGCCGCTTGGACCTTAACCGAGCTTGCCGGGCTCCACTTCGCAGCTCTGGCATCCTTTCCCCATGCAAATCACATCCACATTCAATTTCGATGAAGCCCTGCGAAACTTCTGTACCCACAAAGCAATAGTAGGAAAGCAAATCATGATCGATGACAAGAATAATCATGAAATGAAGCAGAACACTTCCAACTGCATCAAAGAAAATTTTAAGACAAGAAAATTTGCTCAAAAGAAAACAGGCTCCCCCCCATTCCTGCAGAGAAATCAGTCCTAGAAGTGGAATTCCTAACAGTACTAGTGGAGAATCAGATTGCTACCCAATGAAGATTTAAAATTAGACTAAAATAACCAAAGGTTCAATAATTGCAAAAATAAAAGAAGGAATTAAACACAAGAAAACTGCTTACTAAACAAGCAATTCAACTATAGAGACCCCCATTTTTGCAGAAAACAGATTTCCCAATGCACAAACTTCAATATCCACTTTTCGATCACCACGTCAGAGGAATCGAATGCAGATTAAAGCGAGATGTATCCATCTGTAGGCATTTGATTTTATTAGGTTTCATTTTTTTTATCTCTCTAATATAGGATTACTTTCAAAGAGGGGGGTGGGTGGATGGGAGGGGGTGGAAAGAAAGAAGCTTTAACTGATATTAAGAACAACGAATCCATTAAAACATTGTGCCATGCCGAGAATTTCTCACTCATCCAAAAAAATAATATCAGATTAAAAAGCATTCCAGAAGCCCATCAGAAGCAATTTCAATAGTGAAACCAAACAAAACAGATTGAAATCTATCGGTGTAGATTCTACCTTTCTCCTTTTCCAACACAATCGAATAGAATCTAAAGAAACGTCTGTCTTTCCAATTTCCACATCATTTAAAACAGAATCCATCACCATCAAACAGCTTTAACAGTACGACCAAATCAAAATCAAAGCTTTTATTAATTGATCCTTAGCAGAACCAGACATTTCAACACCGATCATTAAGAAGCAAACTCTAAAGATCAAGTAATCAGTAAAGAAATGATAAAGAATACTCACATATCATCCAAGAGCCGCCGCCAAACCAAAGCAATTCGAAGATGAAATCTGTTAAAATGAACCTTTCTACAGGACCATCGTTTCCAGATCAACAATGCTAGTCTCCAACGATTTCTAGTCCATTCAGATTCGATTTTCTAGAACTGAAACTTCGTCTGAGGATATCAGAAAGCTTCGCTGGATTTGGTGGAGATTGGAAACATATTTAGGTTTTCTTGGGAGGTGAGATGGTGAGATGAATTTAGGTGAAGATTTGGGAGTTAACATGGCGATGTCCTCTGCGCACTTCTCTTTATCTGGTGTCGGAAATCCTCAGTTTTTTTTTTTTCCTTTTCTTTTCTTTTTAATTTTTTTTAATAATTAAAAAAAAAAAAATCGAAAGAAAAAAAAAAAATTTAAGAAAACGAAATTTTGCATGCAAATGTGGCCTTTATTTAATAGTTACGGATATGCGATTTCGTGTATGAACTTAAATTGACTATCGTACCCTTATTGCTTTTGAATTACTTTAGATTTTACCGCTCATTTGTCTTTCAAATTCTACGTCATCTCGAGAAATGACAGCGATCCTATGATACTATACCCACGTGAGAGCGATTCCTTAATCGTCGGATGGAAAGGATGTAACATCAATGGTCCCACCAGTTTGATACAATATTCCAAATCAACGACTAAAAATCTTGACTCTCTCTCGATTGATGAATCCTGTTCATTAAATGAACCTGACATGATTAAAAGTTCCTTAAGCATGGAATACGGACCAAGATCTACGGCATATAATAAACTAGCATGCTACGTCACACATAGTAAGTAGTCTGTAGTGTGTACTGTGGAATTCCTTTCGATGGCGTAACATGAATATGGGAATTGTGTGGAATTTTTTTTTTTTCTTTTTTGGATGCAAGAAATTATGTATAGGAAGGGTGAAATCGTCAGTTCATAAATTAATATAAGAATCCATTAAATAAAAGTGCTGTTTCCGGACCGAGTTTATAGGCCTTAAGGTGAAGAGACTAGAATTACTTACCAGACTAGAGAGAGAGAGAGAGAGAGAGAAGGGGTTATCGAGATTTGAATCGATACAGAGCCGGCCCATTTGTCGGCTATTAGTTTACGAGTTTACCCCTCTAAGAAATTATTCCTCCACTCTGCCCACAGGACTTGGTAGGTCAGTTGACTCGAGAACTTTGTGGACAAGAACAACTCTCCACTTAGGTATATCAAGTTTTAACCGGGTTTGGATCTCATGATCGTTGCAAGGTTCATAGGTCCAAATAGGGAAAACCAGGGTTTTGAAAACCCGGTTTGGGATCAGAATCGGCTTGGATTGATCCGGATTGAATTGGAATCAGCATATTCTACGTATATAGGGTATTCCCATACAGGCTTGGCCCGATCCGGATCAAGGAGAATTGAGATTGGCCGATTTGAACCAATTCTTAGAACCTTGAAGAAAACAGAGGGAGGAGGAGAAAGCATCGGGTGTAAGTCCGTATTAGCCCCCGTATTGTGAAGGCTTTGCGTATGGTTTCATGAGGACGCATATCTTTTGATTCCACAGCTGCCTATCCATGATGCCATTTTTTTTTTTTTTGGGTGAAATATCCATGATGCCATTAAGAGTGTTTAGAGAAGCATTTGTGGAATCAAAAGGACTCGTTTCATTCCGTAACCATACATGAATAGTCATTACATTTAACATATGAGGAGTTGATTCGGACTCGTTGGGTGTTGGGTGTGTGAGTTGGATCAACTATCCGTACGTGAAGAGTTATAATTCTTTACATATAGTTTCGTGACAATACATGATTTTTTCTTCCACAAATGCTCAACAAACATTTTTAATAGCATTATGAAAGGCATTTATGGAAGCAAAAGATCATGTCTCATCACAAAACTGTACGTGAAGCTTTACATACAATGAGTTGATCGAGACTCAATGTGTTGAGATGGATTGTGGAACTTAAATCAGGGTTCAAGGAATTATAATTAGATTTGCACACCAAAAAAAAAATTATAATTAGATCGATCGAGTCTGATCAAAATCGATCGAGGCCAATCTTGGTTCCTACATTCTGTTTTTTAAGTCGATTTATTTGTTGGTCTCTATTTTTTACCATTATTTCTTCATATTGTTAAGTAAAATAACATAAAATCAATGAAACTAATTGGTGGTTTTAAAATGAATTTAAATCAAGGATTCAAAATACTTCTCTTCAGTTTTCCTTAATTTCCGTCAACATACCATGTCGTATTGTGGTGTTGTGAGACAGGTGCGGGTACATGAGTATTTTCTTCTTGGGTGATGTAGTATTTATAATTAAGATAATGGGTGTCTATGTATAGACACATCCCTTAGTGTACTAGTGAAAGATATGATTCTTGGATGAGTCATACCCTTACGTGTACAAAGAGGTACGATACCCCCTATGTATGTGGAGAGACATCTCTATATACTTGGGAGAATTATGAGGCCACATCTCTACATATAAAAGACATGTCTATGCATAAGATTGTGCCTTTAGTAAAAGACACTTATACTAAGAGGTGTGTTCATGATCAAGGATTTAGAATCTTCTATTGAGACTTAATCCTAGCCATTCAAAATAGATAGACACTACCTCCCTCTATAAAAGGAAAGGGTAGTTAGCACCAACGTACTCACTCAATTTGTATGACACTCTCTCTCTCCCAATTTGGTGAGTAAGAGTGAGTGCACTAATAGCACTATATTTTTATACTCCAAATTCCATCCTAGAGTTTCATACTACGGTTTGCCTATAACTCTTTATCGTTTGGATTTGATCACAATTTTGGACATACTTGAAGGGCATAGTAATCAAGTGCACGCCTACTTATAGAAAGCCAACAAGTTATTGTTGTTATATTGTGGAGGTCATTTTGTATATACTCGATTGCACCAACGAGGGGCAAACACGATATTTAGGATAGTGTCAAGTGCCATGTCTCAGTCTACATTCACCTTGGAATGTATATACTCATTGTGGTATTTTCAACAAAACATTCTCCAACTGATGCAAGAGGAACACTTAAAAGGCAAATAAGTTCATAAGTTTGATTGTCATTTTTTACAATACTTGATACTAGATTTTTGTAGCAAATAATCATAAGTTTATTGAATTTTAAACATCGGTAGTAATATAACCTCTTTTGCATATGAAGCATTGCAAAATCCTAAGTTTATTGAAATAGAATTTATCATCCACATTAATTAATATATTTTAAAAAATATGATTTATTTGGTTCTTTATTTGATTTGAAAATAAATAATTTAGTTCGGTTTGACGGATAAAAGATTTTAAATTTTAAAACAAAAATCAAACCGATTTAATTTATTTCAATTCGATCTGATTTTAAATGGTCGGTTTTGGTTTCGGTTTCGGTTCTAATTGACACCCCTAGAACTACTAGTAGTAGAATCCACCACGGTTTCAGTTTCGGTTCTAGGAAGAGTTCCTTGTACGTGGGTGTAGCCATTGTTGTCCACCGTCATAATCACCACAAATCAGGATCAAAATAATAGAGGAATGCTACCCAATTCTCCACTATAAATAACTCTTGTCTAATTGTTGTTTGGCTCATAATAATTTTGATTCCATCTACATCACATGGTTACGTTTAAGGGTGTCAATTTGGGATTAGAATTGGGAACCGTCCCGCTAAAACCCAATATCGGATCGTCCCATTAATAAACGGGACAGTATTGGAATTTGATTTTGGTACCGAATAATAAATGGGACAGGACGGTTCTGGGATGGGATTCCCAATGGTACCAGTACCGGAATATCAATTAGGTACCGAAACCATTTGTATTCTTTCAAAGGGTCTATTTCATGTTATTGTATTGAAGGTATATGGCAGTAGTTTATCCTCAATAATTCTTAGACTTCGTTTTGAGAAACTTACATGTGATCTTAGGGATTTTGAAGAAGTAAAACCATGAAATTCATCTTGGATTTGTACTCTAAGTTGCTTTATAGTAATGGAACTATCTTGGAACCATTAAAGTTCTTATCCCTTTTTTGTCAGGCTTAGAACTAATTAGGAACCGATACCGTCCCGTTCCATTAATAATTGGGATTGAGACTTAGGTCTAATCCCATTTATTAAATGTGACGGTACTGAGATTGGCACCTTTGACACTGGTACCGGTGTGGACCCATCCTGAATACCGGGAACCGTCCCAATTGACACCCTTAGTTACTTTGGTCTCATTTTCGTTCTTTTGACTCCCAAAACAAATGCTCTTTTCATTGTCTGAACTCTGAAGTAGTCTTTTTGGATGGGCCTGAGCCCATGTCCTTGTACACACATAAGTCTCAGTCTCCTCCTCAGTAACCCACCCACCCACCCACCCATTTCCCAATCAGTCCAGTTTTCAATAGGGCACCATCCACTTGCCATCTGTCGCATCCAAAGGATGAGAATATTTCAGAGAAGAGGTCCCACTTAAATTTCAACACTGCAATTACTGGATCTGTTGTAGTTAGTTTAGTAATGTCAAACTATTAAAAACTTCCTTTTGTTTAGAAATAGAAATAAACAGGTAACCAAATTAGACTTAAGATTTGTATTCAAAGTTTCAAACCCTACTAATCAGGTGTTTACCAACAAAAAAAAAAAAAACCCTACTAATCAGTTCTGGTTAAATATCTCTAAATATAAATCACTTTTTAATTATTTCCCAACAACTAATTATTTTTAGAAAAAAAGAAACGTTGCTTGATCGCATGACTCTTTTGTCTAAACATAGGAGTGCACGAAATTACTAACCAACCCCTCTTGAAATAAAAAAAAATGGCCAATTCAGATCAACTAATCTGAAGAGAAGACATTCTACCACATGGCAGATTAGTTGGAGCGCAAATTATTTTAAAAAGTAGATCCCAAGATCCCCCTATTTTCACTTCACGTTTCAACCCAAACAGATCGAGATCTGTCATGTGGTAAAATAAATACTTGAAAATGTAAGAAATACTTCATAGAATATGAGTGGCTGAAAAAATACAAAGATTAATGGTATATGGTTGGATCCACCAAGACAAGAGTGACATCCAGAGTTTTATGAATCGGATGGGATGGGATGGGATTGGATTGGCCGTTCTGAATCAAGATTGGCCAATATTGATCCGATTCTCTTCTGACCCCGACTAAGCGATTCGGTGGCATCTAATCAGTTGGTGTGGGGTTGAGAAATGCCGCTCTCATTTCAATCATTTGTCACCTGGTTTGGTTTGGTATGAATCTGGGGAGTTTGGGACTTTAGGGGTGTGTGTTCAATTGACAGTTGAAAATCAAATCAGAGAGGACCGTAATAGTTATTGTCATGTACCTTAGATATCTATATTGGAGGTGCCATTCTTTCTCTAAGTGGGTCACTTTGGTCTTGGTGCAAATAAATACTCTCATACTTTCTCAAAGTTGATTTCATCCTATTGGGGTAAGAAATCGACGGACTTCCGAAGATGACCAGCATAGAAGAACAAACGAGCAAGGGAGAGTCAGGTTCGATTGGCGGAGACTCTCCGATGCCTAAGTCAGATTTCTTCGCAGCGGATAAGTTACTATTGTATATTATGAATCGTTCCCCTTACCTGGGTGGTGCTTGACTATTTATAATTTGGAGTAGAGGTTGAGGCGATTGTGGAGAGTCCCAATTTAGCAGGTAGTCTAATTATGGTAGGAGATCGATCTAATGTGGTTTTGGAAAAGTTTCCTATTTGGAAGAGTTCTTCCTTAGTTAGACCACGGCGCAAGGTCGTTGATTTATCGGACAAGCGATTGGACTTGCTAAGTTGGCGGTCTAGATATCTCGGCAAGAGATTAGCCGATGGTTAATTAAGTCGGATATCATGTCGACCTGAATGGCTCTAGTGCCGAGTTGTAAGGATCGGCATGGACATCTTGAAGGACGATCTTGTAGGGCAATCCAGTGGCCTGACCTTCATTCTTGACATGATCTCGAAGGCCAATCTCATGGCTCGACCTTGGTGAACTTCGTAGTCCCTATTTGGCTTCTAACCTGTAAAGTTGAGTTATGTATATTCATCCTATGCGATTGGGTTACATTTGTCTGACCTGTAAGGTTGGGTCACACCCTACTGGTTCATTGCCGATGTTCGTCTTGCCTCGCCTCCTTATGAGGCGAGTCATGCATAACGGGCCGATTTTCAGGGTTGGATCATCCCTGGTGGTCCTTCTACAGTGGTCGGTCTATCTTTGGGCTCGGCGATTGGAGCCACATGAAGAATTCTGCCACGTGTCCTCAATTGACTGATAGGTGGGAATTTGGTTCATCAGAATTTTTTTTTTCCGGTTTGGGTGATGTCCAACTCTCCAAGAAAGGGGTCTGTTGAAGATGAAGAGAGTTCAAACATGCACGAAGAGTGTGAGGAACACAAGTTTTATTATTACCCGCCTTCCAAGTCCCACCTAACTTGGAAGGCCTTCCTTTCCTCCTCCACGTACAGGGTTTATTTTCGGGAAAAGGAAATAATCAATGAGTTGGTCCATATGCTTGAATCTATGAATCCCTACCATTCAATAAATGTGAAATGCCAAAGCCTGAACACAACTACTAGGACAGTTGGTTGGTATCATGTCAGCTGCGGGTTTAAAGAATCGGGTTCAGAGTGGGTGAATCAGCTAAAACCAATCCTGATTCTAGCAAATTCGGAGTAACCAATTCATAAGCTAGGGTTAAGGCAGAATCTGGGTGAATCCCAATTTCGTGTTTTGTTAGTGCTATCGCCTAGCGCTTTGACAACTATGGCTGCCAGTAGAGTTCAGGTGTCTCAAGAACAATCATGGGTTCAACTCTGCCGTCTTTACCTTGAGCTCATGGCACCCCTTGTTCTAGGCCCGGCCCGGCCCGGCCCGGCCCGGCCCCTCACTTTGGTAGCTGTAGAGTCCCAAGATGAACTCTTACTCTGTTAGGTGGGTTGAAAAAAAACAAAAAAAAAAAAACCTTGGCCTATTTGATTTGATTGCTATACCTGCACCAAACATTATGAGTTTTATGGGTTAATAAGAACCAAAACTTTGTCAGCCAGAAACTAACAGATATTTCCTCTACTAAATTTGATGTGATGGACAATGAGATGACATTTAAGTTTGTAAGTATGTGCTTTTAACATTTTTTTTAATACCCTTTCTGGATGAGCACTTTGTATGGGTCAAAACATTCCACTAACTCCATAATTTTAGATCGATTAAACAAAGATTTATTATATAGTTGTCCCTACTCCCTACTCCCTACTCATGATCAACTCAAGAAACTAACCCTTTCAATATCATGCATTAAAAGTTTAAAACAAATAGAGCCTTAGATGTTGCATGATACCATGACTCCTGATCCACTGGGAATTTTGAAGAACAAATTGTTGGAAAAGGGGGGGGGGGGGGGGAAAAGAAAAGGGAGGCATGCGCTGGGTGTGATCATGGTTGTTACCTCTGTAAGTTGGAATCAATCAGCTGAACTGTACACCATATCCTTTTCTGTTGGGGTTGGGGTTGGGGTTGTGGTCACCAAAAGAAAGTTTTTTTGGATGCCCTTCCTGCTCCCACCACCCCAAAAGGGGAAAAACCAATATTGTGTTGGCCCCAGAGCCAGAAGCTAAGGCCATATACTCTCTGTAAAAGCAAAGAACCAGAATTTTAGAATTCTTTCAACTGGAAATTTTGTGGATTGGAGTCTTTGTTTTTTTTTCTATATCTCATACTGATTGATAGTTCTTTTTTTTTTTTAATTTCAATTTGGTAATCCCAATTGAAAATCATCATTTTATCAAGCCAATTATGAGGATACTTGGACATGGAGATGAATGGTGTTTACCAACTCCATTGCTTTATTGAAATTGTTCAGTTTTCCTTTTTTTTTTTTTTTTTTTTTTTTTTTTTTTTTGGGGGTGGGGAGGGGGGGGTAATTAAAGAGGGTAATGAAGGTTCAAGATCTTGAATGTGGATATGCTTTGACATAAACATAACAACACCAATCTCAGTGTGAATCATGACCCACCATTTGACTTCATGATTCACAATTCTTCATTTCAATATGCATTCTCGCAAGCATCTCAACTGAGAATTCCTCCTTTATATAATTCCATGATATCAGAGAGAAGATTCTACAGGAAGTACTCTACCTGTATTGAATATATATATATATATATATTTTTGGGATAGGTCACTAAAATTTAATCACTGTCTAATCAAGTGCATTGTGAGTATCTAATGGTCAGTCTCCCAAATCTTCAATCCATGCGGACAAAATTTAACCTGTTGGATCACAAGTTATGTTTTCAAGCCAGCGAGCTGGAAACAATGGGAACCCAGGTCCCTGCTATAATTGATCCAACTGCTGAAACCAAACAAGATCCCAAATGTTTCATAAGGGCAAATTTGCATAGCTTGCAAGCTGCTTTATTATGTCAGCTGTAATTTGAGCTTTTTCCCCAGGAATTTTGTACATGGATTACTGCTTTATGCTCACTGAAACAGCAATAAGATGATTCTATCTCTATCTTTTGGAAATTATTAACTGATTGTACAAGATGGGAAATGCATTTATTAAACCAAACAAAGGTTTAAATTTCCACCGAAATGCTGCAACCTAAAAAATCATATATTTTAGGGATATTTTATCAGACTACACAAATACATTATGAACTGGCGTAACTCTCCACTGCTCCTTTCAATCTTCTGCTGCAAGTGCAAAAGCGTTTATATATTATTTTTTGTTTCCTCTGCAAAATCAAGGAACTAGAAATTTCAGAACTCTCCTCTCGAAATATAAGAAATTTGGGACTTCTCCTTTCTATCAAATGCATGCTTAAAGTTCCCCTCGAACATTGGTTCTTGCAGAGAATGGGAGTGCTCTTCTTCCACTCTAGAAGAAAACAGGGGATTGAAGAGATTAATCACAAGTAGCTGTGTCAAAGCAGATTCCGCATGAATGATGCTACAATGAAAATTATGAATCTGATCGTTAATCATGGTAGTAGCAGCTCAAGTTTCGCAAGCCTTGTGGTAGTCAGAAAAATGATAATCTCATTCTGGATTGGAGATCCCTAGATGACATTAATTCATTGATGCTCCCTAGCACATAGTGTACCTTAAAGGCTCCGCAGATTCAAGAGTAATAATAACTGATGTAGTAGTACTGTAGTAGTATATGCATATCCTCCTACAGAGAAAGTCTAGACTTGGAATGGAATTGTTTAAGCTAGGGCTCATACCAAGCTTCATTCAATTTGAATTTCAAATACAAAAAACGGTTCTGTTACAACCTGGCATGTTAACCATAAATATAGCATGAGCATTACAAGTAGAGTCTTCAAGGCAGTACATCAACAAATGATACTTGGCATGAGAGCTAGATAAATTAAACCATCACAACCTCACCTTCCTCACTTTTGCTTTAATTACCGATCAACAACTCCAGGTCACTAACATGCAGACTCATGTCACAAATTGCCTCTACAGCAATACTTCTTTGATTGAACATAAATAAGAGATAGACAAAGGCAATAAAATGCAAAATTCACCTTGATCTGTTCAGATGGGCTGTACAAGGCATCTCTACCATTCTTCTTTCTTGAGTTCCATCTCCCAGCGTGAAAACCATTTCTGAATAGCTAATTCAAGGCTTTCTTCTGTACTCCTTACTACACAACTTTACAAAATCCTCTGGAACCCTGAACTGGAGCACTGTAGCTGCAATGCTCCAAGAAATTGCTCAAAACCCAGACAGTTGTATAGGGAAAAGAGATGTACTGACTTGATCCAGGAGTCGAATGAAAGAATAACATATGTTACTTCTTCAGGCTGTTGCTTGAGAGGACTTTCTTTCCGTATGGACTTGTCTGTAGCTCCGGAACAAAGGGCTTGATAGCTTCTACCAAGGCAGCATGAAGAGCTCCCTACTCAAAAGGAAAATGTGGAACCAGATGAGTTTGAAACCAGGAAAGTCAAAACATATATATATATATATATATATATATATATATATATATATATATATATATATATCAAGAAATTCCAGTGTAGTCCTACCTTAGAATGATTAAGTGCAGCTTGAATAACATAATTGCCATAAGGGTCCAGCAAGATTTGATCTAATCGTGAGTTATTTATCAGTTCCTTAATGATACGAGGGCGATGCTCTTCTCCAGCGTATTTCAGGCACTTCTCAACCACATTGCTGCTATATTTCTGCATAGAGAGGTATCCATAGTTACCCTCCAGTTGGTCAAGAACATCAATGGTGGCCCAAGGAATCTGAAGTTCAAATACAAACTGTACCACATAATTCCTGCAAATTAAAATTCAATATGAGACACTTCATAAAAAAAAAAAAGTTAATATGAGACAGATTACTAACTCCAAGAAAAACTGGGCTTTACTGACACATGAACATGCACAACAATAGACAGGACCACAATATGCTTACCAGTAATTAAAAAGAATAGCTATCTCTGGAGATCTGAGATCATAGACAAGATTCACACAATACAACAACAGAAAAAAGGAAATATAGTGAATACCCAAATGGATCTTGGGTGAGGATAAGAGCATTAGAAGTGATCTCGGAGATCAAACGCCGTTTATGTTCACCATCAGAAAGGCCAAGGCACTTTTGAAGCACACAGCACCCATGGCGGTCTGTTGCAAGCTCAGCACAGTGCGAGATTGCAGCTTTAAAGAGAAACTGGAAAACAAAACTCAGAATATCATTGAAATAAGAAAACTAGTCCAATTCCAAAAGGTCTACAGATCAACTGTAATGAGAGCAGTGCTTCTGATTCCTATGCATGAAGCAAGGAGAACGAAGGGAATTATGTTCCACATAATTGGCCGCCACAATCATATCGGATCTCTCAAGCAATAACAATGAAACAATAGCTGTTAACTTATAATTGCAAAGTCAAACCTGATCAGATGATCCTAACTACCTATTCTATTAATGCAATCCACACTGTTTGTGTATAGCATAAAAATCAACATCATAAAACAAAGAACAACAACAGGATGATGGGCTTAGAATAAACTGAAAATTTTGTATAATGAATTCATATGCAGTAGTGTACAATCAACAACATAAAATATGCGACAAGCCTGAGGAAAGACTGAAATTTCAAAGGACTTGCCTAGGCATTACAGTATTAGTTATGCAAAAGGAGAATTTGATGAAACAAAGATACCATATCAAAACAATAAGCATCATATGTTATATACAAAGCATGGTAGAAGAGTGGAGCTTTCCATGGGGGGAGGGGGAGATTGTAAAATGAAATACAAGCTATTTACAAGACCAGAATAGAGAGACAAATATTTCAGATACAACATTTAAATCCAGAGCTTAAAAAACTAATTGCTATAATACACGACAATCCTGTGATGTACTCATGGAACTTAGAACTTATGATGAAATAAAGTTGTTTACATACACATAGAAGATAACTGAAAGTGCCATCCATAATATAATTTTGTTCTACAATGTACAACATTTACACAGTAAGTGTGTTTCCAAGTAATACATAACTATTTTAAAAGAGAAAAAGAATCTGTTCCCTGACTTTGATCTGAATCTTTCACTGTTCAAGTTGGTGCCAAAAACAAAATATATCCAAGCCTCTCCATGGAGTACCCAAGCTGAATGCCAAATTGTTAACCATGGTGCAAAATCAAATATAGGGGCGGAAAACTTGAAAGTGGAGATATACATGTCTGATTTTAATTATTTTAGAAACTAGACAATCACAAGAGGTGCTCATCTTGAACTATTTTGAAAACATAACGATTCACAATGGATCAAAAGTATCAACATATTCAGCAACATCCAAAGGCAGAGTTTTTTAAATTACAACCCCAAGAATACACACAAGCAAATGTTTGTCTCAACTTCTGAACTCACATACTAAAACTTAAGCACCATATATAATAATTCATGATTAAAGTTTTAACTTCAAGCTCTGCAAGTTGGCTTGACTCAAACCTGTTCAAGCCATAACCAATCATCGAGAAACTGTGCCTTGAGCTCTTGTGCTTCCAACTCTCTATCCATTTAAGTTCCTTCTCAATCTAGCTATTTTTTAAAATTTTAAATCAATTGATTCTAAAGTCAAAACAGGGATCAATCAGCATTTCTTTGTGCAAATTTCCTCAAAATTGCATTCACTCATTGTTAGAGGGCCATCAGACCTGCAAAATGGGACCCTTAAGAACTACGTCCTGTAAGGACAACGTTCTGATCCTCGTCGTCTCCTAAATATCTATTTTATTTTCTAAATTTGAAATAAAATAAGGCATGGTTTTTCATAAGTCTATGTATGTCCATATGAATTCTTGTGTGGTTATTTTTTATTTTTTTTATCTATTGGGAGGTTCATAATTATATTCTGTAATTATCTGTCATCTCTACAGAGATGTCAACATGCTTGTTGGTTTGGACAGTCAACTGAGGGCTATGGTATTAAACATTGGAACTCCCCTAAAAGTCTATTCAATTTCCCACTTGCTTAAGATAAGTAAATTTAAATGATATGGTGCACATGGAAATCCGTTGGCTTGTCAAGACCATCCTCCTATAATGAACTGTAGCAAACTAGGACTTGGGTTATCATTTTTAGCAAGTGCTCTAAAGTGTATTCTAAATTGAAGAAAGGAAACCAATTATGCACCAGGAGCCGTGTGTAAGAAAGGGATTAAATTTTCCAGCACCAAGCTTATCCCTTGCATTGCCAGTCAGGCATTGGTCACAAGGATTTCCTATGAAGGGTGCCCCAATTACCTGAGCATGCTATGTCTAAAATGGATGAGCTGTTCACAGTTAAAACAGCCTAGATAAGATTTATAAAGTTTAGATTCTGTCTTCTCATATTCGGCGAGTAAATATGCGGATGTAATTAAAGATATGTATGAGGGTGTGGTGACTAGTGCGAGATTGTGAGAGGTCAAAGCAATGAATTTCCAAATACGATTGAGTTACATCAGGGATCAGCCTTAAGCCCTTATCTTTTTGCACTTATCATGGACGACCTAACCAAGAGTATCCAAGATGAGGTCTCGTGGTGTATGCTCTTCGCCGATGATATCGTTTTGGTGGATGAGACAAAAGCAAGAATTGATGCTAAGTTAGAGTTATGGAGATCAACCTTAGAAACAAAAGGCTTTAAGATTAGTAGAAAGAAGACAGAATATGATGTGTAATTTTAGTCATACTATGATGGATTTTGATATGGTGAGAATTGGGGAAAGAGAGAGACCGGAAAGTAACTATTTTAGATATCTGGGGTCAATCATAAATAAAGAAGGTGACATAGAAGATGCTGTTTCACAGATAATTAAAGTGGGATGGATGAAGTAGAGAGGTGCATCCGGAGTGCTGTGTGACCGACATATTCCATTAAAGTTTAAATGAAAGTTCTATAGGACTGTTGTACGACCGGCTATGATGTATGGGGGCAGAATGTTGGGCAGTTAAGAAGTGTCATATTGAAAAGCTGTGTGTAGCAAAGATGAGGATGTTAAGATGGATGTGCGGAAAAACTAGAAAGGATAAAGTAAGGAATGAGCATATTAGAGCTGACTAGGGAGTTGACCCGATCAATGACAAACTTCAAGAGAGTCGTTTGAGGTGGTATGGTCATGTTCAACGGAGGCCTAAGGACACCCCAATAAGGAGGATTGATATGATCCCGATTGAAGGAGCTAAAAGAGCTAGGGGCAGGCCTAAAATGACCATAGGAGAAGTTGTGAAGAAAGACATGCATAGTCTAGGTCTTGTACCAAGTATGACCTCGGATAGAGCCTATTGGAGGGCAAGGATCCATGTAGCAGATTTAGCTGAGATTCTCCTGACTTACTAGGCTGTGCCTCTTTCTTCTTACTTTGTTTTGTTGGATCCATGTAAGCCAACCCCATTAAGTTGGGATAAGGCTAAGTTTGTAGTTGTTGCAGATTCTGTCTTCACAATTCACACTTTTCAGGTTTTCTTTTTCAATATTATTGATAGATAACTGAAAATACTTCACTGAAAGAACAGAAAAGAAAAGGGAAGGTAGGAGGAAGCAAAGACATCCAGAAAGGATACAGCTGACAGGAGAAAACAGGAGCATTTGAAAAAAGTGCAACAACCTGACAATCGATAATCATTCCAAACCAGTATATTGCCTCAAGGGTCAAACACCTTGTATTTTTTTGAGCTGCTAAGTGTGAATAGTCTAGGCATGTGGGTACTAATTCTATCAGTTGTAAGTCACATTTATGTTCTAGTTAGCACCTTCTATTTTTGACATTTCATATTCCTTCTTTAAGGACCTCGTTTGGTATAAGTAGCCTCCTCACCATCCTAACAAAAAATTCTTTCATTTAAAGGGGAAAAAAGTAGCAAGTTTGCTCATACAAGATTTCATGTCTAGATATATTCATGCTTTAAATACACAGAGGCATCTTTGCTTTGAATACAATGCATGATATCACTACCAACCTTCTTCATTTCACCTATGATTTCGTTTTAAATATGACACAATGTGAAGGTATAGGATGAGTATCAGATCTATAAAACCAGGACCAACCAGTTTCAATCGCCAGCCCAAGTGTCAATTTTGATAGTTTAAATAAGCAATTAAGGAGTACCAGCATGAACCAAGATAATAAAGAGGTATTGAAACAAAAAGAGCAATTATAAATTAAAATTCAAGTCTATGCAACACTTGACTAGGAAGTAGCATCTCTTTAACCTAATATATTGTAGATTTTAGAATTTCACTTCCGAGGACCTTCATGTAATGTTGCATTGTTTTCATATTGGTACCCTTCTCTGTTGAACGTTCTGTTTAATAATACATATGGATTAGCCTGGAAGTTGTACATCCAGTTTTTAATATATGATGGGGGCATGAGAGGTTCCAATTTTCCCCATCCAATTTAGCTGAGAACTCATAGAGCGTCTTTTTTTTCATGAATTAAACAGTTTATCTGTGTTGTATCTTTGAAATCTTAGTTCCATAAATTATTTGATTTTAATCATGTCATGTGGAATTTAACCTTTAGGTATTGCTTTATGAGTTCTCTGGGATTTAATCAGAGGGCGGACCTCGGCGCCAACGCCCAACGGTAAGTTGCTCCATTGGGTTTGAGTCGGGAAACAGCCTCTCCGCGAAGCAGGGGTAAGGTTGCGTACATTATGACCCTCCCTAGACCCTACTGTAGCAGGAGCCTCGTGCACTCAGTACGGCCTCATGTGGAATTTAACCTTTTTACCAGACTTACCTACTAAATCCGCCCAGTCCAACCACCATGAGCAATAGGAGGTCAACTCAACCTGAATTTGTGGAATTTGGTCTCTGGAATTGTTCACCCTATTCCAAACCTACTAAAAAAGTATATTCTACTCTCAATTCGACAATAAATTATCACTCTTGCAAGTTGCAACTTCCAATTCCAACAACCAAACAGAGCCTACACCATAGGTACTCAAAATTCCATTTTCTGTAGAATCTTTTAGTAAGAGAACTCCCTTCCAGAAGTAACACATCCCATGTATGCCTCAGACCTCTTTCAACTATTAACAAAGAAAAATATTGCAACAACTCTGTTCAGTAAACAACCAAGTTCATTTTCCTTGTTGCTACACTTAAGACAAAAGAAATGATTCCCTGTGGTAGTCTATTCTTTCGGATTTATAAGGGACTGCTCAAATATGTGTCAAGAAATCAAGCCAAGAAATGAGATGCCTTCAGGATGTGGTAGATGTTCTATCCAAGCCAAATAGCCAATAGCAAGCAAAGGTTCTGTAGTGTCATTGAAGGGATAAAAACAAATCATCTTTCTCCTGGCACCTAGGTAAACATAAATTTAGTTTGATTGCTCAAAGTTGTAAGCAATTAATGAATGAATTTATATTCAAGTATTATGGCAAACAATTATTAAAATAAAAACAAACGTATTTAAATATGATGGCCACTACCATCACTTTTCTTCATAAAACAGCACCAAAGATTATGGGTACCATGGAATAGATAAGACAAAGAATCCGTAAACTGGAAAAAAAAACCCCGAAATGAAAGGGTTTTCCTAAAAAAAAAAATCAAATTATTATGTATAATATCCTTTCATTACAACAACAACTCAGCCTTATCCCACTTAATGGGGTCGGCTACATGGATCCAACAAAACAAAGTAGGGAAAACTAAGGTCAAACAAGAAAAAGGGGGATGGAGAGATGGAAAAAGTGGGATGGGGGATGAGAAATTATTTAGTTCCTTTAAATCTTTAATAATAAATTAAAGTATGTTTAAAAATCACCCTTTTTGTCTGAGACTAACGTCAGTGTTACAGATCTTGAAATTATGGGTACAAGCACAGGAGATTCTTTGGCTCCATCAGAATAAAAGAATTTCTTACATGAAGACTCAGGGGCCTCAGGGAAGAAAAAATAGCTCACGGAACCAATTTTCTAAGTTAGCAAATGAGATATTAGAACTATATATTATATAAAACTTTAAGATATCTTTTATCAACATGCTCACAGAATATGAAGAATAGTATATTGGTTAGATAAGACATGAATAGGCATATACTCATACATTGGAAGTGGCTCTTGAAAGCAGTTCTTATGCTTTCTTAAAATAATAAAGAAAACATTATTGCAAATTCTGAATGATAAGGTAATCCAGCAGGTGTGCAACAGAGAAGGATGTGCTATCTAGATGGTTTGGGTAAGGTATTTTGGAGGTCCCATGCACACCTAACTTCACCTCCTAATTTAATATGGGTTAAGAGTTCCTGTTCCTACTACTACATACCGTTCTTTTTATAGTCTACTAGTCTCAGGACTGTATCCACTGATCAGCAAATCTTCAGAGATTTGCCAGCTAAAAGTTTGGCTTTGGTGTCTGGGTACTGCTGAATCTTTATCTCACCTTCTAATGCATGGGTGGTGGCAGAGATGAGCGATGACATGGGTAATGGCATGATCTTTTTTTGAGTTAGTTTCGTGTTTAAAGGTGAGGCGTGGAAAGCAAAGATTTTTGAGAGAGAGGGGGGGGGAAACTTTGGTCCTTTATGCCAGATGTGGTGAAGGAATCCAAGGGCCTCTGAAATCATGCTGAGCCTATGTACAGGGTGGCTCTTTAAGGCTAAGGAAAAGATGTTGTTCGGGCATCCACCTGTAAAGAATTCTACAAACAATAGAGGAGACTGGAAACTGCTTTCATCTGTAGGTTACAGTTGGGTTATACTGTTGTATGACCTCACTCCTTAAGGATTCAATAGAGTATAGGGGTCTCCCTTTAATAAACTTTCCTGCCTTGTCCAAGAGAAAAGAAAAGAAAAGTCCTCATAAGATGTTGGTATTTGGAAATAATGAATATATTGTCTTACTCAAGAAGACATGATCAGCAGAAAATACACATTATATAAGAGAAGTTATAACTAATAAGAGCAGTACCCAAGCATCTAAAGTTATACAAGCTTTTGCCAGTATGAAGTTTCTCAATTATCTTGAAATTACACTTAAATTACCTTAATAAATACAATTTTCAGCCATAAACTTGAGCGATAACCACCACAAATGTATTGATGTAAACAAGTAAGTCTTTAATAGATTGGTAGAGCATAAATGAGGGGGGAGGGGGGAATAAGTTGTTCTTACCTCACTATATTCAGGCATTAAGTACTGTAAGCAGCGCTGTGCAACATGATTACCATTCATATCTTTTATCAAAGGCACAATACCAGACTTCAGAGAGGAAACAATCATTGAAAACTGCTCAGGAGTTGTAAGGGTCTCAATAACCTTCTGTACAGCTCGAGTCCTGTGTCATAGAACGGAACTAGGAATGAGAAGAGAAACTTATTGCAAACTAAATACAATAAGAAATAAAACTTCAAATGACAATTAAAAGCATAAAAAGATGAAGAAAAATACATACCCATGCATGTCACATGAAATTCTAACAAGGTCACCAGGTTTTCTTGTAATTGCATGAATGATCTGCATTCTCTGGTCATCATCACACACTTCGAGTAGCTTCTGGACTAGGTAGTTTCCAAAAGGATCTGTCATGAGTTCAACAATGTGGCCAATTATCTCAACAAAAATTTTCTCAACATCTTCTGCAGTACCCTCAGCAAATTTCTTTTGCAAGAAGCGGCAACCATGTTGATCCTTTGCCATAAGGAATATTCGACCTGTAACGTCGTCATCCATGGAATTATATCTTTGAGATGGTGACATCAGATTATTATTACTGATGTCTGCGGTATCAGGGGATGAACCTTGTGAGTTCTGGCCATCAAGAAGGAAGGATCCCGCATTTAGAATGGATGGGTGGTGGTGGTGGAAATGACCATTTGAGAGGGTCCTCCCATTGGCATTACCATAGTTCAAAGATTTATGTCCTCCATCAGATCCTGGCTTGATAGCTCTTATTGAATTCAAGCCATGTGATCTTGTTAGAATCTTCTCAGGAAAACTATGTTTCCCCACTTTGTCCATAACTGGGACTGCTTCAATATCTTTGGCAGCAAGAGCAGGAGAATTACGTCCCAAACCGCTTGCAGATGTCTGTTTCTGGCCATGTGCAAATGGACAGCTATCACCCCTCCCACAAAACCCCTGAGTGCACTGATGGCATACACCATTGCTAATAGGAGTTAGATCTGATGAATTAAATCCCCTACTAGTTGCAGCATTGTTCCAAAAGGCATCTCGATTGGATTGTTCAAGTGGGTGGGAGATGGGCATTTCAAAATAAGGCTGCCTCAGGTTCCTAGTCATAGGCCCAAGTATTGAATTCACATTTGCTTGCATTGAAAGTTGAGCCTCTGATCCCTGATTCCGAAGCTGCTGCAAATAGAGGTTTTGTTGATGCATCCTACAATACCTCTCTTCTTCCATATGCCGCCAACTGAGAGGGGAGCGGCCCGTTTCCTGTGGCTGCAGGTAAGGAACAGGCGATTGTGTATCCATGAAATACTGCTGCTGATACGGCATCACTGGGAATTCGACTCCAGGAGCAGGACTAGATAGAACCTGAAAGGCGTGCATTCCTTGAGATAATGGCATAGATGCAGAGTACATTGGAAGCCTCAGTAATTGCTCCCCAAGGTCATCTGATAAATTCTCAAGTGGCTGGTAAGAACCAGGTTTCTGTTTCTCTAGTTCCTGAACATTAAGTTTTAGAAACTTCATGCTTCCCTGGCCATTCATCTCTGCACTTAACTTATTGACCCCATTTGAAGTGGTAGTCACCATATTCATGCCATTTAGTGCATTGGGCGATGAGAGATGAGAAACTGCTACTACTCCTAAATCCAAACTTGAAAAAGGTTTCTGTAGGCAGTTTGGATACTGCCCCTCAAGTACAAAGGTGCAATTTTGTAGTGTTTTATAGTTAACATTCTGAAGACTTGGTGATTCCAATGGCACTCCATCTTTAAAGCTCAATTCTGCAAATGAAGATGTCAAGGATTGGTCATGTGGAAGATTCGGGTACAACCGATCAATATTCTTGACAGGTGACTGACGGTCGCCCTTCTCTGCAGTTAATTTTCCTCCATCCATAATTCCATTGGCCTGAAGACATTCATCAGCTGAACCTTGAGAGGAATTCACACATGTGGCATTGGGTCTTTCAAAAGACAATCCAGCACAGAAAGCAGCATTACTGCCTTGGTTATCTGCCAGGGAAGCATTGCAGAAGTTAGTAAAAGTTGTAGGAGGAGGAGATTTCATGTCTCCCTCTTCCAAAGGGTTTATTTCGAAGTTCGCAGAAGAATTGGGATGCCCGGATTCCTCAGAATATGGATTTACAGAAGTCGCATTTGGGATCTCATGCAGAAGCATCTCCATTTCGTAAATGTCCTGCTCAGTCTCTCCTCCCATATTCTGAATGGAAGAAAGATAGATACCAAATTACGGTGCGGAAAGAGCCTGTACTCGGCAATACAAAACCAAGGAAGAGCCCTGCAACGCAGCAAGATCCTACCCTGGCTAAAAATCTGACTCAAGGTGTGGCATTGAAGTAAATTACTGTAAAAAGAAGCAAAATCCACAAACTTCACAGAAACCCAAATAACGGAAATGTCATCTAATTTAAAGAAACCCAATAACGGACATGTCGTCTAATTCACATCCAAAAACATAAAAACCCTCACTAATACGGGAACTGACACACACACATTGCAAAACAGATGAACAACTTAGCAACGTTTCTTTTTCTATCAGAAATAAACAAGTAACACAAATGCACGAATACCCCGTTAATTCAAGTCCATTGTCCAACTAAACCAGATTATAAAATTCATGACTTGGAAAAGAATAAAGCCTGTATATTATTATAGTTACTGAAAACCCAGTGAAACCAAAGTGTGGAAACTAATCTCCCAACCCACAGAAAAGCCCATTATAACCGAGAGGTACAATCATGTAGGCACCACCACTCAACACCAACAGATTCCACACAAGAAAAACGATCAATGCAGAGAAATCAGTCCCCCAAAAAATAAAAAGCAAAGCCCTCATAACCACGATCATCATCATCGTCAAACAGATTTACCAAGACGTCATTCCTCGAATTCTTTGACGTCCGGAAACCCGTATGACAGAAAGAGAGTGAGGGAGGGGGGGGGGGGAAGAAACCTGAATTTTCCCCAACAATTCAGAAAGCCCAATAAAATTTAATCAATCCAGGTAAAGTACCAAAAACCCCTAAAACCCTGATCATCAAAAACCAACCCAAAAATAGAAAAAAAAAATCACAAAACCCACAGAAAGCAAGCATTCAATTAATAAGAACTAAAACCCATCACTGTCAATGAAAGGAACGAAAACAGAGTCCATTGATAGATAAAGAGGAAAACTTGAGATACAGATAGATAGAAAGACGAAGAAAAGAACGAAAAAGGGAAGCATACGTCAATGGAGACGTACCGGGAACGGAAGCGCCGGCATTAGTGAGAAGAGGTAAGGTAACTCATTTTGGTTAACAAAGGAAAGGGAAGAAGAAAAAAAAAAGGGCTTGACTGGTGATTTTGCAGTGAAAGAGAGATAGTGCGTGGGGTGTTTTGGTAAATTGAGAGAAATGCAAAGGGGATGAAGATGGTGTTGGCAACTTGGTAAGGTCAGGCAGAGAAGCGGCGTTGAGGAGAAGAAGAGGTTTTCATTTCAAAAGGAAAGAGAGAGGAGAGAGAGAGAGAGAGGTACACCAACTTACATAGGAAGCCAATGCCAATTGCCAAATCACATATATTCATGAGTACATTACATGCATGAGATGGTTTCCTTCTTTAATTTACTTATTTGGAATCGGAATCGGAATCGTATCGGATGTGGTGGTTGTAGCTGCCGATACAATATATCATTACAAATCGATATCGTTGGACCGATACGACCTCCAATATCAATATACCAATTACCTACTACCTTGATGGTAAGGTTGTGGATGTAAGCCTCCAATACTCATATCCCGTTATCTGAGAGTTAAGTTCTTACCCAAAAAACATAAATAAAAAACATCTGAGAGTTAAGCAAGTGAAAGGACCAAAATATCCTCTACTCTACTATACTCTATACGTAGGTTTGGAAGTTCGGATTTGTGATACGAATTGAACCAGCCACATGATTAGATTCTTATTTCACTCCCGTTTTAACAAAGTTTGTATGTATAAATACCAGTGTTAATATTGGTATCCGTGTTCGTATCAATCTTGGCCGATATATCGATATGTCTGGGTTGTATTGGCTCGATATTTCCCACTTTTAAGTGGTGTTTATATGTTGTGATTCGACCGATATCCCCGTATGATATTATTGATACTTAGAACTATGGTTTTAACTAAACCATGAGGAGTGCATGAGAAGATATTTGATTGAATTAAGTTATTTTAATTTGAGGTGTGATTAATCTAAATCATGTACTTTCTATCCAATGATCCAAATGACCACATTTACTTTTCACATGGTACAAAGAGGCGCATTAGAATCACTAGACCAAGTAATGTTAACGCTACTTATACATGTAAAATGTTAGTGTATGTGTAGATCAAGAATTTGTTTTAAGTCTACCAATCTAAGAATATATTGATTGTTTTTCAATGTATCCAAATCTATAATAGGGATCAAGGTATCAATATCGTCAAAGGTTGATACTAATATAATCAAGGTTTAAAGTATCGGAAAGGTGATCTTAAGAGACGTATCGTATCATATTGTATCATATCGGAGTGTATTAACCATATCGGGTCACTTATCAACCTTATACAATTGATACTTTTAAGTATCGTATTGGTATCGTATCGTATTGATACCCTACAAATAAAATATGTATCGATTAGTATTGATGGATATGTTAAGATACTTAAAACCTTGAAAATAATATCAATCTTGTTCTATGGTATCAGCCGAAACATGATGTATTTTTTTTAATTTGGTCTGATTGTGGATCAATAAAGCCTGATACCAAACATATGGATGTATCGGTATCACTATCGTTGCAGCCTCAAGATAGTTCTCTATTTTTTTTTGTTTTGAGTATGGGGGAGTGTATTACCCATGTCTAGACACAGTGTGAGTGAAATGACGGATCTATGACAGATGGAAATCTTGGCCCAAGATGCTTCTGCGTGCATTCTCATTGGCTCCCGCATATGCAGAGTCACGCTTCCTTTTGTTTAGGTTTTTTGAGTGGGGGTAAGGGTAAGGATCAAAGAAAGAGGCCTATTCAACGGAGCCCTTTCTTTCTAAGGGAGGACTGTGGGCCCAAAACTCAGTCCATGATTGCTTGGGCTTGTGTCTCAGGCTTGAAATTTATCATTATAGTCAACCCACTAATTAAAAAGCTCCTATATATATATATATAAGGAAGAGCAGTCCAGTAAACCAACCTCCTTAACAACTCCTTTCCCCATTTGATTATTGATATGAAGGAAACAGTGATCGAAATCAACCAATAGAATAACCAGTCAGCAAAACGGTTCGGACCCATTTGAAAAAACCACTTAGACCAACCACACCTAGCCGGCCACTCTGGTTAATTGGGCCATTGGTTCACGTAGTTGACAGGTGCGAGCCGGGTGGTCTCAAAACATTTGGTTATAATAAGTGACACTGAGCCTTGTGTTATCTATACAAACCAGAAACTACTGACACCATATAAATCTTAACCCCATCGGTGGTTACTGTTGGAGTTTTGGGCAATATTAGACTTAAAATTACTAGACTAATCGATGTATAAGTTTTATCTCATTCAAAGTTTGGTGGTACTTGTACAAAGACATAATCTGGTCTTGAGATAATAGTGCATCGGGGGAGTCTATATAATTTTTTTTTTTAATGCTGTTGGGCTTTGTTGAAGAGTATAATAATTACTTTTAGGGGTGATGTTCTCTGTTCCGCAGCGTAGCCTGCGCCCAGATACATGGGCCTGCCTATAGGGTGGCAGGGTGGTCACTTCGCCCACCGCCATGTGTCTGGGCGCACCTGTGCCAGCGGCACAGAAAACATTCCCCCTTACTTTTATGGGAGAGGAATCTTTGAGCAAGCTGCATAGAGGAGCCCACCAATGAGGTGCGACAGAATGGTATCTTATATGAAAGGGCAATGAGGTCATTTCATGTGAGAAGGTGAGAGATAAAGAAAGAGGATAGAGCTAGAGACAGTGCTAGTGTATCCACCCTTGGCCACTCAGGTGAGCAGTGAATCTTCATGTACGTGAGCGTACGTGAACGACTCACAGCCATTCAGATGTAATCCAATCTGTGAGAATATTCATCTGAACGGTTGTGAGTTATTCACGTACGCTCACATAGGTGAAGATTCACTAGACCCGCCACTCAGAGAACCTTTCCCCTAGTTTTATAGAAAATGAAGTTAATCTCTTTTTGTTCCCTCCTCTCCTCTCCTCTCCGCTGCCGCTCTACTCTTCTTCTAACAGCAGCAATAACTTCTCTGCTGATCACAACAATGTGTTTGCCTTCCAAGCCCTCGCGAGACAACACTTTTGAAAGTAGTGTTGGAGGCTAGCTAGCTAGTACTATTTTTTTTTTTTTTATGGAAAAAAACAAAAAGTATTTATAACTAAAAGATTACATTTGTACAATCATCTAGACAAAAAGGGGTATGGGGAGCAGAATTAACAAAACATTTGAACCATGAAATAAGAGAGGGGTTACCAAATTGTTTAAAAAGGACACCACTTGTTTGATCCAAAATCTTCAAAAAGTAGGGAAGGACTTCAAATGACCAGGGAGAAAGGGATGGAGTTGGAAGAAGTCCAGGTAGCACCTTATCAGAGCACCAAACTTCTTTCAACGTCAAATCTCTCAAAGCAGCAGAATCTAATCCGTAAAGTATGGCAGCCAACTCAAGTTCCAAAAAATGATTGTTTTTACTTCGCCCAGCTATCAGAAAATGAAGTTTCCCATCTATCAAAAAACCAAAAGCCCATCCAGGTTTACCTATTTCTCTGGAATCGAACCCTGTGCATAACAAAATAGGAAAATCTAATGTATGTAAATCAAACCTAGGATTAGGATCAATGTTAGTAATATCCAAATAAGGAGAAGATAACACATCCGCTTTATAAAGAGGGGGTGGGGACTGGTTTATTCTTCTCAGAATCTGACCAGAGTTAGGACCAACAGAATTAAACACAGAATCGTTTCTAACCTGCCAAACAAAATAGCAAGTATTAATAAAAACAAAAAAAAACCAAATAAGAGAGGCCTTATCAAGCTGCCGGCCAAGCAACACATAAGTGCAAAAATGTTTGATAGAGGGGAATGAAATGAGTTCAGTCCTCAAACCCAAAGGACCATCTACCCAAATGTGCTTAACCCAATCACAAAAGAGAAAGATATGCCAGAGGGTCTCATTACAAATGCCACAGAGAGCACAAGTAGGATCAATCTGAACCTATTTCGAAATAAAATCCTTAACCGAAATCCCTGCATGTAATACACACCAGAAGAAAATTTTAAACTTAAGATAAAACTTGAGTTTCCAAAAAAATTTCCACCAAGCTATAGAAGCAAAATCAATTAAAGAGTTACTCAAAAGAAAAGAAGCCGCTACTGTTGTTTTAAAGCGACCGTCCTTGGTTAACGTGCACCACCAAGAGTCAATAATGTCAGAATAGGGGATGTTTAGGATGTGATGCAAAAGAGAAGGGATAGTATCCTTGAGAAGATTTTCCTTCCACCTAAGGTTCGAGAGAAATAAGTCAACTTTCTCAGGCTACACCCTCTAAAAGAATCCTGGTTTAATGGTGAAAGAAAGGATAGAGGGTACCCAAGGGTCAATCCAAAAATAAGTGTTAGATCCATTACCAATCCTCCTAAAGCAGATACTGGAGGGGTTCTAGTGATACTGTTCCAGCACCAGGATCCTCTCTGGTTGAAGGGTGAAGCTAAGCCACCCATATATTTTTGTGGCTTTGGCATATGTTGTTGAACCACACAACCAAACTTAGACACACGTACTTTTAAGTATTGAACCAAGTAGTCAAAAAGTGAACAAAGTAGTCAAAAAGTGAACAAAAAGATCGAGGTTACAAAATCGATCTGCTGCAACCAAGTAGGGTAATGATTACAAACGTTTGTGTTTTAGGTTTGAAAATTTTCATGAAAATTAATTAAGAAAGAAAGACACCAGCCACTACAATTACACTAATGCAGAGATCTAGCGGGAGATCAAGATTAATCAACATCAGATTTGTGCATATCCATCTTGACAATGCCAATTTTGGTGAAGCATATGTATATATAGAACTTATAGGCGCTACCTCGATCTGTTGAAGCTCTGATCATCAAGCTAATTGCAGTACTGATCAAGTGTCTCAAACCTTACTGAAAGATCGATAATTAAGGCAGTAGTACTGCAGGTGTGATCGATATACAGTACAGTACTGAAGGGTTTGAATAGATCGAAGCCCTGATGAGAGCCTGCGCGGAGATCAGATCAGATGAGGTAGGGTACGTAGAGACATGGTCTAGCTAGCTAGGAGTTGCTGTTGTTTTGATGATGACCAAAGAATTGTGTGAACAAATCATACTGGTTGGCCCTTGAGGCGGAAGAAGCTTCTTCTTCTTCTTCTTCTTGTTGAGAAGAACCTTGTTGATGAGGAGGAGGAGGAGAAGGATGAGTGTGTTCTCCTTCATAGAAGATTTGGTTGTTTGTTGGGTTGGAGGCACACCACTCTACTCGCTTCTTGGCTCTGCAGTTCTTCTTTTGGCACCTGAAATAGCTTCTTTATATGCAAATCCAACCCCCCCCCCCAAAAAAAAAAAAAAAAAACATAAATTAATTATTTCTCATAATCGATCATCTCCTGATCACTAGCTATATATATATAGATCGACTTTAATAAAGTACATATGTAGTAAATGAAGAGTTGTGGAGGATGATTTCATCAAACTCATATTCTTTTTGGTTTTGGTGAAATCTAGACAGCTATGTATATAAACCTGTTTTTGCTAATGTTCTTGATGAACTTTTGGCCATATTTTTTCCAGTCATGCCCATCTGCTGGGATCACCAGTGTGTGTTCTCTTTCTGATCTCATCACTTGCAGCTGATCTTCTCTAAGCCCTTCCTCGGTATCCCTCCTACAAGAATCTCATCATCCATCATAATAAAATATATATCTTTATATGAAACACAATTAATTACCATTAATTTCCATGCATAATATATATATACATATATGATCACACATGCATGTACATTCATATAAAAAGAAAGAAGGTCCATCTGACTGATCATGAGAGAAAGAGAAGCAATTAAATGCATATTATATTATATAGTAATTAATGATGATGATGTTTTGACTAGTTGGTAGTGTTGGATTTGTGCCTAACAAATAAATATATACAGTATATGGAGGATACATGATACACACGGGCAGGGCACTGCTGAAGTATAGAGACAAATGAGGGTCACTCATACATGCATTAGATTGACATATGACATATGACATATGACATATATGAGTATGAGGTGGCGCCGCCCACTAGAAAAAGCCAAATTAAGAAACGAAAAAAACATGCATATATATATATATATATATATATATATATATATATATATATATATATATATATATATATATATGTTAGAAAGACTCTAAGTGATGATGCTCAACCACATCATCATCATCTTCATACATCGATCGATCATTATAATGATCATGATGATGCATGTTAATTTTATTGGAGGCGCTAGTTGCATGTGCATGATTGTATATACCTGGATATATATATAAGGATGACATGAAATTCAAGCATTAAATTAATTAATTAATTAATTAATTCCATCCTATATGCCGCAGTGTAGTTTTAAACCCAACATACACATTAATTAGATATATACAATTACTTATCGATGATCAGCAATTAAACATATATGGACATGTCTCATAAAAAAAAACTAAAAAAAAACATATATATATATATATATATATATGGACATGCATGCCAATATGCCATACTCATTAATCCACAAATCTCATCATGTGTACGTTTGGTATGTTAACTTTCTCGGCTGGAAAAGGAAAAGATTCTGGATCTACAACATTTAACACATTCTGAAACAAGAAAAATGAATCAGATTTCAAAATGCGTTCTAATTAAGGACGAGAATACATACCAAATACGTACAGCCTCAATGACTCGATAAGAACCCCGTGCATCCATCATCAAACTTCAGCTCTGGACATGTATCCACATGGATGTATGTATAGGAGTGCATTATATATTCAAGAACACAACCTAGCTAGCTATGATGAGATGGATGAGGAACCATGGTGGAAAAGATCAAAAGGGGAAGTAAAAGTAGGAGAGCCTGTGGAGATCGAGCAGGTTAATAATTAGTTTCACACTCGATCACTACCAAACCCTAATTAAACTACTGCAGAACAGACTCAACAGTACACTTAGTACTACTGGCCGATGCAGTCTGTCTACCTCCAACAACATATAAAAGTATATATATACACAGCATCAACTAGAAAGAGCCAAGAGAGAATTGAAGAACAAGCCCATCATCCTATTTCTACCTGCTCAGATACATATAACCAAACACACACAAAAACAAAAACAAAAAAACACAGAAAAACCCTAGAAACAAACAAACATACCCATATATAAAGGAAGAAGAAGAAGAAGGCTTGATGAGCGGCTTGGGATCGCCCTAAAACATAGAATATAAGAAACGCCCAGTTCGAATTTCTTAGTTAAATTATGAAACTTTTAAAAAATAAAAAATAAAAAACCTGGAAATAAAGTGCAGAAATTAAGCAGAAAGAAGAAGGCATACAGAGGGGTTCCTCTGGTTGGAGGAGGGTTGGCCATCTCTTCTCTTCTCTTCTCTTCTTCAAAACTGCTAAAGAAGGTATAGAGAACCTGTAATTAAAAGGACAAAAATGAGAGAGAGAGATGTATGGATATGTCGGCACTCCTCTTATATTTCTGTGATGGTGTTAGGATTCTTATCACTATCTTTAAACGGTGAAGTAAATTGAGAAAGAGTAGTAGTTGATTATTAATAGGGCCTGCGTGGGAGGAAGAGAGGGAGGGAGGCCTCATGAAGACTTAATTGGGGTACGGTGGGGAGTGTGGGGCCGGGGGTAGACCGGCAGAGACGTCATAGGAGAGGGTCTGTAGCGGACACGTACGTGTTTAGTGACGTATATGTGATGACGTAACTAGATTGAGTACATTTCACCCAACCCTACTCTACCCTACTTGGAGTTGCGTTGTTAATTACTCCTGGCAGGTTCATGTATTTAATTATTTCTATATATGTTTCCCTTTCTTTCATTGTGTTTGTGTCTGTTATCCATTAAACACTTTATAACCCTTCTTCTGTCTTTCTTTTCTTTTCTTTTTTTATTTTTATTTTTCTTTTTTCTTTTTTTTATTTTTTTATTTTTTATTTGTTAAACCATATAGTAGTGCGGTTGAAGGAATCTTTTACTTAGAGTGGTTAATTTGTAGATACTAGACATGGAATCTTAAGCTTAACTCAAAAATGTAAATGAACTTAATTTGATCCATGGTTTTAAAATCGGACCGATCCGAATGGTGTGGTTGAACCATATATGGTTTCACTTTTCTGATTTCTAACTCTCAAAACGTTCCCAACTTAATTTTTGAGGTCATCTTTATTCTCATTACAGACTTGCTGGTGTTTGGAAGGTATACACGTGACTGAATGGGATGAAATTAATTAATAATTAAATGTGTCAAACAAGATTAAAATTTTCAATGATCCAATGGTTGGTCGATCTAGTTCAGGAATCTCTCTCCCTCTCTGTCTCTCTCTTTAGCATTTCATTCACTATCACTTTTATCAACAGGTATCTAGTGTAGTTGGTGAGCCGTGGTGCACTTTATACCCATGCTCACCAAAAAGTCTCGAGTTAACAATTCTCTTTTGGAAATTAAAACATAAAAACACTAATTGATCGTGTGGTTTGCGTGGTTTATGTGCAAATTAATGCCTTTTTGCACCATAAGACCTTTATAACATGTATACTTAATCTGAATTAATAATTAAGGATTAAAATTTATAAAAGTTAAGATGAGAATTAATGACTGAAACAGGATTGGAATCAATGGTATGAGACAGTGTGCACGGCAGGCAGGCAGGCAGGCATAATTTAACTCAACTCCAAGAACTA
The DNA here is from genome assembly GCF_018873765.1 of Telopea speciosissima. NCBI lineage: Eukaryota > Viridiplantae > Streptophyta > Magnoliopsida > Proteales > Proteaceae > Telopea > Telopea speciosissima. Next base: position 62,636,726 of record NC_057925.1, read on the forward strand.
GAGAGACAGACAGAAATGAGACACGGCCCTTTTCATGAGATCGATAAATAAAATTTTTCACTTCAGGTTTTCTCTTCCGTGACCCTTTACTGTCAGCACATATACAGCCGGCCCTTGACTCATATTCACTCACTCAGACACTTTAAAGACACACCTCTTCTCTTTTATTGAGACCATATATTAACCTTATCTTCCTTAATCATTTCCTTGACTTTCCTTATGTATTTGATGTTTATGAGACCTTTTTATATATAACCCCCCATTAAATATGAAGCCCTGATCTTCTTGGATTCTCCAACACAATTTTCTTACATTATGGGTTGGTAGTTGGGTTCCATGTAGGAACTATAGAGAGAAAGAGAGAGGGGGGTTGTATCTGTCTACAGCAAAAGCAGAAAGCTTAAAGGAGAAAGAATGAAAAAGAAGGAAGCCAACGTCCATGTCCTTGTAAGGTTGAAATGATATGAACTATGAGGAATTAAAGATATCTCCAACAGTCTGATCAGTTATCCATTTTACTTTATTGAATCACTCTTTTTTTTTTTTAATAAAAATTTGATAAAATCACTCACATGCACGTACAGAGAGAAAGAGAGAGAGAAAGATAGATGGGAAGACCAATTGACAGTGCCAAAAACCCAAAACCCAATAGGGGCAAATGAAATATCAGAGAAATGGTAGATCAACATGTGGCACAAAGTGGTACAATCATTGAAGAAGAATTGTTCAAGTGGATCTTTTTATTCTTAAAAGATTTTTAAGATAGATTATAAAAGAATTTTTAAAAATAATTTAAAAGTGACATATCATTATATCATTATCAAAAAGTAAGCATATATATGTCCCATGATATTATTATCCTCGATCATTGAAAAAAAAAAATTTGTGTCATACGAAAAAAAAAAAAAAGAATACAAAAATAAGGTTACATGTTATTTGACACCTTAAGAGCTAGCTGAGGCATTAATAAGAAAATCCCTTCCTTAAAAAGACATTTTAAGAATAAAACAAGCCAAAATCAAAAGAAGGTTGCATGTTCTAAATTAATACACTAATAGATTAGAGGTACCATGCAGACCATCACAGTTTTAAATATTGGTATCATATCAATTATCAGTGTATCAGTATCGGCCAGACCCAATATTGATATTGAACCGATACAATCGGTCAATATATATGACTAAAAAAAAAAAGGGTAGTTTTTTTTTTTTTTTTTTTGATATCGAATCAGTCGAATACAGAGGATCCTACACCAGTATTGGTACCAACTGTACTACCCGATATTTTGTTTTTATATTTTAATGATTCAGATTTCAGTGAGACAGTCAGACCCTTTTTTTGTAATTACAAAGAATAGGGGTGGGTGTCTGTCTAGTTTTGGGATATCTTCCCTACTTGCACCTTAACAACTCTGCATGTCTGTGGATTGAAGATTTTGGTCCAAATGTCCAATTAAGAAGCTATTGTTTTTTGCTTCCACACATTAATTAATGGTGTTAAAATCTTATTAAAGATTCATGTGAAGAGTACATAGAATGTGGATCAGTACCTCATTGTTGTGCAACCTAAAATTAGCTGTGCTGATGATGATAGTATTATGTATATCACTTAAGAGAGAGAGAGAGAGAGAGGTTAGCTAGCTGTTAGTGAGTAACAGCTGGATATGATTTACCTGCTCACTTCAGTAAGACAGTAATTAATAAGGGTTTGTTTTTTGTTTCAAAAACTCATTACTCATTTATCTTTCTTTTTTTTTTTTTTTTGGGTTTTTCGGGGCAGATATGAATTTAAATCCTCCTACAGTTCTAGCTACGTCATTGTGTGTATAAGCAAAATCTATCTTTTCCTTTTTGTTTGGTCTTATCCATTGGAAGTAATAAATAGGCTGTATCCAGCTGTTAAGATCGAACAGCTAAACCTCAGAAACTTTATACAAATTAATTAACATTATACAACATCATTAAAACTACTAAGAATTGAAATCAGTGAAATAAGGATTCAAATTTTCCCCCCATCTCATCTCATGGCCATCATGACCCTAGCTCGGTGAAGGAATATGATGATCGATCGTATAATATTGTATGTACAAGTCTTCAAATAAAGTCATGATAAGCTAACAGAGCACGGATGAATGAAACAATCAGATCAGACCAAATTTCACATGTATGATCTCCATCATATTTATATATATATATCTATGTTTACCATTGCTGCTAATTAGCCTTTGGCAATGACTGTAACCCAGATCGAGTTCTAACCATCTCCTCATCGATCAACTACAGTAATCATTCCAACACCAAAACGTACAGCTATATATATATATGATCGATCAAAATCCAGATGTGAACATCCATCATCTCATTATGTCATGCTAGCTTCTACACACTAACTAAAGAGGTACAACTTATAGATCGCGTGATGATTTCCAGGTTAATTTTACAAGGATATGGAAAGTGGGTTTCTATCAACCACCCTATCAAAATATATGATCATTAATTTGTGATCTCATGCAACTACCACAGCTACATCTAACCAACAAAAGCTCTCTCTCTCCCTCTATATATATATATATATATATATATATATATATATATATATATATATATAATGTATTACTTTTGCAAAAATTCTCTGTTCAAAGTTCAAACTGATTGAAGAATTGAAGAAGCTTGAAACAATTAGAAAACATGTCATCAGTTATTATACCAACCAAACTTATTTTCATTTAAACTGTACAGCGCGCTGGGGATCCATTGCTAATCACTGAAGGAGGAGCAGCACTTGGTACCTCAACAGCTACCTGCAGAGGCTCCAGAGAATCCACTATATCTCTCATCAATGGCCTTGCCTTTGGGTTTCGGTTCAGACAGTGATAAACAAGCATGGCTGCCTTGTGGACGCCTTTGGCTGGGTAATCTCCTTCTAATCTTGGGTCGACGATGTTCACCACTTTCTTCTTCTCTCTCAGCAGTGGGAGGGCCCAATCAGCTAGGTTTTGCTCTCTAGCCGGTCTGAACTTTTCTAAGGATTTTCTGCCGGTGAGAAGCTCTAGAAGAACAATGCCAAAGCTGTAGACATCACTTCTAGGTGTCAGGTGTCCTGCATACCAGCACAGGAAAAAAAATTTTATTTTTGAGTAGGCTATTTTGAATTAGCTTTTCCCCCCCTCTGGGCTCTTGAGAGAGAGAGAGAGAGAGAGAGAGAACTCTTCCAGTAAATTTTGAATGAAAGATCACACAATTGAGAAAAAAGGATCTAATGGCTCCAGCTTGTCCAAATTTTCTTTGGAAACAAAAATATTCACCTGTCATTATATACTCTGGAGCTGCATATCCATATGTCCCCATAATGCGTGTAGACACATGAGTTTTGTCACCCACTGGTCCATCTTTTGCAAGGCCAAAGTCCGAAAGCTTGGCATTGTAGTCCTGAATTTAAAGCATATACAAAACCAAAACCAAAACCAAAAAAAATGTGAGGAAGATTTATTGGCAAAAGATCGAAGAAAAACAAGAGCATAACTTTCACCAACCATAGTGGACGGATTTCCAAGTTCCTATCACATTTTTGCAAGTTTTTGGATTTCAAGTAAGTTTTTTTATTCTTTTTAAATTTATTAAAAGTTTTGGTTTTTTTATTGGGGTCTGAAGAATTTTCAAGTAGTTAGTTTAGGGTGCTGAAATCAGTTCTCTTTTTATTTTTCCAGATTTATTATAAAGAAACTTGATTTCTTTTCCCTGTTTTGGATGGTTAAGCAGGAGTCAGATGCATTAAATCATGGTTGTATTGTATAATTTCTCCAATCCTTTAAATGGTGTACTTAAGATCTGTATTTGATAACTTAGGCAAGTTCTTCACTTTTTTTTTAATGCTAAATTCATTTCTTTCAAGGTTTTTCTGGGTGGGTGAGCTGGGATCTAACTCATGAGTCATGCCATAATGATCAGAAAACCAGTCACATGAGCAGGAGGCTTGAGTAGCCATTCTATAATTGATAATAGTCTCTAGCCAATGATACAGTCGAATTGCATTGGTGATATCCTAGAACATTTGACCTGGTTTTTGAAATGCTACATGTGTAGGACCTCCGCTACTGTAGTACTTGATTTATCATTCATTTCTTGCACCAAAAACAGGAAGAACATTACGAACCAGGTCCAGCAAAATATTAGACGTCTTGAAATCACGATAAATAACTGGTTTCTCAGCTTCATGGAGAAATGCAAGTCCTTTTGCAGCACCAAATGCAATCTTCATTCTGATAGACCAAGGTAGAGGAAGTAATACTCCTGCACAACCAGGAAACATATAAATCAAGCCAAAAATTGAAAGATTTGAAGGTATATAAGGCTGTCAGAACCTTCAAAAATAAAAGACATTTGGACATTGAAACATAAAAGGAATGCTTGTTATAATGAGGCTTGAGAACATGTCATTGGATGATAAAAACAAAAACTATCAAAATGCGCCTCAGATTTCTTGAGACACCACTTGGTTAGAATTGAAGTAAAATAAGATGAAAGAAGTTAGTTGATCGCACTTCACTTATAACCAAACAGACACTTAAGTTGTCAATAGACCAACCTTTCATTGTGACTTACAAGGGGCACTGTTCTCTGTGCCGCAGCGCAGGCTGCGCCCAGGCACATGGGGGTGGATGCAATGACCACCCTGCCCCCCTACACAGGCTGCCCATGTGCCTGGGTGCAGCCTGCGCTGCGGCACAGAGAACATTCTCCCGACTTATAATTAACATAGTTGAAAAGAATACTGTAACCATCAGAAGTCTACAATTAAAATTTTTAACAGAACAGGGTTGTGATTATATAATAGGTTAGGGTCAAAAAAAGGGTGTAAGGATTTGAGAAGAATTACTTGAAAAGAGATTGTTTTCCACACTACCCTGAGGCATATACTCATAAATCAGTACCCTATGGTCATCTTCACAGCAGTATCCGATAAGTGTCACCAAATTTGGATGAGAAAGTTGTCCAAGAAATATAACTTCTGCCTACAGAACCACCAAGCTAAGTATTAATTAAGACTGATGAATAGAAGGATAACTCAAAAGACTGCAGAGAAGATTTCTATAGAAAAATAAGCAAAGGAAGGTGAAATAAGTACCAGCCATTCTCTGTGGCCCTGGTAACTGTTATCCCCATCATGAACCTTGACAGCAACCTGAAGGGGCTGAAGCCCCTCCCGTAAATCCTCAGTAATAAATCCTTTATAAACACTTCCGAAACCTCCTCCACCCAATACATAATCCTGCCTGAAATTATCAGTAATTATTCTTAGCTCATTAAAAGAAAAAGCGATTAGAGGATTTGTCGCTGAATTCCGACGAATGTACTCTACTTCTTCAGGATTTGAAGGCAGCTTGCTATCTTCCTTCCTTTCAATGGCAGATGGGCTTTGGTTTTTTGGGGAATCTAGAACAACAGAAAATATGAATGCATAAATGAATTAGAGAAGACAGAGATGTAAAGCCCAAAAATCACTTTCCAAACTTTTTTTGATGCAGTAAAAGAGAAAAATCCCATATGTTTATTACTCTTCTGTTTATCGACAAGCATCAATATGGAAAATTATTGGACTATGAGAGGAAATAAACTAGAACACTAAATACAGAGAACTCTCCTTCCTATGCATAACTTCTGAAAATTGGGCAGATGGGGAAGGGGTGGGGATGATTGAGAAAGAAAACTTTTTGCTTATTTTATTATTCTTCTTTCATTCTCTTCCCATTTCCCAAATGTTTAAATCAGCAAAGGAGTGCATTAGAACCTATAATTCTAGATTCTAAAACCTACTCGGCCTATGAGATCCACTTTCAGAAACTAACTTGAAATAGAAAAACACAGAAAAGGAAAACCGAGAATGAACCCAAGTATCCACTTTTGAAACCTCAGATATACTTTCAAAGAAAACCTTATCTAAAATTTTATAAACTACCTAAAACCAAATAGAGGAAAGTAAGAAAGTGAATTCAAATCATGAACTCAAAATCCATAAAAAGTAAGGGGGGGGGGGGGGGAGAAAAAGAGATATCAAACCAATGTTCCCATTCTTTTGCAGCTAATTTTAGTCTAAGAAAGAATAGACACTCAAACATTAGAAGATACTTGCAGAAAACATAACAAACGGTTTCCACTAAAACCCAGTTGCAGAAAACATAACAAACTATAAACAAGAAACGGGCAGCATAACGCACCTGACTTTGCATTAGAAGATACCCTGTAAATCGACGGTTTCCACCTAAACCAGCAGTTCCCCATCAAATAAAAGTCAGAGCTAGAAAGCAACACCCGCACGTCACAAGAAAGCCATTACCGCACAAAGTTTCAAGTTCATTAAGTCTTCATAGATATGAATTTAACCCAGTCACAACACATAAAAGAAGGAAAAGGAAAAAAAATTTATTTTCATATGAATTGGATTCTTGAGATAGAGCGAATAAACGATTATGTAACCTTTGCCAGTGTTGTTGTTGATCAAGGATTCAATTTTATACAATTTCAATTCTTAAGAAAGATAAATTAAACCCAGAAAGAAGAAAAAGTGAGCAACTCTGTTGGTGTGAATGGGATTGTTTCATAGTTGAGAAAGAGAGAAGTTTTTTTTTTTTCAAAAGAGTATCATTTGGGAATTGCAAGGTGTGCAGTGGGAATGTGAGGGGATGAAACTTTCTCGGTAACAATGATGCGTTCGTGTTAAGGTGGTGGTGCGGTGCCTTCTTGGCTCACCCGGAAATGCAGAGTGGGGGCCCCGTTTGGGCTGCTTCCTTGTTTTGATTCAAACGCTTTCGTGCGCCCTTTTATATTTCTCTTTTTTTTTTAATAAAGAAAGGGAGTTGGTGCAAAGTGGCGCATTTAAATCCCTCAATTCCTTTTGCCTTGCTCCCACGCCTCCTCCTAATCAGTAACTTTGTACCACAAGGATTATAACCATCTTACCTAACATGAAATTTAGTTGATGTTTCCCTAAACCCCCCTTCAAGAGAGACGAGATTTAGAAGTATGGGTGTTTGGTTTGAACTTTGAACCACATGAATACATGAATGGGGAAGCACCTCTTTACATGGTGGTGGCTGCTAGCGCTCTTCTCCCCACCCCCACCCTTGGCCACCCTTGGCCGCCCTTCCTTGAGTTTAGAAGTCAACCCCTAGTGGCCTATGGCCTATGGGTCCTCGATAATATATTTCCCAAAACCCCCCCCCTCCCATCACCAAAATAAAAAAAATTACATGAATGATGAAGTGGCTAATCAAGATCCATTGATAGATAGGGGACACTCTTTATAGACCACATGTCAAATTTTATGCTAAAAAAAATAAATACAAAATTTTAATATAAATTAAAGACTATTCAACAAGGGCAGAGGTTTCCCAAGATGTTGGAGTGACCACTTCCCATCCTTGCCCGCACCCCTACCCTTAATACCGGTTCCACCATTATTAAACTTCAATTAAGTATTAAGTTATTGTTGGACTAGGAATCGTTACGGCGGATACCGATTTTTCCTCCGTCTCTTTCTTATTGAAGATCTCTTTGGAATTGTTTTGAACGAAGGAGTTGTAGGAAGTAGCTACATCGGAATGTCATGGACATCCTAATTTAACCAGCTTTCCATAAAATCTGTCTGGTGAAGACATTTGAATAGTTCATCCTAGAGGGTGCAGGGCAAAGGATACCAAGTATTTTAGTGTTTTAACTGCTTGGTGATCTATGAAAAAAACAATTAGATTGAATCATTCATCTATCTATAAACCCAAAAGAGTTACAGTCGATTAGAAAATGTTTTGAACTTTCTTCTTCACCACAATTCATTTAGTGAGAAATTCTTTTTTTTTTTTCTTGATCGAATCAAATAATAAAAGAAAAGGGTTTATCCTTTCCTGCTATTGATTTGGTGCAGTTTGAGTAAAAAAAATGGGGAAGAGTAAGTTTGGATTAAAGATTTTCCATTTGCAAAGAGGCCAGTAGCAAGCAACGGACTTTGGAAGCATGTGTTAAGATACAGAACACGTTATGTGTAACTTAGTAGTGTGGCATAGGTTGTAAATATCAGCTTTCATATGGGCTACTATCATATCATTATTAGTGCATATAAATATAAGGAAATTCTTAGGGTTCTCTCTAAGTTGGAGAAGACCTCAGAAACTCAGTCTCGTTCTCTATTTTCCATTCTTCTCTGGTTCTCTGTTTCTCTTATGGTATCAAAGCTCGCACAGAGCTGACTTCTCACTTCTGGTTTGATTAATGGTGAGTTCTACCTCACTCATGGAGTCCCTTATCCGGCCACTCTCAATGTTGCGAATTTTGTGTCGATCAAGCTCACGCAGAGCAACTTCTTACTCTGGGAAACTCAGATGTTATCACTATTAGAAAGCCAAGATTTGCTTGGATTCATCCATGGAGAGGTTCCCCAACCGATTCGCGAGATAGAGGATCCGGATAGTGGAGCAGTGCTTGTGAATCCAGACTTCTTGTCATGGATTCGCACTGATCGTTTGGTGAAGGCGCGGATAACTGGAACCCTATCAGAGGAGGTTCTCGGTCTTGCGGTTGGAGTCAAGACTGCTTCTGATTTGTGGAAGATTCTTGCAGATGCATTCTCGTAAGCCTCTGCTGCTAGAGAGTTTGAGCTCATGTCGAAGCTCCATTTCTTGAAGAAGACGGACTCTGTAGATCTGTCTTCATTCTTGATCGAATTTAAGAGTATTTGTGATCAACTAAGCTCCATTGGAAAACCAGTTCACAATCAACGCAAAGTATTTCTGCTACTCACAAATCTTGGGCCAGCATATGAAAGTTTTGCAACAATGATGTTGAAGCCACCGGTGCCGAGCTATCAAGAACTCATTCCTCTTCTTCATAGCCATAAAATGCGCAACTGGGGCAACAATCTTAAGTCATCGAATCCTCATATGACCTTTCTTGGTCAATAGAACAATAAATCTGAGAAAAATTTCAATCGAGGCAAGGGCAGACGAGGCTATTTTACATCTCGTGGTCGAGGATTCATTCAAAACTCCAGGCCATCTGGTTCTAATGACAAGGAGAACAAGAATCCTGGTTCCGATTCCTCATCTCAACAAGGCAGCAAAACTTTTGCTCAATCATCTTAATCTGTGATCAGGTGCCAGATTTGCCATAAACTGGGCCACGGTGCTCTCAAGTGTTACAGTGGGTTTGATAATAGCTATCAAGCTAATGATATTCCTCAGGCTCTCAAAGCTATGCATCTTGAAGGCTCTCAAGATTCTGCATGGTTCCCTGATACTGGAGCAATAGCTCATGTGACTGACTCGGTAGGTATGCTTCATTCTTTAATTCCTTATAGAGGTACAACTTCAGTCATGGTAGGGAACGAAACTCATCTTCCCATCACTCATGTTGGTGAGGGATCTATCTCAGCTGGAAATACTGTTTTACCTCTTAAGAATGTTCTCCTAGTTCCTTCTATTAAGAAGAACTTGCAATTTGTTTCACAGCTTACTCAAGAATATCCCTGCTTCTTTGAATTTAATAAATCTGGTTTTATGGTTAAGGACCTTCGAACCAAGAGGACTTTGGCATCAGGGAGTAACACTGGAGAGCTCTATACCTTTGATGCATCACTGGATTATGGGGATCGGCATCCCCTTGCATTGTTTTCTTCTAGATTTCAAGCTACTACTGAGGATATCTAGCACCAGAGGCTTGGTCATCCTCAGGGTAGAATTACTAAGTTTCTCTGTAATAAGGGTTTAATTTCTGTTACCCATCCTACTAGACATTTGTGTTCTGGGTGTCAGCTTAGCAAGAGTAGAAAGTTGCCCTTTATCAGTTCCTTTACTCGTTGTACTGCTCCATTAGAGCGCATACACTGTGATTTGTGGGGCAAGGTTCCAGTTGATAGTGTGCAACACTTTAAATACTATGTGATATTGATTGATGATTTTTCCATATTTTCTTGGTTTTATCCATTGAAGAAAAAATTAGATTTCTATTCTGTATTTTTGGACTTTCAGTCCATGGTTGAAAGGCAATTCAATACTAAAATCAAGGTTTTCCAGTGTGATGGTGGAGGTGAATTTTCGGGTGCACATTTCTTAACTCATCTTCGAAATTGTGGGATTATCATACATGTTTCTTGTCCTGGAACTCCGAAACAGAATAGTGTCGCGGAGCATAAACACAGACATGTGATCAAACTAGGCTTGGCGATGATGTACACAGCTTTGGTGCCTTACAGATATTGGGTAGAAGCTTTCTCTTCTGCAGTTTTTTTAATCAACAGATTGCCTTCTACAGTGTTGCAATTTGATTGTCCACTTCATGTACTGTTTGGTCACCAACCCGATTACTCCATGCTACGGGTGTTTGGGTTTTTATGTTACCCATACTTGAGAGATTATGTGCCTCACAAATTAGCTCCACGCTCTCTACCTTGTGCGTTTTTGGGATACTGTTATACCCGTACCCCAGGATATAATTAAATATTTTTTCTTCTCGTGACGTGTAGATACCGCTGCCATGTATGCTGGTGACCTGTTCTCCATGATGGTCAAACCTAGCTACAAAATTGTTGACCACAGTACGGGTTTGCCTGTGGAGGAAAGATTCCTCAACCGTCAGTGGGGAAAGTTCGTTGACGGCGACTTCGTTGACTAGCCTCCAAGTACCAGCCCGGGAAGCGAGGAGTTTAGGAGAGAGCATCCTGGACCGTCACCTCAGTTGGATAATTCGTTCAGTGATGATCTTGGCATTGCCGTGGCGAAGCTATTCGGGGCCATGGGTGATAAACCATGACAGGGGAAAAGTAAGTTCTAGCCCTCAAGATTTATTATTTATTCTTTTCTTGGTGACCTCGAAGTGAGGGTCCAGGCCTGAACCGCTCAAGCTAATTCATGAGAGAAGGGAATATTTTAAGTTCGGGTCCCACTTACCTTTGGGAAGTACATTGGGGACTTATACCCATCTCATATGAACCTATCTTAAAGTGGGCTTTTCCCTAATTTAAGTTGTGGGCAGGCCCATTTAACTTAAGAAGCCATTTAACTAGTATGGCCCATTTCACTAAGGGTCCATTTAACCTATTGACACAATGATGGGTTATTCCATTCACTTACCCACATAGAACTAATGGGTCGACCCATTAAGCCTCATGACCCATTTGACTAGAGGTACCCAAATACCCATTTATTATAAATAAGTCCAAGAGGGAGAGAGAGAACATTTACTTCTCCTTCATCATTCTCATCTACCCTAAATCGTGGAGGAGAGAAAGAGGAGAGAAAGAGGAGGAGGAGGAAGGTGGAGAAGCTTGGTGGAAGGTGGAGACCCCATCTCTTGGAGCCATAAATCGTGGAGCTCTCTCATCTTGGGGGTAGGTAAGCTCTTGAAGCTTCTTCCTTCTTCTATTTCGGATTTTAAAAGGGGTTGGGTAATGGGAGAGATTGACCTAGAGCTCTCTTGGAACCTAAGAAGTCGATGGAGCCTTAAAGCCTAAGCTATGGTAGAGTTATTTCACTCCATTATGAGCTCTAATGTAAGGGTTTTCATTTCCATTTGAGAGATTTAAGGTTGGACCCTATTATGCTTTAGGTTAGGTTCTTCTCGGTTCCTTCTCTTGAACCTATTGTGATTGATTGGACCTAGAGAGGTCTTAGGACCCTAATGAGCTTAGGATGGAGTTTCCTAGATGTTCTTATACTTTAAAACCACTTGAAAATGGAGCCCTTGGAGGGGATCCTTCGGATTTTGGACCTGCAGGTGTGAGGATTTACATGTGGTTTCAAACCTGCAAGAAACCACCCTGAAATTACCTCCCTGAGAAGGCCCCTGGAAAGCTCGGATTTATGGGTGGTTTCATTTTTCTGAGAAACCACATCTGCAACCGACCTTGACTGAAACTGTCCTGAACCCCTAGTTTCCTAGGATTTACATGTGGTTGTAGAATTTGGGCATGAAACCACTCCTGCAACCACTCTGTTTCTGAAACCTTATACTTAAGTGATTATGGGAGACCTTTTGGGGATCCTTTCCCTTCGCTCGTTTAACCTTATTTTACTCTTTGTTTAGGTTAATATATCCATCTTGTGGCTTATTGCTTGATCGAGGCGATAACTTATAATCTTGGTGCTTGGCATATACATAGTGAGTGGGTTTGGTTGTTTGGGCTTGATATTATTATTGCATTATATATTATGTAATCATTATAATTATTAAGCATGTTTACGCATATTGCATACTTTTATATATGATTGTTACAATGTGATTGGAGATGTTGTACTTTGATGGGTCTCGGTGCCGGTGGGTACCGGTGCCGGAACCCCGAATACTATATACATTTATGAAGAAATTATGTTGAATGCCATGTTGAACTGTATGCGTCGTGTAGTGCTGGTAATCGGACACTAAACCAGATGAAAGCTGATGCGCCCGGATTACCTCTCGGGACGATAGGACTTGCATGTAGTATATTTGTGGCTAGGATTTCACACCCTTATGCTACGACCCTTACCAACAGGGGTTTAGGTGTTGGGTAATCAGTACACTGGATTCTGTGGAGGTGGGAGAGGCCAGTCATGGTAGTATTGGTTATCAGGGTTCTGCCACTGAGTGGTCTTGGAGGCTTCGATCGGCGTAGGTCCCGCGTGACAATTGAGGTTTCATTGTGGCGATAAGTTAAGTGACCCACAGTGTCTCCCGAGTTGTCACAGTAGCATATGCCATTGACTTAGTTGTTTGTTAGGTGGAAAAATGGACTTAACATGTGCATGCATCATTGGACTATGTGAATTGCGTGTTTGTGCATCCCCATCCCCTCACTGGCTCAGTGGAGCTAACCCCCTCGTGCGCACACTTTTTAGATTATGATGCAGGTGACGGATATCTCGCGGGACTTGGAGTTCAGCCCTCGGGATACGATGAGATTGGTGAGGAGGAGCCGGAGGCCGTGTTTGAGGAACATGGCGACGGGTGTCCTTGCGATGATTGTGCCTACGGGCCGTGAGGATATTCGGGACTTGGTCCCTTTTTGATTTACTTTTGGGGCTTAGGCCTATGTTGAAATATTTACTGTTATACCATTTTGATAGTTATTAGATGGTCATTGGAAATGTAACTAATTACTGTATTTATCATCTAGCCTTTGAACATCTTGTAACTATTCGATTTATACGCTTCCGCAATACTACTGATCTTTAGAATGTAATATTCCTTTTTCTGCATTCTAATATTATATTGTGTTAATGTTGGTTATGACTGTGCGTTGGGACACTGTGTCAGTGATCCTGGCAGATTAGTAGGATGACACGCATCGTCCTAGTCACCCCTTATAATGTATTTCATCCCTTGGCTGGGATGGGGGCGTGACAGATACAGTGATAAGCACAAAGGATATTGGTGCCTACAACGCTCCACTGGTCGTGTGTACATTTCTCGACATGTTGTATTCGATGAAACTCTATTCCCATTTCAGCAGGGTTTTACACACCATACGTCCACACCATCAATGCCATGTGATGTTGGAATATTTGAGCGTTGGATTACTCCATCATCTCAACCTGTGTCATGCAATAATTCACCATGAACAGATCCGTGGTTTACTCCTTCAGACTCCAGCGTGGTTCACCATAGACATCCTAGTGCTTCACCCATAGCACTAGGCCCAAATGCACTAGATACCATTGCTGGGCTGCCAACACCTGAGCCTCAAGTGGAGAGTCCAGCTGACGTTCTCTCACCTCATGGGCCAGAATCCATTCCTGGGCCTTCTACTGAGACAATTATTAGGTCTGAGAACACTACTGAAATAGTTGTTGCTGGGCCAGAGCCCAATACTGAAGCTGTGACCGTCCAAGCTAGCCCATCAGGACCAGCGCATGGTTCCTCACACCCTATGGTCACTCGCAGTCGTGTTGGGGTTCGAAAACCAAACCCCAAATATGCCCTTATAGTCTTGGACATTCCCACTGAGCCAACCTCTGTGAAGGCTGCTCTATGCCATCCGGGTTGGAAGGCTGCTATGGTGGAGGAGATGGATGCCTTGGCTGGGAACAACACTTGGACCTTAGTGCCTCGACTTCCCTCGATGAATATTGTGGGCTGCAAGTGGATTTTTAAAACCAAACTAAAGGCTGATGCCACGTTGGAGCGACTAAAGGCTCGTTTGGTCACGAAGGGATTTACACAACAAGAAGGAATGGATTTTGTTGAGACCTTCAGCCGGGTTATTAAACCGGGTTCCATACGGCTTGTTTTGTCTATTGCTACAGTACTCAATTGGCCGATACTACAATTAGACGTAAAGAATGCTTTCTTACATGGTTTTTTTTACTACACCGGTGTATATGTCACAACCACCTAGATTTGTTGATCAACAACAACCTCGTGCTGCCTGCCGGTTGGATCGTGCTCTATATGGACTTCGTCAGACACCATGTGCGTGGTTCGATAGGTTTAGCACATTTCTCATTGAGTGTGGTTTTGTTTGTAGTGCATACGACTCATCCTTATTTGTCTATCGTCGGGGTGGTCGCACACTGATTCTTTTACTCTATGTTGATGATATAGTTCTTACAGGGAATGGTTTGGATTTCCTAGCATCTTTTATTGATACTCTACGGACTCAGTTTGCCATGAAGGATTTAGGTCCTTTACATTTTTTTTTGGGAATTGAGGTGACATCTACGCCACAGGGACTTTTCTTGACACAAGCTAAGTACGCTACTGATATCTTACGCCGTGCTCACATGGTGGACATCAAGTCCACAACTACTCCCATGGCTTCTCGCCTTGATATGCGATCGATAGAGGCTTTTTCGGATGTCACTTTGTATCGGAGTTTAGTAGGGGCATTACAGTATTTAACTATGACACGCCCAAATCTTTCCTATGCCGTCAACAGTGTTTGTCAGTTCATGCATGCTCCCACCGTGGCACATTTTGGAATGGTGAAACGCATTCTTCGCTATGTTCGTGGCACACTTGACCGGGGGCTTCGTATTGTGCGTAATAGTACACTTGATTTGTATGCATTTTTAGATTCTGATTGGGTTGGGTGCCCTACTACTCGGAGCTCAACTACAGGTTTTTGTACGTTTCTCGGCTCCAACTGTATCTCTAAGAGTGCGAAGAAACAACCTACCATTGCACGTTCTAGTACAGAGGCTGAATATCGTGCTATGGCTACTACCACAGCCAAATTGACTTAGCTAGCTTTTTTACTCCGAGATCTTGGTATCCCACAACCCCGGCCGGCTTTACTATTTTGTGATAATCTTAGTGCTCTCCACATGACTGTCAATCCAGTTCTTCATGCCCGCACGAAGGACATTGAAGTCGACTGTCATTTTGTACGTGAGAAGGTGGCTCTCGGGACTCTTATCACATGCTTTGCGCCCTCAAATAGGCAATTGACAGATGTGTTCACCAAGCCGCTTGCGCGACAAGAGCTGGCTAGTATTTGTTCCAAACTGGGCCTTTGCTCAAGGCACAATTTGAGGGGGGATGTTAGGATACAGAACACGTTATGTGTAACTTAGTAGTGTGGCATAGGTTGTAAATATCAGCTCTCATATGGGCTGTTATCATATCATTATTAGTGCATATAAATATGATGAAATTCTTAGGGTTCTCTCTAAGTTGGAGATGACCTCAGAAGCTCAGTCTCGTTCTCTGTTTTCCATTTTTCTCTGGTTCTCTGTTTCTCTTAATGAACACAGATAAATTTCATCACACGACAGAGGCTCTGCCCCTCCTCGATCACTTGTCTCAAAACTAAGCTCTCTCCTGCCTTCAATGCTTTACCAAGACCCATTGATGTATACAACAAATGGATCTATGAGTACAAATGTGCCACTGACTTTGAAGCTTGATGATGATTCCAGGACTAGTTGCCACAGAAAGGGATTGGAAGGGGGCAGAGTTGCAGTAAAGGGCGGGATTGCAGAGGGGTGGGAGGCGGGTGGGGTTGCAAGAGGAGGAAGAAGAAGAATCATTTTTAATCAAAAGGGTAAAAGAGTCACCTTACATAGACCCAGGGTTAGTTTAGGGATTAAAAGAAATTATTATTAAATCACATCAGGAAATGGTATTATTATAATTAATATCAAATAGGAAAGAATAGGTTTTACCAAACACCATTTTTGTTTTGAATACGTTCTTGAGACCGTTACCAAACGGTCATTTTCGGTCACAGAATGCCGTTCCAGGTCAGAAACCCCAAATACGTTTCTAATCAAGAACGGATGTTCTTTGTTCTGACCGTTACAAACGTAGCCTTAAATAGATGGACGCTAATGGCACAGGTGTAATCGTAATTTATAGTTGTAAACTGCATCCCATACGAGTGTAATTGAAAAAAGTCAAGGAGTGGAATGTGTAATTAGGACAAAGTAGAGGGGAAGAGATGTAGTTTCCCCTAAAATTGTTTAGAATGAACCCTGACGGGACAGGGAACCTTATAGAAAAAAATTCCTCTCGTCTCCTCTCCTCTCCTCGATTGATGACATTCCTATTTCTTAATTCCATTGATTTCTAAGTCTGTTAGAACAAATTAGGAGCGAAAGGCGTCAGTCAGTTCCCACAGCAGCTAACGGCGTATCTCAGATCAGGTAAGAGGAACTCCTTCCCTTTGTCTCTCTCATTCGTTTCTCAGGCCTGCCTAGTACGAAACCCTAACCTGCTCTGTTTTCACTTCTCTCTTTCCGACCTCTCTCACTCTTTCATCAATCCCTCGTTTTACTTTTTTTGCTTTCTCATATTCTGGTTTTTGTATTGCATTCATCTGTTTCGTTGCGTGAAACTCTTTCTATTTCCATTCTGTTTGGTAGCGGATTGTACCCAGCAGATGTTGCCAAAGGTCTTGTTGGATCAATTGCTGACCATGCCATTTTCTTGTTCAATCTCTCTCTCTCTCTCTACCTTTCATTGTTTCTGTAATGCAATATGAGGTGACCTGTTAAAGATGAATTCACCTTTTCACACAACCATCCGTATGACAATGCTGCTTTTATATTTGTCTGCAGATTAGAAATTATAATGGCCGGAGTAATAAAGAAATTTTTCGTTGCATCATTGTTTATGTGGGTGGCTCCAATCACAATTTTATATGGTTTTAACCATCAACTGTTTCCTGGTAAGCATACTTCTGTAGTTTCCTACAAAGATTTTATATGCATACTTGTTCATCTCCTTGGTTGTTTTTTCTACTTCCTAAACCCTACTCCATCAATTGTGATTCTTATGTGTTTATTTAATGCTCCATAAGTGTTGATTTGTCTTATGGTGGTTGACTATTCATATGTTGGAATTCAAGTAAGTTCTCATCTTTAAAAGTAATGTTTTTTGTAAGTGTGAGGTATCCCTCCTAATCATCATCTAGATACACCTAAAAGTAGATACTTTAATTTATCTATTCCACATTATCAATCCCATTTGTTGACCCTGTTGCTGCAGAAAGGGATCAACGCAAGACATTTTCCAAACCTTTGTTTTATAGGAGGACTTCACCGTCATTGTTGTCATAATCATGTCTGTTATAGAAAATCAGTAGTAGATAGTGGTACTCTTTACTACTCCCTGCATCTCACAAAATTATCCTCCTTGCTTCTGTGACTAGAATTTGAGATTGCTACTCACTCACACTTACATAGCCATTGCATGTCAATAGCATACATCTTGCATTGCTTTCTTCACCAGCTGATGGCAATTTTTTGTTGGAAATCATTGTAGACCTTGCGTTGGCCCACCCCTCTCTACTTTTGCAAACCTTCTTTAATATTATTCTTTTCTTTGGTGGAGGAAAGTATCAAACAGATAGAAAAACCCTTAATTCAGTCTGTGATGCGATCCCGGATTCCAAAACCCTCAAATTGGATCACTATGAGCCCACGAGAATAATAAATAACTCAAATTAAAGGTTCAATTGCAAATCAGTAATATTTGAAGCAAGGCAAACCCTTAGAACTTAGAAGTAAATAACAGAATTTGGGGACCAATTCGGTGTTAAATCCAAGTTTGCTTAAATTTGATTTATATTGAAGGAGTTATGTTCCGGTCAAACCTTATTTGGTGTGCACGAATGCTATTCAAAATCGCTCTGAATGAAATATTTTTTAATATAAAAACTAATGACTATTTTACTGCACTTTTGTTTTATAGCAATGTTTTACCATGTTAAGATTTATGGAATTTTTAGATTTGAGAAAAACCCCTTTATTTAAAAGTTGAAAATTGCACCTACCGCCGAAAATCTAGTTTTTGTTCTTGAACTGGGGGGGGGGGGGTTTCACTTTTTATTTTTTTTGGAATTTGATTTTTTTTAACTATTTTTATTGGATTTAAATAGGGGTATTTGCTTATTTATGAATAATATCTTAAGTAATGAAGATATTTGGCATAAATAAGTGCATGTCCTGGTTTCGAGCCAGGTTTCCTCAAGTTTCAATGGGGACAAGTGAAATTTATATAGGTATTCAGGTCGAAACTTGCAAAATATGGACTATTTCATTTGAAACCTGGTTGAAACAGGTCAAGAAGAGTCGAAACCAGGGATTTTGTGGAGTCGATGGCCATCTCGTCTTGGTAGCTGGCGAAATCGAAACCGCAAGTTTTGGCCGAGATGTTTTTCCATGCATGGTACTGTAATGGCGCAAATTGTAGATGTACTCGAGCTACTGCACTGGCCTCTTCTGGAGCTATAGGTCCAAAACCTAGCACATGAATCTTTTTGAAGAGCTGCTTTTGTGGGAGATTGAGTGCTAGAACAAATTCAACAGAAATAAAATTTGTTTCTACCCCAGTATCAACGATTGTATGAACATCTATAGAGCCAACACCGTGCAAAAGAATACCCTTCTGTTTGAATAGGGGAGCTTTATCAAGTATCAACTAGTCTATTTGAGAATGATGTAAGAGTAGCAGAGCTTTAACTTCGTCATCATCAGGGCCATCAACCTCTAAAGGATAACCGTATAAATTATCTATATCATCATCGTCATCCTTTCTGCCGATTGTGTCTCTGTTACATTTGTTGCTGAAGTGACCCTTCTCACCAAAATTACAGCACGCGATGCTCTTCAACCAATCATTTCCTTTGATAACCTCTGGCTTCCTATCTTCCACTGTGTGGGATTCAGACTTCGTTTCTTCAATCCTTGGTGGAGGTCTGAAAGTTGAGGGAGGTTTGATCATATTCTTCAAATAACTGTACTTCTCTTCAATTGTTTTGGCATAAGCAGCTGCCACACCAACAGACTTGAAATCACTGTTGGCCAACTCTAGTTGAATCTCGGTATTCAGCCCATTGATATATCTCAAAATCCACTGTTGTTTTGTTTCCTGTAGTCTGCATATGGAAGATAGCTTGTGAGACTCCATGGTGTAAGTTTCCACATCTAAACTGCCCTGATGGAAGTTGACCAGCTTGTGGAAGAGTACCTTGTAATTAGGAGGGATGAAATTGTCATTCAAAATCTGCTTCATGGCCTCCCAATTAGTGACGGATCCAAGTCATCTAATAAGCCTCAAATTTATTACATCATCCCACCTTAAACATGCAAAACTAGTAAATTTAGTGAGGTTCAGCTCGCACTTCTTTTCATCTGGGAAGGATTTATAAGCGAAAATCCTCTCTACTTAAGCCAGTTAAGAAAATCTCTGGGGCCCTTCTTGCCGGTGAACTCTGGAACCTCAATCTTGATGCCATAGTTCCTGTCTGAAAATTGCCGTGTAACATCCTGGGGTATAGCCGAATCGGATTGCCGTTTCTTAGGTCTATCTTTGATTTGTACTGAACTGTTGCAGATGGTCCAACTTCTTGTTTGTCAGTCCTCATGAAAGCATGAAACTCTGTAAGGAGGCTGCGTGTCTCTTCTATGAACTTATCAACCTTGTTGTCAGTCTGCTGCTTCTTAGCCAGTTTCCGATATCACTTGTGCAACTTGGGATTGAGGATGTGAGATTGACCTGTCATGGTTAGTAACTGCCAGAAAATTCGGCTCTAATACCAAATTGATGTGATCCCAGATTCCGAAATCCTCAAGTCGGATCGCTATGGGCCCACGAGAATAATAAATAACTTGAATTAAAGGTTCTGTGGCAAATCAGTAATATTTCAAGCAAGGCAAGTCCTTAGAAGTAAATAACAGAATTTGGGACCAATCTCGATTTAAATCTAAAGAGAAAAGACAGTTCTGGAAGCACTTTGGAGATGGATTTAAACTGAAATAAAGTTCCTGAATCAGGAGCGTTGTTGTAATTACCAGGGGACAAGAAATAGGCCTTAATACAGAAGAAGAGTTCTTCCTCATGAAACCAGTGATGGAGGAACCTTTGTGATCGATCCAGCCCCTCTACCAAGAACCCAAGTCACATGACAATTTAGGAATAGCTTTGTAACACTTGGCCCTCCCAAATCCAAACCAATAACAGTCTCAAGGCGCTTATGAAATTTCATTCCCATCTCAAAATCTGTCTCATCGATTGGTATATGCTAGTATATAAAGAAAATAAAGTCTCGTAATTGGAGTCTAAAACTTAAAACTTGGAGTTTGACTCAATCTCCTATTGACTCATACCACAACTAGCACTACTATCTAATTGATATAAAAATTACAAAAATAACTCAACGAAATTTATCCCGACTTCCTACGTTACTGCATTAGTTTGTTGGAAAAAAAATCCCTCTCCAATTCCCTAAAAGTGCAGTGCGGTGCAGTTCGGGGCTGAGAGCTCGACACCTGGCAGGCCGACATCCAACGGTGCCGAGCTCAAGAAGAAAGGAAAAAAAAAAAACTAACTCAATCGACCTCGGACCGTTGGGTCGTGCCTACCAGGTGTTGACCTCTCAACCCCGAACTGCACCGCACTCGGTGAACAAGGAATTGGAGAGGATTTTAACCCTAGTTTGTTTTGTTTTAATTTCCATTTAGGTTCCTCTTGTTTGGTCATGAATTAAAAGGTTTCTCTTTACCTGAAAGTAAATTAAACTGAAGAGAAAAAAAAAAAAGGGTTATAAGCCACTTTCTTTTGAATATGGCTCAGTTTAACCATTTTGACTTGGGTATGTGGTGTAGTCTCTAAAAATTTGAAGATTCATTCTATATTTGTAGTCTATAGAGTATAGATCTGTTGCTCTACTTTACCAGCTCTTGAAATGTGTCCTCCCTCCCCCCCCCCCCCCCCCTCTTTTTTCTCTAAGCAAGTATCGTTCTTTTGTGGCAGGTTCAACTCAATTATCCTCCTATTCACAAACGTTGCTTAGTGGATTCCTTGCTGTCATATCTTTCAATATGGTCATAGCATTCTACATTTGCATGGCAATGAAAGAGCCTTCAGATAGACATGAACCAGATCCTGCTTTCCTTGCAGAGGCCAAATCCAGTATTAGCCAATCTACTCCATGTGAAAGTGGAGACTCTTCCCAAGCCCGAGAAAAACAAGAGTAGGAAATGTTAATCCAGTCTTCCTTTCTCAAACTAACCAGCCAAGTTCAAAAGCTCTTTCACATCAATTTATTGGAAGGCATTGATCTACAAGCTATACAAAATTGTTCAGGTAACAAGTACCATAGTTAACTTGGTTAACTAGTTTGGTCCCTCTGCTTCACATTTCACTGTATTTTTCATATTTTGAAGTAGTATTTTGTAATCTATGGGGTGGCTGAAGAAGTTTAAAACTGATTCGTTAATCTGGATTTGATAAGTGATACCGATGAGGCTGGCCCATTGCAGGGCCTCCTTATATTTTGGATTCAAGCAATTGTTGGACATACCAATACATTGGTCTGAATACAATTGTCACCTGCAAGTTGGATCAGTTCCTTTTCATGTTTTGTATGGAAAATGCTGCAGAGTGGTCCTAACTTTTGAACTACAAAAGAATATTATTCAAATTTGACCTCTTAAGCATTCTCTCAAACATTTGGTATGTGAGAGAGATCAGTGAAAAATTTAATCATAATAACCAAAATAATAATTATAATAACAACAACAATAATGATGATGATAGTATCAAAATAATAATAATAATATGGCAAAAGGTTTTATGCATGGTCGACCGGCATAACGACCATCGGATGGGGACAATAGGGGGATCGAGATGACCAAAACCCCCCTATTTGATGCATCGCCGCACTAAAACTTTCCCTAATAACAATAGTAATAATTATTATTAGGGCAAGAGATCATTGTTTGGTCATGTAGCGCTTGCACCAGCAAGGGGGCCAATAAAAATGCATGCAGGAGCATTTAACTGAATGGATTTTTTAGTTCACGGGGGGCTGAGTGTAATTTTGCGTAGTCCTGTGTCTGAGTGCAGGAACCACGCGATTGGTTAGCATTCTTTTTCCCTTATAATAATAATTATTATTATTAGAATTCTTACTTTGGCAATAGCTTACCAAGGCAATGATTAATAGCTGGTTCGAGGGGATGATCAGCCTCACTGGGACTGAGACACGGCCCAGAATATGGTACTTTATTGTTATTGTGCTTACTTAATATATTTGTTTTTCCTTATTCAGTGAGAGCACTCAAATTGGAGCAGTGGCTCCATATCACTTTTCCAGTTGGGCTACATATTTAGTTTTATTCGTGAGAGCTCGTATTACCCTTGTAACAAGATTCCAATCCCTGTAAGCTCTCTGCCGGCTATGTGGTTGGTATTTACTATTTAGGCCTCAACTAGAGGTGACATTGGTCATTTTAAGAGCAGAGGTTATGGGCTGGTTGCCTAACCCCACCGAGACCCCTATTACGACCAGCCAAAATCAAATTGTGGGATTGGGGCTCTGGTGTCAGGTCACTTGTGTAAAGCCCAAATTGAAACAAGTTGCTGCTGGATTGCATTTGACGGGTCGACTTGTTGGATTTATGGTTGCAATTTGTCCACAATAATGTAATTCTCTAAACTTGCAGCCAAAATCAAATTGTGGGATTGGGGCTCTGGTTTCAGGTCCCTTACTAATTGGATTTATGGATGGTTGCAATTTGTCCATGCCAGCAAATTGTGAATTAGTTTATTGAACTTCGTAATGGAATTTGGTAAACTTGCAGTTAAATTCTAAAAGTACTTGCCAAATTGCTAACCGTGTAAATCAAACCTAATAGAGATCAGGTAGCCATAGCTAACCCATTACTTGGGGAAAGAACTAGGCAGATGGTTGGTGGGTCAGATAAAAAGTTGCCACCCCTAGTCATCCCAGCTAATGGGTCTCAAATCTGGAAAAGGAAGTTACTTGTTCTCATTTCTAAGCATTGTGGATGGAAGTTCTACTAGTTTCCATAGATTAATCAATGCCCTTCAAAGACCAATTTGGGTGCCAAGATAATGAACGCATGAGGATTCATGTGTTTGGATGCCAGTTTGATCCAATAAACAGTGATGGCTTGATGTTGCTGCAACCATGTTATTATATATCACTTTCCTTGGAGATATTACTTTTTGTTCTCTTTGGAGGTCAGGAATGTTGAGGTAGTAGGGTGTCCCCTTGCCAGAAAACGATTGCTTGAGGGAGAAAGTCTTCACAAGTTCTTCAACTGCTGGCATGAGACACATACCTCACCAGGGGAACCTGTCCTGAAGAGGTTGTGAGGAAGTTTCTAAAGAAATTTTCTTGGTTTGATATTTTCCATTTTACTTTTTAAGCTGTGGGGGATCCAATTGTAGTTCTACTTTTTTGTTTGCATGGGTTCACTTTAGAGATACTGTATACATCCAAGAAGGTAAGACAGTGGAAATAAAGATTTCTATGAAAGAAAAAAAAGGAGCAAGATAGAGAGAGGATCTGTATTCTATGTCAATGTGCTGACATTAGATTCTAGGAGTCATGGCCGGGGTCGAAGGGCAGAGAGAGAGAGAGGTGTTTAATGTTTGCAGTCATATTCTAACTTTGAAGGTAGAGTATCATCATTTTCTTCCATGGTGCATGTCAGGGTTCTTACAGCTTTGAAAGCCTTCCAATGCACGCAGCCTAGACTATACTATTCATGGCCAACACCATTGTAATCATAGATCAAACTTACCCATCTATTTAATCCCAACCCACCAAGTAGTTCTTTCAGTGAGACAACAGCCACTTCTTTTCATTGGTTATGGGGCCTATACCTCTTACTTTCACTGTATTATTTTCCCTCAGTCTTCATCTCTCTTAACTTTACGACAGAAAGTGCTTCAGCTTTTCTGGCATTCTTTGTAATAGTAATGTCATATATTAACTTGATTCTGGTCTTGTGTACTTAGATCTCTTCCAAGTCCAAGATCCTCTCTTCACTACCAAATCACATGTCCAGCCCCTCTCTAATGTCTCTTTTCTAGTTATTCACTAACCTACTTGAAATCTATTTCTTCTGTTATACTATCTTACACTAAGCAGCGCTAACCAATTTAATAACTCTTTACCCCATTCCCATCTCTAATTCTTCTTCCTTTTTTATTTTTTTGTGTGTTTGCTTTTTGTCTCTACACTGAACACAAACTGCAAAAAATGATATGCTGGACATCTACAAGCATAGCTTCTCAGGTTTTTCTGCGAGGCTCAATTCAGCAAAGGCAGCCATGCACCTTAGCCAGTAAGATCCTCATCAACCTTTGACATTTTCTGGTTAAGGATAAAAACCAATGTTGGATAAAGCAATAGGAGATTAGGAGGAGCCAAAAGTAATGCTGGATGGTGAGAAAATTAAATATGCATGCGGAGATGGAAGGTGTAATAAGAGCGTTTAGGAGCAAGAGACATTGAGGTTGCAGATGACTTTGAAGCTGGGATTTCCAGGGCCTCACATTGGATTACAGTAAAGGAACCCTAATACAGATAGCATATGGAGACGATGTTTGTCATTGGGATCTTTGATACTGGTGTTCTAGTTGTAGCCTCTACTTATCCTTTTCCTTGGTTCTAATTTTCTTCTTTCGTCTTCCCATATAATCGGAGGCCAGGATCTAGATAAACTCGTGATCACAGGCTGTATTGAGTTCTGCTAATACTGGCATGGATCAGCCAATGTGACCCGAATTCCATCTGTTTTTACAGTCATGTAGTATTGTATCAGCATGGTATCTGAAGATTGGTGTTGGCTCATCTCCTATAAAATGGCATCTTTGTGATTTTAGCTTCATTGTTTGCTCATTTTGCTCTCAAATTATTTAACTATGTCCTCTATTACTTGGAAATACCTTCTATTTGTCAGTCAAATCTTGTATTAAAAATTCCTCTATATCAAGCTATTTTTTTATTAAGTCGATGGTTAGAGGGACTCCTAGTTAAATTTCTGGCTGCAGCTTAATCATATTGCTACCTTGAACTGTAGTATTCTTTTACTTTTAGATTTGTGACGATCCAGAATTGATCAATGGAACTGTTATGCAAATGAAATGGTCAACCTACTACTATTATCTGGCCCAACTTTATTTTAGCGCTGAAGTTTCTTTTTTGGTGAAGATTTTACTTTCCGAATTCTATCTTGTGGAAATTCTACAATTTTAAGTTTTTTTTTTTTTTTTTTGATGAAAGTGTAATCACACAAACCACACATCAATCCCATAAGGTTAACCGACTTTTAGGACCGTGGAATGGCGCATATACACAACACAGACCACACACACACACACACACATGATGTGGGACTAAACCCATGTCTACAATTTTAAGTTTGTTAAAGATAAATGAAGGTTTATTTAAAAAAAAACCATATATAAAGGTTCTAAAATATGCAAAACGAAGACGTAGTGTAACTTTGGTTACATCAGGACGGATAATGAGGTGATGAAAATTGATGTGAGAGAGAGATTCCACAAAGTGGTTATTTTAGGTATCAAAGCTCAATCATAAATAAAGAAGATGATATATAAGATATTTCACAGAGAATTAAAGTAGAATGGATGGAATGGAGATGTGTGTTTGAAGTGTTGTGTGATTGGCTTACTTCTTTAAAACTTAAAGTGAAATTTTATAAGCGACTATGATATCTAGAGTGGAATGTTGGGCAGTTAAGAAACATTATACATATAAACTCAATGAAGTGGAGATGAGGATATTGAGGTTGATGAGTGGTAAGACTACGAAGAATAAAGTAAGGAATGATCATATTAGAGCCGGTTTGGGAGTAGCTCCGATACATGATAAGTTATGAGAAGGTCGTTTGTGGTGGCATGACTATGTTCAACTGAGGCCTTTGGATTCCTTAGTGCGGAGGAGTGATTTGATTCAGATTGAAAGAACTAAAAGACTTAGAGGCAGACCTAAAATGACCTTAGAAAAAATGGTGATGAAAGACACGTATAACTTAGACCTTTTATCAAGTATGAACTCGAATAAAACAGATTGGAAGGGTAAGGATCCATGTAATCAACACTATTTAGTTGAGATGGGTTGAGTTTTTGTTGTGTATTTCATTTCCCAAGGAAATATTTGCATTTCTTTTACAACCAATCACCAAAAATGATTTTCCTTGTAAATTATATTTCTCTTCTCAAAGAAATATTTGTATTTCCCTCGCAATCAAACAGACCCTTAGAAGTGATATAACACACATCGTTTAGGAATGAGTATTGGGGGCCATTAAACTTTCTATTTCCCAAGTCCAATTCAATCATGGGGTGCCCGTGGGGATTTCGTGGGCTTCTGAGTTGGGTAGGGCTTGTGATAATCTAATTATAGTTTCTTTTTCCAGCCCATATAGCTTTTTTTTTTTTTTTTTTAAAAACAAAGAATTCTTGCATTTCGCATAGACACTCAAAACTCTTAAACCAGGAAGGGGCAATGTAACACATCGCTTAAATGTACATCAATTTTATTCCATCATGTAATGGTAATGGTAATTTTTAATACTTATCACAATTGGTTATTAGACTTTTCTTTAATTTTTATTTGCTGAATAACAAGGAATTAGAGGAGAGGAATCACATTAGGGCTGATACATGGTGAGTGGAGAATGATGACGTGGGAAACTTACTAGCTTTTTTTTTTTTTTGGTAAAGAAAACATACTAGCTTTTGGATGCATCATTACAGTTGCAATGAATCGGCTCTGTTTGTTTCCATGTAAAATGGTGGAAAATGAAAAATGTAATATAAAACAAATTTTTTCCCCACTATTTGTTTTATAATAAAATGTGAAAAAATTTATTAAAAATGGGAAAGAGATCTCTACTTGGCACCTTGAGATGACGCCTCTATCCCTGGGATAGATAGCCAAACATGCTCACCCATTGGCCCAAATATGAGCTCGAGGTTTTAATCTTTTCATGGTAGTACCCTCGTTGACCTGGGCTTTGCTAATAATTAAATTTGCTTTGTTGAAACCGCTATTGTGACTAGCATTTGCTGCTGCAGAATAAATCAATTTAAAAATGGGATAACATGCTCGATAAGGCATAAGTTCGAGTATCATAAGTGTTTCTTCATAGGAACACCCACGAATCCGATCAATTACTCTTCGTGCTTTGTGAGCAGACATACATGTATGTTGACCTAAAGCATATACTTCTGTATACGTATTCTTTTTTATCTTCTTTATCATAAGTTCACCTCCCTCAATGAACGACGAAGACCTATATTCACCTTATTAATTTTTTATTAAATTAACGACGAGATCTATTATCATTTCTCGCATGTCCTCGGAAATTTATAGTGGGTGCAAATTCTCCCAATTTGTGACTTATCATACGATCTGTTATAAAAATAGGCAAATGTTCCTTGCCATTATGAATAGCAATTGCATGGCCGATCATCGTGGGTATAATGGTAGATGCTCGGGACCAAGTTATTATTATCTCTTTTTCTGCCTTGGTGTTGAGTTTCTCAATTTTTGCTAATAAATGATTAGCCACAAAAGGATTTTTTTTTAGTGAACATGTCACAGTTAACTTCTCCCAATTTCTTTTTTCTTTTGTAAAGACGAAGAAAGATATTCAATTTTCTCTCCTACTTTATTTAGTACGCCGACAAAGAATCAAACTATCACTATATTTATTCTTTTTTCTACTTCTTCTTCCAAGCGCATGATAACCCCAAGGGGTTATGGGTTTTTTTCTACCAATTGGGGTCCTTCCTTCACCACCCCCGTGGGGATGGTCTACAGGGTTCATAACTACTCCTCTTACTACAAGACGCTTGCCTAGCCAACACTTAGATCCAGCTCTACCCAAACTTTTCTGGTTTACCCCAACATTATCCACCTATCCGAATATTGCTAAGGGAAGAGATTCTCGAACGAGGAAAAGGATCCAATGACTTCGAAAGAATTGAACGAGGAGCCATATGAGGTGATGTAGAGTGACAGTAAAGGTGACTTATCTGTCAAATTTTCCACTATCACCCCAAAAAACCAAACTCTGCCTTACGTAAAGTTGCCAGAGTACGATTAACCTCTGGATTTGAAATCACTGCTTATATACCTGGTATTGGCCATAATTCACAAGAACATTTTGTAGTCTTAGCCTCCAATAGATATTGGTGGTATTCGTGAACCTGTTTCTGGGTCTCTACTTTACGGAAACAATATTATCTCTGGTGCCATTATTCCTACTTCTGTAGCTATAGGATTGCACTTTTACCCGATATGGGAAGCGGCATTCGTTGATGAATGGTTATACAATGGTGATCCTTATGAATTGATTATTGGCCCAAACGGCCCAAACACTTGTGTAAAGACCAAGTAACCAAGTTGAGATCTCTTGCCCATTAAACATATAACAAATTTTACATGGAAAATTTTATTACAATAATAGCAGAAAGAACAACTAGAGTTTTACTACCTTGATGTTTAGACATTGAATGGTCTCACATGTTCAACCGATCTAACACATGATGGGGAAAACATGAAATTACAAAATCTTGCAACCTATCTAACACAGGGAACAATTAAGGATGTCAACCGGTCAGTCCTGGTCAGATTTGGTTGGGCTCAATCGATCCCCACCAATTTAAGTACCTTTGCGGTTATTGCATCATTTAGTTAGTTGATTCGAACCTCATAGGCTAGGCAAAATGGACACATTTATATTTGATCGATTGGGTACTAGTTCATAATCATGGTCAGTTTAATTGAACTATAATCAATCTTTAAACAAGCTAATTGGGTTATAAACAGACTGTAAATAGGTCATAAACGAGTTGATCAAGTAATAAACAGTCTAATCGAGCTATAAATAGTCGGTCCTGGTCTGTTAACAGTGGCAGTCGATCCGGTGAGGCTCCCATCAGGCTACAACCAAGCACTGTGAACTTTTAAATAATAATCGATCTGGTC